>NC_091951.1:252201101-252801101 GCF_031021105.1 Erythrolamprus reginae
CATCAGCAGAATTAGTGTGTTGTACCAATTCTGTAACTGATTCACTGGTGGAGTTAGAAGGATTTGGCTCTACAGTTCTTCACCCATTTAGTCATAAATGAGTCATTTATCCTACAAACATAGAATATGGGCTAAGCTTCACCTTCCGCATCACTGGAAATATAACTTGAACTGTTCGAGTGGCCTCAGCAGGGTTGATCTAGTTTGCATTTAATTTAGTTTGCACTCAACACAGTCACAGTCAATCACTATAATCCAGATCAAGTCAAGGCCAACACTCAAATCAGTTAGCAAAAATAAAGTTTGACTATGTATTTATGTAATATCAGCAAATAAACTAAAACAGTTAACTAGTAAAAATGGGAAGAAAAGCTAGCAATAAGGGAGACAAAGAGACATGAATAACAGGGAAGAATTTATATTACCTATTAAATATAGTTATTTATCGCAAGCTTTAAGCATAAAACTTTCCAGGGACTGTTCTATATCAAGTTTTTGTTATTTCAGCTTTACTGCTTTTATGCGCATAACAACAGCAGAAAAGAAAATGGAGTAGGATACCACTAATTATTTTATACTGCAACATTAAAAAACACCACATTGGTGGACAACAGTGGTTTCCTGGAAAGAGTTTTATATATATATATTACATATTCTATATTAATTAGAATTCTTTCTTTCTTTCCTTCTTTCTTTCCTTCTTTCTTTCCTTCTTTCTTTCTCTCTCTCTCTCTTTCTTTCTTTCTTCTTTATTGGCTAAGTGTGATTTAATACACAAGGAATTTGTCTTGGTGCATATTCTCTCATTGTACTGGGGCCCCTACAACCACTCACAGGAATAAAAAATTAAACATATATTTATTTTATTGGCCCTTCCAACAAAATCAATATTGGTATGGGGCTCCTATGCTCGTGGGGCCAATAGGCAAGTGCCCATCAGGCCCATATGTCAAGATAGCTCTGCTTAGGAGAGGTGAAGGAATTAATTTTCTTACTCTTCTCCTACCTCATACAGCAGTCCTCCTGAAACTACTGAATCAATTTAATAATTAAGTTTCATCAAATCAGTATCAACTCAGCAACCACATAGACTTTCCCTGGGATTATCTGTCCTTAACCTGGCCTTTCAGGTCTTCACTAATTTATCTATCAGCTCTTTATGTGACGGTTCCACATAAAGAGCTGATAGATAAATTAGTGAAGATTGGACTTAATCTCTGGATAGTTCAATGGATTTGCAGCTGGCTGAAGCATAGACATCAGAGAGTTATTGTTAATGGCGAGTATTCTGAGCAGAGACAGGCGGTGTGGCACAAGGGTCTGTTCTGGGTCCTATTCTTTTTAATATGTTTGTGAGTGACATAGGGGAAGGTTTAGTAGGGACGGTTTGCCTATTTGCCGATGACTCTAAAGTGTGCAATAGGGCTGATATTCCTGGAGGCATCTGTAATATGGTAAATGATTTAGCTTTACTAGATAAATGGTCAAAGCAATGGAAACTTCAGTTTAGTGTTTCCAAATGTAAAATAATGCACTTGGGGAAAAGGAATCCTCAATCTGAGTATTGTATTGGCAGTTCTGTGTTAGCAAAAACTTCAGAAGAGAAGGATTTAGGGGTAGTGATTTCTGACAGTTTCAAAATGGGTGAACAGTGCAGTCAGGTGGTAGGGAAAGCAAGTAGGATGCTTGGCTGCATAGCTAGAAGTATAACAAGCAGGAAGAGGGAGATTATGATCCCGCTATATAGAGTGCTGGTGAGACCACATTTGGAATACTGTGTTGAGTTCTGGAGACCTCACCTACAAAAAGATATTGACAAAATTGAACGGATCCAAAGATGGGCTACAAGAATGATGGAAGGTCTTAAGCATAAAACGTATCAGGAAGAACTTAATGATAGCAGTCTACAGGTATACGAGGGGTTGCCACAGAGAGGAGGGGATCACTTTATTCTCCAGGGCACCGGAGGGCCGGATGAGGAACAATAGCTGGAAGCTGACCAAGGAGATATTCAATCTGGAAATAAGGAAGAACTTCCTGACGGTCAGAACGATCAACCAGTGGAACAACCTACCAGCGGACGTTGTGAACTCCAATACTCTGGACATTTTAAGAGGAAATTGGACTGCCATTTGGCTGGGATGCTATAGGGTTCCTGCTTAGGCAGGGGTTTGGACTTGATGACCCGCATGGTCCCTTCCAACTCTAACAATCAATCAATCAATCAATCAATCAATCAATCAACTCAATCTGTATAGTCTGGAGGACAGAAGGAAAAGGGGGGACATGATCGAAACATTTAAATATGTTAAAAGGTTAAATAAGGTCCAGGAGGGAAGTGTTTTTAATAGGAAAGTGAACACAAGAACAAGGGGACACAATCGATTTAACGCCCAGCCTAAAGTTGCCAATGGCGAGAACCAACTCGGTACCGCCTATCAGCTGGGGGTGTTCCCCACGGTAAAGCCCCTGACTACCCAGTGGCCGCTCGGGCATTCTGGGAGGCCGGGGGTGGGGAGTGCGCCCTTTATCAGGGCTGGCTCTCCCTCCCCTCCCCCCTGGCTTCCCTTGCCCCACGAGCTCACCACATAACGGACAGGTGGTTTGGAGGCTGTTGTAACTGGAAGTTCGGAGGAAACTCCCACGAGGTTGCAAGCTTAACCAGTGAGCCTTTCCCACCCCCACCCCCTTTTGGTGGAGGAGGCTGAGGACAGCGCCGATCATCAGGGGCAGCTCAGGTTTTCTGTAGGGTGGGGGGGCAATGGCAATGGCACCCAGCACCCAGGAACATAATGTGTACTGGGCGCTCACTGTTGCAATTTCAGCCGATAGCATTGCTAGGCTGGCGGCAGTGGGTAATCACTTATTGTGTGTGGTGGGGGGTAGACCAAAAGGCTAGACTAATTGCAACCCCCACCTTTTCCAACATCTTCATTATTACTCTCTCAAGTGATAGAGATGGGATATTTCTTAACTGATGATTACTTTACTCTTGATAGTTGATGTGGTTAAATATGACTGGAAAACCAAATTTAGGAACAAAGAGTATTAGCAAATTTAAGAGTACGCACTCAAAGCAGAAGCTTGAGCAAATTTATGTAAGAATGCTTCCTTATATTTCACATCACATCATAACAACAAGCAAACTCAGATACTTAGAATAGTTTATAGTTGTAATAAGAAATAACGAGCCACAAGTCCAACAGGCACATCTAATGCTCTTTCAAAAGGCTGCTTGGTCCAAAGACAGAAACTGCCCATCTGAAAGATTATTGGCATATTAGGAGCTTACAAGGACATCCTGAAAATGCCTCCTTCCTTTTTATTTATTTATTTATTTATTAGATTTGTATGCCGCCCCTCTCCGTAGACTCGTTTACCCCTCATCCCTTTACTGGGCATATGAACTACCAGTCAAGGTAAAAAGTGCAGCAGAAGGAGAGAGTAATGGATAAATGCTGCAAGAAAATGGCAGTCAGTGGCTAGGATTAACATTGCATGTAGTCCTTGACTTACAGCCATTTGTACAGTGTCTGCTCTAAAATGCAGAAAAAAAGTGATTGGTGATTGTTTTTCACACTGATGACAGTTGCAGTATCTGCATGGTCATCTGATCAAAATTTGGATGTTTAGCAATTGCCATGTATTTATGATGGTTGCGGTGTCCTGGAATCACGTGATCCCCTTTTGTGACCTTCCAACAAACAAGCAAAATTAATGGGGAATCCAAATTCACTTAAAAACCATGATTTAACAACTACACTGATTCACTTAAAAGCTATGCCAAAGAAGAGCATAAAATGGGGCAAAACTCACTTAACTTGATTAGCAATGGAAATTTTGGGCTCAATTATGGTTTTAAGTCGAGGACTACCTCTACCAAGAAAGCTGAAGAATTATTATTACTTCTTAGGAACTATTTGCTGATGAAAACTGCTTAAGGTCAAGACACGTTGATCATAACTAAATGACATTTTGTTGATTGATCTTTAAATTGTTATTTTATTATATAGAGGTCTGTTTCTATTTGCTTTTCGTCAACAACAAAAAAGATGCAACATGCAACTAATATTTATCCTGGCACTGAGGAAAAATCATTATTAGATAGAAACCATTATACAATGTTTTCAGCTTTAAAGCCATTGCCCATTGGAAATAAAGCCTAGGGCAGGGGTGGGTTCACCTTACCTTAGCCACCAGTTCTCATTGCAATGTTTTCCGCAGGCGCATCCCCTTATGCAACTTTGCTTCTGTGCATGCTCAGTAGCAGAATTCAGCCCGAAACTGAGGAGTTGATCAGCTGTGGTTCAGGCAAAGAAATAAAGGTATGTATTAACCTGGGGTAAGATGGGAGGGCTCTTTTTCAAACAGTAGAAGAGGGAAAACTATCCAAACATGGAACAATTCCCCCAAATTCGCCCCAAAAGATAGCAGCACCTATGGTCCGGCAGCAACTGGCATCGTGACATCACCAATGGATCACTACCACTAACTTGGGCATCCTCCTATATCCACAGCTTACATTAGAGAACCATCTTTCAGCTGTGGCGAGGGGGGCGTTTGCCCAGGTTCGCCTGGTGCACCATTGCGGCCCTACCTGGACCGGGAGTCACTGCTTATAGTCATTCATGCACTCATCACCTCAAGATTCGACTACTGTAACGCTTTCTATATGGGCTACCTTTGAAAAGTGTTCGGAAACTTCAGATCGTGCAGAATGGAGCTGCGAGAGCAATCATGGGCTTCCCTAGGTATGCCCATGTTACACCAACACTCTGCAGTCTGCATTGGTTGCTGATCAGTTTCCGGTGACAATTCAAAGTGTTGGTTATGACCTACAGAGCCCTTCATGGCATAGGACCAGAATATCTCCGGGACCGCCTTCTGCCGCACGAATCCCAGTGACCAGTTAGGTCCCACAGAGTTGGCTTTCTCCGGGTCCCGTCGACGAAACAATGTCGTCTGGTGGGACCCAGGTGAAGAGCCTTCTCTGTGGCGGCCCCAACCCTCTGGAATCAACTCCCCCAGAGATTAAGACTGCCCCCGTCCTCCTTGCCTTTCGCAAACTCCTCAAAACCCACCTCTGCCGTCAGGCATGGGGAAATTGATTCCCTTGGGCCTTTTCCACTTTATGTATGGTTTGCATGAGATGTATGATTGTTTTTATGTTAAGGGTTTTAAACTGTTTTTTAAATAATGGATTTGTACTGGGGTTTTTTTCTTGTTGTGAGCCGCTCCGAGTCCTCGGAGAGGGGCGGCATACAAATCTAATAAATAATAATAATAATCTAAAGAATGCCCCATCCCTGATCTGCTGCAGGATTTCAAAGATCTTCTCACCACCAGCCCACTTTGGACAAAAGGGAAAGAAAATAAATTTCTACTGTTCCCTCTACCCACATTATTTTGGCATGTTGTGTGCATCTGTACCAGGGTGAAAAAAGAGCAATTGGTATGAAGGGAAATTTCCTGACTGCTACAATGGCATTCCTATGTCACATTTAAAAACTGCTGTAGATTTTGAAGTGGAATGATAACCTGTTTGCATTTTCCAGGCAAGTGCACTTCACAATACTTCTGACTCTGATCATATATTGCCATTGCGCTGGAGCAGGGTAGGAATGAAGAAATAGTCCTTAAGTGATACACATAGGCAAGATCCAGAAACAGGATTCTGAATCTCCTGCATTTGGGGGGGGGGGGAAGGGAAAGAAATGGTTGTTTTGAAACTGGGTGCCTAAAGATGGGATGAGTTTTCGCCAGTGAGGACTTTGACCACTCATTAGCTCTGCAGAGCCACAGAACATCAAATGGAACCACCAGCTTTTCTGAGAATCCTACCATAACAAAACAAATGAGTATCTTTTTTCTTCAAAACACTTGACTTTCCTGACATCACACACTTAGATATTTCAGAAACAGAATTAGAAGTGATATAAAGCTGTCATAGTGAGTATCACTTACAACTCTTCAAAATCTAACAGACTAGATCAGTGTTTTTCAACCTTGGCTGCTGGAAGATGTGTGGACTTCAACTCCCAGGAGTTGAAGTCCACACATCTTCCAGCGGCCAAGGTTGAGAAACACTGGACTAAATCAATGATGGCAAACCTATAGCATGCATGCCACGGGTGGCACGTGGAGACACATCTGAGGACACACGAGACGTTACCCTATGTCAGCTCCAGGCCACATGCATGCTCTGGCCATCTGGTTTTCAGCCTTCATTTTGGGCATTTTCCCTCTACCCATGGCAAGAACGTCCCAAAGGGGCAACTTTTAGACTGTCTTTTATACTGTTTTTACATATGTTGTACGGCTGCCCAGAGTCCGAAAGGAGTTGGGCGGTGAATGAATGAATGAATGAATGAATGAATTGGAAGTTTTCTTGTATGCTCACCCTCAGCCTCCTTTTCATTGTCAGAGGTCTTCAGGAATGTGGAATACATGGCTTGATAGGATTACTTGTGAAAAAAAGATCTCAGAATAGTAGTTGACTGCAAACTGAATATTAGTCAGCAGTATAATGCAGCTACAAAAGTGGCAAAGGCAATTTTAGAAGTATAATTTCTAAATAATGGCAAGTAATTGTTTTAACTTACTTTGCTTTTGTTAGGCTCTATCCTGAGTATTGTGATCACTTCTGGTGATCTACCTTAAGAAAGAACTAAACAAACTGATACAAGTTTAGAGATGGGAAACAAAGGTGGTCAGAAACCTAAAAACTAAGTTGTATGAAGAAAGACTGGTGGGATTGGAAATGTTTAGCCTTGAGAGAGAAAAGTCTAACAGGCTATCATATAAAAACATCAAGCTCTGTTCTATATCATTCTTATGTTCAGGACACTAAATTGGTCATTGGTCTGGAACCCACACCACATTTTGGACATAAACAGTAGAAAATGTCCAGAATACTTTACTAGAAGAGCCCTCCACTCCTCTACTCGCAACAGAATACCCTATGCAACTAGACTTACAATCCTATGTTTAGAAAGCTTGGAACAATGTCGCATTAAACACAACCTAAGCATAGCCCATAAAATTATCTGCTACAATGTCCTCAATGACTACTTCAGCTTCAACCACAACAACACAAGAGTACACAACAGATACAAACTTAAAATAACCTGCTCTAAACTCGACTGCAGGAAATATGACTTTAGCAACTGAGTAGTTGATGCATGGAACTCACTACCAGACTCTCTAATATCATCATCTAACCCCCCAAACTTTACCCTTAGACTATCCACTGTTGACCTCTCCCGATTCCTAAGAGGTCAGTAAGGAGCATGCATAAGTGCACCAGGGTGCCTTCTGTCCCCTGTCCTAATGTTTCTCTTTTACTAGTATGTATATAAATATTATTATAAATTATTATATCTTTGTATACCCCCAATATGTACTTGACAAAACAAACAAACAAATAAATAAACATTCTGACTGCATATAAGAAAAAAAAATTCCTAATTGTAGCACCACTACAATGTTGGAACAAATTAATTGGAGAAGTGTTGGGCTTTCATTAAGAGTTGTATTGAGCACTCACTAGAAAACCATTTGTAGGAGTAATTCAATAATATTTCCAGCTGTCAGCATGGTGTTTGTCATGGTTATCTAAATGGATTGTCCCAATTCTATAATTCTAGAATCATCTATAAAAAGGCCAGTGAACATCTGTGTCTGAAAGAATTTACTTCTGAGAGATCATAAAAAGGATCATGAGGTGAACTCAGACAGCCACTTCAAAACACGATTCAACTCAATTCAATATTTACCAGAGGTGGAGGCTGATGATGCACAAAGCTACCTCGCAGCTAAGCTTTGCCTACCTCAAAGTTTAGCTGTGATTAGTTTCTTCAACATATATATGCCACATTATTCTTCTGATCCAAAGCCATAAGCAGAATATAATTTTATACAAAATAGTAGTTTATCATAGTCACTCAGCATTCCTCCAACACTCAATGCATTTTTCCAAAGAGAACAAGACTTACAGTAACACAAGGACTAATGCTCTAAGGTGACATAATTGTTATTCCAGCTGAGATGTGACAAAGAATTTTTTAAAAAGCTATGAAGGCCAGTTAGACATGGCTTTAAGTCTATTTGTTTGATGGCCATAGTTAAATACAAAAATATTTGTCTCAAACTGTGAATTTTGTCAGAGGAAACATTCTCTGTGAAAAGAACTGTTGATGATTATAGCAATGCTTAGCAGACTAGGGAAGAGAGTTGGAGCTGTTATTTGTCAGCTTGGGAGGACATACATGCTTAGTTGTGATAGTTTATATTTCTAGACATCCACAGATTACAAAGATCTACTGACAATAATTGTTTTAAAAATGTAATAGCTCATCAGACATGTCCTGAAGACCTCATAACAGAAAATGTCCCATAATTCACAGAACAAAATTTTGCATTATTTGCAGAAAATGATAACTTTGTACATTTACAACCAGGCCTGCCATCCCAAAGTCAAAAGGAAAACAGAAGCAATAGTTAAAACTCTAATATAAATTCCAGCACAAGAAAATGAAACTTCAGCTTTATTAAATTGTAGAGTGACTCGCATTCATCCATGAACTGGCTTGGAAATTCTGGAAGTTGAAATCCTCAAATTTTAAAGTTCTCAAGGTTTATAAACATTGATTTAAAGCAGGCAAAACCCTGACTTCTGTGCAGAATGTGAGACTTAATTAATCAGAGGCACCCAGGGTTTGCAGAATGTAAGAGTCTTAGCCAGAGACACTCAACTAACCATAGTAGGAAAGAGATACTGGATAGAAGGGATTCTTGCTCTGGTTCAGCTCTGCTAGTGCGAATGGTAGACTTTGGAGAAAGATATCTAGATGGTAAAACCAAAATTTTCTGTCCTCTTATTATTGCCCAGAAAGAAAGTAGCCATTTCCTTCTTTTAAGCATCATTAGAATCATAGAAATCAATGGCTCTGATGGGTTCTTTTAGATATTTACAACCTAGAAGTCATTTCTAGGACTAGACTAGAGACCTACTTCAGAAACACTTTAGTTTTCTCCAGCCTATATCCTACAACTGAGTTGAATGGAAGCCGTTATTATCCTCAGCCAGTGTGGCTACCCCTTTCCTGCCTTCCTTCCTGCCTTCTGGCCAAGAAATTGGGTGGGGTGGGGAATCCAGGATCAAAGATGCTCAAAATAATTAACTCTGAAGACAGACATCTTCTGTATAGGACTTTGTTGATTTATTTATTTCTTTTTAACCCCATCGATTCAGAATAAATTATGCAAAAATGCACGCAGAATATGTTTTTAATCACAATTTTGCAAACATGTTCTTCTTATATTTCAATTATTTGGTTTGTTTTGATATGCAATAGTTGGTCCTTTTTCTAAAATTCTGTAATTGACATTTAGGGAATGTTTCCTTTATACCATTCTTTCATTGCAGATATGCAGTTGCTCAGGTTCTGATACCCTGTTAGTGCTGCAGCTGATTTTTTAATAACCAGTAACCAAACGGTGTTCCTTTATTTCTCTACTCTAAAGTATATCATCCTGAATTCTAACTAATAGGATATAGAAGACCATAGCAACTCTCAGATAAGCTTTTCCCTGTTGCAATGCCAGAAAATCAAACTTCATGAGTTATGTAAGTAACGTAGAAGTTAACTGAAGATTATGTCTTACATTTTTTAAGTTTGTGAATAAATGCTGATCATTATGTAGCAATATAACATAATTTCTTAAAAAGAGGATAATAATATCAGCAATCTTGGGTGGAATATCACATTTTTCAGAAATAATTATTTAGAAAATAGTGAAAGAATAATTCCTAAGGAAATGCCATTTATACCACCCCATTTCAAACCTATCAACCAATGCAATAAAGATGGAGAAATATTGACATTTCACCTCCATTTCCACTAAAAAATGTCAGATTTGCTTCAATATGCTCTCCAGGCATATTTTCTAAAGCAAATTAGACTTTAAAGGTTGGACTACACAAGTTCCCTCTACATATTGCTTAAAAGTGTTGGAGCCCAAAATTTCCTTTTATCCAATCACTCTGCAGATAAAAATACTGTTTTTCGAAGGGCAGGTATAAGGCTCTTTATACTTTGCAGTAGAAAATGATGAAGAACATGTTGCTATTGAATGCATCCCATCTGCGAGTTGTCTCTGTTTTTATTCTCTCTCTGTATTTAGAAAATTTCTAAAAAAACCATCACTTTTCTTTGACTTGTAATTGATAGATGAAGGTGGTGTTTATGCTTTGCTTAATTTTTAGCTCTACTTTTAACTGATTATATTCTATTTTTGTTTAAAAAGCTACTTTGAGTGCTCACTAGGGCAGAAAATGAGAGTATTAATCAAACATAAGGACTGAATGCTAGAACGGGCCTGGTGACTTTTATTAAGCAGTTCAAAAAGGACTCCGTTTGTGCCATCAGCTGAGCAACTCTCCAGACTGTTTATATTCCTGGAATCAAAAATCTGTAGCCAGAAAGTTTGTGATTAAAGAGCCTGAGAGGACGCTTGGGACCATTATAAATCAATAGGAAATTACAAAAACCTAAATATAAGTCTGATATTGTAAAGTTTACCTTTTAGTGCTTTGAACTGAATTAGTGCGGTAGTGCCAGGTACTCAGATGTTCCCCCTGGGTCCTAAATATAGATTGTCCACTGCCTAACTTATTTCAAAATGCAACTGTCCAGATTAGCCCAACTAAGTTCTGTTTGTACCTACCAATAAAACCACATCATTATGACTTAGAACTTAGAATTTAGAACTTAGAATATCTTTACTGTCACCTTGGATGTATACTGATAGGCATACATTAAAATGAAATTCCGTTGCTTACAGCATACATTATTTGAGTAATGGCACTTAATAAATTAGTGTAACTGTAGAAAAGGTACAAATAGCAACACAACTGCACTGTTGTTGGATTCCTTTCCAAGAGAGATACCTGGGAGGAAGATAGAATGAAAATTGCCAATAACTGATAAATATTCAGTCTCTCAAAGGTTGTATCTAGAAAATCAGTGCCTTGGATTCAACAAGCATGATCTGAAATCATACATAAATAAAACTTTGCAGGCTCTTTGAAGATTGGAAGGAGAGGCATGAAAAATATGGAAAAGGGGGAATGAAGATATTTAAATCTGGACTGCTGGTGGGAGACTGGGCTTCTTACCCATTCCTCCTTTCCCCATACTTCCCAGCAACATAAATACAATCTCTTCTGTATTGTTTTACTTTTGCCATTTTATATTTTGCAGTGAAAGTTGAGTTAAAATGCTGAAGTAGCTGGTAATTAACAATGTGCTTGCACAAGAGGACAAGTTGGAATAAGAGTCAAAAAGAAGTAGGGTAAAAAACAATTTGTTTATTTAACTACTGATAATATTTAAATCCTGCCTTTTATAGAGAAGTCCAATTTTTCCCCATACCTGTTAGTACCGCCATCTCATCCCTAGTCCTTCTTTTCATTAAACTAGACATACCCAATCATCTTGTTGCTCTTCTCCACATTCTTTCTAGAGTCTCAACATCTTTTTTACATTGTGGTGACTAGTGTTGGGCGAACCGATCTTGCATAGTTCGGGTCCATGCTGAACTTGAGGTGAGAAAAGAGGGGGGGGATGATGCCTGATGCTCGCCAGCCTTCCTTCCCTGCATGGTCTCTCTCTCACTTTCTCTGTCTCTCTTTCTGTGAAGCACAAACGCTGGTCTTCACAAACACACTCGCTCACACCCAAAACCCGAGCCAGGCTGCAAAACTCTTCGGAGACTAAAAGGCAAACTCCTCCCAGGTGCCGCTGCTGCCGCCCGGCTCGGTTTTTGAGTGTGAGCAAGTGTGTCTGTTTGTGTGTGTGTTTGTGTTTGAGTGTGTGTTTTCACTTCGGGAGAGCCAGGACGACACGGAGGATTTAGGCAGCCAAGCAGGGGGAACCAAAATAGCTTTTCCCTGCCAAGGAACAAAAGCGGAGTCCTGGTGTGTTTGTATGAGATCGCTCTTCCCCCTCTTTGCCTTCCTCTCCCATTGGCATCCTTCCTCCCCGGGATCCTCCTCCAACTTTGTGCCCTGGACCTTTGTGGGGTGTGTGAGTGCACAGGGCATGGAGATACAACCCTCCCCCAGTCTTCTCAGGGCGGCTTTTCAAAGAGCCTTCCCCGCCTCCCCCTCCCACCCACCACCTGCTTGAAGCTGCCGTCCAGGATCCTGAATAGCTGGCTGGCAGAACCTGCCTCCCGAGTCCTCTTGCCTGGTGGGAGGCGAAGCGCTGGAGAGGGAGGTCAGGCTCTGGGTCCGGAGTCACCCCTCCTGCCCCCCCAAGCCAATTCGCCCACTTGATGGAGCCTGACACACACCTCCAGCGCTTCGCCTCCCACCGGGCAAGAGGTGTTGGGGTTGGGGTTCGGGTTCGGCGAACTTACCTGAACTCCACCCGCAAGTTTGGCCGAACCCGCCGAACCCGAACTTCAGCGGGTTTGCCCAACACTAGTCTTTTTCCCCCCCCCCAATATTTTTATTAATTTTCTTAAAATAACATACAGACTTACAAACATTTAACATAGAATGTGGGGATGTATCATCCCCGCTTTTCTTAAAAGTATAAATGCAGATACAGAAAAAGGAATACATGATTAAATGCGTAATTCAATACTACTAATACAAAAATATCTAGTAAGGAAAAAGTGATATTGTAAAAAAGAAAAATAGTTATAGCTAGTATAAAGTCAAACAATCTTGTCAATTCTATGTATATAAACTAACTCTAATATTAATCTCAATAAAAAGAGAAGAAAGATTTAAACCAAAGTATCTATGCCTATTATTAATCTTCTATTATTAGTTTTTTTTTTCCTTATCTATCCATTCATAAACATTGTTCCATGTTTCATAAAATTTCGTTTCTTCTTGGTCATTCAAGCGTCTTGTCATCATATCCATCTCCGCGCAGTCTAATATTTTTGTAATAACTCCCTCTTCTTTGAGGATATTTTCCCCTTTCCAATTTTGCGCGTAAATAATCCTTGCCGCTGTAAAAATATGTATGATTAAGTACAAGATTTCTTTTTTGTAATTTTGGTTAGTAATTCCTAGTAAACAGAACTCCGGGGTAATTTCTATTTTTTTGCTTTGTAATCTCTTTTGTCATTTTCTCTATCATTTTCCAATACATTTTAGCTTTATTACATGTCCACCATTGATGGTAGTAGGATCCTATTTCTTTCTTACATTTCCAACACAAAGGTGATGTCTTAGGGAACATTTTTGCTATTCTACTTGGTGGGAGATGCCATCTATAAAACATTTTAATTTGATTCTCTTTCAAAGAAACTGATTTTGTCATCTTCCAATTGCACATCCAAACTTTCTCCCATGTGTCTAAATCTATTTCTTTGCCTATATTTCTGCACCACAGTATCATACTATCTTTTAATGTTAAATCAATATTCTTGTGAGCAATCAGATATTTGTATATTTTCCCAATTACCCTGTTTTGATTTTTAGTAATTAAATCACTTAACAAATTTTTGTTTTTATTGAATATATAAAGTATATTGTCTTTCTGGTATCTAGATCTAATCTGTGCATAGTGCCACCAATCAATTTGTATCCCTTCGTCTTGTAATTTAATTCTAGTTTTTAGTTTCATTTGATCATCTAACAAATCTTTATATCTTATTTTTCTTGTATCCTTGATGGAATTTGGATGTATTATTGCGTCTAATGGGGCAACCCA
Source organism: Erythrolamprus reginae (assembly GCF_031021105.1). Classification (NCBI taxonomy): domain Eukaryota; kingdom Metazoa; phylum Chordata; class Lepidosauria; order Squamata; family Dipsadidae; genus Erythrolamprus; species Erythrolamprus reginae. The sequence continues at coordinate 252,214,838 of NC_091951.1, forward strand.
ATCCGGAATTGTTAAGAAGTGGTTATGCCTTCGTTTGGTATGATAAAGACAAAAATCATTCTTATTTTAAAAGACATACATTAAGAAAATACTTATTTGATGTATGGAAAGATATTAAGAAAAACCAACCCAACACTAGTCTTAAGCATAAAACTTATCAGGAAAGACTTAATGAACTCAATCTGTATAGTCTGGAGGACAGAAGGAAAAGGGGGGACATGATCGAAACATTTAAATATGTTAAAGGGTTAAATAATGTTCAGGAGGGAAGTGTTTTTAATAGGAAAGTGAACACAAGAAAAAGGGGACACAATCTGAGGTTAGTTGGGGGAAAGATCAAAAGCAACATAAGAAAATATTATTTTACTAAAAGATTAGTAGATCCTTGGAACAAACGTCCGGCAGACATGGTTGGTAAACCCACAGTAACTGAATTTAAACATGCCTGGGATAAACATATATCCATCCTAAGATAAAATACAGGAAATAGTATAAGGGCAGACTAGATGGACCATGAGGTCTTTTTCTGCCATCAATGTTCTATGTTTCTATAATTCAATGCCTGGGGAGGGTGAAAACAGCTTCCCCCATCCCCCGGAGGCCCTTTGGAGGCTGGAAATGGCCTGTTTTGCAACTTCTGGTAGGCTTAGTAGGCTTGTGTTTTGCCCTCCCCAGGCTCCAAAGGCTTCCCTGGAGCCGGGAGAGGCTAAAAATGCCTTCCCACATCCCTTGGAGGCTCTCTGGAAGCCAAAAATGCCCTCCCAGAGCCTTTGTGTGAGCCAAAAATCAGCTGTCTGGCACTCACATGCACGTTGGAGTTGAGCTAGGGCAAGGGCTCGTGTGCCAGCAGAGATGGCTCCGTGTGCCACCCAGGGCACCCGTGTCATAGGTTCACCATCACTGGTCTTAGATGTGATGGAAAGCACATCTGAAAAATAAATGGAAAGGATTTTTGACAAGGAACTTTCCCAGAGAGAGGCCAGATAAGAGACTGGGCAGTTTTGAGCTGCAAGGAGGAAGGGAAGTTCAGGGAAGCCTCACATGTGCCTGTCAGTATGCCCCTGTGTCATCATTGCTATGCAAGCTTCATTGGTTGCAGCTGGCTTCTGAGTGCAACTCAAAGTGCTGGTTTTTACCCTTTGTAGTAGGGCCTGGGAAATTGAGTGACTACTTATCTCCAATAGCTTCTGCCCACCGGGTATTTTCCAGCAGAGTGGTTGTGCTCCAGGTTCCCTCTATTGAACATTGTTATTTTGTGAGGAGGCAGGCCTTCTGTATCATGGCCCACGCCCTCTGGAGAGAGAAAAGCTCTTACAACGTAGTCTTGAGCCCAAATCTGGGTTAATGTATTATTGTGTTTGGAGGTGGTGCTGTTTTGTTTGCTTTGTGTTCCTTTTAAGAATGTTTTCATCTGGACTGGGCTATCTGTATGGTTCTAGGTTGTATCTTTTTTAATGGGATTTTTCTGGTTTTGCATAGCACCCAGAATCCCTTCGAGTTTAATGACTATAACGAATTTGAATAAACAAATGAATTAACATTATACAATTTAATTTTCCTTCTCCCCTTTATTTTTCTGAGGTCAGCATATTATGCATTATTTATAATGCTAGTCAGAGAGTGTTAAAACTGACAACTTTTTCTTCCCTTCCCTTTCCGTGCTCTTGGCTCCCCCCCACCAATAGCTATTTGGGTCCTCAACCCTTTTTTAAACATGCAACACTTTCAGAGATTTCTCAGTCAGAACTTTTGCTCTGGAGGAATCTGAAATCAAACAGGACAAGCAGAGCCATGGATTGCACAGGATCTTCAAACCGGTAAGGATGTAGTGGTCAGAGGGAAGATAAGGAAGGAAGAGCCACTACTAAGGCAGATTAGATTTTTTAAAAAAAGGTTTGAGTTCAGGGCAACAATGCAATGTGCATAAATATCTCAGACAAGCCTCCTCCGTTCACACAAAGATAAAATGGGGGGTGGGGTGGGGTGTTAAGCACATTCAGACTTGTAGAAATATTCTGCTACAATAAAATTAGCATTGACCTACATGGCATTGATTTACCAGTTTGGTCTATCTTAAACGGCTGATAAAGACACAGCAATACTTTGTTAGTCCAAAGGCATATGATCCAAAAACATTGCTACTGTGAGATGCTAATCCTCTCTATGGGATGCCAAAGAGCAATATTATGCTACCCACTTCCTTTCTAAAATCCACATGAAGCGACTAGATGAGACTATCCATCAGCACAGGACAAAATATCATCAATATACAGATGATCCTCACTTGTATATCTATGTCCCAAGCTGACCAAACATTGCGAGTTTGATAGTTACTGGATGGGAAAGAACAGGTTGAAGCTTAATCCTGATGTGACTGAATAACTATGGAATTCCCCTCCCCTTGACCCAGAGAGTTTCCATATTTATCTCTGAATGGAGTTGATGCTTGAAGAGCATGGAGCAGCTATGGTTGGCAAGCTTTTGTGCAAATCCATCATCTCACCAGTTGTGCCTGTTCTTGAATCAGGAGGCTCATGATCAACTCATGTCTTTTTTTAAAAAAATATATATTTATTAAATTTTTCCATTTTTTTAAAAAAGAGTACATAATCATATTTACAGGTGAATCTACATCATATATACATTCCTATCGACATTGTCTTCTAATTACTTTTAGATTTCTTGATATTTTATTTCAATGCTTCTTTTGAGTTTCTTTTTTTTTGTCCATTGGTACCATTTTGTCCAGGTTTCATAATAGTCCGATTCTTTTTGATTATTAAGTTCCATTGTCAATCTGTCCATCTCTGCACAGTCGTATATTTTCTTGATGATCTCATTGTCTTCAGGTATTTGCGTATTTTTCCAGTTCTGTGCAAATACAATCCTTGCAGCTGTTGTAATATGCAAGCTTAAATATTTTACATTTTTAGAATAGGTACCTCTCATAATACCCAGTAGAAAAAACTCTGGCGTATATTCAATTTTTGTATTTGTTATTTGACACAACCAATTATTTATTTTTTTCCAATATTTTCATGTCTCTGGACATAACCACCATAGATGAAAGAAGGTGCCTTGAGTGTTTTTACATTTCCAACACATTGGATTGTAATTTTTATGCATTTTAGCTAGTCTTTTGGGTGGAAGATGCCAACGGTATAGCATTTTATATTGGTTTTCTTTGTATATTGTGGATTTTGTTAATTTGATATTTCTCTTCCAAATCTGTTCCCATTCCTCTATATATATATTGTGGCCAATGTTTTTCACCCAGGCAATCATTGTACCTTTAACTATCTCCTCTGGTCTTTCATATTCCATCAGATATTTATATATTTTAGATATTGCTTTTTCTTCCGGGCCTGTCAATAGTTTAGTGGTTGGGTAGTTCTTTCTATACCTATACCTCGTGTCTTAATCACCTCCCAGTCATCTACCCGGGACTGACTTTAAATTTGGAGAATTTGGAAGTTTTAGCCAGCCTATTGCCAGCACAGGCAATCTTGAGTACATCATAACATGCCCATATAACCCTAGTGCTCCATGAAAAACAGTGGCTTCCAGTGGTCTTTGATGTGCAATTCAAGATGCTGGTTGTCACCAATATTGTCCATGGCATGGCTATTTGCAGAAGTACCTGCCTCTGACCATTCCTGTTCTTTCCATCAGATCTGGCAAGGTCAGAATGCTCTGAGTCACTTCTTTGAAGCAGTGTCACCTAGGATGCCCCTGGAGGAGTATCTTCTCTGCCACCACACCTGCCTTGTGGTCTCACACGTGCTGGCAGGTTTTGAAACCTTGGCTATTCCCTCAGGAGTTGGGCCAAGATGTACAGTAGGTGAACCTGGTCAGATGTTTGTAAGGTGCAGGGTTTTTTGAGGATCTTAATGCAGCGCGTTGCATTGTTATAGTTATTTTATTTGGATTTAGGTAGTGCGTTGTTTTAATTACTGCTTAAAGAAGCCCAGGATTGAAGAAGCAATATGGAAATCCATACAATTCATTTAAATGGACAAATTTGGTCGTAATAATACAAATATAACACAATATGGATCAAGACAACACATTCACAGATCCTTGCAAATATAGCTGCTATTAACTAATAAATTGCAACGGAAAAGGCAATGTTTAAAATACTGTAGCCATAGATCCAGTCTCCATGAACTAGTATTAATATTGTGATGCTACAGTACAGAATGGTATCTCTGCTGAAGATGGCAGGCATTTGTATCTATATTTGGATCTCTGCTATTTTTAGAGCTTTAAAAGTAAACTATCCGGAGTTAAAAGCTAAGAAGCTTGTATTTAATTTGGAAATGACTAAACAACTAGAACAACTGAGATAATTTCTTACCGCTACTTTCTAAGCCAATTAAAGCGTCCAGCTCATCAACCTTCACAACACATTGTAATGATTTAATAGGAAAGTTTCCAATCTGTGAATCACCAAAATTAAATTATTCCTTTCAAGGAAACCAAACCAAACCATAACAGTAGAAGTTTTAAAAAAACACTTACAGCCAGTTCAGGTCAGTTAGGTATAATTTGAATACAGGAATAATTGCCAAGGCACACACACCTGTTCTTTGTAGATGGGTATAAATTCATTCAGAATAGTTTTCTAGAGTCCGTGCTCTTGACAATATTACAGATAATGCAGACTGAATGAAATTTTTCCTTACTTATATCAGAGCAGAACCAGGAAAATCAGGTGGACAACTAATTTTCAATATATAGAAATGCTGTAAATATATTTCTTATTTTACCCAATGGATCTATTGCACTGTAATTTTTTAACTTTAAAAAAGTATCTGGAAAATGGTACCAGATACTTCTAAATTTTTAAAAAGTTAATTTTCTAACTGCTAAGAAAATTAAAATCAATAAGCTACCAAGTGAACCTAGTTAAAGAAGAACATTTTATCAAAACGCTTCAGTTGGCTTTGGTGAAAGCAAGCTAGCATGCAAAAATACAGAAAGAAAGAGATATTGTTAATCTTAGCCTACTTTCTGCTAGTGTTCTTAAGAAATTCTTAAGAAATAACATTTCAAAATCCATGTTACAAGCAGCGGAAAAGCACATATATTCTACTGTTACAAAAATTAGGTCTTTCATTCTTTGAATTTTGTATTAAAACTGCCAAGCTACTACATATTTTTCTTCAGTTAAGAATGACCTATGCCTTGTCTTGTAGTTTCTTTAAATGTTATCATTAGTTCCAGTGCAAAAACATTAAATGCACAATTAAAATATGAAAATTCACAGTGAGAGGGGCGGCATACAAATTTAATAAATAATAATAATAATAATAATAATAATAATAATAATAATAATAATCATCATCATAATCATAATAATATAGAAAAAGACAAAAAGCTTGTCCTTATAAATATATTACCTGCTCACCTGATTTTATAACTCTTTGAAAGGAGAAACTAAGCTTTCAATATTCACCAAGCCTGTCCAACAATTTTCTTCCAAAGGAAGAAATAATGTGATATTTTTGATTGACAAGAGTATATATTTTCTCCAAAAATTGCTGGATCACACAGCTCTAAAAGCCAATCCACAACATACTAGTGGTGACATTCTGGGTTTTGGTCTCTACTTTCCACTCACAGTCAATACTCAAAGATGGTGAAGTCATCATTTAAACCCCATGTAGAAAGGAAATGACTTCATTATTTCAAAATCCATGAAGAAATTGGGGAAATTCCACTCCCCTTATATGCATTCTGCTCCCTCAAGTATATAAATGTTGATTTGAGACATCATAGAACTGGTTGATGTAATAGGATGCAAACATTTTTCCCCTAAAGTCCCCTGTCACTCTTGATTATACTTCCAAGCATTGTCCTATCAATCCATACTGTTAGGATTTCAGTCATTTTTGCTGCCATTTTGCCCCCTTGGGTGAACCTGTAGTCACAGCATGAACAATTATTTAGCAGTGGGGGACTTGGCACACTTTTTTTAATGCTTCTTGGCTAAAATTCCACTTAAGAACTAAAATACAGCAATCTTATTGAAGAGGACAGTATTTGCTGCCTTTCATCTTTGGAGAGCAAGGATGACAAGACTTCAGAGAGGATGGTTAAAGCCTGTGGAACAATTAAGGAACATGTTAAGCCAATTATCTCCTGCTCTTCTGTGTTATTCCGGTGAGTTTTGTAGACTTTTGTTGTCTTCCAGCAATCAAATCTCCTGGAACAGTGAATGCTGCTGCCTAAAGCAGTAAGTTAAATTTAATTTGTGTGTGTGTGTGTGTGTGTGTGAGAGAGAGAGAGAGAGAGAGAAGATATGATTGCTTTCCCTAAAGTGCATGTTGGAGCCTATTAGAGAGGATCACCAATCTATACCAAACCCTTAGGTGTGCACACAGAAGTGTTTAGTTACACTACTCCATGAAATAGAGTCATTTTCTTACTTAGAGCACCTGTGATTGAAGAAAAAAGACATGACTTCCCAATTATATTCCAGCTGTATTTGCCATTCTGCATTGATATTCCAAAGGAATTGTAGGCATACGCATCTATGTGTATGTACAAAACTTAAAGAGATACTTGTGGATAGATTTACTTCATTTATAATATATATCATCTCTTTCCAGGCAGAAGAATGGGGCCATTCTTCTCTCAGGACTGTATTTTACAAGTCACAATACAAAAGAAATGAGGACTGAAAAAAAGGTGGAAAGAAGCAAACATGCCTCCAATTTCTTAAAATAATGACCACAGTGTAGAGATAGAGATCACATAGAGGTTGTGTGCAGCAAACTACCTACCCTAAGCAGGCCTCACATACCTACGTGATCTCATCCAGTTCACATTGCCAGGATGATGTAGGACACTATCCCTGGCTGGTACATGATCTCATCTAGAATAGAATAGAGAATAGAATAGAATTTTTATTGGCCAAGTGTGATTGGACACACAAGGAATTTGTCTTGGTGCATATGCTCTCAGCGTACATAAAATAAAATATACATTTGTCAAGAATCATGTGGTACAACACTTAATGATTGTCATAGGGGTCAAATAAGCAATGAAGAAGCAATATTAATAAAAATCTTAAGATATAAGCAACAAGTTACAGTCATACAGTCAACATGGGAGGAAATGGGTGAAAGGAATTATGAGAAAAACTAGTAGAAGTGCAGATTTAGTAGAAAGTCTGACAGTGTTGAGGGAATTATTTGTTTAGTAGAGTGATGGCGTTCAGAAAAAACTGTTCTTGTGTCTAGTTGTCTTGGTGTGCAGTGCTCTGTAGCGACATTTTGAGGGTAGGAGTTGAAACAATTTGTGTCCAGGATGTGAAGGGTCAGTAAATGTTTTCCCCGCCCTCTTTTTGACTCGTGCAGTATACAGGTCCTCAATGGAAGGCAGGTTGGCAGCAATTGTTTTTTCTGCAGTTCTGATTATCCTCTGAAGTCTGTGTCGATCCTGTTGGGTTGCAGAACCAAACCAGACAGTTATAGAGCTGCTGATGACAGACTCAAAAAATTATTTGTTTAGCGGAGTGATGGTGTTTGGGGAAAAACTGTTCTTATGTCTAGTTGTGCAGTGACGTTTTGAGGATAGGAGTTGAAACAGTTTATGTCCAGGATGCGAAGAGTCAATAAATATTTTCACAGCTCCCTTTTCGACTCATGCAGTATACAGGTCCTCAATGGAAGGCAGGTTGACAGCAATTTATATATGTATTTATTTAATTGGATTTTTCTGCAGTTCTGATTATCCTCTGATGTCTGTGTCTGTCTCGTTGGGTTGCAGTTATAGAGGTGCAGATGACAGACTCAATGATTCCTCTGTAGAACTGTATCAGCAGCTCCTTGGGCAGTTTGAGCTTCCTGAGCTGGCGCAGAAAGAACATTCTTTGTTGTGCTTTTTTGATGATGTTTTTGATGTTAGGTGACCAGTTTAGGTTGTATCAACAGGATGTTCTTAAGGATTGGCGAGGAAAATTCACCAATAGAAATGCTGTTGCTCTTTGTTACCTTTTGCTACTTGGAAAACGATATAAAAGCAATAAAAAGTGAGCCAGGGTGGCGCAGCAAGTAGAGTGCTGTACTGCAGGCCACTGAAGCTGACTGATAGACCTGTAGGTCAGTGGTTCAAATCTCATCATCGGCTCAAGGTTGACTCAGTCTTCCATCCTTCCGAGGTGGGTAAAATGAGGATCCGGATTGTGGGGGCAATATGCTGACTCTGTTAAAAAGTGCTATTGCTAACATGTTGTAAGCCGCCGTGAGTCTAAGGAGAAGGGCGGCATAAAAATTGAATGAATGAATGAACGAATGAACGAACGAACAAACAAACAAACAAACAAACACAGAGAAGATAGTCAAATGTCATAGCAGCCTGCAATGACTGGTCTCTAACTCCATCACTACAGAAGGTGGAACAAGGAAACTGGAATCTTTTCATTCATTTCTAGGTACAGTGGTACCTCAAGATACGAACCCCTCGTCTTACGAACAACTCGTGAAACGAACCCGGGGTTCAGAAAAAATTTGCCTCTTCGTACGAACTTTTTTCGTGTTACGAACGCCAAACCTGAACTTCCGGGTTCAGCGTTCAGAGGCTGCTGGAAAGCCGCCCGGCTGTTTTAAAAGGTGACAGCCGGCGGCGGGGCTTCTTTCCGGGTTCGGGAGGCCACTTTGGGGTTTTGTCTGGGAGAGAGGGCAGGAGGTCCGGCGCTGGGGGAGGGAGTCAGGAAGGTCCTCCTGCTCTCCCCCCCCCCAGCAAAAAACACAAAGACGGTCTGACAGGCAGGGCAGAGCAGCCTGGAGCAAAGGGAGTCTGAAACCGCCGGCGGCTTCAGCTTCCCATTGCTCCGCGGGCGGCGGCTGACTGCCTTTGTATTTTTGGTTGGGGGGAAATCAGGAGGCGCAGGATCGGCGGGCGTGGGGCGAGGCAGCAGGTCTGCATCCTGGGTGGGCGGCGGGCGAGGAGGCGCGGCCGAGCGGGCCAGCGAGGGTGCATCCAACTTGAGGGGCTGGCAGGAGGAAAGCAAATGTCTCTCTTCGTTGCGCTGCCGCCAGCATGGCCTGGTTGGCAGCGGAAGATGTAACCGAGCCCACGGGGCCGGGCTCCGTGGCGGAGACCGCCGGCCGCTCAATCGGGCCGGCAGGGAACAGAATGGAGCCTTCCGCGGTGGGGCTGGTAAGGGGTGGAGCCGAGAGGGGAGCCGAGCCCAGCCCCGTGACATTCGCTTTTCTCCTGCCTGCAGCCGACTGATCGTGGGCTCCTTCGCAACCTCGGAGAGCTTCCTGGGCATGAAAGCTCGCGAATCCAACACGGACGAAAACCAGGAAGCTCTCCGAGGTCGGGAAGGAGCCCACGATCAGTCGGCTGCGGGCGGGAGGAAAGCGAATGCCACGGGGCTGGGCTCGGCTTTTCCCCTTACCAGCCCAGCAGGCAGCCGCCGCAGAAGGCTCCATTCTGTTCCCTGCCGGCCCGATTGAGGGGCCGGTGGGGGGAAAGCAAATGTCTCTCTTCGTTGCGCTGCCGCCAGCATGGCCTGGTTGGCAGCGGAAGATGTAACCGAGCCCACAGGGCCGGGCTCCGTGGCGGAGACCGCCGGCCGCTCAATCGGGCCGGCAGGGAACAGAATGAAACCGGAAGGGGCAAGGTGGGGGGGGGGGAGAACGGGAGGCTCAGCATTCCGTCAGTCGCAGCGCTGGCTGTCAACTTTTCTTTTTAGCACTGGGGAGGCAAGTCAGCTCCTGCCCAGTGCTAAAAAGAAAAGTTGACAGCCAGCGCTGCGGCTGACGGAATGCTGAGCTTCCCGTTCTCTCTCCGCCCCCTCGCCCCTTCGCCTTCCTGTGTTCCTAGGAGAAGTGCTGGTGAGGAGCAGAAGGTCTGTCTTGCCTCAATCCCCAGCACTTCTCCTAGGAACACAGGGAGGCAAAGGGGCGAAGGGGGGGAGAGAGAACGGGAGGCTCAGGAAGGGAGCTCAGGAAGGAGCCCACGGTCAGTCGGCTGCGGGCGGGAGGAAGGCGATTGTTCCGCTGCCGCCAGCATGGCCTGGTTGGCAGCGGAAGATGTAACCAAGCCCACGGGGCCGGGCTCCATGGCGGAGACCGCCGGCCGCTCAATCGGGCCGGCAGGGAACAGAATGAAACTGGAAGGGGCAAGGTGGGGGTGGGAGAACGGGAGGCTCAGCATTCCGTCAGTCGCAGCGCTGGCTGTCAACTTTTCTTTTTAGCACTGGGGAGGCAAGTCAGCTCCTGCCCAGTGCTAAAAAGAAAAGTTGACAGCCAGCGCTGCGGCTGACGGAATGCTGAGCTTCCCGTTCTCTCTCCGCCCCCTCGCCCCTTCGCCCCCCTGTGTTCCTAGGAGAAGTGCTGGTGAGGAGCAGAAGGTCTGTCTTGCCTCAATCCCCAGCACTTCTCCTAGGAACACAGGGAGGCAAAGGGGCGAAGGGGGGGAGAGAGAACGGGAGGCTCAGGAAGGGAGCTCAGGAAGGAGCCCACGGTCAGTCGGCTGCGGGCGGGAGGAAGGCGATTGTTCCGCTGCCGCCAGCATGGCCTGGCTGGCAGCGGAAGATGTAACAGAGCCCACGGGGGATTCGCCTTCCTCCCACCCGCAGCCGACTGATCGTGGGCTCCTTCCCGACCTCGGAGAGCTTCCTGGTTTTCGTCCGGGTTGGATTCGCGAGCTTTCATGCCCAGGAAGCTCTGCGAGGTTGCGAAGGAGCCCACGATCAGTCGGCTGCGGGCGGGAGGAAAGCGAATGCCACGGGGCTGGGCTCGGCTCCCCCCCTTACCAGCCCCTCCGCAGAAGGCTCCATTCTGTTCCCTGCCGGCCCGATTGAGCGGCCGGCGGTCTCCGCCACGGAGCCTGGCCCCGTGGGCTCAGTTACATCTTTCGCTGCCAACCAGGCCATGTTGGCGGCAGCGCAACGAAGAGAGACATTTGCTTTCCTCCCGCCGGCCCCTCAATCGGGCCGGCAGGGAACAGAATGGAGCCTTCTGCGGCGGCTGCCTGCTGGGCTGGTAAGGAGGGGAGCCGAGCCCAGCCCCGTGGCATTCGCTTTCCTCCCGCCCGCAGCACTTCTCCTAGGAACACAGGGGGGCGAAGGGGCGAGGGGGCGGAGAGAGAACGGGAAGCTCAGCATTCCATCAGCCACAGTGCTGGCTGTCAACTTTTCTTTTTAGCACTGGGCAGGAGCTGACTTGCCTCCCCAGTGCTAAAAAGAAAAGTTGACAGCCAGCGCTGCGACTGACGGAATGCTGAGCCTCCCGTTCTTCCCCCCCCACCTTGCCCCTTCCGGTTTCATTCTGCTCCCTGCCGGCCCGATTGAGCGGCCGGCGGTCTCCGCCACGGAGCCCGGCCCCGTGGGCTCGGTTACATCTTCCGCTGCCAACCAGGCCATGCTGGCGGCAGCGGAACAATCGCCTTCCTCCCGCCCGCAGCCAACTGACCGTGGGCTCCTTCCCGAGCTCCCTTCCTGAGCCTCCCGTTCTCTCTCCCCCCCCTCGCCCCTTCGCCTCCCTGTGTTCCTAGGAGAAGTGCTGGGGATTGAGGCAAGACAGACCTTCTGCTCCTCACCAGCACTTCTCCTAGGAACACAGGGGGGCGAAGGGGCGAGGGGGCGGAGAGAGAACGGGAAGCTTAGCATTCCGTCAGCTGCAGCGCTGGCTGTCAACTTTTCTGTTTAGCACTGGGCAGGAGCTGACTTTCCTCCCCAGTGCTAAAAAGAAAAGTTGACAGCCAGCACTGCGACTGACGGAATGCAGAGCCTCCCATTCTCCCCCCCCCCCACTTTGCCCCTTCCGGTTTTGGCGTTCGGGAGACCGCTGGGTTCCCAACTGTCTCCGAACGCCAAACACCAAAGCCGAACTTCTGCGTTCGGCTTCAGGAGACAGCTGGGAAGCGGCGCAGCTCTTTTAAAAGGTGACAGCCGGCCTGGGGTGCTTCCCAGCACCCCCCCTGAATCCTGAACCTGGGTTCAGGGGGGTGCTGGGAAGCCCCCCAGGCCAGCTGTCACCTTTTAAAACAGCCGCGCGGCTTCCCAGCAGTCGCCGAAAGCCGTTTTTTGCGGGGGGGGTTTTGGTTGCACGGATTAATTGACTTTACATTGTTTCCTATGGGAAACAATGTTTCGTCTTACGAACCTTTCGTCTTACGAACCTCCCCCCGGCACCAATTAAGTTCGTATCTTAAGGTACCACTGTATAAGATGAACACACTATTCAGTAAATAGCTTAATATGTTAATGTTGAATCCATTAATTAATCAATTTTGGTTTCACCCCAAAAAATAACACTCTAATTTTCTTTTTCTTTTATCAACCGTCATTTATTCCTCTGCCTTCATGTTCACCAGCACAATCAGAAAAAAGGATGGGTTTAACTATGATTACATATACTGTAATATCCCTTTTGCTATGCTTCACTCCATCTAGTAGAAATGAATTAGGGATTACAAAAGCTTGTTCAATCAGGTGATTTTTCATGGGTCACAAAACTCCTAAATAGGGTCTCTTATATATCTTTAAAAGTAACAGGGCAATTTTAAGTGTGACCAGGGATTTCTTCCTATTTCCAAAGCTAGAAAGATGCACAAATATGTCTACCAGGTTTTCTAGCTAAGTGAGATGTATATCATACAAGACAAACAGGCAGGCAGATAGATAGACATGTATTTGGTATTCCCATGTTGGATTGCCCTTATATTATGAATATTTCTGTTCTGGCCAGTGATATCCAGTTACAACAGGGGAGAGAAAAGAAGCATCAAAGTTATGTCCAAGCCTTTTCAGGAGGCAATGCATGAAATTATCCTAGGTCCCACAAGCAGATAGAGCTTTACCCAAAATATGTTTCAATATTTGTTTTAGATAGAATGCACTTCACCAAGAGTTTTCCTCTAAGCTGGGATTCTCCACAATTTCCGTCAGGTGATGCATTTATTTTCATGGAGGGGGGGGGAGATGACACAGGTTGCAGTGAGAATAATGGGTGATGGAGGGGTGGAGTTCTAAGCACGTTTTTCTTCACTGCACTGAAAGAGGTTGAAACAAAATGCATAAGCCACACCCACAGTGTGGTAGTAAAAAAAATTGGTAGCCCATCATTGGGCATACCACTAGCAGGGGCCACTGGTTATTTGGAGGCACAAGGCTCCGCCCACCCACCCGGATGTTGCCATTTTCTTTTTTTTAACCCTCTGCGCATGTGTTCATGTAGAGAGTGAAAAAGCATGTGCAACAGTGATACGCACACAAAGTGAGCATGCGCAGACAAAACTCCCACTTCCAAACCAATAAGGAAGGTAAGTAGATTTCACCATGGTCAAAATTCAGACCCCTGGCAACTGGTTAATATTTATGAGGGTTTCAGTGTCCTGTGGTCATACTATCACCTTTTGAGATCTTCTGACAAGCAAACTCGATGGGAAGCCAGATTCCTTTAGAATAGAATAGAATTTTATTGGCCAAGTGTGATTTGACACACAAGGAATTTGTCTTGGTGTATATGCTCTCAGCGTACATAAAAGAAAAAGATACATTTGTCAATCATCGCTTAATGATTGTCATAGGGGTCAAATAAGCAATGAAGAAACAATCAATATTAATAAAAATCCTAGGATACAAGCAACAAGTTACAGTCGTACAGTCCTAAGTGGGAGGAAAAGGATGATAGGAATGATGAGAAAACTAGTAGAAATAGAAGTACAGATTCAGTAAAAAGTCTGACAGTGTTGAGGGAATTATTTGTTTAGTAGAGTGATGGCGTTCCGGAAAAACCTGTTCTTGTGTCTAGTTGTCTTGGTGTGCAGTGCTGTGTGCTAACTTAACAACTGTATTGATTCATTTAACCCTGCAATGGCGAACCTACAGCATGTGGGCCACAGGTGGCACATGGAGCCATATGGGAGGGCACGCAAGACTTTTCAATGTTTCAGCTACAGCGCGCATGTGCACGCTGGCCAGCTGATTTTCAACTTTGGGAAAGACTGTTTCGTCCTCCAGATGCTTCAGGGAAGGCTTCCCTGAAGCCCCAGAGGCAAAAAAAAATCCCTCACCAGGCAAACCAGAAGGTCAGAAAAATGTACTTCCGGTTTGCCAGTTTGGGCATTTTTTTTTCACCTACCAGCAGTGGTGAATTCCTACCAGTGTGGTCCAGAGAGCTGTACCAGTAGGAACCCACTGATTTTCAGCTATTTTTTTTTCTGGCATCTCCCTGTGGAAGAAGCCCTCAGCGGTGCTTCTGACGAAGAATAAAGGTCAGCATTTAGACGAGAGCACAACTTATATTCAATCACTTTACTTTCTAACATATACTCTTCTGGAAATGAGTTCCATAAACCAACGACCCTCTGGGTGAAGAAATATTTCCCTTGATTTGTCCGCGCTTTCTTACCTATGATCTTTAGGGAGTGCCCCCTTGTCCTAGTATTGTGAGATAGATTTTCTCTATCCACCTTTTCTATGCCATGCATGATTTTATATACTTCAATCAAGTCACCCCTTTAACGCCGTCTTTCAAGGATGAAGAGACCAAGGCTTTGCAACCTGGTTTCATAAGGCAGGTGCTCCATTTCCTTTATCATTCTTGTTGCCCTTTTTTGCACCTTTTCCAGTTCCATTATATGCCTTTGCTATGCCTTTACTAAGATCCCATAGATTGACATATTGTGTACCAGCCTGTTATTTCTGCTCAATAATATATCCCTGGCTTTATTTCCTGTTGCATTTAAAGTCTTCACAGATTTTACTATTTATTTATTTACATTCTTATGTTTGGGTATTAATTTAATTTACATATGGCTGTCCATCTTACATTTGTGACTCTTAGTGGTGTACGATTAAAACATAAATAATACCAATCAATCAATAGTAAGCAACAGCCATACAAATGTTAAAAGCAATTGAACAATTAGAAGCATTCAGTACAATCAATGGGAGTTTTCTTGCAGATGCATGTTAGAGCTGAGCTAGGGCAACGGCTCACGTGCCAGTAGTTATGGCTCCATGTGCCACCTGTGGCACCCATGCCATAGGTTTGCCATCACTACTGCAGGCTGTTCTGAAGAAAGGAAGCATGCAGAAAGGCAATTTTAAAAGTAATGTTTTTGGTTCAATTGAAAAAAACAGAATATTTTATAAAAAGCTGCCTTTTAATTTGGAGCATTGGACTAAATAGAACAGAACAGAGAAGAACAGAACAGAATTCTTTATTGGCCAAGTGTGATTGCACACACAAGGAATTTCTCTTTGGCGCATATGCTCTCAGTTTTGGGAATGGGGTCAACTTTCTAGGTACACCTGCTGGCACCTGTAGCCAGGTTTGGGCCACGCCAGCTCCAGCTGCGCTCGTTCAGCCCCCAATGATGGCCTTTCTGTCGGGGTCGGGGGTGTCAGGGGCTGGGGTCGCCACGGCATGGGACCCTCTAGCCAGTATTAGGGCGGGGGCTATCCCGTGGGGGCTGCCATCCACGCCCCTAGGGTTTCATTTACATCCCTCAGTCATGGAAACCATTTGGAAGGGGGAATATGTCGATCTTTTTTCCCTCCTTAACAGGGAGGTCCCCAAGAAAGACAAGGAGGGGGAGGCGCAGGTAGAGAAGCCTAGGAAGGCGAAAGTCAGTAGGTGCTTCAGCTCTTGGCTGTATGCTTATCTGACTTACGCCTCCATAGTGATTCAGAGGCAGCCCGCTAGGGCTGCCTCGATGCTCAAATATATTGATTTAATAGCCCGTGCTCATTTTGAGTACAAGGGCTCAATTTGGCGTCACTATGACAAGGCTTTCAGGATGCGGGTGGCATTCGATCCCACTCTCCCCTGGGACATGGTCGTTCCCGACTTGTGGTTTGCAGCAACACACATGTCTGGGAATGAGGGTTGTGATCGCACAGATAGCGGGCACTTTATGGTGGAGGAGCCTTCAGCGTCCACCCCGGCTAAGGCCACCACAGGGGGTGCGGCAAAAGCACCCCCTCCCCATGTCATGAATTCTCTGCGAAGGGGGCTTGTTTTCGTCCCTTCTGCAAGTTCAGGCATGCTTGTGGGAACTGTGGGGGTACCCATGCCGCTTCAGTGTGTCCCAGGCTAAAAAAGGGGAAGGATAAGAAGGGAGGAGGTCAGGCTAAACTGCCCCCACCCGCTGGGGGAAAAGGGGCCGAGCCCAATTAAGCTTCCAGTGCTCAGGGAATGGCTAGCGGATTATCACCCTCGCTGGAGAGCGGCTGCTCTCCTGCAGGGCTTCTCAGAGGGTTTTAGAATCCTGTATGTGGGGATACAGAAGGCTTTCATGTCCGACAACCTCAAGTCGGTTGTAGGACATGAAGACATCGTTAGGGCAAAAATACAGAAGGAGGTGGCTGAGGGCAGGGTTCTAGGGCCTTTCCCAGAGCCGCCCTCCCCAACTCTGCGGGTATCCCCTTTAGGTGTGGTCCCCAAAAAGGCGAGTGGTGAATTTAGGTTAATTCACCATCTGTCTTTTCCAAAAGGGGAATCGGTGAATGATTTCATTCCGGATGAACTTTGTTCGGTCCGCTACGCATCTTTTGATGCGGCAGTGACCATGGTTAGGAAGTGTGGGGTTGGAGCCTTTATGGGGAAATGCGAGATTAAGTCAGCATTCCGTCTCCTCCCCATACACCCAGATGACTTCGAGCTCTTGGGCTTCCACTTTGAGGGTGGTTTTTATGTGGACAGAGCATTGCCAATGGGATGCTCTGTCTCATGCTCTCTTTTTGAGAGCTTTCGCACCTTCTTGGAGTGGGCGCTCAGGAGGCGCAGTGGTCTGGGTTCGGTCGTTCACTGCCTCGATGATTTCTTGTTGGCGGGGCCTGCGCGTTCAGAGCAATGCTTTGCTCTAATGCAGGACTTCGAAG
The DNA here is from genome assembly GCF_031021105.1 of Erythrolamprus reginae. Classification (NCBI taxonomy): domain Eukaryota; kingdom Metazoa; phylum Chordata; class Lepidosauria; order Squamata; family Dipsadidae; genus Erythrolamprus; species Erythrolamprus reginae. The sequence continues at coordinate 252,231,690 of NC_091951.1, forward strand.
CCCTTTGCGCTCAATTGGGGGTGCCTTTAGCCCCTGAGAAGACCGAGGGCCCTGCTACCAAAATTACCTTTCTTGGTATTGAATTGGACTCAGAGGAGCAATCTTCTAGATTGCCCCTAGACCAATTGGTTAAGATACGGGGTAAGCTCAATTTATTGTTAGGTTGTCGGAAGGTCACCCTTCGACAGCTGCAAGAATTAGCGGGGCTTCTTAATTTTGCCTGCCGGGTCATTGTGCCCGGTCGGGCTTTTTCCCGGAGGTTGTATAACGCGATGAAGGGGCTGCGTTTGCCCCATCATCGTACCTGCCTATGCACCGGGGTCAGGGATGATCTACGTGTATTGCGGGAATTTTTAGATCATTTTAATGGGTTGACATTTAGGAGGCACGAGCTTCTCTTGGAGGCTGAGTTGCAGTTGTGCTCGGATGCTGCGGGGACCCGTGGGTTCGGGGTTATATTAGGAGACCAGTGGTGTCATTCTACTTGGCCTCTGGAATGGAAGGCCTCTCCCCTGGTCAAGGACTTGACCTTCTTAGAGCTCTTTCCCTTGGTAGTGGCCTTAGAGCTTTGGGGGGAGCAGTTTAGAGACAAAACCGTGCACTTTTGGTGTGACAACCTGGCTGTAGTCCATGTTGTGAATGCCCTGTCCTCCAAGAGCGACAGGGTCATGCGGCTTGTCCGCCATTTTGTGCACAGGTCTTTGTCCCTAAACACCTTATTTTTGGCTCGACACGTCCCCGGGTTAGATAACGGGATTGCTGATGCCTTGTCCCGTGGTCAGTTGTCCAGGTTTCGGACCCTGGCTCCGGGGCCCGTGTGTCACCAGAGGCTTTTCCCGGCCAGCTTTGGAGCCTGGGCAGGCTCCCGAGCAGTGGAGAGTAGAAGCCTGCAGGGCCATGGCCCTCTCAGTGGCACCAGGCACCCTGAGGGCTTATCAGCATGCAGGTAAGGAGTTTGGGGATTTCAGGCAGGACAGGGGTTGCACCCATAGTTGGCCTGCCCCAGTGGAACACCTGATAGAATTCTGTGTCCAGCTTAGGCAGCGTGGCCTTTTAGTTAGGACAATTAGGTCCAAGCTAGCAGGTCTCGCCTTTCTGTCCAAGGCGGGGGGGGGGGGTTTTTCTGGACCTTTCTGGTGACTTCCGTATTCGGAAGATGCTGGAAGGCTGGGTGAGGGAGCAACAGGGGACCCCTACAGATAGTCGCCAGGCTCTGATGGTGCAACAGCTGTCGCTTATTAACCAAGCCTTGGACAGTCTGTGTGCCTCTGTGTGTAAGGCTCGTCTTTTTCGGGCAGCGACTTGTGTCATGTTTTTGGGGCCCTGCGGGTCAGCGAGGCTATGGCCTCCTCGCAGGCTGACAGGTTGCTCTGTGCCTTCCAGTTTGCTGACTTAGAGTTCAGGGACAGGGGTGTCTCTCTTTTGGTGAGACATTCCAAGACGGGTCAGTTGCATAGAGGGGTTAGGATAGAACTTAGGGTGGCCACCGATCAGTCTGTGTGTCCGGTGGCCGCTCTTTGTCACTTCTGTAGCATGAGAGGATCGGGGCAGGGGTACCTTTTTAGGCATCAGGACAGTACCCCTCTGACCCGCTATCAATTCTGGGTTCTAGTGTCCAGGGCTATGGTCAGGATAGGTATTGATCCCGCCGGCTATGGAACACATTCGTTCTGTATCGGCGCTGCCACTAGTGCAGCAATTATGGGTTTCCCGATACAGAGGATTCGGGAAATCGGCCGCTGGCGGTCAGTGGCCTATTTAGGGTACGTACGGCCGGCTGAGGGTCCAGGGCAAGGTCTTAGGCTAGGTAACCTCTCTTGGCCCTCTTCCAGATAGCCCCGCTAGTACGAGACCGACGGCGTTGCTTTGCGGTCACAGCATGATATTTTGGGCCGGCCGCTCAGCAGCAAGGACCGCCGTGGGGATCCAGCTGTCATTGGGCTGATGGGTCAACGTCGTCTGGATGGGGAGAAGAGGCATGCGGTGGGAAAGGCTTCTACCGCTATTACTGGGAGGGCGGCATCCCATTGCTGCGCCCAGGTGGTGCTGGGAGGGCGGCATCCCATTGCTGCGCCCAGGTGGTACTGGGAGGGCGGCATCCCATTGCTGCGCCCAGACGGTTGGTCTTGCACCTCGGTGGCAATGACCTGTGTGTGCTTGGAGGTCTACCTTTGATCTGCCAGGATCGCGAAGACCTGCGGTGGCTTCGTACTGTGTGGCCCACCACGCAAGTGGTGTGGTCTAAGATCCTCCCGAGGATCACTTGGAGGGATGCCATTTCCCTTAGGGCCATTCACTGGGTTAGGAAGAGAGTGAATAAGGCCCTGGGTAAGGTAGTCAGAGAGTTAGGTGGGGTTGTAGTGGCCCATCCCCTCATCACCATAGATCAGTCCTGGCTTTACTGGGCTGACAGTGTTCACCTGGCAGAACAAGGGAACACCATCTTCTTACAGGACCTGCAGCGGTCACTGCGCGAGTTGGTGCAGTTAGAGGGGAGAGTCGAGGGGCCAAGATAGAGATCTGACCCCCACTCCGTGGCAGGTTAGGGGCGGAAAACTGGGTGGTGGTTTAGCAACTGCGTGTTCTCTGTTGGGCATCTTTGGGGATGATTGACAGGTTCTCTCCAAAGGCTTGTGTGGTATTGGCGACCTGAGCAGTTGGGGGGAACCTGTCTTTGGGTCCCGCCCATTTAATTCCCCTTGTAGGGGTTAGCCGGCGGGACCTCCCACATGCAAGTGCATGGCAAGGTCTCAGGTGAGGGAGTGGTCCCTCACCTGGATTAGCATGGAGCTACGCCCATAAGTTGCCCCGGAAGATTATTATACGTCATTTTTCGCCCCGGAAGCAATTATTTGACCCTGCGGGTCCTTGTTAGGGTTATAGTTAATTATGCTAATTATGCTAATTTATTTAAATAAATTATGCAAATTTATTTTAATAAAAATGACCCAGTTTTAAATCCAGCTCTTGTGTCCGTGTCGTTACTCCGCCTCTCCTGCAATAAGAATCAATTTGGAGAAAATTCCCACTACTTTCTCCTAATAGCGAAAGGGTTGCTGGAGCAAGTGGGCTTTAAATCCTGGAGTAGAAGAAGAGTGTGAGAATAGCTAACCTGAAGGATCCCACAGCTCTTCTTGAAAGAAAGTTGTCAGAAGACATAGGATGCCTGCTCTGTTTTTATGCATTCTTGTGTATGGAAGTTGAAATCTTACCATATAAATATTGTTTATTACAATTGGAAGCCATTTTATTTCTATTGTGTGGTACACCCTTAACTGTTTACAGGTAATCCTTGATTTACAACCTTTTGCTAATTAACTATAAAGCCCTTCATGGCACCGGACCAGATTACCTCAGGGACCGCCTTCTGCTGCACGAATCCCAGCGACCAGTTAGGTCGCACAGAGTGGGTCTTCTAGAGGTCCCGTCAACCAAACAATGTCGTTTGACGAGACCCAGGGGAAGAGCCTTCTCTGTGATGGCCCCGGCCCTCTGGAACCAACTCCCCCCAGAGATTAGAATTGCCCCCACCCTCCTTGCCTTTCGTAAGCTGCTTAAAACCCACCTCTGCCGCCAGGCATGGGGGAATTGAGATATACTTTCCCCGTAGGCCTTTAAAATTTTATGCATGGTATGTCAGTATGTTTTTATATAATGGGTTTAAACTGTTTTTAGTATTGGATTATACTGTTTTGTTCCTGTTGTTAGCCGCCCCGAGTCTGCGGAGAGGGGCAGCATACAAATCCAATAAATAATAATAATAATAATAATAATAATAATAATAATAATAATAACAACTCTATTCAAAGCTGCAATAGCACTGAAGAAAGTGACTTATGACCAGTTCTTGCACTTATGACCTATGTAGCATTTGCATGGTCACAGGATCAAATTTTGATTGCTCAGCAACTAGCATTATTTATGATGTTTGCAGGGTCCCCCAGTGCCATTTGTGACCTTCCAAGCTGGCTTCCGATAGACAAGGTCTATTGGGGAAGCCGGATTCTGCATGATCCATGTAACAACCCCAATAATTTCCTTCACAACGGTGGCAAAAAAAATTATAAAATAAGGCATAACTCACCTATCTTACCTTACTTGCTTATCTTGCTTCCTTTGCTTTTTTTTTTTTTTACAACTCACTGCCTTGCTTTGCATCAGAAATTCTGATTCCAATTGTGATTATACTTTATATAGAGGACTACCTGTATTGCTAGAGATGGTTGTGTGTGGTGATATTTTTCTTATATGCACTTCTATATTACTCTGTGTTTATAAAACTGAAAAGCTTTTCTATTCTTTCAAAAGGAAGGAGAGAATGTGCCCAGTGTTCAATAAAGTTGCCAAATTTCAGTGTAGGTAGGATTAATGTCTGTGGATGCTGTTAAAGTCTCTAGTGAAGACAATGTCCTCAAAAAGGGGCTAAGAGCAACCCAGCCGTGTGGGGTCACTCACGAACGCAAATCCTAGAAAGAAAGCTTGGACACATTGTCTCTCTCTGGGTGAAGTGACATGGTGTAGAGCCATGTACTCCTTTTTATTTGGGAACGTAAGGAAATGGGGATAATTACATATACATGTCAAATGATACATCCAATAATATTACTTCAAACATATCTTTTGAGTTCTTCCTTTTCCCATAGATATCAAGAAACAATTTCCTAGAAAACTCTTCCTTAGAGCAGATGTTCCTCACACCTAATTTCTCTGAAGTCTTCTGCAGTATCTCACTAATCTTCCTTAATCCCCATCATCCTGTTGTATGCTTCAGGCAATGTAAATTCCCCCTTTGATCCTGTCCCGGAGTGGTGAAAACTTTGTTTATTGTTTATTTGAACACTTTTGTTTCCCTGTTGTAATTGCCAGGAATGCAGATTAGGCAGGTTAGTGCCCTTCTTGTCCTGGGTTATAGAATCAGGGTAAGACTATTTTTATGCTAGAGGTCCAGATTTATAAATCCTATTCTAACATTTATGCTATACTGCAACATCTCCTCCTTTTTTATTTGTTATTGAACGCAAGTACCTATGTCAGTACTCTGTTCTTATTTTTTCATCACAGGAGAAGTGAAAGGGTTTCTTATTTTCCATTGGATCATCACAAAACGGTCCTAGGGGGGTTTTGAGGGGTTGAGCAGACTCATACAATACATCGTGAACAAAGGCAGAACGACACATAGAAAACAAGGAAGGAATACATTGGATAAAACAACATAACAATATAGCGGCTGAAATGATACCTATCACATACATAAAAATTACCCTTAACCAAGAGCCATCTGGAAGCCATGACCATAGAGCATTCCACCAATTGGGTAATATGTCTGTGCCCATGTTGTCCACCAATTTTTTCATCTCCTTAATCTGTTCTTTTATGGTGGCAGAATTATCAGTGAGATTGAAACAACACATGTTCTTAACTGCCTGACAACCTTGATGGTGGAGTAACAGTAAAAAGTCAATGGCAGCCCTGTTATCTAATATCGCATGTCTCAGGTCAGATTGTTCTTCATTTAAAGCAGCCAAGGCGATGGAGGTTCTGTTAATATCTTTTGCCAAGGCACAAGCAAGATTTCCTATCAAATGCTGATTGTACACTGCCAAAGCGGGCACCCCTAGAAGTGAGGCAGTTAAAGAAATATATTCAGCTTTGTTCAATAAGGCAATGCTGTCATCACAGGTGTTATCCAAGGGAATAATAGTTCTGCATTGCCGATAATGGTGAGACAAAAGTACATCTTGCTTGGAGGGGAGAACAGGAATTAGGTGGGTCAGGCTACAAACGGTTTCAGATAATTTTGCTGGGATATAGTTGAAGGTCCTGTCACCACATGTAAAAAACCAGCCTGGGGAAAGCAGAACATGACCATAGGCAAATGATACATTTTGAATGGTTGAGCAATTGCGCTTCCACGTGGCAGGTGACAATTTCAAGCAGCGTGGGTGGGACTGATGGGTGGAACAATTAACAATACGGGCACACGTCACATCTGCTCCTATGGCAATGTGAGGGGTATATAATGACATTGCTCCAGAAGGGAGACGATATGACTTAGGACCCCATTCATAAAACCGGGCATAATGTAGTTCCTGGGCAGTTAAAAACATCGACAAAGAGGAATCATTAAGGAACACAGAAAGGGGGGTGCATACAGGAATCAGACAATGCCCAAGAACCATATGCATATCAACAGTTTGCGACAAACATAATGTAGAGAAGTTGGAAAGATTTGCAAGACGTAGTCAAATATTATACTCCATCCGTTGTTGCAGGTCCATAGAACATCTGGGACGGGTGTAAGTGGGAGCGCGGGAACAGGTAGTAAAAGCAATAATAAAAAATATGCACAAAAACACAATAGAAAAATAAAAACATGTAAGAAAAATGGCATACATGACATTGGTCCATTTAATTCATCCCATAGAGTGAAATGGGAGGCGTGTTTGTGAATGCGCAAAACAGGGCATCCTTGTGGTGGAAAGTGTCCTGGAGGGTCAGGAAAAACTTCATCATAAGGTGGAGGTTGATGCAGTCTGGATTCCTGGACGGGCGTGGGAACAGCCTCTGTAGCTGAGGTGGACATCATTGGTTAAGGATATAGCACTCAGAGAGGTCAGGGAGGGATTGCTTCTTGTCCTTAGTTTTTGGCAAAAAGGGGCGGACGTGTCGGCCAGGAACCCACAACACACAATCTTCTAGTTGCACCGCAGCGTAACCTTGGCCCCAGGTGAGGAGATCTGCGGGGTCTCTCCAGGTCAGATCTGGAAGTAACCTGTAATAAACAGGGGGTCGGGGGGGCAAGGATTCATGTGTGGCAAAATGTCGCTGTGCAGCAGTAGAGAGCGCTGAGGGCCCAGTTAAGTTTAAAAAATTAAGAGTAAAAAGTACTCTATTTAATTGGTTTTGCAAGGACGGGAGGCCCGGAGGGATTTTCTCCGTTTTTAATTTTTCTAGCGCCCGTTTAACGGTCAAGTTAGCCCTTTCTACCAGAGCTTGACCCTGACTATTAAAAATTATGCCAAACTTATACGTGATGCCCCAAGTATTACAAAATTGCGCAAAGGCTGAGCTAGTATAAGCGGGACCATTGTCCGTTTTGAGTTCTTTAGGGCGTCCCATCGTTGCAAAGGTGCGAATACAATGGTTGATAACATGCTTCGTGGCCTCGCCTCTCTGTGGGGAGGCCATGATAAAGCCAGAATAAGTATCGACAGATACATGTAAACATTTCCAGGGCGCAAAAGGTTGGAATTGCATAATATCCATTTGCCAAATTTGTAAAGCCTCAAGACCACGCGAGTTGACCCCCATAGGAATGGAGTTAGCATGCTGACTACATGTGGGGCACTGCTGAACAATGGCCGAGGCTTCAGATTTTGAGATACTAAATTGTTTGGCGAGAGCTTTGGCATTTTGGTGAAAATAGGAGTGGCTTTCCCAAGGGGTTGGGAAAGACAGAAAAAAAACCAGCAGGTGACCGTGCCGCCTTATCGGCAGTGTCATTGCCCTCGGGTTAGCATTCCTGGGAAAGGCTAATGACTGCGTATGTGAGCAACAAAAAAGGGGGCAGTCCTAGCCATAACTAGCTGCTGGAGAGTCAAAAACAGGGCCAATAAGGAGCTGTCAACAGCTGGGGACAAATAAGCATCAAAAATATTAAGAATAATCTGGGAAACATACAAGGAGTCTACAATAAGATTAAAGGGTGTATCAGTCAGTTTCTGAAAGGCCAAAATGGAAGCAGCCAATTCTGCACGTTGAGCAGAGGTTTGGGCTGGGGTGTGGTGTATAACCCATTGGCCATTTCTTTGAAAAACACAGGCTCCCCTGGTTTTTGTCCCGTCAGCGAAAACAGTTAATGCCTGCGGGATAGGTTGGTCTTGCATACAGGTGTTAAAGCGGACAGGGACCAACTGAATTAATTGAATGCAAGTGTCCGCAGGTAGATGATATAAGACCTGACCAGGCCAGTCCACAAGGGCCATCTGGAGATCTTCACTTTGAGAAAATAAGGATTCCCACATAGGGAGGGGAAGGGGGGCATAAAGTGAGACGGCTCAAAACCTATGAGCGTTAGATAGCGGCAGCGGCCGCAAACAATTAGAAGAAAATATAATGAAAAGCGAGAAATAGTTTTTCGGGGTGTGTGCGGAAGATGAATCCATTCAATAATCAAGATTGATGAGGGCAACACTTGTATAATACAAGCAGTAGGAATAGAAGGAGTGTTAAGCAAAAGAAGAGACAGAGGGGTGTTTTCCTGGCACCTATCCACCCACTTAATGCGCAGCGCATTATTAATTTCAGCCAATGTGTCCAGCGGCTCAGGGGTGAGCTGGAGAAGATCTGAGGAGGAGGAGGCTCCCGCCAAGGCAGAAAAAAGGGGGATCAACTGAGAAGTTGTGAACCCCAAGTAAGGGTGAGCCCAATTTAGTGATCCCAAATACTGCTGGAGCTGAACCAGGGTGGCAGGGGAGGGCAAAGACAAGGAGGGAAGATCAGGGGAGGAACGGAACTGGGAAAGTTTGTGACCCAAATACAGAAAGGGTTCTGTTTGCTGAACCTTTTCAGGAGCTATGGTCATGCCATTAGCGGTTAAATGTTCAATGAGAAGGAGCAGAATCTGTTGAAAGGATGGGTGAGGCATATCGGCCGAGAGCAAGAGATCATCCATGTAGTGGCATAAAAGAATATTTGCATGGGACAGGCGAAAGGGCTCTAATAGTGAATGTACCACTGCTGTTTAACATGCCTTGAGGTAAAACTTTCCACTGATAGCGAGAAGTAGGATAACTATTGTTAAAGACAGGGAGAGTGAAAGCAAACAGCAGGTGGTCTTGAGATTGCAACGGGATGCAAAAGAATGCATCCTTTAAATCTATTACAGCCAGTTTGAAGTTTTGTGGAATGAGATTGGGGTTAGGCAATCCACATTGTAAGGGGCCCATGGGACGGATTACTTTGTTGACAGCCCTAAGATCTTGCAAGAAACGGCAACGGCCACTTTTCTTTTTTATCACGAATACCGGAGTATTGTAAGGACTGTTGGAGGGCTCCAAATGACCAAGACTTATTTGCTCTTCCACTAGTGCTTTAAGTGCTGTCAATTTTTCCAATGAGAGTGGCCATTGATCGATCCATACAGGAGAAGAATTGAGCAGTTGAAGGGAAAGCAAGTGGTCAGACATAGTTAGTCAAGGACAAGGGAAGCGTTAAACTGAGAAAGAAGATCACGTCTCCAGAGGTTGACGTGTAGGGGAAAACAACGGGACGGATACGTGCCTTGGTCTTAGAAGAGGGGATTGTAGCTTCTATCCAAGCAGTACTAATCTGTGCACTCTGAATGCCGCCGCCGCCCCTCATGGCCGGTGAAGACTGCAAAGGCCAGTCAGTGGGCCAAAGAGAGGACTGGATGACCGTGACATCAGCTCCGGTATCTAAAATACCAGAAAAAGGGAATGCCATTTAGAAAAAGGGTCAGCACAGGTTTAGATGAAGAGACAGAAGAGGTGAGAAGAAGTGTACTCCATGGATGCTCCTCATGAGTGGAAAGATCATCATATTTATGAGGATCAATTTCTAAGGGTACAGGCACAACGACAGCAACGTCAGAGCCTTGCTGCACCACAATGGGAGAAACTGGGATACAGACAAGAGCCAAGGTCATGGGCAGAAAGTAAAAAGGGGGAGGCAAGAACCCCTTTGGAAATAAGATCACGATGAGGATACAGCATAAGTGGCAAAGAAGGGGGAAAAGAGAGAGACTGAATGTTTAAGGGAAGAACGTAGACAAGACCAGGGTTCTGCATAGACACAGTTTCTGCAGCTTGAACAATTGGACTAAGGTGGTAAGTTTACCAGAATCTATCACCCCAACGGGTGATGTCAGGATGGTGATAGGTTGGGGTTCCTCATGGCAGTCTATGCCCAAATGAATGGAGTCTTGTTCAGGGGGTAAGGATAAAGTAAAATGAGAAGTGGCCTTGAGAGTGGGGCTAGCCACATGCCTCGACCCTAGTTTCCCGAAATTGGTTGGACATTGCTAGGAGAGGGATTAGGAATAGAGCTGTGGCTGGCACGGCATTCTTGGGTCCAGTGACCAAGCCGGCCGCATCTAGGACACGGAGTTTGTGGTCGCGCGCCCGTGGTTTGAAGGGCGGCACCACCGCCTGGGGTGCGACACTGGCTTCGATAATGCCCATAGCGCTTGCAATTGAAGCAGGCACCTGCCCTGGGGTGGGAAGAAGAGACCTGCAGGGCAGAAATGGCAGAGGCCATGAGTTCAGCCTGGTAAGTCAGAGAGCCTACCCGGGCGGCTTTTTGTAAATAATCAGCCAGGTTTTTAGTGGTGTCTCCACGAAGTGGTTCAAGAACTCGCTGACAATGTACATTGGCATTTTCATAGACTAAACATATCAACACCTCTTGTTGTGCGTCAGAATTGTTAATATCCCGCTTCAAAGCTTTTTGCAAACGTTCAATGAAAGTGTCATAGGCTTCAGAGGGGCCCTGACGGATGGTAGTAAAAGAAGAAGCAGATTTAGAAGCAGGATCATCTATCTTAGAAAGGGCACACTCATTGATAAGAAGAATACAAGCCAAGTTAGTAGTGAGCTGTTGTTGTTGAGTCGAAAAAACTCCTTCCCCTTTAAGCTGATCCAGGGGAAATTGGCCAATTTGGGCATGTTTTTCCTCACATTTTTGGTAGAAGAGAGACTTCCAAATTACAAATTGAGTAGATGTCAGACATGCCTCTGCAAGTGTCTTCCAATCCATAGGAAGAAGGTTATAAATTGCAGTAAGATTTTTTAAAACAGCCTGACAATAAGCAGAGGTAAGGCCATATTCAGTGACAGCTCCTTTCAAATTCCTCAAAACTTGATAGGGAATAGCCCTATAATGCGGGGCATTACCCCCAAAATCAACAGGGAATTGGGAAATAGTTTCAAGATCCTCTGGAGAAATGGATGGGTCAGCCAGTACGGAGGCAAGCCCCTGTGCAACCACACTGCTGGAAGAAGGATCCGAGCAAAGAGGTGAGGGGAAGTAAGGAGATGCGGAAGTAGAAATTTCCTGAGAGGGTGTGAGTACGGGAGCAGGAAAATCCTGAAAGGGCACAGGCACGGGATCTGGGCGGGGCATAGGTTGAGAAAGGCAGGGATCCATGAGGGAGGGGGAATAAGACGAGGGTGGTGCCGAAGGCTCGGCGGGATGAGCGATAGAGAGGTTGGAAGGAGGGGGGGAATCAAAGTTGTGAAAACGAAGGGCAGCAAGGACAGCCTTCCAAGTTAAAAGAATTGTAGCAGGAGCACAAGGTTCCTGGTAAAGATACGTACCTATCTTAATCCAAACGGCAGGCTTTAATGAGCCGTGAGGAGGATAAGAGGGACAATGTTTCCAAACATAAGTTAAGAGTTGGCGTAACTCGCATTTAGTAGGGAAAAGAAAGTTTTTTCTTAATTTAGATTCAAAAGCTCTGAGAATTTGCCCAAGTTCCTTTACATGAAGGTCCTTTTCCCTGGACAACTCCGCGCCCATACTTACGAAAAATAGTGTGCTCCTTCACCGACGAACAATGAGATGCGCAGTTAAGAAATGAGGGTCTCAGGAACGTGACGAACGCATCGGCACGCCGAGGTAACAGGATAAACTTGCCCGTATTTCTCCACCACCTGTGGATGCTGTCAAAGTCCCTAGTGAAGACAATGTCCTCAAAAAGGGGCTAAGAGAAACCCAGCCATGTGGGGTCACTCACGAACGTGATTCCTAGAAAGAAAGCTTGGAAACATTGTCTCTCTCTGGGTGAAGTGACATGGTGTAGAGCCATGTACTCCTTTTTATTTGGGAACATAAGGAAATGGGGATAATTACATATACATGTCAAATGATACATCCAATAATATTATTTCAAACTTATCTTTTGAGTTCTTCCTTTTCCCATAGATATCAAGAAACAATTTCCTAGAAAACTCTTCCTTAGAGCAGATGTTCCTCACACATAATTTCTCTGAAGTCTTCTGCCGAATCTCACTAATCTTCCTTAATCACCACGTCGTCCTGTTGTATGCATTAAGCAATGTAAATACCCCCTTTGATCCTGTCCGGAGTGGTGAAAACTTTGTTTACTGTTTATTGGAGAACTTTTGTTTCCCTGTTGTAATTGCCAGGAATGCAGATTAGGCTGGTTAGTGCCCTTCCTGTCCTGGGTTATAGAATCAGGGTAAGACTATTTTTATGCTAGAGGTCCAGATTTATAAATCTTATTCTAACATTTATGCTATACTGCAACAAATGTCCTTCTTGAAGAGTTTTGAGTAAAGAGGATAATATGCTAGAGGAACATCTTTCCTAATATACTGTGTAATTTTAGCAATTTCTTGGACATGAAGCTTCAAGACAAAAGGCATTTGTAGAATTCATTATAGAAACTTCCCAGGTTTGTTTGTTTCTTACAGGCACCATTTACAGTGTTTGTCAATACCTGCAATTATCAGATGGCCTGTCATCAAAGGTAAACACCATTGCATGTAAGGGACAGACAAGGAAGTCATCGAAATAGTTTGGGGCCAGATTGGGGAACTCATAGAGAATTTACGAATTTGGCCTCAAGACAAAAAGGCTGCCACACACAAAGACCATTTCCTCAGTAACAATTCTCAAAGGAAACAAACCCTTGCTAGATAATAAGAGGCCATCAAAGATGCTGCTCACATTTGTTTTCTTGGGTTTTGAGGCTACCAGAAATGTTGTATCTGGAAAACAGCAAATGAATTTGTGTATAATCTGTCCTCATAGAAGTGACAGTTAAAATCTGGATTTATTTTTTAAATATAAAAGAATGGCTCAAGTAGGAAACTTGGCTCCTCTACTTTTGCATTCTCCAAAAATAGGTACTCCTTGTTTAGTGACTACAATTGACAAACTACAAGTCCGTTGCTCAGCAAAGCTATCACTAAGTAAAAAATCACATGATCACAATTCTGCTTATTATTTTACTTCAGCTTTCCTTTGCTTTGAAGCAGGGGTGTCACAATCATGGCACAGCTGCATCACACACTGGCCACCCCCACACCCCGGTTTAGCGAAGGGGGGGGGGGAAGCCACAATACATCACATAATCACAACATGACAACATGAGTTTGACATCCCTGCTTTACAGCATTAGGATATAACCCCAAACAGTTATGTGAACCCAAGCATAAGAACATAAGAAGAGCCATGCTGAATCAGGCCAAACCCCATCGAGTCCAGCATTCTGTGTTACACATTGGCCCCCTAATTGTACATGGGGATCTTGAGCAGAAGGAGAAGGCAAACCCCTCCCTTTCCCTTGACCCAAAAACAAATGGTACTCAAGGGAATCCTGCCTGCCTCAACCAACATAGAGGCGGCACATTGACATTCATTTCAATAACCACCGATACACTTGGCATCCATGAATCTGTCTAATCCTGCCTTGAAGCTATCAAGGCAGACAGCTGAATTCCATAAACCAACGATCCTCTGGGTGAAGAAATATTTCCCTTGATTTGTCCTCGCTTTCTTACCTATGTGCTTTAAGGAGTGCCCCCTCATCCTAGAATTGTGTGATAGAGAAAAGAATTTTCTCTATCCACCTTTTCTATCCCATGCATGATTTTATACACTTCGATCAAGTCACCCCTTAAATGCCGTCTTTCAAGGCTGAAGGGACCAAGGCGTTGCAACCTGGTATCATAAGGGAGGTGGCTCCAAGCAGTGTGGAAGGTGTAGGGAGAACTCAATTTATGAAGAACCTGGAGAATAGGCCAAATCATATACCCCTTTTCCCCTACTCCCCATCGTTTGAAATGCTTACCCTGGCACTGGGATAATTAGAAAGAATGGGAATGGTGTTTGCATTTACATTCACTGGAAAGAGAGTGAACAGGTACATGATGGGGAATATGCATTGAAAGGAGTGTAGCTGCAGCTTCTTAGGAGGCAAATGCCTTCAGGGGTGAAAGTGACTAGGATTTTGTCAATTCCAGGCAGCAGCTGCTAACAGACTGTAATCAACTAATTACCGTTACACAACGGAGCCTGTTAAGTTGTTCTCAGCAGTTTTGGAGTAACCACTTCTACACAAACAAGCAGCTCAGGAAGTGACAGCTTGCTTGGGTTTGATATAGAAACTAAAATGCTGGCTTAGAAACCAGGAGACACTGAGTTCTAGTCCTGCCTTAACCTTGAAAGTCAGCTGGGTGATCTTGGCCCAGTCACACACACTCACCTTAACTCACTTCAGATTGTTATTGTGGGAAAAATAAGAGGAAGAAGGTATGTTGGGGTATTTTGTAAATATATATATATAATGGAAAGTAGGATACAAACAAGCAAACATAAATTAAAATGTATTGGCTCTACCAGAGGGTATGGGATAAGCACAAGGCAATGTGGATAGGTAACCAAATGATGTTGTAAAGATAAATGTGGTCATTGATTCCAAAGTTAGTTTTTCATCATCTATGTAATGGTAAATTCTCACTATCTGAGGCAATCACTAAATGATAAGATTATAATTTACTGCATAATTCTGGCTGGATAGGTATGGAATTGAATTTAAGTCAAGAAGCATATACTGTATATATATATATATATTCTAAAATGGTCATAAATTAACTACAGTTAACTATGATTGAGGTCCACGTTACAAATCGTTCATATAAAAGTTGAATTGTATATGTTTTTTTCCTTCCAACAGGAACTAGCAAAAGTGTATGAAAATGAGCTGAACAATCTCTGGTAATGCTATTATACATCCCTCCAAAATGTCATAAAGAAAAAGACTTTACTCATTAATTAAATGTATAAACTGCTTAAATCTATCTCATGATTCTGGGAAATTTACAAAATACAATACAGTGATCCCTCGAGTTTCGCGATCTCGATTATTGCTAAACGCTATATCGCGATTTTTCAACCCGGAAGTAAACAACACCATCTGCGCATGTGCGCCATTTTTTTTTCCTATGGCCACGCATGCGTAGATGGTGGAGTTTGCTTCCCCCTGGCCAGATCAGCTGCTGGGTGGCTTCCCTGGGTCTTCCCCCTCTTGCCGGGGTTTCCCCTTTGCGTGGGCGGCGGGGAAACCCCAGCGTTGCTTCCCAGCTGAGTGGCGCGAGCAACGGCGTGGGCGGGCGAAAGGCGGGCGCGCGGACATTGGCACACGAGCGGTGTGGCGGCCGGACAAACGGCGGCCGCTCCTGGCGGCAGCACGAGCAACACGAACGGCATGGCGGCCGAACAAACGCACGAGCAATGCAAGCGGCGTGGCGGCCGGACGAATGGCGGCCGCGCCTGGCGGCAGCACGATCAACACAAACGACATGGCGGCCGAACAAACGCATGAGCAACGCAAGCGGCGTGGCGGCCGGACAAATGGCGGCCGCGCCTGGCGGCAGCACGAACAACACAAACGGCATGGCGGCCGAACAAACGCACGAGCAACGCAAGCGGCGTGGCGGCCGGACGAATGGCGGCCGCGCCTGCCGGCAGCACGAGCAACACGAACGGCGTGGCGGCCGAACAAACGCACGAGCAACGCAAGCGGCGTGGCGGCCGGACAAATGGCGGCCGCGCCTGGCGGCAGCACGAGCAACACAAACAGCATGGCGGCCGAACAAACGCACGAGCAACGCAAGCGGCGTGGCGGCCAGACAAACGGATTCTCCTCCGACCTGCCCTCACCTTAGCTTCCAGCTGATGCTTCGATCCTTGGAAGAGGCCAGAGCGCCTTTCTGCACCACACTCTGCGCTCGGGTTCCTTTCCAGAAGATGGAAGTTTCTCTCTTTCCATCCTTTCTAGCAATACAATACTCGATGGTTAAAATGGTTTTAACCATCGAGTATTGTATTGCTAGAAAGGATGGAAGGATGGAAGTTTCTCTCTTTCCATCCTTTCTAGCAATAAAATACTCGATGGTTAAAATGGTTTTAACCATCGAGTATTGTATTGCTAGAAAGGATGGAAAGAGAGAAACTTCCATCTTCCGGAAAGGAACCCGAGCGCAGAGTGTGGTGCAGAAAGGCGCTCTGGCCTCTTCCAAGGATCGAAGCATCAGCTGGAAGCTAAGGTGAGGGCAGGTCGGAGGAGAATCCGTTTGTCCGGCCGCCACGCCGCTTGCGTTGCTCGTGAGTTTGTTCGGCCGCCACGCCGTTCGTGTTGCTCGTGCTGCCGGCAGGCGCGGCCGCCATTCGTCCGGCCGCCACGCCGCTTGCGTTGCTCGTGCGTTTGTTCGGCCGCCATGCTGTTCGTGTTGTTCGTGCTGCCGCCAGGCGCGGCCGCCATTTGTCCGGCCGCCACGCCGCTTGCATTGCTCGTGCGTTTGTTCGGCCGCCATGCTGTTTGTGTTGTTCGTGCTGCCGCCAGGCGCGGCCGCCATTTGTCCGGCCGCCACGCCGCTCGTGCGCCCCTTGTCCGCGCGCCCGCCCTTCGCCCACCCATGCCGTTGCTCGCGCCACTCAGCTGGGAAGCGGCGTTGCTCGCGCCAGCAGCGGCGGCACGAGCGGCGCGGCGGCCGGACAAGCGGCGGGCAGGCGGGTCCTCAGCTGTTGGGCGGGGGTCTTCCCAAGTGCAGAAGTAAAAAACACCATCTGCACATGCGCGAGGGCACGCATGCGCAGATGGTGTTTTTACTTCCGCACCACTATATCGCGAAAAATCGAGTATCGCGAGGGGTCTTGGAACGTAACCCTCGCGATACTCGAGGGATCACTGTACTTAAAAACAAGAATGCACACAAGCTTTTTTTAAAAAAATAAAAAGCCTTGAAATCATCACCCAATAAACCAAAACATTGGAAGGAGGCCCCTCTCCCTTCAAACCTAAGATATGGAAGAAAAGTTATGGTTTAAAGGAAAAGAACTGTACAAATCTCGGGGAATGTGGCTTATTGAAATGCAGCCAGGCTTAGAACTACAGGAACTAAGACAGGGCTGCCCAACCTTGGCAAATTTCCAGAATTCCCCAGCCAGGCATGAATTGGTCTAGGAATGTAAGCCCCAAGCTTCATTAACTCATGTACATTAGGGTTAAAATAATAGTTTGTCCAATCCCATCCTTGGCCTACACCGGGAGTAGGCAAAATTGGCTCTTCTATGACTTGTGGACTTCAACTCCCAGAATGCCTGAGCCAATCATGTCATAGAAGAGCCAACTTTGCCTATTCCTGGCCTACACCAATCCCTTTGGAGGCAATCCTAAGACTGAAAACACATTGGAAGTCTTCTCTGGATAAGTATGCATTTGCTTTTGGTTAGAGACTGCAGTGCAACATTCTTTCACACCTAAGGAGAAAATATTTAAGCTGCAATTCTATCCACCTTTCTGTGGAAGTAAGTTCCCCTGAATTCAAAAAGATTAATTCCTGACTATATTTAGGACAGGGCTGTCAAACCCAAGGCCCATTGGCCACATCCGGCCCGAGGGGTGCTTAAATGTGGCCTGCGGGACTGCCCTGGAAACAGTAAAGTTTGGCTTCTTGGTGCCAGGATAAAACAGCACTCGGGGTGGGCCACATGTGGTGGCCGAGGTCCGCAGGAGGCCATCACAGCAAAAAAATGGAGCCTCCAGGGCCTCCACAGGTGCCACTGATACATGTGATGTTGAGCCGACCACGCCCACTATGTCCACGCCTACCTCCCCCCAAGATCAAACACAACCCAGATGCGCCCCTCAATGAAATTGAGTTTGACATCCCTGGTTTACCGTATTGGGGTCAGGCATGCTTAATATCTCCTTCCTTGATTCTAACATCCTTCAGATTCGGGGGATTTGCCTTAATATCCAGTTTTATGTAACCACGATAATTAGCTGGTGCATTGCAGGCCCAGGAATGGTCTGGAAAACAGTTAAGATTACTGTGGTCATCCTCAACGTACGACCACAATTGAGCCCAAATGTTTTTGTTGCTAAATGAGACATTTGTTAAGTGAATTTTGCCCGTTTACCACTATCTTGCTACGCTGGTTAAGAGAAACTCTGCCTTTGTTAAGTTAATAGCATGGTTATTAAATGAATCTGGCTTCCCTAATTGACTTTGTCTGTAAAAAGGTTGCAAAAAGATCATCACAAAACTGGGACTCTGCAACCGTCATAAATATGAATCAGTTGCCAAGCATCTGAATCTTTGTCATGTGACCATGGGGAGGCCGCAACCGTCCTAAATGTGAAAAGTGGTCGGAAATCACTTTTTTCAGTGCCACTGTAATTTCAGACTTATTAAATGAATGGTTGTAAGTCAAGGACCAGCTGTATCACACTAGTCTACAGCAAAAATCCAGGCAACACTAGACGGAAGCAACAATAGAACGGGTTTGTATCTTTTTGCTTTGCCATTTAACAGTTTTTCAGAGTTTTGCATATAATCCTGACACCCATTTCCCCTCCTTTATTACAAGGAAATCTCAACATCTGCTGGAAGATCAATTCCATGAAATTCAGGACCTTAAGAACGAAATGGATCAACTGCATTCTGAGATCAGCAACCTCCATAAAGGCATTCTGCAGTCCACCCACCAAATCCTTCAGGAAAGTGGCTTACCAGGAGAGGAGAAAGTAGGAAGCTGCAACTAATCTCAGAAATTTTCTGGTTTCGATCTTTCCAGATTATCATTTTCTTTTGCACATCTATTAGCTACCATAGAATGTCACCCTTCACCCCTCCAGAGGTCGCGAATTGCAGTTGGATCGGGTCCGGACGGCCCGATTCTAAAACAGGGGGCTTCCCTCTGTCTGAGGAGCTATCGCTGAAACTCCGGAGGCAGCGGTCTGCCCTGCAGCTCTGGAAAAGGGAGAACCTATCCTCAGCACCCAGAGGATACGGCTATTGCGATCCCCATACACCAATGGGAAGCGAGAAAGTGAAAGAAGAAAGTCGAGATTTCCCAAATCCAACAGAGTGAAAAAGAATACCAAAAGAAAAGAAGAATTAAGGTAAAATTTCATTGTTCCATGTTAAATACAGAAGATTGAAGCATAGGGAAAGTTACAAGTGAAAGTTTTCTTAACAAGGCGAAAGAGAAAGTTGACAGAAAAATTCATATTCTGGAGCCAAACAACGGCCGGATCTATTTTCTCTCTTTCGTTTCTCGAGTTGAATCTGAACCTGAACTTTTGAATTTTTAAATTTGGAAGAAACTTGACTATAAAATATAATTTGACATGAAAACCTGCAATTTGTAATCAATTAAACAACTTAATGAATCGACAATTTGTTGACTAATGGACTAAAAAATTAAGAAGATTTATGAAGTTTGAGTGATTGTGTTTGGAATCGTTGTTATTCGATTATTGGCTGTCTCTTTGGACTCGCAGTAAGAAGAGATCATCTGCTTTCCTTGGACTGCTTTCGTAGGATTTATTTTAAAATTTGGAACTGATCTAAACTTAATAAACTTTGATTTGGAAAAATACCAAACTTTGGATTTTGGCATTGTGACTGAATAAAATTCAACAACACTTGGACTTTTTTGGCATTATTTGGCATTTCGAGACTTTGGGAATTATTATAAAAGACTTTGGAAAATTAAATAGAACTTCAATCAACAAGGAAATCTCCGTTTAAAAGAAGATTATAAGTATATTATTGTTGTATTTTTCGATATCTTTTTCTCTATTTTCTTGTTTTTCTTTTTCTTTATATTACTTTTGTTTTCTTTTCCTTGCTTTCCTTGTTTATAGACATTAGTATTAATTTTAGAAAAGAAAAATAGAAATAGTTTGAAATAAATGAATTGCTAAATATTCCTTGGTTCCCTCTCTCTCCCCGTGGTGGTGTTCCTCTTTCTTCCTTCCATTTTATTTTCTTCCCTTCCTCTTTTCTTCTTATTTTCCTATTTTTGCTTCTTTTCCCCCTTTTGCTGCTCTTCTTCTCTTTTACCTTTCCTTTCTTCTCTTTTTTATTTTTAAGATTAGCAGATTTGTTAACTGAAATTGGTTTGTTATAATAATACATTACACATTATTGCTTTTTGAAATGGAATTTTTTTTTCTTAATTGAAAGAAACCTTAAAGGCTAATTTCTTTTTTTTTAATTATCAAAATTTACATTCTTAAACATTGATAAGGTATATAACAAGGATATATATATATATATATATATATATATATATATATATATATATATATATATAGAGAGAGAGAGAGAGAGAGAGAGAGATTTTAAAGCATTAAGATTACTGACATTTCTGCTGCGTTTGTTGTATTTTTGTATTGTGACATTTAGAAATAACTAGTGAAGTTTAACTTAATAAGCTTGGAGTTTGTTGGAGTTTTCTTCCCCTCCTTTAAATTTTACAAATAAGAAATATTACAGAAAATTGTTGTAAAGCCAAGGATGTCGAGTACGTCTACATATACTAATACTTTTAAAAAACAAACATTAACGTCAGCTTCATCTCCCCAAGTGTCACCACAGCCATCTCCTGTACACCAAAGTACTACTGCAATCATGTTAGCCAAAGAGAAGGAGAAAGAAAAAGCACAATAGCCTACCCTTGTAACGATACAAGAGACATTAAACGCAATGAAAGAATTTATGCTTAAATCACAAGAAGATGCAAATCAACAACGAGAAGCCTTAAAAGCAGAAATGGGCGAATTAAAGGCGGATACAGGAGAGATGAAGGAGCAGATGAAGGAAATTCAACAAACTTTGAAAGAAAATGAAGATAGGGTGAAGGCGGTGGAAGAGAAAACTGAAAAAATGGAAAAGAGAATGGACTATTTTGAAGGCAGATCTGATGTACGTTATCGAAAATATGATGAATCAATCACACATCTTGAAGTGCAACGAGCATCCTATGGACTAAGATTTCAGAACATAATAGAAGAAAAAGATGAAGATTTACAAGCAAGAATGGCAGAAATTATCGGAGGAATTCATCAGATGGATCTCACAGAATTAACAAAATAAATTGATGAAGTTTTCAGAGTACAAACTAGCTACGTACGTTGGCACAACCTACCAAGAGAAGTCCATATCAATTTTGTTAGAAGAACCATAAGAGATGATATTTTGAAATGGACAAGAAATGAAAAATTACAAGACAAAGGAAAAGAAATTACAATACTGAAACAAGTTCCAAGAAGTGTAAGAAAAAGCAGAAGAGACTATCATTTTCTGACTAAAATTTTGATCAAAGAAAATATAACTTTCCGTTGGCTTATTCCAGAAGGACTATCACTTTATTGGCAAACCAAAAGATATAAAATAGAAAACTTGGAAGAAGCAAAAGACTTTTATGAAACTAGTGGAATATGCCAACTGGAGCAACCAATGAAAGAACTGCCAGAAAGAAGGGAGGAGGACACAGGGAGCACCGCACAGGGAGGTGAGAAGGAGCTAGGTGCAAGAAGAAAACAACCTCAGCGCAAAAGAAAAGACACCAAAAAATAACTACAAATGACTATGTTAAAAGATTTTAACATCTTTTCAGTAAATGTGAATGGATTAAATGAACCGAGAAAAAGAAAACAAATATTTACAAAAATTAAAAATCAAAAAGTTCAAATAGTAATATTACAAGAAGTTCATATAAAAAAGACAAATTGAAAATTATTATTAAATCCAAATATTGGAAATATGTATGCTGCATTGGCAGATCAAAGAAAAAGAGGGTTTGCGATGTATGTTGAGAACTCCACAAACTCCAAACAATTATATGCAGACAAAGAAGGTAGAATATTAATTGTGCAGATTAATATAGAGCCTAAACCTCTTGTCATTGTTTCTATTTATGCCCCAAATGAAAATCAAACAACATTTTACAAACAATTGCATCAGAAAATAAATGAACTAAATATTGAAAATATGATTATAATTGGCGACTTCAATGCAATTTCAAATAGATTATTAGATCATTCGGGGGGGGGGGGTGAACAGTAAAAAAAAGAAAAATATACTACCCACTACTTTCCAAAAGATGAAAACAGAATTACTATTAAACGATATCTGGAGGGAAAGACATCCCCAAACAAGACAGTATACTTTTTATTCAAACCCCCATAAAATTTGGACAAGAATAGATATGGTGTGGGCCTCAAAAATAATTGCAGAACAAATAAAAGAGGTTGAAATAGATGTTAATACTTGGGCAGATCATAACCCGGTAGTAGTTTACATGAAAAGTAATAAGAAACACTCAAATTGGCAGATGAATAGAAACATTTTAAAGGGGAAAAAAAATATAAGGAATGGATAGAGAAGGAATTAAAGATTTTTTTTGAAATAAATAAAAATTTAGATACTACCCCACAAAACTTATGGGATACTGCCAAGGCATACATCAGAGGATTAACGATTTCTTATACAGCAAAGGTAAATTTTAAAAAAAGTACAATATGAACAATTAATTAACGAATTAAAACAAGTAGAATCTTTATCACAACAAAATGCTAAGAACAGGGAGCTAAAGGGAAAGATAGAAGTAATTAAACATAGAATTAAACTTATAGAGCAAAATCAAATAGCAGAAAAGATAAAAAGAGCTAAACAAAATTACTTTGAACATGCCAATAAGCCAGGAAGATGGCTTGCGTATAAACTAAGGAAACATAGACAGTCAAAAATAATAAAAAAGTTAGAGGATGAAGATGGAATAATAAAATACAATATAGATGAAACAGCAAAAATAGTACAATTTTTTTTAAAGAGCTATATAAAACAGAAGACATTAGTGAAGATGAAGTTTTTAATTATTTAGAATCTATAAAGATACCCCAATTAACGGAAGAACAACAGGAAAGCTTAGATAGTCCAATAACAATTGAGGAACTTCTTATAACTATTAAAAAGCAAAAAAACAATAAAGCCACTGGACCTGATGCCAATGGTACAAAATAGATAGTGAAATAATAACAAATAATATGTTGGAAATTTTTAATGAAAGTAGACTGGATGGTAAAATCCCAAAATCATGGTCAGAATCCTTAATAACTTTAATTCACAAACCAGGAACAGCAAAAGAAAATATTAAAAATTACAGACCTATATCATTATTAAATGTTGATTATAAAATATTTACCACAATATATGCTGATAGATTAAAAAGGATTTTAAATGAAAAAATTCATCATGACCAAAACGGTTTTTTACCAGGTAGACAGATTAAAAAGAATCTTAGAATGATTAACACATTAGAATACTATGAACAACATTCTGAAAAAACAGTATCATTAATGTTCCTTGATACCAAAAAAGCTTTTGACAATGTTGATTGGACTTTCATAAAAATGCAACTAAACAAAATGAGATTTGGTACTAAATTTGTAAACTTAATAGACGCTATTTATTCAAAACAAACAACAAAAAATATATTAAATAATGAGCAACTGGAAACATTTGAAATAAGTAAAGGAGTTCGACAAGGATGTCCGATATCACCCTTATTATTTATTTTATCTTTAGAAATTTTATTGATAAAGGTAAGAGCAGATCCAAAAATAAAAGGTTTGACTATTGGAAAAGAAATATATAAAGTCCAAGCATTTGCAGATGATTTGACTTTTATAATAGAAGATCCGATAACAACAGCCTTAATACTAATATAGACAATAGAACAATATGGAAAAGTTGCAGGATTAAAAATAAATAAGAGTAAAACACAATTTATAGTGAAAAATATGAATAAAATTCAAGAAAGAAAACTTAAACATATTACAGATATGAAAATAGTTAAGAAAGTTAAATATTTGGGAATATGGATAACATAAAAAACAATATCATTAAAAAATGACAATTATATGAAACTAATTGCAGAAATTAAAAAGGACTTAGAAATATGGAACAACCTAAAAATATCCTTTTGGGGGAGAATTGCCACAATTAAGATGAATATTTTACCTAAGATCTTGTTTCTGTTTCAGGTCATTCCAATAAATCCTGGAGGAATTTTAAAAAAAACCTTAACAACGATAGTTTAAAAATTCTTATGGCAAGGGAAAAAAGCAAGAATAAAGATAAATATTTTGGAAGATATTAAAGAGAGAGGAGGATTAGCTTTACCTAACTGGAAATTATATTATCAGGCAGCCGCCTTAACATGGATTAGAGATTGGATAGTATTAGAAGATAAAAGAACATTAAAACTAGAAGGACATGATCTTATGCTTGGTTGGCATGCCTTCATATGGTATGATGATAAAATTCATACATATTTTAAATGACATACAATAAGAAAGTATTTGTTGGAAGTCTGGAAAGATATAAAAAAGAATCATTTTTTGACTATTCCTGAATGGATCTCCCCCCTAGAAGCAATAACACATCCAAATTCAATAAGGGAAATGAAAATAATAAGATATAAGGAATTACTGGATGATCAAATGAAATTAAAGTCAAGAAATAAATTACAAGAAGAAGGAATCATAATTGACTGGTGGCAATATGCTCAGATTCAATCTAGATTTCAGAGAGATAGTATGACTTACATTTTTAATAAGAATAAAAATTTCTTAGGCAACTTATTAATTACTAACCAGATTAAATTAATAGGGAAAGTGTATAAATACTTGATTGCCCATAAAAATATAAATTTGACCTTAAAGGATAATATGATAAGTTGCTGCAAAAATATTGGCAAAGAAATCGATATAGATACATGGGAAAATGTCTGGATTTCAAATTGGAAAATGATAAAATCAGTTTCTCTAAAAGAAAATCAAATTAAAATGTTCTATAGGTGGCACCTCCCACCAAATAGGATAGAAAAAATGTTCCCAAAGATTCCCCCATTATGTTGGAAGTGTAAGAAGGAAATAGGGTCCTATTACCATCAATGGTGGACGTGTAGTAAAGTTAAGCTTTATTGGAAAATGATAGAAAGAATAATAAAAGAAATAGTAAAACAGGAGATAGAAATAACCCCGGAATTCTATTTACTGGGCATAACCAATCAGAAATATAAGAAAGATCTTGCATAGCGGAAGCATATATTGCACGGTCCCAGCAGATACCCAAAGAGATTACATCGCACTCCACCAGAAGTGCGGCCACATCCGCCGCCTGGAACACACAGGCACCGTTTACAGTGTTTGTCAATACCTGCAATTATCAAATGGCCTGTCATCAAAGGTAAACACCATTGCATGTAAGGGACAGAAAAGGAAGTCATTGAAATAGTTTGGGGCCAGATTGGGGAACTCATAGAGAATTTGAGAATTTGGCCTCAAGACAAAAAGGCTGCCAGACACAAAGATCCTTTCCTCAGTAACAATTCTCAATGGAAACAAGCCCTTTCGATAATAAGAGGCCATCAAAGATGCTGTTCACCTTTGTTTTCTTGGGTTTTGAGGCTACCAGAAATGTTGTATCTGGAAAACAGCAAGTGAATTAGTGTATAATCTGTCCTCATAGAAGTGACAGTTAAAATCTGGATTTTATTTTTTAAATATAAAAGAATGGCTCAAGTAGCAAACTTGGCTCCTCTACTTCTGCATTCTCCAAAAATAGGTACTCCTTGTTTAGTGACTGCAATGGACAAACTACAAGTCCGTTGCTCAGCAAAGCTGTCACTAAGCAAAAAATCACATGACCACAATTCTGCTTATTATTTTACTTCAGCTTTCCTTGGCTTTGAAGCAGGGGTGTCACAATCATGGCACAGTTGCATCACACACTGGCCACCCCCACACCCCGGTTAAGCGAACGGGGAAAAAAGTCACAATACATCACATAATGACATGACAACATGAGTTTGACATCCCTGCTTTACAGCATTAGGATATAACCCCAAACAGTGGTGTGAACCCAAGCATAAGAACATAAGAAGAGCCATGCTGAATCAGGTCAAAGCTCATCGAGTCCAGCATTCTGTGTTACACATTGGCCCCCTAATTGTACATGGGGATCTTGAGCAGAAGAAGGCAAACCCTTCCCTTTCCCTTGACCCCCAACAAATGGTACTCAGGGAATCCTGCCTGCCTCAACCAACATGGAGGCGGCACATGGGCATCCATTTCAATAACCACCGATACACTTGGCATCCATGAATCTGTCTAATCCTGACTTGAAGCTATCAAAGCTGACAGCTGAATTCCATAAACCAATGACCCTCTGGGTGAAGAAATATTTCCCTTGATTTGTCCTCGCTTTCTTACCTATGTGCTTTAAGGAGTGCCCCCTCATCCTAGTATTGTGTGATAGAGAAAAGAATTTTCTCTATCCACCTTTTCTAACCCATGCATGATTTTATACACTTCGATCAAGTCACCCCTTAAACGCCGTCTTTCAAGGCTGAAGGGACCAAGGCGTTGCAACCTGGTATCATAAGGGAGGGGCTCTAAGCAGTGTGGAAGGTGTAGGGAGAACTCAATTTATGAAGAACCTGGAGAATAGGCCAAATCATATACCCCTTTTCCCCTACTCCCCATCGTTTGAAATGCTTACCCTGGCACTGGGATAATTAGAAAGAATGGGAATGGTGTTTGCATTTACATTCACTGGAAAGAGAGTGAACAGGTACATGATGGGGAATATGCATTGAAAGGAGTGTAGCTGCAGCTTCTTAGTAGGCAGATGCCTTCAGGGGTGAAAGTGACTAGGATTTTGTCAATTCCAGGCAGCAGCTGCTACCAGGCTGTAATCAACTCATTAACGTTACACAACTGAGCCTGTTCAGTTGTTCTCAGCAGTTTTGGAGTAACCACTGCTACACAAACTAGCAGCTCAGGAAGTGACAGCTTGCTTAGGTTTGATATAGCAATTAAAATTCTGGCTTAGAAACCAGGAGACACTGAGTTCTAGTCCTGCCTTAACCTTGAAAGTCAGCTGGGTGATCTTGGCCCAGTCACACACACTCACCTTAACTCGCTTCATATTGTTATTGTGGGAAAAATAAGAGGAAGAAGGTATGTTGGGATATTTTGTAAAAATATATATATAATGGAAAGATGGATACAAACAAGCAAACATAAATTAAAATGTTCATATAAAAGTTGAATCGTATACAGTAGTCCCTCGCTATACCGAGCTTCACCTACTGCGGCTTCACTTCATCGCGGGTTTTCAAGAAATATTAATGAGAAAAATCATTCGCGTATCTTCGCTGGTTCGCGGGTTTCTGAGGAAGTCGATCGGCAGATTTAAACAGCCCGCCGAACTCGATCGGCAGGTTTTTAAAAAAATATATATCTAAAATTGTAAATACTGTATTTAAATAATGTATCTAAAATAAATACTGTGTGGGAAGGGATTATAAACACTTAAAACCATGAAAACTTACCAAACAATTACAATATAAATACTTAAATAAGTACTATCAGTCGATAAATTCCACATCACGGATTTCACCTATCGCGGCCGGGTCTGGAACGTAACACCAGCGATAGGTGAGGGACTACTGTATGTTTTTTTCCTTCCAACAGGAACTAGCAAAAGTGTATGAAACTGAGCTGAACAATCTCTGGTAAGGCTATTATACATCCCTCCAAAATATCTTAAAGAAAAAGACTTTACTCATTAATTAAATGTATAAACTGCTTAAATCTATCTCATGACTCTGGGAAATTTACAAAATGCAATAGTTAAAAACAAGAATGCACATAAGATTTTTTTTTAAAAAAAAAAACCCTGGAAATCGTCACCCAATAAACCAAAACATTGGAAGGAGGCGCCTCTCCCTTCAAACCTAAGATATGGAAGAAAAGTTATGGTTTAAAGGAAAAGAACTGTACAAATCTCGGGGAATGTGGCTTATTGAAATGCAGCCAGGCTTAGAACTACAGGAACTAAGACAGGGCTGCCCAACCTTGGCAAATTTCCAGAATTCCCCAGCCAGGCATGCCTTGGTCTAGGAATGTAAGCCTCAAGCTTCATTAACTCATGTACATTAGGGTTAAAATAATAGGTTGTCCAATCCCATCCTTGGCGTACACCAGAGGTAGGCAAAATTGGCTCTTCTATGACTTGTGGACTTCAACTCCCAGAATGCCTGAGCCAATCATGCTAGCTCAGTAATTCTTGGGAGTTGAAGTCCACATGTCATAGAAGAGCCAACTTTGCCTATTCCTGACCTACACCAATCCCTTTGGAGACAATCCTAAGACTGCAAACACATTGGAAGTCTTCTCTGGATAAGTATGCATTTGCTTTTGGTTAGAGACTACAGTGCAACATTCTTTCACACCCAAGGAGAAAATATTTAAGCTGCAATTCTATCCACCTTTCTGTGGAAGTAAGTTCCCCTGAATTCAAAAAGATTCATTCCTGACGATATTTAGGGCAGGGCTGTCAAACTCAAGGCCCATGGGCCACATCCGACCCGCGGGACTGCCCTGGAAACAGTAAAGATTGGCTTCTTGGTGCCTCTGCTGGCAAAAACAGCGCTCGGGTGGGCCACATGCAGGAGGCCGTCACAGCAAAAAAATGGAGCCTCCAGGGCCTCCACAGTTGCCACTGATACATATGATGTTGAGCTGACCACGCCCACTATGACCACGCCTACCTCCCCCCAAGATCAAACACAACCCAGATGCGCCCCTCAATTAAATTGAGTTTGACATCCCTGGTTTACCGTATTGGGGTCAGGCATGCTTAATATCTCCCTTCTTGATTCTATCATCCTTCAGATTCGGGTGAAATGCCTTAATATCCAGTCTTATGTAACCACAATAATTAGCTGGTGCATTGCAGACCCAGGAATGGTCTGGAAAACAGTTATAATTACAGTCAGTCCTCAAATTACGACCACAAATGAGCCCAAATGTTTTTGTTGCTAAATGAGACATTTGTTAACTGAATTTTGCCCCTGTTTACCACTATCTTGCTACGCTGGTTAAGTGAAACTCTGCCTTTGTTAAGTTAATAGCATGGTTATTAAATGAATCTGGATTCCCTAATTGACTTTGTCTGTAAAAGGGTTGCAAAAAAGATGATCACAACACTGGGACTCTGCAACCGTCATAAATATGAATCAGTTGCCAAGCATCTGAATCTTTGTCATGTGACCATGGGGAGGCCGCAATAGTCCTAAATGTGAAAAGTGGTCGGAAATCACTTTTTTCAGTGCCTCTGTAATTTCAGACTTATTAAATGAATGGTTGTAAGTCAAGGACCAGCTGTATCACACTAGTCTACAGCAAAAATCCAGGCAACACTAGACAGAAGCAACAATAGAACAGGTTTGTATCCTTTTGCTTTGCCATTTAACAGTTTTTCAGAGTTTTGCATATAATCCTGACACCCATTTCCCCTCCTTTCTTACAAGGAAATCACAACATCTGCTTGAATATCAATTCCATGAAATTCAGGACCTTAAAAAGGAAATGGATCAAATTCATTCTGAGATCAGCAACATCCAGAAAGGCATTCTGCAGTCCACCAAGCAAATCTTTCAGGAAAGACCTTTTCAAAGGAATCCCGGCTTCCGGAATTTTTTTTTCTCCTTCAATACTAGCTGGCGGGAAGTTTAAACAGCTGTCGGGGCTCCCGTTACAGGCTGTTTCAGCAGCAAAACACCGGTGTTTTTTCTGTGTGCCTTGAGAAGCCTGTCTCTCTAGGGTAGGCTGCCACTTGGTGGCTTGTTGTTGGCGGTGCGCGACTGGAAGCTCCAACTGCTTCAATGGCTGAGACTAAAGAACAACAACAAGGGGCAGAAGACATTGCACCACCCCCAGCTGTGGTTAAGCCCAAGGACAAGGCACCTTCCACTAAGCCAAAGTCCAAATCCTCCCAGTCTTCTGCATCTGCTAAAGAGACTGAAAAGAGGATTAAAGCTCTGCAAAAAATGATTGAGCAGGCTCAGAAGCAGACCTGGACTCTGCCTTACAATCAATTTCAACAGCATTGGAGCCTCCCACCCTCCCAAATGGGTATGCCTCCCCAACCCACAGCTAATGCCATAGATATACCAGAACCTGCCCCTGCAAACGCAGACAAAGACTGGTCTCCTGAACGCGGGGAGACACTCCCCATGCTCGGTGCCTCAGCTCGCACAACAACCCCGGGACAGGATGCGGGGTTGCAGTCTCCACCTCTGGCAAATTCAAAGCCGGTGCCATCTGCTGCAGGCCTGTGGTCGGGCCCTGATACTTGGCATCACCTCTCCCCAATGGTGCAGGACATGATTGCCAACGCATATTCACAGGGCATCGCCACAGGCATCCAGCAGCAACCTCCTATGCCTACCAAGAGCCAGCAACCAGAGATATGGCCTATGGCTAATGCCCACTACACCTACCAGGACTCGCTGGGGGCTCAGACCCCATCACATGATGAGGGAAGTGGGGCAGAGGACGAGTTCTCTGAGGATGAAGAGACATTTGCTGAACAACCAGTTTTTACCGGCTTGTTTAAACCCGCACTGTTCAAAACCCTTTTGCACAAAGACCACAGCTAGGCTGGGTTCCACTACCAAGCCTACCGACCCATCAGTAGAGCTGGACCAGACTGCAGGACTTTTTACTGAGCCAGAAAAGGAATCCGACTTCATCCCCTCGTCTTCAATTTTCATTGATAATATAAAACGCCCGTGGGAGAACCCTACAGCGGCCACAGGCCCTTCCTCCATTGAAAAGAAGTTCTATGGGTTTGGCCCGGACATTGAAGGATTGCTACAGTTCCCCCCTGTGGATCAATCTTGTTGCCAATCTTGTTTCCAATGCTGTAGTCTCAGCAGACATGGAAGGTCTGAAGCCGGACGACCGCAAAGCAGAAACCCTCATCCGCAAATGACATCAGTCAGCAGCATGGGCATTGCGGGCTGCCCATGCAGCTTCATTTTTTAAACACACATCCATTGTTTGGATTAAAGAAATGCAATCCAGACTGGACCCAGAGGACGCTAGACCCCGTCAGGACTTAACTAAACTTCTTGCTGCAGCGGAATTTTCCCCGGACGCAACATTGAACTCCGCTAAGTTCGCGGCGCGTTCCATGGCGGCCACTATGTCCTCACACCGCCTTCTTTGGCTCAAAAGCTGGCACGCCGATGCAAGATCTAAATGGCGTCTTGTGGCAGCTCCCTTCAGCGGGGAGAAACTATTTGGCGAGTCATTAGACTCAGTGTTGGTTGAGGACAAAGACAAACGCAAGGTCCTCCCTAAGGCTTATAGGCATGCTGATAGAAGACCAGCACCATATTGCCGCAGACAGACTTTTCGTTACGACACCACTACAGCCTCTCCCTTTGCGCAAGCCCAGAGCACCTATGGCCAAGGCTACTATCGACAGGATAGACTGCCCTTCAGAGACAGGAACGCGGGGGGGTACCATCCATACAATAAAAGATCAAAGTGGAGAGCAACTGGGGAAATCCAGAGTACACTTGCATTTATCGAATCAGGGTGCATGGAAGGATGGCCAATATAAACCATTTGGGCAAGAAAGTGGATGAAATCTCCCAAGATAAATAAAGAAAAACAGGAATATGAACATTTATACTGAGCAAGTGGAAAAAGCACCTAGAACTTGCTCCAGCTTTTCCCACCAGGGGAAAATGGGAAATAAAACATGAGGATATACTAATGATGTTGAGTTATTTGACTAACAGGTTTCAGTTTGATTTCAGTTGAAAATTCAGTTAGAATTGTTGTTACAGTAATGTAGTTGTTAAACTAATGTAGTTGTTAAACTAATGTTGATTTCAGTTGAAAATTTAGTCAGAATTGTTGTTAAAGTAATATAGTTGTTAAAGTAATGTAGTTGTTAAAGTAATGTAGTTGTTAAAGTAATGTGTAGTTGTTAAAGTAATGTGAGTAGCATGAGTAGATTCTGTCCAATCTCTCAAAAAGATGAGGTGACTGGAGGTGATCTCCCATAAATGAGTCATATTTCCAACAAAAATTACCTTACAATCAATTTCAACAGCCTTGGAGCCTCCCACCCTCCCAAATGGGTATGCCTCCCCAACCCACAGCTAATGCCATGGATATACCAGAACCTGCCCCTGCAAACGCAGACAAAGACTGGTCTCCTGAACGCGGGGAGACACTCCCCATGCTCGGTGCCTCAGCTCGCACAACAACCCCGGGACAGGATGCGGGGTTGCAGTCTCCACCTCTGGCAAATTCAAAGCCGGTGCCATCTGCTGCAGGCCTGTGGTCGGGCCCTGATACTTGGCATCACCTCTCCCCAATGGTGCAGGACATGATTGCCAACGCATATTCACAGGGCATCGCCACAGGCATCCAGCAGCAACCTCCTATGCCTACCAAGAGCCAGCAACCAGAGATATGGCCTATGGCTAATGCCCACTACACCTACCAGGACTCGCTGGGGGCTCAGACCCCATCACATGATGAGGGAAGTGGGGCAGAGGACGAGTTCTCTGAGGATGAAGAGACATTTGCTGAACAACCAGTTTTTACCGGCTTGTTTAAACCCGCACTGTTCAAAACCCTTTTGCACAAAGACCACAGCTAGGCTGGGTTCCACTACCAAGCCTACCGACCCATCAGTAGAGCTGGACCAGACTGCAGGACTTTTTACTGAGCCAGAAAAGGAATCCGACTTCATCCCCTCGTCTTCAATTTTCATTGATAATATAAAACGCCCGTGGGAGAACCCTACAGCGGCCACAGGCCCTTCCTCCATTGAAAAGAAGTTCTATGGGTTTGGCCCGGACATTGAAGGATTGCTACAGTTCCCCCCTGTGGATCAATCTTGTTGCCAATCTTGTTTCCAATGCTGTAGTCTCAGCAGACATGGAAGGTCTGAAGCCGGACGACCGCAAAGCAGAAACCCTCATCCGCAAATGACATCAGTCAGCAGCATGGGCATTGCGGGCTGCCCATGCAGCTTCATTTTTTAAACACACATCCATTGTTTGGATTAAAGAAATGCAATCCAGACTGGACCCAGAGGACGCTAGACCCCGTCAGGACTTAACTAAACTTCTTGCTGCAGCGGAATTTTCCCCGGACGCAACATTGAACTCCGCTAAGTTCGCGGCGCGTTCCATGGCGGCCACTATGTCCTCACACCGCCTTCTCTGGCTCAAAAGCTGGCACGCCGATGCAAGATCTAAATGGCGTCTTGTGGCAGCTCCCTTCAGCGGGGAGAAACTATTTGGCGAGTCATTAGACTCAGTGTTGGTTGAGGACAAAGACAAACGCAAGGTCCTCCCTAAGGCTTATAGGCATGCTGATAGAAGACCAGCACCATATTGCCGCAGACAGACTTTTCGTTACGACACCACTACAGCCTCTCCCTTTGCGCAAGCCCAGAGCACCTATGGCCAAGGCTACTATCGACAGGATAGACTGCCCTTCAGAGACAGGAACGCGGGGGGATACCATCCATACAATAAAAGATCAAAGTGGAGAGCAACTGGGGAAATCCAGAGTACACTTGCATTTATCGAATCAGGGTGCATGGAAGGATGGCCAATATAAACCATTTGGGCAAGAAAGTGGATGAAATCTCCCAAGATAAATAAAGAAAAACAGGAATATGAACATTTATACTGAGCAAGTGGAAAAAGCACCTAGAACTTGCTCCAGCTTTTCCCACCAGGGGAAAATGGGAAATAAAACATGAGGATATACTAATGATGTTGAGTTATTTGACTAACAGGTTTCAGTTTGATTTCAGTTGAAAATTCAGTTAGAATTGTTGTTACAGTAATGTAGTTGTTAAACTAATGTAGTTGTTAAACTAATGTTGATTTCAGTTGAAAATTTAGTCAGAATTGTTGTTAAAGTAATATAGTTGTTAAAGTAATGTAGTTGTTAAAGTAATGTAGTTGTTAAAGTAATGTGTAGTTGTTAAAGTAATGTGAGTAGCATGAGTAGATTCTGTCCAATCTCTCAAAAAGATGAGGTGACTGGAGGTGATCTCCCATAAATGAGTCATATTTCCAACAAAAATTACCTTACAATCAATTTCAACAGCCTTGGAGCCTCCCACCCTCCCAAATGGGTATGCCTCCCCAACCCACAGCTAATGCCATGGATATACCAGAACCTGCCCCTGCAAACACAAACAAACACTGGTCTCCTGAACGTGGGGAGACACTCCCCCTGCTCGGTGCCTCAGCTCGCACAACAACCGCGGGGCAGGATGCGGGGTTGCAGTCTCCACCTCTGGCAAATTCAAAGCCGGTGCCATCTGCTGCAGGCCTGTGGTCGGGCCCTGATACTTGGCATCACCTCTCCCCAATGGTGCAGGACATGATTGCCAACGCATATTCACAGGGCATCGCCACAGGCATCCAGCAGCAACCTCCTATGCCTACCAAGAGCCAGCAACCAGAGATATGGCCTATGGCTAATGCCCACTACACCTACCAGGACTCGCTGGGGGCTCAGACCCCATCACATGATGAGGGAAGTGGGGCAGAGGACGAGTTCTCTGAGGATGAAGAGACATTTGCTGAACAACCAGTTTTTACCGGCTTGTTTAAACCCGCACTGTTCAAAACCCTTTTGCACAAAGACCACAGCTAGGCTGGGTTCCACTACCAAGCCTACCGACCCATCAGTAGAGCTGGACCAGACTGCAGGACTTTTTACTGAGCCAGAAAAGGAATCCGACTTCATCCCCTCGTCTTCAATTTTCATTGATAATATAAAACGCCCGTGGGAGAACCCTACAGCGGCCACAGGCCCTTCCTCCATTGAAAAGAAGTTCTATGGGTTTGGCCCGGACATTGAAGGATTGCTACAGTTCCCCCCTGTGGATCAATCTTGTTGCCAATCTTGTTTCCAATGCTGTAGTCTCAGCAGACATGGAAGGTCTGAAGCCGGACGACCGCAAAGCAGAAACCCTCATCCGCAAATGACATCAGTCAGCAGCATGGGCATTGCGGGCTGCCCATGCAGCTTCATTTTTTAAACACACATCCATTGTTTGGATTAAAGAAATGCAATCCAGACTGGACCCAGAGGACGCTAGACCCCGTCAGGACTTAACTAAACTTCTTGCTGCAGCGGAATTTTCCCCGGACGCAACATTGAACTCCGCTAAGTTCGCGGCGCGTTCCATGGCGGCCACTATGTCCTCACACCGCCTTCTCTGGCTCAAAAGCTGGCACGCCGATGCAAGATCTAAATGGCGTCTTGTGGCAGCTCCCTTCAGCGGGGAGAAACTATTTGGCGAGTCATTAGACTCAGTGTTGGTTGAGGACAAAGACAAACGCAAGGTCCTCCCTAAGGCTTATAGGCATGCTGATAGAAGACCAGCACCATATTGCCGCAGACAGACTTTTCGTTACGACACCACTACAGCCTCTCCCTTTGCGCAAGCCCAGAGCACCTATGGCCAAGGCTACTATCGACAGGATAGACTGCCCTTCAGAGACAGGAACGCGGGGGGGTACCATCCATACAATAAAAGATCAAAGTGGAGAGCAACTGGGGAAATCCAGAGTACACTTGCATTTATCGAATCAGGGTGCATGGAAGGATGGCCAATATAAACCATTTGGGCAAGAAAGTGGATGAAATCTCCCAAGATAAATAAAGAAAAACAGGAATATGAACATTTATACTGAGCAAGTGGAAAAAGCACCTAGAACTTGCTCCAGCTTTTCCCACCAGGGGAAAATGGGAAATAAAACATGAGGATATACTAATGATGTTGAGTTATTTGACTAACAGGTTTCAGTTTGATTTCAGTTGAAAATTCAGTTAGAATTGTTGTTACAGTAATGTAGTTGTTAAACTAATGTAGTTGTTAAACTAATGTTGATTTCAGTTGAAAATTTAGTCAGAATTGTTGTTAAAGTAATATAGTTGTTAAAGTAATGTAGTTGTTAAAGTAATGTAGTTGTTAAAGTAATGTGTAGTTGTTAAAGTAATGTGAGTAGCATGAGTAGATTCTGTCCAATCTCTCAAAAAGATGAGGTGACTGGAGGTGATCTCCCATAAATGAGTCATATTTCCAACAAAAATTACCTTACAATCAATTTCAACAGCCTTGGAGCCTCCCACCCTCCCAAATGGGTATGCCTCCCCAACCCACAGCTAATGCCATGGATATACCAGAACCTGCCCCTGCAAACGCAGACAAAGACTGGTCTCCTGAACGCGGGGAGACACTCCCCATGCTCGGTGCCTCAGCTCGCACAACAACCCCGGGACAGGATGCGGGGTTGCAGTCTCCACCTCTGGCAAATTCAAAGCCGGTGCCATCTGCTGCAGGCCTGTGGTCGGGCCCTGATACTTGGCATCACCTCTCCCCAATGGTGCAGGACATGATTGCCAACGCATATTCACAGGGCATCGCCACAGGCATCCAGCAGCAACCTCCTATGCCTACCAAGAGCCAGCAACCAGAGATATGGCCTATGGCTAATGCCCACTACACCTACCAGGACTCGCTGGGGGCTCAGACCCCATCACATGATGAGGGAAGTGGGGCAGAGGACGAGTTCTCTGAGGATGAAGAGACATTTGCTGAACAACCAGTTTTTACCGGCTTGTTTAAACCCGCACTGTTCAAAACCCTTTTGCACAAAGACCACAGCTAGGCTGGGTTCCACTACCAAGCCTACCGACCCATCAGTAGAGCTGGACCAGACTGCAGGACTTTTTACTGAGCCAGAAAAGGAATCCGACTTCATCCCCTCGTCTTCAATTTTCATTGATAATATAAAACGCCCGTGGGAGAACCCTACAGCGACCACAGGCCCTTCCTCCATTGAAAAGAAGTTCTATGGGTTTGGCCCGGACATTGAAGGATTGCTACAGTTCCCCCCTGTGGATCAATCTTGTTGCCAATCTTGTTTCCAATGCTGTAGTCTCAGCAGACATGGAAGGTCTGAAGCCGGACGACCGCAAAGCAGAAACCCTCATCCGCAAATGACATCAGTCAGCAGCATGGGCATTGCGGGCTGCCCATGCAGCTTCATTTTTTAAACACACATCCATTGTTTGGATTAAAGAAATGCAATCCAGACTGGACCCAGAGGACGCTAGACCCCGTCAGGACTTAACTAAACTTCTTGCTGCAGCGGAATTTTCCCCGGACGCAACATTGAACTCCGCTAAGTTCGCGGCGCGTTCCATGGCGGCCACTATGTCCTCACACCGCCTTCTCTGGCTCAAAAGCTGGCACGCCGATGCAAGATCTAAATGGCGTCTTGTGGCAGCTCCCTTCAGCGGGGAGAAACTATTTGGCGAGTCATTAGACTCAGTGTTGGTTGAGGACAAAGACAAACGCAAGGTCCTCCCTAAGGCTTATAGGCATGCTGATAGAAGACCAGCACCATATTGCCGCAGACAGACTTTTCGTTACGACACCACTACAGCCTCTCCCTTTGCGCAAGCCCAGAGCACCTATGGCCAAGGCTACTATCGACAGGATAGACTGCCCTTCAGAGACAGGAACGCGGGGGGGTACCATCCATACAATAAAAGATCAAAGTGGAGAGCAACTGGGGAAATCCAGAGTACACTTGCATTTATCGAATCAGGGTGCATGGAAGGATGGCCAATATAAACCATTTGGGCAAGAAAGTGGATGAAATCTCCCAAGATAAATAAAGAAAAACAGGAATATGAACATTTATACTGAGCAAGTGGAAAAAGCACCTAGAACTTGCTCCAGCTTTTCCCACCAGGGGAAAATGGGAAATAAAACATGAGGATATACTAATGATGTTGAGTTATTTGACTAACAGGTTTCAGTTTGATTTCAGTTGAAAATTCAGTTAGAATTGTTGTTACAGTAATGTAGTTGTTAAACTAATGTAGTTGTTAAACTAATGTTGATTTCAGTTGAAAATTTAGTCAGAATTGTTGTTAAAGTAATATAGTTGTTAAAGTAATGTAGTTGTTAAAGTAATGTAGTTGTTAAAGTAATGTGTAGTTGTTAAAGTAATGTGAGTAGCATGAGTAGATTCTGTCCAATCTCTCAAAAAGATGAGGTGACTGGAGGTGATCTCCCATAAATGAGTCATATTTCCAACAAAAATTACCTTACAATCAATTTCAACAGCCTTGGAGCCTCCCACCCTCCCAAATGGGTATGCCTCCCCAACCCACAGCTAATGCCATGGATATACCAGAACCTGCCCCTGCAAACGCAAACAAACACTGGTCTCCTGAACGTGGGGAGACACTCCCCCTGCTCGGTGCCTCAGCTCGCACAACAACCGCGGGGCAGGATGCGGGGTTGCAGTCTCCACCTCTGGCAAATTCAAAGCCGGTGCCATCTGCTGCAGGCCTGTGGTCGGGCCCTGATACTTGGCATCACCTCTCCCCAATGGTGCAGGACATGATTGCCAACGCATATTCACAGGGCATCGCCACAGGCATCCAGCAGCAACCTCCTATGCCTACCAAGAGCCAGCAACCAGAGATATGGCCTATGGCTAATGCCCACTACACCTACCAGGACTCGCTGGGGGCTCAGACCCCATCACATGATGAGGGAAGTGGGGCAGAGGACGAGTTCTCTGAGGATGAAGAGACATTTGCTGAACAACCAGTTTTTACCGGCTTGTTTAAACCCGCACTGTTCAAAACCCTTTTGCACAAAGACCACAGCTAGGCTGGGTTCCACTACCAAGCCTACCGACCCATCAGTAGAGCTGGACCAGACTGCAGGACTTTTTACTGAGCCAGAAAAGG
The DNA here is from genome assembly GCF_031021105.1 of Erythrolamprus reginae. Taxonomy (NCBI): domain Eukaryota; kingdom Metazoa; phylum Chordata; class Lepidosauria; order Squamata; family Dipsadidae; genus Erythrolamprus; species Erythrolamprus reginae. The sequence goes on from NC_091951.1 coordinate 252,270,223, forward strand.
AATCCGACTTCATCCCCTCGTCTTCAATTTTCATTGATAATATAAAACGCCCGTGGGAGAACCCTACAGCGGCCACAGGCCCTTCCTCCATTGAAAAGAAGTTCTATGGGTTTGGCCCGGACATTGAAGGATTGCTACAGTTCCCCCCTGTGGATCAATCTTGTTGCCAATCTTGTTTCCAATGCTGTAGTCTCAGCAGACATGGAAGGTCTGAAGCCGGACGACCGCAAAGCAGAAACCCTCATCCGCAAATGACATCAGTCAGCAGCATGGGCATTGCGGGCTGCCCATGCAGCTTCATTTTTTAAACACACATCCATTGTTTGGATTAAAGAAATGCAATCCAGACTGGACCCAGAGGATGCTAGACCCCGTCAGGACTTAACTAAACTTCTTGCTGCAGCGGAATTTTCCCCGGACGCAACATTGAACTCCGCTAAGTTCGCGGCGCGTTCCATGGCGGCCACTATGTCCTCACACCGCCTTCTCTGGCTCAAAAGCTGGCACGCCGATGCAAGATCTAAATGGCGTCTTGTGGCAGCTCCCTTCAGCGGGGAGAAACTATTTGGCGAGTCATTAGACTCAGTGTTGGTTGAGGACAAAGACAAACGCAAGGTCCTCCCTAAGGCTTATAGGCATGCTGATAGAAGACCAGCACCATATTGCCGCAGACAGACTTTTCGTTACGACACCACTACAGCCTCTCCCTTTGCGCAAGCCCAGAGCACCTATGGCCAAGGCTACTATCGACAGGATAGACTGCCCTTCAGAGACAGGAACGCGGGGGGGTACCATCCATACAATAAAAGATCAAAGTGGAGAGCAACTGGGGAAATCCAGAGTACACTTGCATTTATCGAATCAGGGTGCATGGAAGGATGGCCAATATAAACCATTTGGGCAAGAAAGTGGATGAAATCTCCCAAGATAAATAAAGAAAAACAGGAATATGAACATTTATACTGAGCAAGTGGAAAAAGCACCTAGAACTTGCTCCAGCTTTTCCCACCAGGGGAAAATGGGAAATAAAACATGAGGATATACTAATGATGTTGAGTTATTTGACTAACAGGTTTCAGTTTGATTTCAGTTGAAAATTCAGTTAGAATTGTTGTTACAGTAATGTAGTTGTTAAACTAATGTAGTTGTTAAACTAATGTTGATTTCAGTTGAAAATTTAGTCAGAATTGTTGTTAAAGTAATATAGTTGTTAAAGTAATGTAGTTGTTAAAGTAATGTAGTTGTTAAAGTAATGTGTAGTTGTTAAAGTAATGTGAGTAGCATGAGTAGATTCTGTCCAATCTCTCAAAAAGATGAGGTGACTGGAGGTGATCTCCCATAAATGAGTCATATTTCCAACAAAAATTACCTTACAATCAATTTCAACAGCCTTGGAGCCTCCCACCCTCCCAAATGGGTATGCCACCCCAACCCACAGCTAATGCCATGGATATACCAGAACCTGCCCCTGCAAACACAAACAAACACTGGTCTCCTGAATGTGGGGAGACACTCCCCCTGCTCGGTGCCTCAGCTCGCACAACAACCGCGGGGCAGGATGTGGGGTTGCAGTCTCCACCTCTGGCAAATTCAAAGCTGGTGCCATCTGCCTCCTTCACCCCCATGGCTGCAGGCCTGCGGTTGGGCCCTGACGCTTGGCATCACCTCTCCCCAACGGTGCAGGACATGATTGCCAACGCATACTCGCAGGGCATTGCCCCGGGTATCCAGCAGCAACCACCTATGCCTAACAAGAGCCAGCAACCAGAGATATGGCCTATGGCTAATGCCCACTACATCTACCAGGACTCACTGGGGGCTCAGCCCCCATCACATGATGAGGGAAGTGGGGCAGAGGACGAGTTCTCTGAGGATGAAGAGACATTTGCTGAACAACCAGTTTTTACCGGCTTGTTTAAACCCGCACTGTTCAAAACCTATTTGCACAAAGCAAAGACCACAGCAAGGCTGGGTTCCACTACCAAGCCTACCGACCCATCAGTAGAGCTGGACCCTACTGCAGGACTTTTTACTGAACCAGAAAAGGAATCCGACTTCATCCCCTCGTCTTCAATTTTCATCGATAATATAAAACACCCGTGGGAGAACTCTACAGCGGCCCCAGGCCCTTCCTCCATCGAAAAGAAGTTCTATGGGTTTGGCCCGGACATTGAAGGATTGCTACAGTTCCCCCCTGTGGATCAACCGGTTGCCAATCTTGTTTCCAATGCTGTAGTCCCAGCAGACATGGAAGGCCTGAAGCCGGACTACCGCAAAGCGGAAACCCTCATCCGCAAGTCACATCAGTCAGCAGCATGGGAATTGCGGGCTGCCCATGCAGCTTCATTTTTTAACCGCACATCGTTTAATCCTCAATCTAAAGCAACTGAACATTTATGTAAAGTATCGCAGGTTCAAGATGCAGTCACTCAAATCCATCCTAGCCTGCATCTGTCAGCACAACCTCCTGACCTCCATAGATTTACATGAGGCTTATTTACATGTACCAATCCACCGGAGATACTTACGGTTTTACCTGGGAGGTGCCCACTTCCAATACCGGGCCATGCCCTTCGTGCTATCCTCAGCACCCAGGACATTTACCAAGTTGCTAGATGTCGTAATGGCAGACTTACGCCTCCAGTCCATAAGACTCCAAGCCTACTTAGACAACATCATTATTCTATCCAGGTCGCCCAAACAAGCACAGGTCGATCTATCCCACACCATCCGGTCCCTACAGGCCCATGGATTCTCAATAAATCTCGCAAAGAGTCACCTGACACCTACAACATCTCTTCGTCATCTCGGCACGATCAAGTCTTCCTGTCACCAGACCGTCAAGTATCCCTACTAGAGGCAGTACAATCAGTACGTCACGACCACAAAGTACCACTCGCCTTACTATCCAGGCTACTGGGCATGTTTGTATCATGTATCGATGTAGTCCCCTGGGCAAGACTACACACACGACAACTACAATGGTTCCTCCTGCCATTTCAGAAGAACAAAACCAGTCACACCAGCAAGCTGATTCGATTACCACCCAGGGTCCGCCACTCCCTTTAATGGTGGACATCGGACTTCCGGTCTGGCTCGGGACCGCAGCGGAGTCTCCCAGCCAGGGCTCTGCCCCGAGACTCCTTCTACCCCTCCAGAGGTCGCAGATTGCAATCGGATGGGGTCCGGATGGCCCGATCCTAGAACGGGGGGCTCCCCCTTGTCCGAGGAGCTGCCGCCAAAGCTCCGGAGACAGCGGTCTGCCCTACAGCTCTGGACAAGGGAAAACCGATCCTCTTCCATAAGAGGATACGGCCATCGCGATCCTCCCAAACCCAGCGGGAAGCGAGAAAAAAGCTTAAAGAAAGTAAGATTTTTGCAGCTTTTTAGACTGAAAAAGAATACAAAAGACAAGAAGAAATTAAGGTAAAAAATGTTATTGTTTCATGTTTGAAAATAGATTTCCTTAACAAGGCGAAGGTGAAAGTTACTAGAAAATTCGTATCCAACCGCGTAACAACAGCCGGATCTACTTTTTTCTTTTCACTTTCATTTTTTGCTTCGAACTTGAACTTTTGAACATTTAAAAATCTTGAATATATTAACTACATAATACAAATTTGATATGACATTATGAAAGACTTAATTTGCAAAGTTGAATAAAATTGAATAAAATCTGGAATTCTCAAATCTTCAATAAACATTGTATCCCGGGCTCTAACTTTGACAGCGGAGGGATTAAGAACGTCTTTGCTTCAATTCCTTTCTTTTTCTTCTAATGACAAAATGAAATAAACCAACAACTTGAATATAAATGGAAAACAAAACAAACTGATACATTAAAGCTAAGAAGACTTATTTTCTGGACTGCTTGTTCCTGGATTATTCCCTTTGGATTATTTGCTGTTTTCTTGGATTTGTAGTGGAGAGACTGGCTGCTTTGTCTTGGGCTACGAAATATAAACTGACTCCATTTTAAAAAAAAAATTCAAATTTGATTTGATTCTAACTGGAAAATTGTGACTGTATAATATTGAAATTTCTTTTTTGACATCATTGGATTAACGAGACTTGCATCAATAAGGATTATTTGATTTATAAGAAGAATATAAGTATATAATATTTGTATCTGCTCTTTAAATTTTACAGCGTTAATTCCTAACTTTTTTTCCTTTTCTTTTTTTCTTTTGTTCTTTTTAAAAGAAAATTAACTTAAAACATATGCACTGCTAACTACCCTTGGTCTCCTGCTCTACTTTAGTGAAATTAAAACCTCCTTCTCTTCCAAAGACTGCTTCCTCTTTATTATCCCCTTTTCTTTCTTCTTCATAGTTATACAGCTAATTTTCTATTTTTCCTCTCTCCTTATTATTATTTCTTCTTCTTGTGTTGAATCTCTCCTTCTTCCTTTTCTTTCAAATCGTTTTATTTGTCTTCTCTCCTTCTGGTTTTGTTAATTTAAGGTAATAAGATAATTTACTGTGATATTTGCTAACAATTTTACTGATATTTTGGCTATATTAATAGTTAAATTTTATTGTGATATCTCAAGAGAAATTTGTTGAAAAATCAATTGAACAGGTTTGGAATTTATAGTGATTCTTTTCTTTTCACAAAATATAAAACAATAAGAATTGTAAATTTGAAAATGAGTACGTCAACCCATACTAAAACAGTTAAAAAGCAAACAGCAACTGTAGCTTCATCACCCCAAGGATCACCTCACCCCTCTCCGGCACACCAGACTTTATCTGTAACCATGTTTACTAAGGAGAAGGAGAAAGAGAAACCACAACAGCCCACTCTTACAACAATACAAGAGACTTTGAATGCAATGAAGGACTTTATGCTTAAATCACAAGATGACGCAACCCAACAAAGAGAAGCTATAAAAACAGAGATGGCTGAATTCAAAACAGAGATGGCTGAACTAAAAGCAGACACGGGAGAAATGAAGGCGCAGATGAAGGAGATTCAACAAACTCTGAAAGAGAGTGAGGATCGAGTAAAAACAGTTGAAGAAAAGACTGATAAAATGGAGAAAAGAATGGACTATCTTGAGGACAGAGCTGATTCGAGATATAGAAGATATGATGAATCAATCACTCATTTGGAAATGCAACGTGCTTCGTATGGGCTACGATTTCAAAACATAATAGAAGAAAAAGATGAAGATTTAAAGATGACTATGGCTGAAACCATTGGAGAAAACCTCCAGGCGGATCCCACAGAAATAATGAAAGAAATCGATGAAGTTTTCAGAATTTCAAATAGCTACATACGTCGCCACAACCTTCCGAGAGAGATTCACATCAAGTTTGTAAGAAGAACTTTGAGAGATGATATACTCCACTGGGCAAGAACTGGAAAATTGCAACATAAAGGAATAGAAATAAAAATATTAAAACAAGTCCCAAGAAGTGTCAGAGAAAGCAGAAGAGATTATCATTTCCTAACCAGAATTCTGATTAAAGAAAATATAACTTTTCGTTGGCTCATTCCACAAGGACTATCACTAACTTGGCACTCTACAAGATATAAATTGGAAAATCTGGATCAAGCAAGAGATTTCTTTGAAAATAGTGGAATAAGCCAACTGGAGCAATCAGTAAAGGAATGGACAGTACAACAGCAACCAGTAAAGGAGCCGACAGTACAACAGGAGGAAGTTATGGGGGCAGCTGTACAAGAAGAAGAGCAGGACCAAGGCGCTAGAAGAAAACAACCTCAGCGCGAAACCAAAAAATATAACAAATGACAACATCGAAAGATTTAAAAATTTTCTCAGTAAACGTAAATGGACTGAACGAACCAAAGAAAAGAAAACAAATGTTTTCCAAAATTAAAAATCAAAAGGCTCAAATTGTAATACTACAAGAAGTACACATCAAAAAAAGCAATCAGAAATTATTATTAAATTCTAAAATTGGAAATATGTATGCTGCATTAGCAGATCAAAAAAAAAAGAGGAGTAGTGATATATGTTGAGAATTCTATAAATTCCAAACAATTATTTACAGACGATGAAGCTAGAATTTTGATTGTCCAAGTTAATATTGAATCTAGACCTCTTGCTATTGTTTCTATTTATGCCCCCAATGAGGTTCAAATGACATTTTATAAAAAATGACATCAAAAAATAACAGAGTTAAACATTGAAAATATGCTAATAATTGGAGATTTCAACGCTATTACAAATAGACAATTGGATCACTCGGGGGGGGGGATAGTAAAAAGAAAAAAAAGAATCTATTACCCACCACTTTCCAAAAAACGAAAACAGAATTATTATTAAATGATATTTGGAGGGAAAGACATCCCCATAAGAGACAATATACTTTTTATTCCAACCCCCATAAAATTTGGACAAGAATAGACATGGTATGGGCTCCAAAAATAACCGCAGAACAAATAAAACAGGTGGAAATAGATGTTAATACATGGGCGGATCACAATCCTGTAGTAGTTTATATGAGAATTAATAAAAAACATTTTAATTGGCGGATGAATAGAAATATATTGAAAGAAAAAAAAATATAAGGATTGGATTGAGAAAGAATTAAAAATATTTTTTGAAATTAATAAAAACTCAGATACTACTCCACAAAATTTATGGGATACAATCAAAGCATACATAAGAGGACTAACAATATCTTATACAGCAAAATATAACAAGGAAAATAAAATAAAATATGAACAATTAATAAACGAATTAAAACAATTAGAATCTTTATCACAACAAAATATAAAGAATAAAGAACTGAAAGAAAAAATGGATGTAATTAAACATAAAATCAGATTGATAGAGCAGAATCAAATAGCGGAAAAAATAAAAAGAGCTAAACAATATTATTTTGAACATGCTAATAAACCAGGTAGATAGCTCGCATATAAACTTAGGAAACAGAGGCAATCGAAAATAATTAAAAAACTAGAAGATAAGGATGGATTAATAAAATACGACACAGAAGGGAAAGCAGATATTGTACATAACTTTTTTAAAGAATTATATAAAAAAGAAAATATTAGTGAAGATGAAGTTTTCAATTATTTAGAACATTCTGAGTTACCACAACTGACGGAAGAGCAACAGGCAAACATGGAAGGACCAATAACAATGGAAGAAGTCCTTACAATAATTAAAAAACAGAAAAATATTAAAGCTACTGGACCAGATGCCATACCGGCAGAGTGGTACAAAATAGAAAATGAAACAATAAGAAATAATATGTTAGAAATTTTTAATGAATGTAGACTTGATGGTAAAATCCCTAAATCTTGGTCTGAATCTTTAATAATTTTAATCCATAAATCGGGTACAGCAACAGAAAAAATTAAAAATTATAGACCTATATCATTACTAAACGTGGATTATAAGATATTTACTGCAATATGTGCAAACAGATTTAAAAGGGTTATAAATCGGATAATTCATCAAGACCAGAACGGTTTTTTACCAGGTAGACAAATTAGAAATAATCTTAGAATGGTTATTAATACATTAGAATACTATGAGCAACATCCTGGAAAAACATTAGCATTAATGTTTTTAGATGCCCAAAAAGCTTTTGACAATCTCAATTGGACATTTATAAAACTGAATTGAACAAAACTGCAATTGAACAAAATGAGATTTGGTCCAAAATTCGTAAATGTGATAGATGCTATCTATTCAAAACAAACAACAAAAATTATATTAAATAATGAACAATTGGAAACATTTGAAATAAATAAAGGAGTTCGCCAAGGCTGTCCTATATCACCTCTATTATTCATTATGTCCTTAGAAACTCTATTAAAATAAGAGCAAATTCAAAAATAAAAGGTCTGACCGTTGGAAAGGAGACATATAAAGTCCAAGCCTTTATTTATTTATTTATTTATTTATTTATTTATTTATTTATTTATTTATTTGTTTATTTATTACTTAGATTTGTATGCCGCCCCTCTCCGAAGACTCGGGGCGGCTCACAACACGTGGAAACAAATCATAAATAATCTAACAAATTTAAAATATTTAAAGATTTAAAAAAGACCCCATATACTAACAGACATACACACAAGCATACCATATATAAATTAAACATGCCCAGGGGGAGATGTTTCAGTTCCCCCATGCCTGACGGCAAAGGTGGGTTTTAAGGAGTTTACGGAAGGCAGGAAGAGTAGGGGCAGTTCTAATCTCCGGGGGGAGTTGGTTCCAGAGGGCCGGTGCCACCACAGAGAAGGCTCTTCCCCTGGGGCCCGCCAACCGACATTGTTTAGTTGACGGGACCCGGAGAAGGCCCACTCTGTGGGACCTAATTGGTCGCTGGGATTCGTGCGGCAGGAGGCGGTCTCGGAGATATTCTTTGCAGATGATCTGACTTTTATAATTGAAGATCCGATAACGACAGTCCCAGTATTAATCCAGACAATAGAACAATACAGAAAGGTAGCAGGTCTAAAAATAAATAAAAGCAAAACACAATTTATGACAAAAAATATGAGTAAAATACAAGAAAGCAAATTAGAATGCATTTCTGGAATAAAAGTAGCTAAAAAGGTTAAGTATTTGGGAATATGGTTAACAGCTAAAACAATAACATTAAAAATGATAATTACATAAAATTAATGACGGAAATTAAGAAAGATTTAGAAATTTGGAATAATTTAAAAATATCCCTTTTGGGAAGAGTGGCCACAATTAAGATGAATATTTTGCCTAAAATCTTATTTTTGTTTCAGGTGATCCCAATAAACCCAGGGGGAAACTTCTTAAAAAATCTAACAAACATTGTTAAAAAAATTTATGGCAAGGGAAAAAAGCAAGAATAAAGATAAATATGTTAGAAGATATTAAAGAAAGGGGAGGATTTGCACTTCCTAATTGGAAATTATATTATCAGGCAGCCGCCCTAACGTGGATTAGAGATTGGATAACTTTAGAAGATAAAATAATATTAAACTTAGAAGGACACAATCTTATGCTTGGTTGGCATGCCTTTATATGGTATGATAAGGATAAAAACCACTCATACTTTAAAAGACACACCTTAAGAAAATACCTATTAGAAGTTTGGAAAGATATAAAGAAAAATCATTTTCTAACTACCCCTGAATGGGTTGCCCCCCTCGAAGCAATAATCCACCCAAAGTCTACAAAGGACATGAAAATAATAAGATATAAAGACTTATTAAACGATCAAATGAAATTAAAATCTAGGATTAAACTACAAGAAGAAGGGATAATAATTGATTGGTGGCATTATGCACAGATTCGATCTAGATACCAGAAAGATACAACGCTTTATATTTTTAACAAGAATAAGAACTTACTAAGTAACTTAATTACTTTTAATCAAACTAAAACAATAGGAAAAATCTATAAATATTTGATTGCACACAAAAACATAGATTTGACCCTAAAAGATAACATGATAAGTTGGTGCAAAAATATCGGAAAAGAAATAGATATAGATACATGGGAGAAAGTCTGGACCAACAATTGGAAAATGACAAAATCAGGGTCCCTAAAAGAAAACCAAATTAAAATGTTTTACAGATGGCACCTCCCACCAAATAGGATAGCAAAAATGTTTCCCAAAACTTCCCCGCTGTGTTGGAAATGCAAGAAAGAAATAGGAACTTATTATCATCAATGGTGGACATGTGGTAAAGCTAGAATGTATTGGAAGACGATAGGGAGAATAATAAAAGAAATAGTAAAGCAAGATATAGAAATTACCCTGGAATTCTATTTATTAGGAATTACCAATCAGATCTATAAGAAAGAAATTTTATATTTAATTATACATATCTTAACCGCTGCTAGGATTATATACGCACACAATTGGAAAGGGGAGGATATCCCCAAGGAAGAAGAAGTTATTTCAAAAATATTAGATTGCGCTGAAATGGATATGATGACAAGACGCTTAAATGATCAAGAAGATATGAAATTTTATGAAACATGGAACAAAGTTTATATATGGATAGATAAGAAAAAATTATAGAAAATTAAGATATGTAAATAAATAAATGTGTGTAATTTTTCCCCCCGGTAAAACTAAGTTTTATTTTAGGTTACAATAGTATTAGATAAATTAAGTTTGTTTAAGAATTATATTAGAATTAGTTTATATATAAAGAAGTATTATGGGAAGAATTTTGTTTTATTTTAGTATTAGACTAAATACGAAACATTTTAATGAAAATTTTTTAAAAAATTAATTACTTTTTAATATTCAAATATGTATTCAACTATGTATTCTTTTTCTGTATTTGAATTTATACTTTTGAGATAAGCGGGGAAAATGCATCCTCACCTTTTATGTTTAATGTATGTACGTCTGTTTGTCTATTTTACGAAAATTAATAAAAAAATTGAAAAATAAATAAATAATGGTGGACAACATCAGCTATCCACCAAGGCACCTGCTTCAAGGAACAGATGTGCATCACTGTGACAACCGAAGCGAGCCTCTTAGGCTGGGGGGCACACACGGCACACCAAATAGCCCAGGGCAGCTGGACTCCAGAAGAGCTTGTCAACAACAGCATCAACTTCTTGGAGTTAAGGGCGGTATCGCTAGCCCTACGCCAGTTCCTTCCCTGGGTGGCAGGCCGCCCAGATCTCATCCTCACAGACAATGTGGCCACCCGGGCATATATAAACCTAGCCCTCACAACATCTGCTTGAAGATCAATTCCATGAAATTCAGGACCTTAAAAACGAAATGGATCAAATGCATTTTGAGATCAGCAACATCCAGAAAGGCATTCCGCAGTCCACCAAGCAAATCCTTCAGGAAAGTAACATACCAGGAGAGGAGAAAGTAGGAAGCTGCAACTAATCTCAGAAATTCTCTGGTTTCAATCTTTCCAGATTATCATTTTCTTTTGCACATCTCTTAGCTACCATAGAATGTCATTTTTCCCCCATTTACAAAACTGAAGTCAGTTAGTTGTTCTCATGCCCAGCCTCACTCGTACCAAATATGCTTAAAAAATACAATAGGGAAAACATTGAACCACAGTGAGGGTTTCTTTCCTGCTGCAAAAGGGTAAATTATAATTTCATACTGGGCACTAGTATTCCATGTTGCATCCAGTTTTGGTCGCCACAATATCAACAAAATGTTGAGAAACAAGGATGGTGCTAATTGGATATATCTACTCTAATGAAAAGAAGGATTAGGGATGACACGAAAGCAGTGTTCCAATATTTGAAGGACTGCAGAGAGCAGAGAGCATTAACCTGTTTTCCAAAGCACCTGAAGGCAAGACAAGAAACAATGGATGGAAACTAATCAAGGGAAAAAGCAACCAAGAACCAAGGAGAAATTTCCCAAGAGGGAGAACATTCAACCAGTGGAATAGTTTGGACAATCCTAGACCCATGGTGGTGAATCTATAGCATCATGCGAGAGGTGGCATGCAGAGCCCTCTGTGTGGGCACGTGCGTCATCACCCAAGCCTAGCTCCATCGCATTTCTTCATCAGTTTCATTTTCAGGGAAACAAAAGTTTGTGGGACTAAAAAAAAAATTCACTCAATCAATTCCAACTTCTCATGAAAGGAGAAGATCTCACAAAGTTGGAATTGCCAATGCATACTCGCAGAGCATCGCCACGGGCATCCAGCAGCAACCGCCTATGCCTACCAAGAGCCAGCAACCAGAGATATGGCCTATGGCTAATGCCCACTACACCTACCAGGACTTGCTGGGGTCTCAGCCCCTGTCACATGATGAGGGAAGTGAGGCAGAGGATGAGTTCTCTGAGGATTAAGAGACATTTGCTGAACAACCAGTTTTTACCGGCTTGTTTAAACCCGCACTGTTCAAAACCCTTTTGCACAAAGCAAAGACCACAGCTAGGCTGGGTTCCACTATCAAGCCTACCGACCCATCAGTAGAGCTGGACCCTACTGCAGGACTTTTTACTGAACCAGAAAAGCAATCCGACTTCATCACTTCGTCTTCAATTTTCATGGATAATATAAAACACCTGTGGGAGAACCCTACAGCGGCCCCAGGCCCTTCCTCCATCGAAAAGAAGTTCTATGGGTTTGGCCCAGACATTGAAGGATTGCTACAGTTCCCCCCTGTGGATCAACTGGTTGCCAATCTTGTTTCCAATTCTGTAGTCCCAGCAGACATGGAAGGTCTGAATCCCGATGACCGCAAAACGGAAACCCTCATCCGCAAGTCACATCAGTCAGCAGCATGGGCATTGCGGGCTGCCAATGCAGCTTCATTTTTTAAACGCACATCCATTGTTTGGATTAAAGAAATGCAATCCAGACTGGACCCAGAGGACGCTAGACTCCGTCAGAACTTAACTAAGCTTCTCACTACAGCAGAGTTTTCCGTGGACGCAACATTGAACTCCGCTAAGTTCGCGGCACGTTCCATGGTGACCACTATGTCCTCACGCCGCCTTCTCTGGCTCAAAAGCTGGCACGCCAATGCAAGATCTAAATGGTGTCTTGCGGCAGCTCCCTTCAGCGGGGAGAAACTATTTGGCGAGTCATTAGACTCAGTATTGGTTGAGGACAAAGACAAATGCAAGGTGCTCCCTAAGGCTTATAGGCGTGCTGATAGAAGACCAGCACCATATTCCCGCAGACAGACTTTTCGTTACAACACCACTACAGCCTCTCCCTTTGCGCAAGCCCAGAGAACCTATGGCCAAGGCTACTATCGAAAGGATAGACTGCCCTTCACAGACAGGAACGCGGGGGGGGGGGGGGTACCGTCCATACACTCAACCTAAACGCCCGTTTAGGGGTCCACCCTCCAGAAACTTTCGGAAATCCAAATGACTCATCCACAGATGCTCCCATTGGAGGAAAACTTCAAGGGTTCCTCACACAATGGGAAGAGACATCCTCAGATTGCTGGGCCATAAACACCATCCAATCAGGACTGCGTCTAGAATTCCTTGCCCTCCCGCCCAACCTGTTCTTCAGATGCCCCATCCCCGCCAACAGAGCGGAAAGGGACCTCCTCCAACAAGAAGTCCAACACCTGCTGGACATCGCGGCCATCTAACCGGTACCTCCGGACCAGGAGGGAAAGGGATTTTATTCACACATCTTCCTAGTGCCCAAATATTCATGGGGACTTCGTTTAATCCTCAATCTAAAGCAACTGAACATTTATGTAAAGTATCGCAGGTTCAAGATGCAGTCACTCAAATCCATCCTAGCCTGCATCTGTCAGCACAACCTCCTGACCTCCATAGACTTACAGGAGGCCTATTTACATGTACCAATCCACCCGGACCACAGGAGATACTTACGGTTTTACCTGGGAGGTGCCCACTTCCAATACCGGACCATGCCCTTCGGGCTATCCTCAGCACCCAGGACATTTACCAAGTTGCTAGATGTCGTAATGGCAGACTTACGCCTCCAGTCTATAAGACTCCAAGCCTACTTAGACAACATCATTATTCTATCCAGGTCACCCAAACAAGCACAGGTCGATCTATCCCACACTATCCGGTCCCTACAGGCCCATGGATTCTCAATAAATCTCGCGAAGAGTCACTTGACACCTACAACATCTCTTTGTCATCTCGGCACGATCATGTCTTCCTGTCACCAGACCGTCAAGCATCCCTACTAGAGGCAGTACAATCAGTACGTCACGACCACAAAGTACCACTCGCCTTACTATCCAGGCTACTGGGCATGTTTGTATCATGTATCGACGTGGTCCCCTGGGCAAGACTACACACACGACAACTACAATGGTTCCTCCTGCTATTTCAGAAGAACAAAACCAGTCACACCAGCAAGCTGATTCGATTACCACCCAGGGTCCGCCACTCCCTTTAATGGTGGACAACATCAGCTATCCACCAGGGCACCTGCTTCAAGGAACAGATGTGCATCACTGTGACAACCGAAGCGAGCCTCTCAGGCTGGGGGGCACACACGGCACACGAAATAGCCCAGGGCAGCTGGACTCTGGAAGAGCTTGTCAACAACAGCATCAACTTCTTGGAGTTAAGGGCGTTATCGCTAGCCCTACGCCAGTTCCTTCCCCAGGTGGCAGGCCGCCCAGTCCTCATCCTCACAGGCAATGTGGCCACCCGGGCATATATAAACCATCAAGGAGGCACAAAATCACAATGCCTCATGAAGGAAACAGAGACACTGGTTTCCTGGGCGGAACAACACCTGCAGTCCTTGAGGGCGGAGGACATAGCAGGGACTTTAAACACACGCGGATTGGTTGAGTCGGGCAACATTAGATCCGGTGGAATGGTGGCTGGTCCCGAACATATTCCAGGACATCTGACTACGGGTCGGCATGCCACAGGTGGATCTGTTTGCCACCCAGGACAATGCACAGCTCCCCCGCTTCTTCCCATGCTTCCCGTCCACAGGAGTGGAAACCGTCAATGACCTACGCTCCCCCTGGCCGGAAGGGCTTCTTTATGCCTTTCCCCCGACGGCACTCATCCCAAGGGTAGTGAACAAACTGTTGGCGGAAAGGGCGGAGATTCGGCTGGTAGCGCCACACTGGGCACGCCGCCCGTGTTTCTCAGACTTACAAGATCTATCGGTCTCCAGACTATGGCGGATTCCGGACAGTCAGGTATCCCTCACCCAGGGGTCAGTTCACTACCCAGACCCTCAATGGTGGCACCTCACCGTCTAGCACTTGAGGGGTGCCGATTGAGATCACTCTCCCTACCTGATAATGTAATAGGAACTATCCAGGCGGCCCGGCGGTCTTCAACGACCAGGATTTACGACTCTACTTGGTCAGCATATTACCTTCTGTACTTTAAAGAATCTGGACCCATTGCAAGAGTCCTTAGAACAGATCTTGTCCTTCCTCCAGGCAGGGTTCGAAAAAGGACTAGCACCGAACACCCTCCGCCGGCAAGTAGCAGCATTGTCCACAGTACTTCGCCTAGAGAATTTGAGGTCACTATATCACCACCCCTACATTCGAGACTTCCTCCACGGTGCTACTAACATCAAACTACAGGTGGTGCACAGGTATCCCACCTGGGACCTCCCACTGGTCCTTCGGGCATTAACTGGCCCGCCCTTTGAACCAATGCGCTCAGTTCCACTTCGCATACTCTCATTTAAGACCGCTCTTCTGGTAGCAATTACTTCATCAGAAGGGTGTCGGAATTATCAGCCTTCTCGGTACTGCAGGATTTATGCATTTTCCATCAAGATAGAGTGGTCCTGCGACTGGACCAGGCGTTTCTACCGAAGGTCAACACACCATTTCACGGGATTTCTGCGCCCAAGCCGCTCATCCTCAGGAACACTGCTGGCATAAACTAGATGTCCGGCGAGCCCTCAAACTGTACATTCGTAGGACACAACCGATTAGAAAATCTGAAGACTTGTTCGTCTCCTTCCTCCTGGCCACTCAGGGACTCAAGGTCTCCTCCCAAACAATTGGACGATGGATAAGATCTTGCATAGCGGAAGCATATATTGCACGGTCCCAGCAGGTACCACAAGGGATTACAGCGCACTCCACCAGAAGTGCGGCCACATCCGCCGCCTGGAACACACAGGCATCAGTGGAGGATATTTGTCGCGCAGCCACGTGGTCGTCCCCAACAACGTTCATTAGACATTACCGCCTCAATGTCTTTGCCTCTGCGGAAGCAGCTTTTGGCAGGAGAATTCTTCAATGAGTGTGTGCCGCTTCTGCTCCCCTGACCAGGCCTAATCCCTCCCTGTCTCCTTAGCTTGGGTATATCCCACGTTGGACTCTCCTAAGCAGCGCATTGGAGAAGAGCCGTTGTACTTACCTGAACGGTCTTCTCAATGCGCTGTGTGGAGAGTCCAAAACCCACCCGGCCTTGTTCTTGCCCAGGGTCGCAGTTCCTTTTTATAGTTCTGGTTTTTTCCTGTAACAAATAAAGTTTTTTTATATAAAGAATATATGTCTATGACTTCGTTTTAAAACTGAACCCTCTGGGGCAAGCAGGGGGCGGGACAGAATTAATTATTTAAATTCAAACTCAGTCCCTACCAATAAAACTAGAGTATAACCCACGTTGGACTTTCCACGAAGCGCATTGAGAAGACCATTCAGATAAGTACAACAGCTCTTTTCCTGTAGAGCTGCCTGCGTTGGGGTGCCATGCCTCCCTGCCAGCCAGCTGAACTTCGGTGCACTGCTCCTAGGCTCATCAGCCTCCAGATTCCCACCACCCAGCACCAGTTTTGGAGGGGTGGGGTGGAGAAACAGATGAAGGCAATGAGAGAGAGAGGGAGGGAAGGAGAGAGAGAAACAGAGGGATGGAAACAGGGTGAGAAAGAGAGAAGCAAAGGCAGAGAGAGAGAGAGGGAGGGAAAGAGGAAGAGAAAGAAAAAGGCAGAGAGGAAGGGAAAGGGGAAGAGAGGCAAGGAAAGAGAGAGAGAAACAGAAAGGGAAGGAGAAAAAGAGAAATGATATTACAAAAGTTTTTATTGTTATTGAGCATAATATTTCAAAAGCAGAAAAAATGAAGGGGCATAAAAGTGCATTTATCACATTTTTCATAGAACAATTAGCTAAACTCTGCCTTTATCATTATTTTAGGTAGTAAAACCTCAGTATTCAGGTTAAATTGCCTTGTTGGCACTTTGCGACACGTAAGTGGGTTTTGGCTTGCAGTCTCTAAAAGGTTCGCCACCACTGCCCTAGTCATAGGTTTCCCACTGCTCATGATAGAGATGCTTATAATAAAAGGTGTTC
Source organism: Erythrolamprus reginae (assembly GCF_031021105.1). Taxonomy (NCBI): domain Eukaryota; kingdom Metazoa; phylum Chordata; class Lepidosauria; order Squamata; family Dipsadidae; genus Erythrolamprus; species Erythrolamprus reginae. Next base: position 252,286,937 of record NC_091951.1, read on the forward strand.
TAGTATGTTTTAAGTCTTTATGGTGAAGACAAAACAATTACTCCTTTTGGAGAGTTGAGTGGTATAGAAATTAAATAAAATAGTAAATTATGGGATTACCCTTTACCAAAAGTTTAAAGGAAATTTGTACATCTCCAACCTGCTACATGAGATAGTCTGTCTGGATTGTTTGATGAGTCTAAGAATTATTAAATCACCTCTCCTTTCTACATACTTTTCTTCTCCACAGAAGTTCCAGCCTTTATGTCTAAAAAGCATGAGTATTGCATAGAGATTTCTGCACTGATATAAATGTTCGTCTTTTGACATTAGCCCCCAAATGCCTGTGTCCCAGGGCTGGCTATAGTGTATGCTTCATAGGCATCATCTTTTCACATACCTAAATGACATATGAAAACATCTTAATGCTATCTAAAAGAATCGTGGCACACACTGTTTTAAGCACCAGCAACTATTCCTCCTTAGCTAAAATCTGATAGAAAAATATTATTAGATACCAGTTAATATTCCTTTATGGGCTATTCATTTGGGCACATTTATTTCCTGTCTTTACTCAGCAAACTTGAGAAACAAACCATTTGCCGAATTGGCAAATTTTGGCTTTTTTGACATGATGCTTTATTGTCCATATTTGTGTATCTGTTGCTAACAGTTGGAATTAAGTCTATGGTTATATTTATAATTTACGATGTCTAACGTATGTAACTGATATTTGTATTAAACATTTCCCTGGTGCATTTTTCTTATCCTTTGCAGGAAATGATTGATATGCTCAATTTGGCTTTTAAGAAGATTTTTGAAGACGATATACAGAAGGCTGACTGGGCTCAAAAGTCAATGTCCTGAAAGATGGAGTGGCTTTGGGTTTGCAACTCACAGCCAGGAGTGCCTTTGCATAAACTGCGAGTTGTGCAGTAGTTATACCCAGTTCTGGATCTTGAGAACCTGGTTGCCCTTGAGAAGTATCTGAAAGCTTCGGTTGATTTAAATGTTTAATGCGCATCACATTTAAATCCCTGAACTGAAGCTTGGGGGGGGGGGGATAAGAAAGTGATTTGAAATCATATCTGACAGATTTTTCTCTTTCTACACTAAACTCTACAAAAGATGAATTACTATTGGATAATTACAGTATATATGAGTGAATTTAATTTCTGATGAAAAGTTTCTTTATATTTTATTCTGTACTTATTCTAGCCTTTATAAAAGTATCATCTATCTACATGGAGACTACGCAGGAACTAATATTGGGGCTACCTTTGAAAAGTGTTCAGAAACTTCAGATCGTGCAGAATGCAGCTGCGAGAGCAGTCATGGGCTTACCTAGGTATGCCCATGTTTCACCATCACTCCGCAGTCTGCATTGGCTGCCGATCAGTTTCCGGTCACAATTCAAAGTGTTGGTTATGACCTATAAAGCCCTTCATGGCACTGGACCAGAATATCTCCGAGACCGCCTCCTGCCGCACGAATCCCAGCGACCGATTAGGTCCCACAGAGTGGGCCTTCTCCGGGTCCCGTCAACTAAACAATGTCGGTTGGCGGGCCCCAGGGGAAGAGCCTTCTCTGTGGCGGCACCGGCCCTCTGGAACCAACTCCCCCCGGAGATTAGAACTGCCCCTACTCTTCCTGCCTTCCGTAAACTCCTTAAAACCCACCTTTGCCATCAGGCATGGGGGAACTGAAACATCTCCACCTGGGCATGTTTAATTTATACATGGTATGCTTGTGTGTGTGTCTGGTAGTATATGGGGTTTTTAAAATTTTCAAATATTTTAAATTTAGTTGGATTATTTATGATTTGTTCCACGTGTTGTGAGCTGCCCCAAGTCTTCGGAGAGGGGCGGCATACAAATCCAAATAATAAATAAATAAATAAATAAATAAATAAATAAATAAATAAATAAATAAATAAATAAATAAATAAATAAATAAATAAATATTGGGAAATTACATGTGAATGAATGTAATTTCTGATAAGAAATCTCTTTATATTTTACTCTACTCATTCTAGACTTTAAAAAACATCTGTCATAAGAAAATACATCTAAATGTTCACTAGAAATAGAAAACAACTTGAGGTTACATAATCATCTGTCTGTCTATCTAGGAGCCACGATTGATAAAGACAGGACATCTAAGTCTTTCGATTTTTTGCACCAGGAAAACTGTTGGTTTCCATTTATCTCTTCAGCCAACCCCCCTGAAACTATTTTACAGGTGCAGTATATCTATGATTGCTATTAGTTAATTCAGAAGAATAGTATAATTTCTCAGCTAAAAAAATAGTACTGCCCCAAGTCCAGTTTCTATCACATAACTATATACATGTCATTATTTTCTTCTGGATGTTTTCTTTAACTTCTCAATCTAGCCTACACTATAGCCCTTGGATTTCCTAGAGATCTTGTATTCCAGATCGAAATGTTGATAAAATCTGACTTCATTTAATTTTAAGGAAAGCTCAGTGCTTTCCTTAAAATTAAAGGAGGCACATATTTGTGAATGGCTCTGCAAACTTTTTCTGCAGTTCTTCACGGCCTATTTTGTTCTGACTTGAAAATCTAACTGTTGAGTATGTATAAAGCTATGTAAATAGTTGAATTTTGTTAGACGCCTCTGATTGGCTAAGACGCTGACAGTTGGGTTTCGGCGGGAAGTCTAAAAGTATAAAAGGAGCGTCTGGTGCTGTGTAAAGCCAGACGCGTTCCTTGCTGAAGTCACTTTCCGAATAGAGCTGAATAAAGGAACCGTTTAAACTCGAGCTGCCTCAGACTTTTCACTGGCGACGTCGGACGATCGAACCTGAGATCTCCACCATGGACAACCTACCTGTCGGAAGAGCTCCTGACTTCTTCGACCCAGAAAAATCTACTTGGGATAACTACATCTCAAAATTCGACATATTCCTAAAAGCTGCGGGCATGAAGGACACCGACAGCGACATGAAGAGAGCAATATTCCTGAATTATTGCGGCTCAGAGATATACGATCTTGCCCAGACTCTGACAGACCCGTTGCCGGCGAACTCCGTGACTTGGGACGCCTTGAAAACCAAGCTCGCTGCCCACTTCCAACCTACAAAGCTGGCCATCGTTTTCTGGCATGAATTCTCCAGAATGAGCCAGCTCAACACCGAATCTATCAACCAATACGCCACCCGTCTTCGCACCGTCTTGTCAAAGTGCAAATTTGACAACCCAGAAGCCCAGCTCTTTGACGCCTTGATCTTCGGCATGAGAAATGCAGCCGTAAGAAATAAGCTCCTAACAGAAGATGAGCCTTCCCTGCAAACCGTAATCAAGATGGCTCAAACAGCTGAAATCTCTGAAGCTGCCGCCAAAGAACTCAAGCAAAATGACAAGAAGGAAGTCATCGCGAAGATCGACACTCAACCTTTCCAATCCGAGTCATCAGACGAGCAAAGTCTACCAGCCAACAGTGAAGACAACTGTTTCCTGCTCAAACATGACACTGCGAGGCCACCGAGACAACCTCGTCCCATCTTTCCCTGCTCTGGCTGCCGAGGAACCATCCGTGCCTGAAATGCCCTTTCCGGGATTCCATTTGCCGCCGATGCGACCGACGAGGGCACATCGCAGAAGCCTGAAGAGCCCCCATGCCAGAAGACTCCTTCTCTGCCCAGCGTCCTCCTCGTCCTCAGGGTCAGCCTGACCAGCCGCGCAACAACAGCAATCATCGTTTTCCAGGACGCAGAAACAACGCAAACACCAACCGAGACTACGCACGAGGTAACTCTGATCATTCAATTAATAGCACGGTAACTAAAGGCTCGAACAAAATTGTGATTTCACTGCTCCTTAACAAGAAGCCATGCCAGATGGAACTAGACACGGGGTCTAGATTTACCATCATGCCTTGGGAAAAACTAAAGTTATATATGCCTCATCTTACCCAGGCTGCTTTAAAGCCAACTGCTCTAGTAATTAAGGATTTTCAAGGGGGAATTATTCCTGTTATGGGAAAAATTGATGTACCTATACTGTTTAAAACTGTTAACTGTATGCTACCATTGATTGTGGTGTCGGGAGCCAGGCACTCCCTTTTGGGGTTACAGTGGATGGCTCCCCTTGGGATTGTAATTACTGGTATTCATAATGTGAGTGACCAAGGGATTCCTAACTTCCTACAAGAATTTCCTGATGTATTCAGCTCCACCTTGGGCTCTTACAATGGCCCACCTATATCTTTTTCCTTAGACCCCAAAGTTCCCCCTGTACGGCTTAAACCTCGTAGAGTTCCCCTACCACTACTTCCAAAACTAGACCAACAACTGGATAAACTAATAGGACAGGGCATCTTGGTCCCTGTTGACCAGGCTCCATGGGAAACCCCCATAGTTACCCCTTTAAAACCTGATGGCTCATTAAGAGTTTGTGCTGACTATAAGTCCACTCTTAATAAAGCCCTACAACACCACCCTTACCCTATTCCAGTGGTCCAACAATTGCTTCATTCCCTGGGGGAAGGGAAAGTATTTGCTAAAATCGATTTGGCGCAGGCTTTCAGCAATTGCCAGTCGATGAACCAACCGCCCTCGCACAAACAATAGTCACACACAGGGGTGCATTTAAATGCACAAGGTTGCAGTTCGGAGTGAGCGTAGCCCCGGGAATCTTCCAGAGTTTAATGGAGAGGCTACTAGCAGGAATAAAAGGCGCAATACCATATTTTGACGACATCTTAATTTCAGGGGAATGTCAACTACAAATAAACCAGAGAATTAGGGAGGTTTTAAAACGACTACAGCAAAAGGGTCTTAGAATCAGGGCAGATAAATGTGTATGGGGTACCCACAGTGTGGAGTTTTTAGGTTATAGAATTGATGGAGAAGGCATCCATCCAACACCTGAGAAGATAAAGGCCATTAGAGAAGCCCCAGAGCCACAGAACAAAACTGAATTACAGGCATTTTTGGGCCTTCTAAATTTCTATTCTGTTTTCTTAAAACAGAAAGCAACAGCAGCCGAGCCTCTCCACAAATTGCTACAGAAGGGAACACCTTGGACCTGGGGGAAAACTGAGAGCGAAGCTTTTGCACAAATAAAAAACCTTTTAACATCAAACAGTGTAGTGGTCCAATATAGCACCTTGCTACCAGTAAGATTAACGTGCGATGCCTCACCGTATGGTGTGGGTGCTGTTTTGGCACATGTTTTGCCAAATGACACGGAAGCCCCGATAGCTTATTTCTCTAGAACATTGTCTAGCGCAGAGCGCAACTATAGCCAATTAGACAAGGAAGCTTTAGCCCTAGTAGCTAGGGTTAAGAAATTCCACAATTATATTTTTGGCTGCAAATTTGAGTTAATAACAGACCATAAACCTTTATTAGGACTTTTAGCACCAAATAAACCCACACCTCCATTTATGTCACCACGCCTAATAAGATGGGCTATATTTTTAGCAGGTTATAATTATGAACTTAAACATAAGGGAGGAAAAGAAATTAATCACGCAGATGGGCTGAGTAGATGCCCCATGACCATAGCAGTAGAGGACCCAGCCCCAGCTGGAGATGTATTAATCTTAGATTTAGTAGAGAACCCAATAACAACCGCTAGAGAGGTAGCTGATCACACAAGACAAGACCCAGAGTTACAGAAAGTAGTCAACTGTGTATTAAAGGGATGGCCTAACGAAAACCAGGGGGATTGTTTAAAAGAGTTCAGAAACAAAAGGCTAGAACTGTCTTATCTTAAAGGGTGCCTTTTGTGGGGAGACAGGATCATAATTCCCTCCAGCTTAAGGAACAAAGTCTTAAAATTATTGCATATGGGGCACCCTGGTATTGTGCGAATGAAAAGCTTGGCCAGAGGACATTTATGGTGGCCAGGGATTGATGCAGAGATTGAAAAATAGGTAGCCACTTGTGATTCATGTCAAGAGTCTAGGCCAACCCCCCCCTAGAACCACACCAATGGAATGGGAACAACCAAAGGGACCATGGTCAAGGATTCATATTGATTTTGCAGGCCCAATTGGGCCACAGTACTTTTTAGTAATTGTGGATGCTTATTCTAAATGGGTAGAAATTATTGCCATGAGCAACATCACCACTAGTGCCACCATTAAAGCCCTGCGCCGTCTTTTTGCCACACATGGCTGCCCTGACATATTGGTGTCAGATAATGGTACCCAGTTAACTGCCAGACAAATAGAATTATTTTTAGATCAATTAGGCATCAGACACGCCCTCATCTCACCTTACTCCCCTTGGGCTAATGGGTTGGCAGAGAGGTTCGTGCGTGTGGCCAAAGAAGCCTTACGCAGGTCAGGACCAGGTGAGGTGCAAGAACACCTTGACCAATTCTTATTAACCCAGCACATCACCCAAAATGCTACCACTCAAAAAAGCCCTGCTGAACTTTTGATGAGAAGAAAACTGAGGACCCCAATAGATAGACTCCATCCTATGTATTGTGAAAGCAAAAATGATGTTGTAAATCCAGAAAGAAATTTGTATTTAGGTCAAAATGTGTTTGCAAAGAACTTTGATGGTGGACTTAATTGGTTAAAAGGGACAATATTACAACAAACCGCGCCAAAGACATACTATGTGCGTTTAGACGATGGCCGAGTGTGGAAAAGGCACATCGACCACCTACGAAGGCGCCAAGAGTCCACACCTGTACCAAACGCCACCACAGCCCGAAACACTAACTTGGATATTCACCCTCGCTTTCTACAGAGGACTTCAACGGACGGACTATACAACAAAATTTAATGGACACGCAAATCTACTCACCAATTCCACGATCTTCCTCCAGGGATGTCGAGCCAGCATCCTCGGGGGGCGGCGTTGTGCCCGCGGACACTACACTGGGGGCCTTTCCGCAACCAAGGCCCTGGACTTCCAGTGGAGACGCTAGCGAGCCGACCTCCTCTTCGGCCAATTGCCAAGGCTCAAATGATCTGCGCAGGTCCGAAAGGATTGCACACAGACTGAGCCGATTGGATGATTTTATCACCTGGCTTTCTTTGTAAAACTGTTTTTTTCTAAACTAAGGAGGGAGGGGTGTTGAGTATGTATAAAGCAATGTAAATAGTTGAATTTTGTTAGACGCCTCTGATTGGCTAAGACTCTGACAGTTAGGTTTCGGCGGGAAGTCTAAAAGTATAAAAGGAGCGTCTGGTGCTGTGTAAAGCCAGACGCGTTCCTTGCTGAAGTCACTTTCCGAATAGAGCTGAATAAAGGAACCGTTTAAACTCAAGCTCCTCAGACTTTTCACTAACTGTTGCGTTTAATTGCATTAAACTAAGGCAGAGTTCAGAAGTTACAATAATATGATTTCGGTTGGTTTAGAGCAGGGAGAGGGAGGGTGAAGGACTACCACATTTTTTACTACCACACTGTGGGCATGGTTTATGCAGGACGCGCTACATTTTCTTTCAACATCTTTCAGTGCAAATTGGGTGCTCTAGGGTGGAGTTCCAATTTCACTACTCCACTGCATTCTCTCCCATCCGGGCAGTAGCCAACCCTGGAGAGGGATGCACAAAACACTCCAGCTCAAAAACAGAATATTCCAGAGAAGAACAAAATCTTCTCCTTTGTATGTTGTTTCTGAATGTATATCTGGAATAGTTTGTGAAGTTCTGAGTTGCTGTATTTAAGAAGATTTTAAATGATGACAAAAGCTGTGATGACGCAGTAGTTAGAATGCAGGATTGCAGGGTAACTGCTCACTGCAAGAAATTCAATCCTGACCACTTTAAAGTTGAGTCAGTTTTCCTTCTTTCTGAAGTCGGTAAAATTGGGGGCTGCTAATGTTGTAAACATCTCAGAGAGTGCTGTAAAGCACGGTGGAATGGTATATAAATCTAAGTACTATTACTATTGCTATAGTGTAGACTGTTTCTCCTTATTTATGCTTTCTGGACGTTGGAAAGCAAAAGAAGAATTCTCTCCCATTTCTATAGAAGTCTTCATTATTGGGCTTCAGAATGGAAGAAAATGGCCCCTTGTATATTGCTGAAGCATTGGCTGCTGGTGATAAATGCTTGGTGATAAATACACACACACACACAGTACAAAAAGATAAAGGGAACACAATATAACTCCAAGTAAATCAAACGTCTGTGTAATCAAACTCTCCACTTGGGAAGCAACACTGATTGACAATCAATTTCACATGCTGCTGCGCACATTCAACTTTGTACAGAACAAACTATTCAATGAGAATATTTAATTCATTCAGATCTAGGATGTGTTATTTGAGTGTTCCCTTTATTTTTTTTTTGAGCAATACGCACACACACACACACACACAATAAGTTTATTAGTGAGGAGTATGCATAAGCACACTATTGTGCCTACCATCCCAGCCTTATTGTCCTATTTGCCTGTACCTACTTTACTTATGTTTGTGTTTATATCAATACCTGCTATTATTTACACGTTTTGATAAACAAACACATAAATTTAAAAAATAAAATAAATCTGCCAACCTTCTGGGAATATTTCTTTAATCTCATCCATCCCCTTTCTCTGTTCTTTTCACCTTGTACTCTCCTCACTTTATGTAATCCTTTTTCCCAGTTCGTCATCCATTCCCTTCATTTCTAGAGGGATAAAAATAAAAATGTTGGAGATCCTGGTCCTTTCTTGCCCATCCTCTTCACTACTCCCCTCAATGAGATTAAAAGGCAGATAGACAGAAAGAGAATGAAAAAGAGGGAATGCCTCATTTACAACGGAGGAATGAGGGAAGAATGACATTTTCCTGGTTTCAAATGATTGGAAAATTTACACTAGTTGGAATATTATTCTGGTTTAATTACAAAACTCTATTTACCCACTAATAGTTTACTTTGCTGGTGTATCTGACCTCTTAATAAGCCAGAGAAAACACAGATTAGAGGTCAGAAGTACCGTATTTTTTGCTCCATAAGACACAGTTTTTTTCCTCCCAAAGTAGGATGAAAAATCAGCCCTGTCTTATGGAGCGAAGATGCAGGCAGGGAGGGGGGGGAAGCGCTGGAGCAGAGGGGGGGCGGCGATATACTCACCAAAAGTGTCCCGGACAGCCTCTGTCTCGCTTCGCCGTCCAGGGGAGGTCTTCATCTGGAGACCGCCGCCTCTGTCGCCGCCTCTCCTCTTCTCTGGTCCGTTGCGGCGGCGGAGGGCGGACTGGATGGAGAGGACGGGGGGATGTGACGCAAGCGCCATGTCACGTATGGCGCCGGCGCATGCGCAGTACGGCGCTTCTAGTCCAACTACACTTCCCATCATGCCTGACCAGCTTTTTTCTGTGCAGGCATGACGGGAATTGTAGTTTTGCACCTTGTATACCGGTACATGTGGATGAAGAGAGAAGAGAGTGAACAGTAAAGTGTAAAAAAAAAAAAAAAAAGGTAAAACACAACATGAATTGTCTGAACTGTCACTACACAGAATCACTCAGTGACAGTTTAACACATTCATGTACATGTATGTGGGGCTGTGCAACTTTAGGGCAACCCCACATACATGTACATGTAGTGTCCCGTACAGCAACCAGCCCCCCCATATTCGAACCCATACAGTAGCCAGCCCCCCACAATAGTGTCCTATACAGTACCCAACCCCCATATTAGTGTCTCATACAGTAGCCAGCCCCTCACAAGTGTCTCATACAGTAGCCAGCCCCCCACAAGTGTCTCATATAGTAACCAGCCCCCATATTAGTGTCCCATACAGTAGCCAGCCCCCCACAAGTGTCTCATACAGTAGCCAGCCCCCCACAAGTGTCTCATATAGTAACCAGCCCCCATATTAGTGTCCCATACAGTACCCAGCCCGCCACAAGTGTCTCATACAGTAGCCAGCCCCCCACAAGTGTCTCATATAGTAACCAGCCCCCATATTAGTGTCCCATACAGTAGCCAGCCCCCCACAAGTGTCTCATATAGTAACCAGCCCCCATATTAGTGTCCCATACAGTAGCCAGCCCCCCACAAGTGTCTCATACAGTAGCCAGCCCCCCACAAGTGTCTCATATAGTAACCAGCCCCCATATTAGTGTCCCATACAGTACCCAGCCCCCCACAAGTGTCTCATACAGTAGCCAGCCCCCCAGAAGTGTCTCATATAGTAACCAGCCTCCATATTAGTGTCCCATACAGTACCCAGCCCCCACAATAGTGCCTTGGGCAGATGGCAGCTCTTGATGACAGTTCTTTCATTACATTTTTGTTGTAGAACACTACCGTAGTCTCCTGCTGCATCCAATTTTACAAAGATGTCAAAGCAGAAAAGGCTAAGCTATAAAATCCCATTTAAACTGGAGGTAGTAAAATACACCAAAGAACATGGAAACAGGGCAGCTGAAAGACAGTTTGGGCCACCTCCAACTGAAAAAATGATACGGGAATGGAGGAAACAGGAGGAAGCACTGCAAAAAGCAGATAAAAGCAAACACACTTTTCGTGGGCATACTGCAAAATGGCCACAGATAGATGTGGAAATGAAAGAGTGGATCATACATCACAGGAACAATGGATTATCAGTCTCCACGAAAATGATAAGATATGAAGCCAAGCGTCTTGCTGCAGAGAAAGGCATTGACGACTTTACTGGATCAGCATCATGGTGCTACAGGTTCATGAGAAGATCTGGCCTTGCTATGCGCACCAAAACTAGAATTGCGCAAAAAATGCCTAAAGAATATGAATCCAAGATTCTGTCTTTCCATAAATTTGTTATTGATGCAAGAAAGAAAAATGGCTTTGAAATAGGGCAGATTGGAAATATGGATGAAATCCCATTAACCTTTGATGTTCCATCAAACAGGACTGTTGATGTGAAAGGTGCAAAAACCGTAACTGTGAAGACCTCAGGACATGAGAAAACTCATTATACTGTTGTGTTGTCCTGCTGCGCGGATGGCACCAAGTTGCCTCCAATGATAATTTTCAAAAGAAAAACCATGCCGAAAGAGGTGATCCCACGTGGAGTTATTGTCCATGTTCATGAGAAAGGATGGATGGATGAAGGTGGAATGAAAATATGGATAGAAAAAGTGTGGTCCAAACGCCCTGGAGGGCTTCTGAAGAAACCTGCCCTACTAGTACTTGACCAGTTTAGGGCACATATCAGTGACAACACAAAAAAAATCTTTAAATTAGCAAAGACCCATCTAGCTGTCATTCCTGGGGGGCTTACTAGCCAGTTGCAACCTCTGGATGTTTCACTTAACAAGCCATTTAAAGTGTTCATGCGAGAGGAGTGGAACAAGTGGATGGCTGCTGGGAATCATGACCTGACACCCACTGGAAGAATGAAAAGGCCCACCATCACTCAAGTTTGTGAGTGGGTGAAAACGTCATGGCAAGCCGTGAAGGATGAAACGGTTGTAAGTTCCTTCAAGAAATGTGGCATCAGTAATGCCTTGGATGGTTCAGAGGATGATGTCCTTTATGAAGACCCTGACACCAGTGATAGTGAGCCACTGAGCATGACAAGTTCGGACAGTTGTGAGGAATTTTTGGGATTTCCCAATGACTAGAGACCTTATCTTTTACAGTAATGATGGTTCTTAATGCTGCTGTTGGCTATTGTTCATGTTAAGTTATTCTGTTATTGTAATAAATATTTTAGCCCACTTTTTGGCTCAAAATATTTTTTTTCTATTTTCCTCCTCTAAAATCTAGGTGCGTCTTATCAGCAGGTGCGTCTTATAGAGCGAAAAATACGGTAATTTTGTCACACATTAACAATAAAGTTCACCCTACTCCTGGAGAAACCCCAGTAATTATTGTACTCACACATCAAATCAATTTGCAAGACCTGAATTCATTTTTTTAATTGATTTTTAACAATTTTAAGATACCCACAACATAAAACAAGTGTATAGTGAAAAGTGCCCACCACCCGACAAGCATACATACCCCACCACCAAATTGGGGGTGTCTCTTGTATAAACCATTTTAACCCCAGAGCAATGCATCTATTTACATATTATAGAGTGATTCCAATTTTGAGCATTTTATTTATGTGAATGGTCTCCTGTTTGTAGCCGGATGTTTACCCTGGAAACTGCTGGGCATTCTTAGGATCTGAAGGCCAAGTAGTAATTAAGCTGCCTGAAAAAGTCCGACTCACAGCCGTTACAGTTCAGCACATCTCTAAAGCAATAGCTTTTTCGGAAGGAATCACAAGCGCCTTAAAAGATTTCTTGGTTTATGTGAGTACAATACTGTTTTAACTTATCGTATATCTTACCTCTAAGGTTCATTAAAAGAACTGCAATTTAGGAAGCACCAAGGCTACTATGCCCTTGATATTGAGCTGAAATAGGATATGGAGCCATTCTGTTATCGAGGTTAAGATGAAGGATTAGAAATCAGTGCTCCGAGTTCTATTTCTCCCTTTAGTATAAAAGCCAGCAGAATTTAGGCCAGTCATTCTCCCTCAGACCAATTCATCTCTCAAAATTCTTGGGGAAAAATGGGAGGTGGGAGCATTATGAACATATAGCAATGAGCTGCCAAAATGTTTACTGCCACACTGTGGGCATGGTTTATTTTGTGGGTGTGGCTTGCCTGCCATGTGACCAGGTGGGAGTAGCTTGACAATCATGTGACCACTCTCCGTAGCTCTATGCCCGTTTCATATAAAATAATTCCGCTCACCATTAAAAGGTTGCCTGCTTGTCAAGACTCAAAATTCTTTTTTGGGGGGTTTCTGCATTGACCTGACTTTGTTGGCCAAGAACTGCTTCTAGGTTGTCCTTCTGGGCTGCTGCAGCATTCAACTCTTCTACACTGATTCCCTCCTTTTAATTTTAGGGGCTAAATGATGAAACAAAAGAGGAGATCCTGCTGGGAACATTCATGTATGATACCGAGAAGGAATTAATTCAGACATTCCAGCTGAAGGTAAACTAGAAATGGGAGAAGTGGGGTAAAGGTAAAACTAAAGTAGGATAGAGTAAAACGGAAGGGGCTGTGTCAGAGGGAGTTGTTTTGAAAGAATCTCTCCAATTTCTGCCCCATCTACTAAAAATCAGACAACTTTTAATTCAGTACTTTAAGGAGTGGATTAGGCCAGAGCTGGAAAACCAGAGCTCCTCCTGAGGAAATATAGTTTGTGTTGTGTCTGTTTAGTAACAGCCGGCCGCTAGGAGTCTTGTGAGCCGGGGCTATCCAGGGTGCTGATTGGCGCGCGTCCCCTGGATACATAGTAAGCGGGAAGTTTCTCTAAGGTTAATTGGTTGCTGCCTCAAGCAGCTTGGTGTATAAAAGCCTCTGTAATGTTTTTGTCCTTAAGCCTGTACCTGCCAGCCTGGCATGAGTTCTGATTAAAGCATTCTGACTTACCCGAGGACTCACTTATTACACTGGCGACGAGAGGCGAACGTCCCATGCGGATTCTTACTAAGTATTATAACAGTAAGTGAGGATGTCGGTACAGCTGACCTTTCCCCCCTTCGACCCTCAAGGGGAGACGTGGGACTCATACGTGGCCCGCTTCGATTGTTTTTTAATTTCTAATGGCTATACCGAAATATCAGGGGATCGGAAGAGATCTTATTTCCTCGGGTTTTGTGGCCCAGAGATGTTTGAGACGGCGAGGGCTTTGTTCGCCCCGGTCTCAATACATGAGGTTCCGTGGCAGCAATTTCTGTCTACGCTGCAGGACCATTATGCCCCTGCCCCGTCCCGCTGTGCCCGGAGATACAAATTTTACCAGAGGAACCAGGGGGAAGGGGAATCAATCAATGATTTTGTCGCCGCTCTCCGCAGGGTGGCTTTATACTGTGAATTTACAGACCTAAACGACTACTTATTGGACAGATTGGTTTTTGGGGTGAGGGATGGACGCCTCAAGCGGCGTCTCCTGGCCACCCGAGACGTAATTTTCAAATGGCTCTGGCGGAAGCCCGCGCGTTCGAGCTGTCAACCTTGTCTCTCGCAGCCATGGACAGCTCCGTAAATGTCACCAGTAAAGGGCCGCCACTTCCAGATAAGCCCCCGGCTCTGGTAGAGAAGGAGGATTCCAATGCCGGGGAGGAGGAAGAGGTTTGCCGGCTGGCAGCTAACCGCAGCTGGGATCCGCCTGCTGCCCGTCCCCGTCCTCCGTTGTCTCCGTGTTGGGGCTGCGGGGGAAGCCATTTTAGATCAAATTGCCCATTTAGGGACACGGCTTGCAGGCGATGTGGTTCCCGGGGGCACATTGCGAGGGTCTGCCGTTCCCGCAGATCCCCACCAACCCCAAGGAGGGAGCAGAGGGAGTCCCAGAACTACAACTCTCGTTGGCAAAAGAAATATTCATCGAACCGCCGAGATGAATGTAATACCGTCTACAGTTTCCCGCGTCTAGCTACATCGTATGTCCGGAAGACGTCAAGCGGCACAGAAAAAATTTCTGTTGAAGTTCGCCTGGGGAACGCTTGGTGTTCGATGCAAGTAGACACTGGATCGGCACATTCTTTGGCTTCTTGGTCTACCTTGAAGCGCTGTTTTCCTAGGTTAAGCAAGAATCACCTACGGCCCTGCAGCTCAGTTCTCAAAGACTACCAAGGCTCCTTAATTCCAATTCTGGGGGAGGGTTGTTTTGCGGTCAAATTCAAGTCGTTTGTGGGCAAGTTGCCTTTAATAGTGGTGGATGGACCCTTCTCAAATCTTTTAGGGTTAAACTGGTTTGAATCGTTGGGGTTATCTGTCTCGGGGGTTAATGTGGTTTCAGCCTTTGATAAACTAGCTAAGGAGTTTCCCTCAGTTTTCAACGAAGGTTTGGGTTGTTACACGGGAAGCCCTATTTCGTTCAGTCTGGACCCCCTGGTACCGGCAGTGCGGTTGAAAGCCTGCAGGGTTCCAATTCCTCTCCGGCCAAAGGTGGACGCTGAACTGGACCGTCTGATCTCTCAAGGTGTGGTGGAACCGGTGGACCAAGCGGCGTGGGAGACCACATTGGTCATTGCCTTCAAAGGGGATGGGGGTATTAGATTATGCGGGGACTATAAATGTTCTGTAAACCGGGCTTTAGCCCACCACTCTTATCCTTTGCCCATGGTGCAGCAGCTGCTCCACACGCTGGGAAATGGCAAGGTCTTTGCGAGGCTTGACCTTTCCCAAGCATATCAGCAGCTCCCCGTGGACCCCCAGACCGCAGAAGCCCAGGCTATCATTACCCATAGGGGGGTTTTTAGATGTAATCGTCTACAGTTTGGGGTCTCCATTTTCCAAGGGTTAATGGAACGGTTATTGTATGGGCTCGAGGTGTGTTTGGCTTCGGGAGGCTGCTGGAAAGCCACCCGGCTGTTTTAAAAGGTGACCGCCGGACTGGGGGGCTTCCCAGCAACCTCCCGAACCCCGAACCCGGGTTCGGGGGGATGCTGGCATGCCCCCCAGGCCGGCTACGACCTTTTAAAACAACCGCGCCGCTTCCCATCTGTCTCCTGAAGCCGAACGCGGAAGTTCGGCTTTGCCGTTCGGCTTCAGGAGACAGATGGAAAGCGGCGTGGTTGTTTTAAAAGGTCGCAGCCGGCCTGGGGGGCTTCCCAGCACCCCCGCAAACCCGGGTTCGAGGTTCGGGGGGTGCTGGGAAGCCCCCCAGGCCGGCTGCGACCTTTTAAAACAGCCGCGCCGCTTCCCATCTGTCTCCTGAAGCCAAACGCGGAAGTTCGGCTTTGCCGTTCGGCTTCAGGAGACAGATGGGAAGCGGCGCGGCTGTTTTAAAAGGTCGCAGCCGGCCTGGGGGGCTTCCCAGCACCCCCCGAACCCGGGTTCGGGGTTCGGGGGGGTGCTGGTTCGTAACTCGAAAAAAGTTCGTAAGAAGAGGCAAAAATTTTCTGAACCCCGGGTTCGTATCACGAGTTGTTCGTAAGACGAGGGGTTCGTATCTTGAGGTATCACTGTAGTTGTTAAAGTAATGTGTAGTTGTGAAACTAATGTGAGTAGCATGAGTAGATTCTGTGCAATCTCTCAAAAAGATGAGGTGACTGAAGGTGATCTCCCAATAAAATATTTCAGTTCAGATTACAGCATAGAGGCAAATGTACAGAGATATTAAAAGTTCAAATAAATTAGTCATATTTCCAACAAAAATTACCTTAATGTGGAAGACTAATAATACACACAATAAGTATCACTGTATCAAGAAATGGGGTAAATATCCATGTAGTTATAAAATTATGTCTTAATGAATCACTCTGTTGACTGAAAAATAATATGTATAAAGAAAAGCAGTGTCATGAAATGTTAAGGAGCTTTCAACTAAGGCTCACCCTCCATAGATTTGTACACACTGAACAACCTTTCAGCTTTAAATTTACAGGTAACTCGAAAAACATTTCAATAACAAAAATATACTTTCCACTCAGTTGATGAGCCTGGTGTAGTGTTGGCTATCTTGTTTAACATGTTCCAAGCCATGCAATCCTTCTATGGGTCAATAAATCCTTTTTAGGAAGAAAATTATTTGAAAAGATAAATATAAGGCCAATGATTCCAACAGGCAAATTAGTTGTTAAAGAAAGTTAGCTTACCAGAACCAGAAGAATTTGTCTGCTTTCACCTTAATTCCACATATCTTTTTCCTTTAGGGAAAATAAATCAGAAAAGGTTAGCATTGTAGCTATATGTGTCATACTCATGTGATGGGCATTGCCCAACCAGATGGCTGGGTTCCATAATGTGATAGGATAAAGGTGAAGCCAATAATCCAAGACTTAAAACTGTCCAGTTCATTCCTATTTATTCCAGGCTGTACATGTATTATAATGCTTTCACTTCTGGCCTGCTAAATTGCCTGAGACAATCATTTTAGCTCGACCTCCTTTACTTAGCCCTTTAAAAGAATCTTTCACACTCTCACTGGTACAAAGAAAAGGGTAATGAAACATCTGCAAGAAAGCAGAAAGTTCAGAGAATCCAAGGGCCCCTCAGAGCTGACTTCACGTTTCGGATAGGGACAGCTCAGGTATCCTGATATCATAATTAATACAGCCCAATAAGTGCAACACATAATTTTATATGTTTTGTGCCTATATTATATACAATTACTTTATTAGGAATCACTAATATTAAGATTAGGAATACTAATTATTAAGGGGCATGCATAAGCGCACCAGTGTGCCTACTGTCTCTGTCCCTAATGGTCCCTTTTATTCATATCCATTTCATGTATTCATAATTATGTTTTTATATCTGTTATCTAATACAGAGGTCTCCAACCTTGGCAACTTTAAGCCTGGAAGACTTCAACTCCCAGAATTGCCCAGCCAGCAAAGCAAAGAAAAATTGCCCAGCCAGCAAAGCAACCTGGGCTGGGGAATTCTAGGAATTGAAGTCCGCCAGGCTTAAGGTTACGAAGGTTGGAGACCCCTGATCTAATGCATTCTTGATGAAATAAAAATAAATTAATTAATAACTCTTGCATATAGAAAAGGCATTCAAGGTAATCCTTTCTCCCAATCCTTTTGTAAGGCCCGGATATTTATATAATTATTACTATCCAAATAATTATCTTCAAAAGCAATAAGCGTTCAGAGCTAATTCTTCCTTTTTATATCAGAAACTTACTTTGTATTCACTGAGGATTCCTTTTCAACTGTCTCTTTAACTCTGTTTTCCTTTAATTGAGAACTTTGCATTTTTATTTTCAGTTCAACCACTTCAGTACTTATTCTCTAGATAGTTATTGGCTACCTATTTCTTCCTACCTTCTGCGCCCACTATTCCTACCCACTGAATTCTTTGCTCCATGACATTTACAGATGGGTATGCTGTAAAGACATGCACAAAGACCGCCAAACATAGGTTTCAGATTCCAACATTGATTTGCTCCTTTATTGATTATAATTCCCACGTTCCCATTGTTACAAGGAACCCCATATGAGTGTTACAGTTTTATTCATAATTCAAATGGTTGGGGTTTTTTGCCAGTTTCTGTCATTTTTTGGTTGGTGTCAGTAAAAAAAAAAAAGTCCAATCAAATGAATGGATTTGTTTAATGACCATCATTTTCAGAAATTACAAATTGAATTTACAAATACATGCACAAACAATCCTTCTCTTTAAAATCTGGCCTGGTTTAGACAACAAGGATAGGAAGAGAAGAAAAAAGAAAAACACAAAACTGGAAATGTCAGGTTGCTCAGCACTTATCCAGTGAGGATGGTTTATTTATGCAGATGAAATTCATAATCAATGGAAAAACACAAAAGAGATTTTTGAAAAGCTTCCATCCTTCACCCATTTAATTACCGTATATACTCGAGTATGAGTCGATATTTTCAGCACAAAAATGTGCTGAAAAATCCAACCTCGACTTATACTGGAGTCACTGACTTTCACTGACCTGAAAACTGTCCCAAAGTTCCACAGTTCGGATGTGAAAGGCAGGGAGGAAAGAAACCTCATGGCTGGCAACAGGAGGGTTTTTTTCTTTCTTCTCTTGCTACTGCTGAGCTGCCTAATTGGTAGCAGGCTGAACCAATCACAGCTCCTTCTCTACACAGAAAGGGGGCACTGAGAGAGCTATCTGATTGGCAGCAAGCTGTACCAATCACAGCTCCTCCTCTACAGGAAGCACTGGGGGAAGGGGCGGGAGAGTTGAAGAGACTTTCAGAAGGAAGGAACCATGGATTTCTCTTCTCATCAACCAAGCAATGATATTTTACAAATAAATAAAATGTACAAGTAAAAAGTAAGTTACCCATTTAAATTTGATTAACAGGATAGGTTATTTTGTAAGAAATTGTTGCTTAAAGTGGGGATAACTCTGTGTAATTAAACTTTTTCTTCCAACTATACTTATCCTACCCAAGCAGATTGTTAATGCTGATAATACGAAGGTTAGGATAATATAATAGTATGAATTTTATCATTAATCATTTGTACTACATAATCAATATGAATAGATTTAACTTTTTAAAGAGTATGGTTTCTCCTTATGCAAGATAAATATCATGTAGAAGAAAGATTTTACAGTTAATGATTGAGTAACCCCCAATTGTTATTTACTGATCTATTGATGTAGTAATAATGATTTTAACTTATGAAATAGGTTTTAAATGGAAAATCTGAATATTTATCACATGGAAGTTTGATTTAAGCAATTGTTTTGAAAGAGTATATGAAATCCCAATTATTAAGAAAATTATAATGATATTGTAATGAAGATTAAGATAACAGATTTTAAGATTAAGATAACATTCCTAAAGATATTTTAAGAGGTTTTTGGAATTTAAAAAAAAGAAAGATTTTGGAAGGGGAGGAAGAAAGATGCAATAAATAAAAAGCATTTTGGAAGGAAAAAAGTTATATAATATAATAATAACAACAGGGTTGGAAAGGACCTTGGAGGTCTTCTGTTCTAACCCCTTGCCTAGGCAGGAAACCCTACACTACTTCAGACAAATGGGTATCCAACATCTTCTTAAAAACTTCCAGTGTTGGAGCATTCACAACTTTTGGTGGCAGGCTGTTCCACAGATTCATTGTTCCAACTGTCAGGAATTTTCTCCTTAGTTCTAAGTTGCTTCTCTCCTTGTTTAGTTTCCACCCATTGCTTCTTGTTCTGCCCTCTGGTGCTTTGGAGAATAGGTTGACTCTTTCTTCTTTGTGGCAAACTCTGAGATATTGGAAGAATGCTATCATGTCTCCCATGGTCCCTTTTTTCATTAAATTAGATATACCCAGTTCTTGCAACCGTTCTTCATATGTTTTTTTATTCTCCTACAAAAACAATTTTAAGAAGCTACAATAGAAGAATATTCCATTTTTATAAGTTACCAGTAGCCATTGTATTTTCCACCCTGGACTTATATTCGAGTCAATAAGTTTTCCCAGGTTTTTTGGCGAAAGTAGGTGCCTCGGCTTATAATCAGGTCGACTTATACTCGAGTATATACGGGTAGTTTCATGTTGTAAAAAAAATAAAAGGGTAGCCATCAAAGCATCTTTCTAGAGAACAAAGAAAGAAAGGAAGAAGGAATAATTGGGTGTGAATGATTACTAAACATGAACTTACAGCCTTCATTATTACTTTCTAAAGACAGACCATATACTGGCCACAATTTCTTTAGCGGTTTTATCTTAAAATTTATATGTTGTTTGGAACATATAATTATTGCACCTATCCAAAGTATATATTTAACTAATAGTTAATTTTACATGTTTTAAGTTGATATTCATTTTTCACAAAAACGGGGTAATTTTACCTTCTAATTACCCCATTTGCAGCAACATGACTGGAGGGGGAATTCTGGGAGTTGAAGTCCACAAGTCTTAAAGCTGTCAAGTTTGAAGTTTGTAAAAGGGGTACATGTTTGTAAAAAGTATTCTACTACATTCTGCTGGTATTTTATTAAATAATATATTACTACACCATTTGATTCAGAATACTTTTTTTCTTGTTTTCCACCTCTAAAATCTAGGTGCGTCTTATACCCTGGTGTGTCTTATACTCCGAAAAATACAGTAATATTAAACAACACCTATATTCAAGAGTTGTTCCAAAGCATTTATTTACTACCCCATGCATTCAAGTGTTATATTTAATAATATCACCCAATTTCTTTCAAATTTCATGAGCAAATGTCACCTCTGAATTTTGTCACACATTGCCCTTCTCTATGTTAAATGAACTAATGTGTTTTCCGAAATGAAATCTGCAATATTTACTAATTTAAAATATCTGGCCCTTCGTTAATTCACCCAAGGCTAAGGAAGAACATATACTATACTCCATAGAAATCGTGCTACAGCATTTTATAACATTTGCTTATTATATATGAGTGCAATCTTAATTCTAGTAAAATATTTAAGGACAAGCATTTCATTATCTCTGTTCTCATTATACTTTCTAATGCCTCTTTATTAAGATACAGATTTCATTGCATTTAAAGTGCAATACCTACATTGCTTATTAGAACAATTTTTTTTCAAAGCCCATCATCCAAAGGCTGGGGCACCCCTGATTGCATTTTACTTTAAGCCCAATATTTGCCTTCAACACCAAGACCGAGATGCATCAAAAACAATATTCCACTTCTTCACCAATTCTATATTCAGCAGCTTATTTTTCAGGAAAAAAATGTACTTATGTTGCTATTGTTCAACATCTAGGACCATAGTACCAATATTACCAATTTACTACAGATTGCTAAAAGGTTTTTCATTGAGTCCTGCTTAGCATGACATTTAACCCTCAAAGTGAAGAATAGGTATTGCCCCACAAAGACTGTTCTAGCACTATACAATGTCACTGAACTACTAATATGGCAATATGAAACTGGCCTTTATTAGGGATATATTGCCTCAGCAATGGCTGGATGTTGTCCTAAGGCTGTGATGGTGAAGCATGCGGGGGATTTCTAGATTTTTAATTAGTTAATTGGATTAAGATATTGTGTATTGTATATTTTATATGTTGTGAGCCACCCAGAGTCCTCGAAGAGGGGCGGCACAGAAATCCTATTATTATTATTATTATTATTATTATTATTATTATTATTATTAATAATAATCTATGCTTGTAGTCAGTCTGTGCAATCTTTTTGTAGCATACTCAGCTGCTGCAAAAAGATCACACAGACTGACTACAAGCATAGACATGATGCTGTGGCACAGATGATCCACTGGAACCTGTGCCGGAACTACCATTTACCAGTGGCAAAGAACTAGTGGGATCATAAGCCCAAAAAAGTGGTCAAAAATGAGCAAGCAAAACTACTGTGGGACTTCCGACTTCAGACTGACCGAATTCTGAAGCATAACACACAAGACATCTTGATTGTAGAGAAAAAGAAAGTATGGATCATCGACATCGCAATACCAGGGGACAGAAAATTGAGGAAAAGCAGCTAGAGAAATTAGTGAAATACGAAGATCTAAAAATCGAGCTGGCATAAGCCAGTGAAAGTGGTCCCAGTGGTACTTGGCACGCTGAGCGCAGTGCCAAAGGATCTCAGTGGACATTTGAAAACAATCGGAATTGACAAAATCTCCATCTGTCAATTGCAAAAGGCCACTTTACTGGGATCGGCAAACATAATTTGCTACTACATCACGCAGTCCGAGGTGCTTGGGAAGCGCCCGACTGGTGATGAAATACGAAATCCAGCATAGTGATCTCATTTGCTGTGTTGTATCGACATAATGATGATGATGATGATGATGATGATGATGATAATAATAATAATAATAATATCTGCCAGCACGCAAGCTGTTTCCCTACATCATGCATGTCCCTGCCAGCCACCTGATTTTTGGTTCATGCGGAGGCTCTGGGAAGGCATTTTCAGCCTCTAGTGGGGGTAGGGGAGGTGTCAAGGTTCCAAGTAACATCTGAACTAAATCAGAATCTGAGTCAAAGTACTCCTCAAAGTTCCAATTTATTTCCGAAGCCATCCTGGCACCCACACTGGGAAACCTGAATCTGAGTTTCCCACTCAGTTGAAAGTTCACATCCCTTGTTTCCCCCACCCACAAATTTGTCACATTGCCCACTCAGATTGTACCAGCGGGGCAAGTCCTTCCTCCGCTTCCGCCCAGGTGGGTGGGTATAGGATGGCCTTGAACCACTCGAAAGAATGCTTTGTGGTTGCATCTCTTCCCTCATGAAAATCACCCCTCCCAAGTTCCCATAAACATCAGGCAAGTGTGACAAGCTACTGATTTGTCACCAAATTCTGCACCCGCTTGACGGGTGTCAGAAAGCCTCTGGAGCCTGGAGATGGTGAAAAACAGGCCTACTGGGCCCACCAGAAGTTGGAAAATGGGACATTTTCAGCCTCTAGAAGGCCTTGAGGGCGGAGGAGGCTGTTTTCGCCCTCCCCATGCTCCAAGAAAGACTCTGGAGTCTGAGGAGGGCAAAAAGCAGAATTAAGCCCCCCCCCCCAAAAAAAGTTGGAAAACGGGGGAGGGGGACATGCATGCATGCATGGGGCAATGCGGACATCATGTGTGCATGTGCAGAGGGGTGCATGGTGCATGAGGGGCATTGAATTGTGGGTGTTGGCACACACACACTCTTTTGGCACCCAATGGGAAAAAGTTTTGCCATCACTGTCATAAGGTCTTATAACTCACTAGTGGACAAGTAGTCCAGTGATGGCGAAACTTTTTTTCCTTGGGTGCCAAAAGCACCAGTGTGCGTGCACTATTGGGCATTTGCGAGTGGCCACACCCATTATCCAATGCCTGGGGAGGGAGAAAATGGCTTCCCCCATCCCCCAGAGGCCATGAGCACCCAGTTTCCCAACTTCTGGTGAGTCTGGTAGGCCCATTTTCCACCCTCCCGTACCTCTTAGAGGTCCTCTGAAAGCCAAAAACACCCTCCTAGACCTCTGCAAAAGCTGAAAATCGTGCACATGTGTGCTGGAGCTGAGCTAGGGCAACATCTCATGTGCCAGCAGATATGGCTCTGCATGCCACCTGTGGCACGGGTGCCAGAGGTTCACCATCACTGTCCTAGTCAATCCTGACTTTCTGATAATTCAATTCAATTCAATTTATTAGATTTGTATGCCGCCCCTCTCCGAAGACTCGGGGCGGCTCACAACAGTAATAAAAAAACAGTATAACAATGGAACAAATCTAATAATAAAATTATATAAAACCCCAACAATTTAAAAAAACCATACAGCACATACATACCAAACATAAAATATAAGAAAGCCTGGGGGAGATGTCTTCATTCCCCCGTGCCTGGCAATATAGGTGGGTCTTGAGTAACTTGCGAAAGACAAGGAGGGTGGGGGCCATTTTAATCTTCGGGGGGAGTTGATTCCAGAGGGCCGGGGCCGCCACAGAGAAGGCTCTTCCCCTGGGGCCGGCCAAACGACATTGTTTGGTCGACAGGACCCGGAGAAGGCCAACTCTGTGGGACCTTATCAGCCACTGGGATTCGTGTGGTAGAAGGCGGTTCCAGAGGTATTTTGGTCCAATGCCAGGTTTATTACCAACACTTTAAAGGTCATTACCAACACTTTGAATTGTGACCGGAAACCGATCAGCAGCCACTGCAGGCCACAGAGTGTTGTAGAAACGTGGGCGAATCTAGGAAGCCCCATGATAGCTCTCGCAGTCGCATTCTGCACGATCTGAAGTTTCTAAACACTTTTCAAAGGTAGCCCCATGTAGAGAGCGTTGCAGTAGTTGAACCTCGAGGTGATAATGGCATGAGCGACTGTGAGCAATGACTCTCTGTCCAAATAGGGCCGCAACTGGTGCACTAGGGGGACCTGGGCAAACGCCCTCCTCGCCACAGCCGAAAGATGGTGTTCCAATGTTAGCTGTGGATCGAGGAGGACGCCCCAGTTGTGAACCCTCTCTGAGGGGGTCAATAATTCCCCCTCCAGGGTAATGGACGGACAGATGGAATTGTCCTTGGGAGGCAAAACCCACAGCCACTCCATCTTGTCTGGATTGAGTTTGAGCTTGTTGACACGCATCCAGACCCCAACAGCTTCGAGGCACCAGCACATCCCTTCCACTGCTGTCTTGCCTTCATAACTTAAGTTTTTAAGTTTTTAAAACTCCACAAGTAAATGCAAAACGTCTTCAACGGGCACTCGTAAGATTAGCCTCTCAGCCTTCTGACTATGAATGAAATAAGGGTAGAAGAACCCATAGGGTAAAAAAAATGGACCCAAGTGACTTTTTTTTTTTTTTTGGTGCTTTGAGCAATCAATAAATGAACGGTCATAAGTCGAGGACTACTTCCCTGGAGGCCTGCATGTGTTTATGTTCAACAGCAAGAAAAGCTTTCTGAGACACACACATACACATTGTGTGTGTCCCCCCCATGTGCTCACCAGCCCGACAATGAGAGTTGTGGCCCAGTTTGAGTTGCATTATGGAGGGATGTCATGCCATCATTGACACGGAGGTGAGAGTTGGTTCCACACTCCTTGACCAAATGCTTGACAATCCCCAATATGACACTCTTGGCAAGCTAAATACGGTGTGTGTGTGTTTGTGTGGGTGGCACCATTCTTGGTTTGAGTGTTTACCTAACTGGAAAGAAAACTAACTTCAGATTGTGTCCCCTTGTTCTTGTGTTCACTTTCCTATTAAAAACAGTTCCCTCCTGAACCTTATTTAACCCTTTGACATATTTATTTATTTTTTATTTTATTCATTTGTCCAATACACTACATAGGAAGAAAAATAGACATGTGGTAAGGGTAAGTGAACTAAGAGGAGAGGATATATGAAAGGAAGAGAATATATATGATAGGTGAAAGAAAGGAAAGACAATTGGACAGGGGACGAAAAGCACACCAGTGCACTTATGTACGCCCCTTACTGGCCTCTTAGGAACCTGGAGAGGTCAATCGTGGAGAGTCTAAGCGAGAAATGTTGGGGGTTAGGGGTTGACACAATTGAGTCTGGTAATGAGTTCCACGCTTCGATAACTCGATTGTTGAAATCATATTTTTTACAGTCAAGTTTGGAGCGGTTTGTATTAAGTTTGAATCTGTTGTGTGCTCTTGTGTTGTTGCGGTTGAAGCTGACATAGTCATTGACCGGTAGGACGTTGCAGCATATGATCTTGTGGGCAATACTCAAATCGTGTTTTAGGCGCCGTAGTTCTAGGCTTTCTAGGCCCAGGATTGTTAGTCTATTTTCGTAGGGTATTCTGTTTCGAGTGGAGGAGTGAAGGGCTCTTCTGGTGAAATATCTTTGGACGTTTTCAAGGGTGTTGATGTCCAAGACGTGGTATGGGTTCCAGACAGATAAATGTTTCAATCATGTCCCCCCTTTTCCTTCTGTCCTCCAGACTATACAGAACGAGTTCATTAAGTCTTTCCTGATAAGCATAAAACGTATCAGGAAAGACTTAATGAACATGATTGGAACATTTAAATATGTCAAAGGGTTAAATAAGGTTCAGGAGGGAAGTGTTTTTAATAGGAAAGTGAACACAAGAACAAGGGGACACAATCTGAAGTTAGTTGGGGAAAGATCAAAAGCAACATGAGAAAATATTTTTTTACTGAAAGAGTAGTAGATACTTGGAACAAACTCCCAGCAGACGGGGTTGGTAAATCCACAGTAACTGAATTTAAACATGCCTGGGATAAACATATATCCATCCTAAGATAAAATACAACTTTCAATGGGAAGGTTTAAAACAAGAGCTGTTGAATGAAAGAAGCCAGAATGAGTTTATTTACAGAAATCTAGCACACGTTGACTCACTTAGGAAGTTTGGGAAAGTTGTCATTTTGGTGACATCCAACCACGCCTTCACACTAATCATATGTTGTATGACACAAGAGAGGACTGAAGAGCCTCCGTGGTCCAATGGTTAGAGTGCAGTATTGCAGGCTATTTCTGCTGATCACTGGCTGCCAGGAGTTTCGCAGATCGAATCTCAGTAGGCTCAAGGTTGAGTAAAATGAGGACCCAGATTGTTGGGGGCCATAGGCTTATTCTCTGTAAACCGCTTAGAGAGAGCTGTAAAGCACTGTGAAGCGGTATATAAGTCTAAATGCTATTGCTATTGTATCTTTTATTTTTTTCATACCTCCCTCTCTCCCTCTGCATCCAATCAGCTGGTGGATGGGCAAATGGCAGTTGGCTGTCTTAGAACTCAGGCTGACAATTGACATATAACGGCTGAAGGAAGGTGGTGAAATAAGAGCCAGAGAAAGACTCAGAGGTTATTGTGGAGTGCCAGATATTGTTGGGCGAGGCCTTTCTCTTTGAAGTAAGGGGACCCTTACAGGTATGCTGGGGTACAATTTTCCTTATAGTCTACAGCAGTGATGGCAAACCTTTCTTTCCTCTGGTGCCAAGAGAGCATGGGTGCGCGCTATTGCTCATGCGTGAGTGCCCACACCCATAATTCAATGCCTGAGGAAGCTAAAATAGCTTCCCCTGTCCCCTGGAGACCCTCTGGAGGCCAAAAATGGCCTGTTCCCCAACTTCTGGTGGGCCCAATAGGCTCATGTTTTGCCCTCCCTCATCCCTCCTGAGGCTCTCTGGAAACCAAAAACTCCCAGGGCCTCTGTGTGAGGCAAAAATCAGCTGGCCAGCACACACATGCACATTGGAGCTGAGTTAAGGCAATGGCTCACATACCAGCAGACATGGCTCCGCGTGCCACCTGTGGCACCCATGCCATAGGTTCACCATTACTGGTCTACAGCTTCCTTTCTTCCCTTCCACAAGCAGGCAATTTCCTCGGTCAGCTGAAGAGGGTTCATTTCTGAACTCCCTCCCAGATTCCCACAAGCAACCTCAATGGGGAACCAAGCAGAAAGTTTGGTTCCCAATCCCTTTTTGTTTTTTTCATTCTGTTTCTCCATTTAATTAAGGAAATAGGGATCTCTGGAAGAATCATCCACAAGGGATCACCAGCTGTTTATTATATAAAGTAAGACTGACCTCTAGTGAAAGTATCCAGCACTTCAACTCATTTATTTTTCTTCTTCTTCACCTGGCAGTAAATTTGTGTGATTTGGAAAAAATAGAATAAAATTTAAAAAGTCCTTTAGCTTTCAATCCTCATATTTCATACTGAGAATTCCTCCCAATGAAGGAAAAAGGCATTCTCAGAGATCAGATTTTTTGGATCAACTTCTATTTCAGATGGTGCAGAAAGTACAATCATCTGTTAACAGGAAAAAAAATATAGCAAAATGTTAGATCTTTTCACAACACATACGTTCTCTGGATTATGCCAAAGAAGATGATTATAACAAGCAACTTTTTAGAAGAGGGTTAGTTAGAAACAAAGGAAGGTTTTTTGATGCATTTAGTAAATCATTATCTCCACTGCAGGTCCAAGAACTGAATCTGGGATCAATTTATTTGTTTGTTTGTTTTATATTGTTTTATATTACTCACCCATAGTGACTCAAGGCAGCTTACAGAATATAAAACCACATTTGAAACAATAAAGATAATAAAAAGAATCAAATAAATTAATATAGAATAATATAATAAAATCACCCCCTACCCCATTCCCTACCCTGGCAGTAGCAGATCACACGAGCCATTTAATGGGCTCCATCCCATTCTGGGTTCCCCAGGCCCGTTGGCAGAACCAGGTCTTCAGCGCCTTCCGCAAGTGTAAAATAAATTTTAAAATATTAAATTTTCCATTCTTCCATTCCACCACTTCTTTGATATTAGTGTAATTCTTGTCCCGCAGTGAATCATCCTATGAAGAGGTGGCCATGTTGAAATAAACCCAGTTAAAACACCCATGGACCTCTTGAATCCTTTGCATAGACTCAAGCTGCCTCTTTCCTCCATTACTTGCAGGAAGAAAGCTTATGTTTTGTCTTCCTCTACTTCACAAGTAGTCTTTCTGCTGATCCTCTTGCTGGTTTTCATCAACTCTACTATGTTTTTTACTCTCACTTCTGCTTTTCCATATCTCAAGCAATGTAATAACCTGAGCATTGCCTAGAATTTGATGCTTGACCTGTTTTACATGCAGGCAATTTCCAATTCCATATCTGCATATCCAGTTTGGGAAAGGCCCCTATCTGATACCTAATAATGTTGCTAACACCTTAAACTGAACTGGTTGAACTCAATAGATGCATCTTCCTAGGCAAAGTTGGCTCTTCCATGACATGTGTACTTCAACTCCCAGAATTCCTGAGCTAGCATGACTGGCTCAGGAATTCTGGGAGCTGAAGTTCACAAGTCATAGAAGAGCCAAATTTGTCTACCCTTGTCCTAGGTGTTTCTTCCCTTTCTCATGCAACATCTAGCATAGCCATAATGTATGGTGTGATAACATTGGCACTAGGGGTTAGGGAACACCCTGTTTGATGACATCACACCATGCATTGTTTTATGGCAGATATCAAGCAAGGAAAAGAGAGGAGAGAGAAAAAACATGAAGCAGCAGCAACCCTCAGAATGACTTGTTAATAAACCTCTCTGGTTGGGAAAAGAACGAGCAATGCCCTTGAGTGGCCTTCGCCATTATCAAAATTCCCATTCTTATCCTTAGCATTTTTATCCTAAGAATTTTCCCGTCTATTGACTTTTCCTTAATGATCCTACCTTCCTCCACAGAAGCCAAATGGATAACTGTGTGAAATGCTTGATGTTGCTCATCATAGCTGCCTTAGCCATTTATGGTAAGTACTTCCACTTGAGATTTGAAAAAAAACACATCTGAATAGCAGGAGGTTCTCATGGATTGAACAAAAAAGTGCTTGTGTCGATGACCTGAGTGTCAGAAGTCCCAATGTGCCAGATGTTATCCAGAAAAGTTCATGTTTTAACTCACGTCAGGTGGGCAAGGCAGTGGTTAAGGAAGGTTTCCTTATTGCTCATTATCACAACCCACTAATGCTTTTCTGTCACTCTGAGTTTACAAACAAAGTCCCATGAGGGTGATAAGCAGGAGATAAGCAGGGGTGGGGCTACTGCCTGGATGTGGGGGGGGGGGGAATGCAGTGGGGTAGCGAAAATGCACCCCCAAAGCACCCAGTTTGCATTGAAAGATGTTGAAAGAAAATGCAGGGCGTCCTGCATAAGCCACGCCCACAATGTGGTAGTAAAAGTTTGGTAGCCCTTCACTGGAGATAAGTCCAGAGTTCCAGCAACCAAATAATAGTCCAAGAGTCTGAAGTCTGAGAGCTGAGACCAAGCCCAAAATTCAAGGAACAGGATCCAGCGAAGCTGGGAAGAAGCACATCAAAACAAGCAAGTGTTCCCGACAGACACACCTTCTCAAGCATCTGATTCAATCAACCTTCCCCAGCTTTCCTTCTGAGGAAGGACGGGGCTGCTTCCTTGTAAGCAACCTCGCTGATCTCCTCTGTGCCCCTCTCCACTCTGCTCTCCTCATCCGTTCCTTGTCAGAGGCAGTCTAGAGCAGTGGCGGGTTCCACTTACCTGCATACCGGTGCGCTACACGGGCATCCTACTCATTCGGGTGGTCATGGATGTGCGCCTGTCCATCCGTTCTCACATGTGATTTTGCTTTTGCGCATGAAACAAAAACTTGCTGAAATCTCCTGAGGGGACGCTCGCTCGCATGCAATTTCGGTGATTTTTTGCTTCCACGCATGTGGAGAAGCAAAAAATCAATCACATTTCACTCACCTGAGCATCCCCTCGCAGGATTTTGCTTCTGCGAATGTGCAGGAAGCAAAAAAGACAATTTTTTTAAAAAAAGATGGCGCCAATCACCAGAATATTGAAGATGGCATAAGAGTGGTTGCACGCAAATTGCGCAATCTAGCGGAATGGAGCTCCGAGGCGTACAGGTAGCAGCCCACCACTGAGAGGCTACCATCTCTGTTGGTCCTCTGCAGCTGCTCTGCTCCTGCAGGAGGATCCCCATCCGGTTGCCCCCCCCACCCCTACTCTCAGTGCCAGACGGCCTTGGGAGTTCCTCATCCTCATCCCCTTGACTTTCCACTCATTTATAGAGGACTATGTCTTCCCTGTTGGACAGTCCCAGCTCCAACTCCTGCTCCTCTGAACCAGGATCCAACTGCAGATTCTTGCATGACGAATGTGTATGGAACTGCACAGCGGAAGTATACAACCTGCAAACAAGGGCATGTTATTGTATATCCTATGACCGTTCAACTTTTTCTCAGATACAGATTTTTCTTTCACTACTGAAAGAGCTTCTGTAAGAGACAATTTGGGTAGGTGGTTGAAGTAAATGAAGGCTGTTTGAATGGTAGGTATCGGTAGAAAAAAGTGAGATTTTAAATGCTCCTTCAGGTTTTGTTTGTTTCTTACAGGCACCGTTTACAGTGTTTGTGAATACCTGAAATTATCCGATGGGCTGTCATCCAAGGTAAACACCATTACATGTAAGGGACAGAAAAGGAAGTCATCGAAATAGTTTGGGGCCAGATTGGGGAACTCACAGAGAATTTGGTCTCAAGACAAAAAGGCTGCCACACACAAAGATCCTTTCTTCAGTAACAATTCTCAATGGAAACAAGCCCTTGCTCGATAATAAGAGGCCATCAAAGATGCTGTTCACATTTGTTTTCTTGGGTTTTGAGGCTACCAGAAATGTTGTATCTGGAAAACAGCAAGTGAATTTGTGTATAATCTGTCATCATGGAAGTGACAGTTAAAATCTGGATTTTATTTTTTAAATATAAAAGAATGGCTCAAGTAGCAAACTTGGCTCCTCTACTTTTGCATTCTCCAAAAATAGGTACTCCTTGTTTAGTGACTGCAATTGACAAACTACAAGTCCGTTGTTCAGCAAAGCTGTCACTAAGCAAAAAATCACATGGCCACAATTCTGCTTATTATTTTACTTCAGCTTTCCCTTGCTTTGAAGCAGGGGTGTCACAATCATGGCACAGTTGCATCACACACTGGCCACCCCCACACCCCGGTTTAGCGAAGGGGGGGAAAAGTCACAATGCATCACATAATAACAACATGACAACATGAGTTTGACATCCCTGCTTTACAGCATTAGGATATAACCACAAACAATGAGCCCAAGCATAAGAACATAAGAAGAGCCATGCTGAATCAGGCCAAAGCCCATCGAGTCCAGCATTCTGTGTTACACATTGGCCCCCTAATTGTACATGGGGATCTTGAGCAGAAGGAGAAGGCAAACCCCTCCCTTTCCCTTGACCCCCAAAAAATGGTACCCAAGGGAATCCTGCCTGCCTCAACCAACATAGAGGCGGCACATGGACATCCATTTCAATAACCACCGATACACTTGGCATCCATGAATCTGTCTAATCCTGCCTTGAAGCTATCAAGGCTGACAGCTGAATTCCATAAACCAACGACCCTCTGGGTGAAGAAATATTTCCCTTAATTTGTCCTCACTTTCTTACCTATGTGCTTTAAGGAGTGCCCCCTTGCCCTAGTATTGTGTGATAGAGAAAAAAAAATTCTCTATCCATCTTTTCTATCCCATGCATGATTTTATACACTTCGATCAAGTCACCCCTTAAACGCCGTCTTTCAAGGCTGAAGGGACCAAGGCGTTGCAACCTGGTATCATAAGGGAGGGGCTCCAAGCAGTGTGGAAGGTTTAGGGAGAACTCAGTTTATGAAGAACCTGGAGAATAGGCCAAATCATATGCCCCTTTTCCCCTACTCCCCATCGTTTGAAATGCTTACCCTGGCACTGGGATAATTAGAAAGAATGGGAATGGTGTTTGCATTTACATTCACTGGAAAGAGAGTGAACAGGTACATGATGGGGAATATGCACTGAAAGGAGTGTAGCTGCAGCTTCTTAGGAGGCAAATGCCTTCAGGGGTGAAAGTGACTAGGATTTTGTCAATTCCAGGCAGCAGCTGCTACCAGGCTGTAATCAACTAATTAACGTTACACAACTGAGCCTGTTAAGTTGTTCTCAGCAGTTTTGGAATAACCACTGCTACACAAACAAGCAGCTCAGGAAGTGACAGCTTGCTTGGGTTTGATATAGCAATTAAAATGCTGGCTTAGAAACCAGGAGACACTGAGTTCTAGTCCTGCCTTAACCTTGAAAGTTAGCTGTGTGATCTTGGCCAAGTCACACACACTCACCTTAACTCACTTGTTATTTTTGGGAAAAATAAGAGGAAGAAGTTATGTTGGGATATTTTGTAAATAAATAAATAAATAAATGAATGAATGAATGAACGAACGAACGAACGAACGAACGAACATACATACATACATACATACATACATACATACATACATACATATATATATATATATATATATATATATATATAATGGAAAGTAGGATACAAACAAGCAAACATAAATTAAAATGTATTGGCTCTACCAGAGGGTATGGGATAAGCACAAGGCAATGTGGATAGGTAACCAAATGATGTTGTAAAGATAAATGTGGTTATTGATTCCAAAGTTAGTTTTTCATCATCTATGTAATGGTAAATTCTCACTATCTGAGGCAATCACTAAATGATAAGATTATAATTTACTGCATAATTCTGGCTGGGTAGGTATGGAATTGAATTTAAGTCAAGAAGCATAAATATATATAAAATATATATTTTTTAAAATGGTCATAAATTAACTACAGTTAACTATGATTGAGGTCCACGGTACAAATTGTTCATATAAAAGTTGAATCATATATGTTTTTTTCCTTCCCACAGGAACTAGCAAAAGTGTATGAAACTGAGCTGAACAATCTCTGGTAAGGCTATTATACACCCCTCCAAAATATCTTAAAGAAAAAGACTTTACTCATTAATTAAATGTATAAACTGCTTAAATCTATCTCATGACACTGGGAAATTTACAAAATGCAATAGTTAAAAACAAGAATGCACACAAGCTTTTTTTTTAAAAAAAAATCTGGAAATCGTCACCCAATAAACCAAAACATTGGAAAGAGGCCTCTCCTTCTTCAAAAGTAAGATAGGTTGTCCAATCCCATCCTTGGCCTACATCAGGGGTAGGCAAAATTGGCTCTTCTATGACTTGTGGACTTCAACTCCCAGAATGCCTGAGCCAATCATGCTAGCTCAGGAATTCTTGGGAGTTGAAGTCCACATGTCATAGAAGAGCCAACTTTGCCTATTCCTGGCCTACACCAATCCCTTTGGAGGCAATCCTAAGACTGAAAACACATTGGAAGTCTTCTCTGGATAAGTATGCATTTGCTTTTGGTTAGAGACTACAGTGCAACATTCTTTCACACCCAAGGAGAAAATATTTCAGCTGCAATTCTATCCACCTTTCTGTGGAAGTAAGTTCCCCTGAATGCAAAAAGATTCATTCCTGACTATGTATATTTACGGCAGGACTGTCAAACCCAAGGCCCATGGGCCGCATCCGGCCTGAGGGAGGCTTAGATGTAACCTGTGGGACTGCCCTGTAAACAGTAAAGATTGGCTTCTTGGTGCCTCTGCTGGCCAAAACAGTGCTTGGGTGGGCCACATGCGGTGGCCGAGTTTTGCAGGAGGCCGTCACAGCAAAAAAATGGAGCCTCCAGGGCCTCCACAGGTGCCACTGGTACATGTGATGTTGAGCTGACCACGCCCACTATGGCCAACTTTGTGGTCGTAAGTCCTCAACTTACGACCACAATTGAGCCCAAATGTTTTTGTTGCTAAATGAGACATTTGTTAACTGAATTTTGCACCTGTTTACCACTATCTTGCTACACTGGTTAAGTGAAACTCTGCCTTTGTTAACTTAATAGCATGGTTATTAAATGAATCTGGATTCCCTAATTGACTTTGTCTGTAAAAAGGTTGCAAAAAGATGATCACAACACTGGGACTCTGCAACAGTCATAAATATGAATCAGTTGCCAAGCATCTGAATCTTTGTCATGTGACCATGGGGAGGCAGCAACAGTCCTAAATGTGAAAAGTGGTCGGAAATCACTTTTTTCAGTGCCACTGTAATTTCAGACTTATTAAATGAATGGTTGTAAGTCAAGGACCAGCTGCATCACACTAGTCTACAGCAAAAATCCAGGCAACACTAGACGGAAGCAACAATAGAACGGGTTTGTATCCTTTTGTTTTGCCATTTAACAGTTTTTCAGAGTTTTGCATATAATCCTGACACCCATTTCCCCTCCTTTATTACAAGGAAATCACAACGTCTGCTGGAAGATCAATTCCATGAAATTCAGGACCTTAAGAATGAAATGGATCAAATACAGTCTGAGATCAGCAACCTCCATAAAGGCCGCCTGCAGTCCACCAAGCAAATCCTTCAGGAAAGTGACTTACCAGGAGAGGAGAAAGTAGGAAGCTGCAACTAATCTCAGAAATTCTCTGGTTTCGATCTTTCCAGATTATCATTTTCTTTTGCACATCTATTAGCTACCATAGAATGTCATTTTTTTCCCCTTTTACAAAACTGAAGTCTCTTAGTTGTTCTCATGCCCAGCCTCTCTCGTACCAAATATACTTAAAAAATACAGTAGGGAAAACATTGAACCACAGTGAGGGTTTCTTTCCTGCTGCAAAAGGGTAAATTATAATTTCATACTGGGCACTAGTATTCCATGTTGCATCCAGTTTTGGTCGCCACAATATCAACAAAATGTTGAGAAACAAGGATGATGCTAATTGGGTATATCTACTCTAATGAAAAGAAGGATTAGGGATGACACAAAAGCAGTGTTCCAATATTTGAAGGACTGCAGAGAGCAGAGAGCATCAACCTGTTTTCCAAAGCACCTGAAGGCAAGACAAGAAACAATGGATGGAAACTAATCAAGGGAAAAAGCAACCAAGAACCAAGGAGAAATTTCCCAACAGGGAGAACAATCAACCAGTGGCATAGTTTGGACAATCCTAGACCTATGGTGGTGAATCTACAGCATCATGCGAGAGGTGGCATGAAGAGCCCTCTCTGTGGGCACATGCGTCATCACTCCAGCCTAGCTCCATCACATTTCTTCATCAGTTTCATTTTCAGGGAATGAAATTGTGGGACTAAAAAAAAAATTCACTCAATCAATTCCAACTTCTCATGAAAGGAAAAGATCTCACAAAGTTGGAATTGATTGAGTGAATTTTTTTTTTAGTCCCACAAACTTTTGTTTCCCTGAAAATGAAACCGACAAACAAATGCGATGGAGCTAGGCTGGGGCGATGACACACATGCCCACAGAGAGGGCTCTGCATGCCACCTCTCGCATGATGCTATAGATTCACCACCATAGCTCAGGTGTCTTTATGGTGAAGACAAAACAATTACTCCTTTTGGAGAGTTGAGTGGTATAGAAATTAAATAAAATAGTAAATTATGGGATTACCCTTTACCAAAAGTTTAAAGGATATTTGTACATCTCCAACCTGCTACATGAGATAGTCTGTCTGGATTGATTGATGACTCTAAGAATTATTGAATCACCTCTCCTTTCTACATACTTTTCTTCTCCACAGAAGTTCCAGCCTTTATGTCTAAAAAGCATGAGCATTGCATATAGATTTCTGCACTGATATACATTTTTGTCTTTTGACATTAGCCCCCAAATGCCTGTGTCCCAGGGCTGGCTATAGTGTATGCTTCATAGGCATCATGTTTTCACGTACTTAAATGACATATGAAAACATCTTAATGCTATCTAAAAGAATCGTGGTACACACTGTTTTAAGCACCAGCAACCATTCCTCCTTAGCTAAAATCTGATAGAAAAATATTATTAGATACCAGTTAATATTCCTTTATGGGCTATTCATTTGGGCACATTTATTTCCTGTCTTTACTCAGCAAACTTGAGAAACAAACCATTTGCCAAATTGGCAAATTTTGACTTTTTTGACATGATGCTTTATTGTCCATATTTGTGTATCTGTTGCTAACAGTTGGAATTAAGTCTATGGTTCTATTCATAACTTATGATGTCTAACGTATGTAACTGATATTTGTATAAACCATTTCTCTGATGCATTTTTCTTCTCCTTGGCAGGAAATTATTGATATGGTCAATTTGGCTTTTAAGAAGATTTTTGAAGACGATATACAGAAGGCTGACTGGGCTCAAAAGTCAGTAGGTAATGTCCTGAAAGATGGAGTGGCTTTGGGTTTGCAACTCACAGCCAGGAGTGTCTTTGCATAAACTGCGACTTGAAAAGTGATTTGAAATCATATCTGACAGATTTTTCTCTTTCTTCAATAAACTCTACAAAAGATGAATTATTAATGAATAATTACAGTATATATGAGTGAATTTAATTTCTGATGAAATGTTTCTTTATATTTTATTCTGTACTTATTCTAGCCTTTATAAAAGTATCATCTATCTACATGGAGACTACGCAGGAACTAATATTGGGAAATTACATGTGAATGAATGTAATTTCTGATAAGAAATCTCTTTATATTTTACTCTACTAATTCTAGACTTTAAAAAACATCTGTCACAAGAAAATACATCAAAATGTTCATTAGAAATAGAAAACAACTTGAGGTTACATAATCATCTGTCTGTCTATCTAGGAGCCACGATTGATAAAGACAGGACATCTAAGTCTTTCGATTTTTTGCACCAGGAAAACTCTTGGTTTCCATTTATCGCTTCAGCCAACCCTCCTGAAACTATTTTACAGGTGCAGTATTTCTATGATTGCTATTAGTTAATTCAGAAGAATAGTACAATTTCTCAGCTAGAAAAATAGTACTGCCCCGAGTCCAGTTTCTATCTCATAACTATATACATGTCATTATTTTCTTCTGGATGTTTTCTTTAACTTCTCAATCTAGCCTACACCATAGCCCTTGGATTTCCTAGAGATCTTGTATTCCAGATCGAAATGTTGGTAAAATCTGACTTCATTTAATTTTAAGGAAAGCTCAGTGCTTTCCTTAAAATTAAAGGATGCACATATTTGTGAATGGCTCTGCAAACTTTTTCTGCAGTTCTTCAGGTCCTATTTTGTTCTGACTTGAAAATCTAACTGTTGCTTTTAATTGCATTAAACTAAGGCAGAGTTCAGAAGTTACAATAATATGATTTCGGTTGGTTTAGAGCAGGGAGAGGGAGGGTGAAGGACTACCAAATTTTTTACTACCACACTGTGGGCGTGGTTTATGCAGGACCTGCTACATTTTCTTTCAACATCTTTCAGTGAAAATTGGGCGCTCTAGGGTGGAGTTCCAATTTCGCTACTCCACTGCGTCCCCTCCCATCCGGGCAGTAGCCCAACCCTGGGGAGGGATGCACAAAACTCTCCAGCTCAAAAACAGAATATTCCAGAGAAGAACAAAATCTTCTCCTTTGTATGTTGTTTCTGAATGTATATCTGGAATAGTTTGTGAAGTTCTGAGTTGCTGTATTTAAGAAGATTTTAAATGATGGCAAAAGCTGTGATGACGCAGTAGTTAGAATGCAGGATTGCAGGGTAACTGCTCACTGCCAGAAATTCAATCCTGACCACTTTAAAGTTGATTCAGTTTTCCTTCTTTCTGAAGTCAGTAAAATTGGGGGCTGCTAATGTTATAAACATCTCAGAGAGTGCTGTAAAGAATGGTATATAAATCTAAGTACTATTGCTATTGCTATAGTGTAGACTGTTTCTCCTTATTTATGCTTTCTGGACGTTGGAAAGCAAAAGGAGAATTCTCTCCCATTTCTATAGAAGTCTTCATTATTGGGCTTCAGAATGGAAGAAAATATTTCATTCATTCAGATCTAGGATGTGTTATTTGAGTGTTCCCTTTATTTTTTTTGAGCAATACACACACACACACACAGTAAGTTTATTAGTAAGGAGTATGCATAAGCAAACTATTGTGCCTACCATCCCTGCCTTATTGTCCTATTTGCCTGTACCTACATTACTTATGTTTGTGTTTATATCAATACCTGCTATTATTTACACGTTTTGATAAACAAACACATACATTTAAAAAATAAAATAAATCTGCCAACCTTCTGGGAATATTTCTTTAATCTCATCCATCCCCTTTCTCTGTTCTTTTCACCTTGTACTCTCCTCACTTTATGTAATCCTTTTTCCCAGTTCGTCATCCATTCCCTTCATTTCTAGAGGGATAAAAATTAAAATGTTGGAGATCCTGGTCCTTTCTTGCCCATCCTCTTCACTACTCCCCTGAATGAGATTAAAATGGCAGATAGACAGAAAGAGAATGAGAAAGAGGGAATGCCTCATTTACAACTGAGGAATGAGGGAAGAATGACATTTTCCTGGTTGCAAATGATTGGAAAATTTACACTAGTTGGGATATTATTCTGGTTTAATAACAAAACTCTATTTACCCACTAATAGTTTACTTTGCTGGTGTATCTGACCTCTTAATAAGCCAGAGAAAACACAGATTAGAGGTCAGAAGCAATTTTGTCACACATTCACAATAAAGTTCACCCTACTCCTGGAGAAACCCCAGTAATTATTGTACTCACACATCAAATCAATCTGCAGGACCTGAATTAATTTTTTTTAATTGATTTTTAACAATTTTAAGATACCCACAACATAAAACAAGTGTATAGTGAAAAGTGCCCACCACCCGACAAGCATACATACCCCACCACCAAATTGGGTGTGTTTCTTGTATAAACCATTTTAACCCCAAAGCAATGTATCTATTTACATATTATAGAGTGATTCCAATTTTGAGCATTTTATTTATGTGAATGGTCTCCTGTTTGTAGCCGGATGTTTACCCTGGAAACTGCTGGGCATTCTCAGGATCTGAAGGCCAAGTCGTAATTAAGCTGCCTGAAAAAGTCCGACTGACAGCCGTTACAGTTCAGCACATCTCTAAAGCAATAGCTTTTTCGGAAGGAATCACAAGTGCCTTAAAAGATTTTTTGGTTTATGTAAGTACAATACTGTTTTAACTTATCTTATATCTTTCCTCTAAGGTTCATTAAAAGAACTGCAATTTAGGAAGCACCAAGGCTACTATGCCCTTGATATTGAGCTGAAATAGGATATGGAGCCATTCTGGTATCGAGGTTAAGATGAAGGATTAGAAATCAGTGCTCCGAGTTCTATTTCTCCCTTTAGTATAAAAGCCAGCAGAGTTTAGGCCAGTCATTCTCCCTCAGACCAATTCATCTCTCAAAGTTCTTGGGGAAAAATGGGAGGTGGGAGCATTATGAACATATAGCAATGAGCTGCCAAAATGTTTACTGCCACACTGTGGGCATGGTTTATTTTGTGGGTGTGGCTTGCCTGCCATGTGACCAGGTGGGAGTGGTTTGACAATCATGTGACTGGGGTGGCTTAAAGGTCACTGGGGTGGCTTAAAGGTCACTGGGGTGGCTTAAAGGTCATGTGACTGGGTGGTAGTGGCTTGACAACTCTTTTTCAGTTGATTTGGGAAGGAAGAGGGAGATTATGATCCCGCTATATAGAATGCTGGTGAGACCACATTTGGAATACTGTGTTCAGTTCTGGAGACCTCACCTACAAAAAGATATTGACAAAATTGAACGGGTCCAAAGACGGGCTACAAGAATGGTGGAAGGTCTTAAGCATAAAACGTATCAGGAAAGACTTAATGAACTCAATCTGTATAGTCTGGAGGACAGAAGGAAAAGGGGGGACATGATCGAAACATTTAAATATATTAAAGGGTTAAATAAGGTTCAGGAGGGAAGTGTTTTTAATAGGAATGTGAAAACAAGCACAAGGGGACACAATCTGAAGTTAGTTGGGGGAAAGATCAAAAGCAACATGAGAAAATATTATTTTACTGAAAGAGTAGTAGATCCTTGGAACAAACTTCCAGCAGACGTGGTAGATAAATCCACAGTAACTGAATTTAAACATGCCTGGGATAAACATATATCCATCCTAAGATAAAATACAGAAAATAGTATAAGGGCAGATTAGATGGACCATGAGGTCTTTTTCTGCCGTCAGACTTCTATGTTTCTATGTTTCTATGATTAAGTCACGTTATTTGAATAGCCACCAAAAGGACAAATGATAGACAGCATTATTTGTTGAGGAGCACAGTAACATTTTAAGGTTTTGTACTAAACCCATAAGGTTCAGTATGATAACAGATTAAGCAAGTAGCTCAATTTTCTTTAATTGCTATAAAAGTTAAGATCTAGATAATGATTAAAATGATTAAAGTGTTTATGGGTGAAACATACTATTTAATTATTTACTATTTTAAAAGCAATTAAGGATCATAGTAAGGTACTAGAGAAGGAAGGACAATAAAAAAATTATTAAGTATTCTATAAATAGTGCATGAACTTACAACTCCCACTGTGTCCCCCTCCTATGGGGGCCACAGCCCATTATTGTGTACAGATCTTAAATTGTAACAAATAAAAGTAAGATACAAATTTAAGAAAAATATTAATTAATACCTTAATTTGTGATATGCAAGCTATTGCTACCTTCAAAAAGCTCCTTTTGAAGGGATTGGTACATAATACACTGCCAGGTTCTCTGGACTGGCAACCTATCAGTAGAGGCTGGATAAACTAGCAATATTTGGAGTAATGAGCTAAATGGCCATTCCCCCTGTAGAATTCTAAGACAAGCAATTATATCTGCCCAACTCTATCAGCTTCCACTCTAAGTAGTCTATTAATTTCTCTTATCCAACGACATGGCCTCACCTTCCCTGGTGTCTTTAATTCAGAAAATGACTAACAATTTCTTTGCTGCTTCCCATATGAATTCATTTAAAGACTGTCCCTTTCCCTACTCCATAGGATACTTCCATAAGGTCCCATAATCTGGGACATTTCCTGCCTTCACTACAACCCCTGTACAGGATAGTGATTTGGAATACAATATATGGGAGGAGGAGGATGCAATGGACAAAACCTTTGCCTGCTACTTCCAGGGAAAGTCAGAGTCCAGATCAGTACACCAGAGTTGCTGAAAATTAGCAGCATAGCTTTCTGACATAAGCCCTAACATAGGCATCTTAACATTCCTATATCTTCTCTTCTACTCTTTCTTAGATATATTTTACTATGAGTATATCCTCTATATAACCTACATCATGTATTTTACTATGTGTATACCCACTAAAACCCTCATTGTGTAGTGGACAAAATCAATCAATCAATCAATCAATAAAATAAACATGTTAAAAACAATCTGGCAATAACCAGGGTGAAAAATCACACCACTCTCCATAGCTCTCTGCCTGTTTCATATAAAATAATTCCGCTCACCATTGAAAGATTGCCTGCTTGTCAAGACTCAAAATTCCATTTTGTTTTGTTTTTTTGGTTTCTGCATTGACCTGACTTTCTTGGCCAAGAACTGCTTCCAGGTTGTCTTTCAGGGCTGCTGCAGCATTCAACTCTTCTACACTGATTCCCTCCTTTTAATTTTAGGGGCTAAATGATGAAACAAAAGAGGAGATCCTGCTGGGAACATTCAAGTATGATAATGAGAAGGAATTAATTCAGACATTCCAACTGAAGGTAAACTAGAAATGGGAGAAGTGGGGTAGAGATAAAACTAAAGTAGGATAGAGTAAAACCGAAGGGGCTGTGTCAGAGGGAGTTGTTTTGAAAGAATCTCTCCAATTTCTGCCCCATCTACTAAAAATCAGACAACTTTTAATTCAGTACTTTAAGGAGTGGATTAGGCCAGAGCTGGAAAACCAGAGCTCCTCCTGAGGAAATATAGTTATAATCTGTGGCACTATACAGATAGTCCCCGACTTACAACAGTTGACTTAATGGCTGTTCAAAGTTTCAGTAGCATTGAAGAAAGTGATTTATGACCATTTTTTCACACGTGTAACCATTGCAGCACCCCTATTTGTACACTTGACACCTGACTCACATTTTGGACAGCTGCAGTGTCTCGGGGTCCATGTGATTAACTTTTGCAACCTTCTGACAAGCAAAGTCAATGGGGAAACCAGATTCACGTAACAATTTGTTAAGTAACAATGTGTTTCTAATTAAACAAATGTGGCAAGAAAAGTCGTAAAATGGGGCAAAACTCACTTAGCAAAGTTCTCACTCAGCAACATAAATTTTGAGCTCAATTGGGGTCATATGTTGAGGACTATATATATTGATGGGAGCCAATGGGACATAGCAAAACAAAAAACCCCCACCACAAATCTTCTTTCTGATGAATAACAATCCCAAAGCTGTTATATCAGCATTTGGGAAACAGGTCTACAGATTTATTTTATTTATTTATTTGATTTTTATGCCGCCCTTCTCCTTAGACTCAGGGCAGCTTACAACATGTTAGCAATAGCACTTTTTAACAGAGCCAGCATATTGCCCCCATAATCCAGGTCCTCCTTTTACCCACCTTGGAAGGATGGAAGCCTGAGTCAACCTTGAGTCGGTGATGAGATTTGAACCGCTGACCTACAGATCTACAGTCAGCTTCAGTGGCCTGCAGTACGGCATTCTACCTGCTGCACCACCCCGGCTCTTGTATATAGATATACAGTATAGGCTTTGCACTCTTCTATTAAACCGATAGAGCCATTCAAGAGGATGACTTCATCTCGGTTGCTTTTTATTATGATTGTTCTTTTCCCTCATCTACATTTCAGAATGAACAAGAGAAGGCGTTCCAGTATGTAAAAATCAAGGTGGAGAGCAACTGGGGAAATCCAGAGTACACGTGCATTTATCGAACCAGGGTGCATGGAAGGATGGCTAATATAAACCATTTGGGCAAGAAAGTGGATGAAATCTACCAAGATAAATAAATCCTGCGACTTTCCCATATTAAATTTAAATTAAATTTATTAAATTTAAAATATTTCCTTATCTGCTCTTATTTTAATCAACAATGCCTCTAATGTTAAAATAAATAATAGTGGCGATATTGGAGAACTTTGTCTTACTCTTCGTTGTATATCTACTTTTTTGGTCTGTTCACCATTTATTATAATTTTAGCTGTTTGTTCTGTATATATAGTGTCTATTATATTAAAAAACTTTGTTCCTACCTCTATCTTCTTTAGTTGTACTTTCATAAAGTTCCAATCTACATTATCCAATGCCTTTTTCACATCCAAAAATATAAGCACCATTTGCTTTTCTGGATGTTGCTCATAATATTCTAATGTATTTACTATTATTCTTAAATTATTTTTGATTTGTCTTCCTGGTAAAAATCCATTTTGATCACTATGTATCATATTATTTATAATACTTTTAAGTCTATTAGCAAATATTGATATAAAAATTTTATAATCTACGTTTAATAGTGAGATAGGTCTATAATTTTAAATTTTTGCTTTTTCCGTGTCAGCTTTATGTATTAAAGTTATTAAAGTTTCTGACGATGTTTTTGGTAATTTACCTTCTATCAATATTTGATTATATGTCTCAAGCATATTTGAGAAAAGTATTTCTGTGTCCAATTTATAAAATTCGGCTGGTATTGAATCTGGGCCAGTCGCTTTATTATTATTTTGTTTCTTTATAGATTGTTTTAATTCTATGTCTGTAATAGGTTTGTTTAGTCTTTGCTGTTGTGTTTCAGTTAATGCTGGTAACTCTATTTTTTCCAAATATTTGAAAATTAAATCCTCACTTATTTCTTCTTTCGTATAATTGTTAATAAAATTTTCTATCCATTTTTTGTACTCTGGGTCTTTTATTATAGTTCTATTCATTGTCCAATTTTTTATTTTCCTTTTACCTTTCCAATATATGGATAAGGGGTTGTGATCTGCCCAAGTATTTGTCTCTATTTCTATTTTACTAATTTGTTCCGTTATATGGGCAGGGGCCCAGGCCATATCAATTCTAGACCAAGTCTTGTGTGGGTTAGAGTAAAAAGTACAGTGGTACCACATGATACGAACCCCTCGTCATACGAACTTTTCAAGATACGAACCCAGGGTTCGGAATTTTTTTGCCTCTTCTTACAAACACTTTTCACCTTACGAACCTGCCGCTAGCCGCTGGGATGCCCCACCTCCAGACTTGAGTTCCTCCCGTTTTTCCCACCCTGTCCTGCCCCATTCTCCCCTCTGGATCTCCATGGGTTTCCCCCGTTTTTCCCCACCCTGTCCTGCCCCATTCTCCCCTCTGGATCTCCATGGGTTTCCTCCATTTTTCTCCACCCTGTCCTGCCCCATTCTCCCCTCTGGATCTCCATGGGTTTCCTCCGTTTTTCTCCACTCTGTCCTTCCCCATTCTCCCCTCTGGATCTCCATGGGTTTCCCCCATTTTTCTCCACTCTGTCCTGCCCCATTCTCC
The DNA here is from genome assembly GCF_031021105.1 of Erythrolamprus reginae. Taxonomy (NCBI): domain Eukaryota; kingdom Metazoa; phylum Chordata; class Lepidosauria; order Squamata; family Dipsadidae; genus Erythrolamprus; species Erythrolamprus reginae. The sequence continues at coordinate 252,331,506 of NC_091951.1, forward strand.
CCTCTGGATCTCCATGGGTTTCCCCCATTTTACTCCACCCTGTCCTGCCCCATTCTCCCGTCTGGATCTCCATGAGTTCCTCCCGTTTTTCTCCACTCTGTCCTGCCCCATTCTCCCCTCTGGATCTCCATGGGTTTCCTCCATTTTTCTCCACCCTGTCTTGCACCATTCTCTCCTCTGCATCTCCATGGGTTTCCCCCGTTTTTCCCCACCCTGTCCTGCCCCATTCTCCCCTCTGGAAATCCATGGGTTTCCCTCCCCCCACTCCGTTCGCCTCAGCTTCGTCTGCCGGCAGCTTTTTTTTTTTAAGCCTTAAAGTTTTGGATTTTCCTAATCGGCTTGCACGCATTATTGGCTTTTCCATTGATTCCTATGGGAAACATTGTTTCATCTTACGAACTTTTCACCTTACGAACCTCGTCCTGGAACCAATTAAGTTCGTAAGATGAGGTATTACTGTATATTGGTTGTCTTTTAGGTGTTGTTCTCACCTTACATCTTTTAATGATAGTTCCGTACTCATTTTCCAGAACGTCCCAGGTAAAATTACCTTTTTTTTCTTTTCTTTTCTCTTCCCAGTATAATCCATTTGGTCATCTGCAATTGCATTGAAGTCCCCTATTATTATCATATTTTCAATTGATAATTCATTAATTTTTTCATTTATTATTTATTTATTATTATTTATTACTTGGATTTGTATGCCGCCCCTCTCCGAAGACTCGGGGCGGCTCACAACATGTAAAAACAAATCATAAGTAATCAAACAATTTAAAATTTTAAAGATTTAAAAACCCCATATACTAACAGACACACACACAAGCATACCATATAAAAATTAAACGTGCCCAAGGGGAGATGTTTCAATTCCCCCATGCCTGACGGCAAAGGTGGGTTTTAAGAAGTTTACGGAAGGCAGGAAGAGTAGGGGCAGTTCTAATCTCTGGGGGGAGTTGGTTCCAGAGGGCCGGTGCCGCCACAGAGAAGGCTCTTCCCCTGGGGCCCGCCAACCGACATTGCTTAGTTGACGGGACCCGGAGAAGGCCCACTCTGTGGGACCTAATTGGTCGCTGGGATTCGTGCGGCAGGAGGCGGTCTCGGAGATATTCTGGTCCAGTGCCATGAAGGGCTTTAAAGGTCATAACCAACACTTTGAATTGTGACCGGAAACTGATCGGCAACCAATGCAGACTGCGGAGTGATGGAGAAACATGGGCATACCTAGGTAAGCCCATGACTGCTCTCGCAGCTGCATTTTGCACGATCTGAAGTTTCCGAACACTTTTCAAAGGTAGCCCCATGTAGAGAGCATTACAGTAGTCGAACCTCGAGGTGATGAGGGCATGAGTGACTGTGAGCAATGAGTCCCGGTCCAGATAGGGCCGCAACTGGTGCACCAGGCGAACCTGGGCAAACGCCCCCCTCGCCACAGCTGAGAGATGTTGTTCTAATGTGAGCTGTGGATCGAGGAGGACGCCCAAGTTGCGGACCCTCTCTGAGGGGGTCAATAATTCCCCCCCCAGGGTAATGGACGGACAGATGGAGTTGTCCTTGGGAGGCAGAACCCACAGCCACTCCGTCTTATCCGGGTTGAGCTTGAGTCTGTTGACACCCATCCAGGCCCCAACAGCCTCCAGGCACCGGCACATCACTTCCACCGCTTCGTTGACTGGGCATGGGGTGGAGATGTAAAGCTGGGTATCATCCGCATATTGATGATACCTCACCCCATGTCCTTGGATGATCTCGCCCAGCGGTTTCATGTAGATGTTAAATAGCAGGGGGGAGAGGACCGACCCCTGAGGCACCCCACAAGGGAGAGACCTAGGAGCCGACCTCTGTCCCCCCACTAACACCGACTGCGACCGGCCAGAGAGGTAGGAGGAGAACCACTGAAGAACAGTGCCTCCCACTCCCAACCCCTCCAGCCGGTGCAGAAGGATACCATGGTCGATGGTATCGAAAGCCGCTGAGAGGTCAAGGAGCACCAGGACAGAGGACAAACCCCTGTCCCGGGGCCGCCAGAGATCATCCATCAACGCGACCAAAGCGGTTTCCGTGCTGTAACCGGGCCTGAAACCCGACTGCCGGGGACCTAGATAATCGGCTTCTTCCAAGGACCGCTGGAGCTGGAGTGCCACCACCTTCTCAACAACCTTCCCCATAAAGGGAAGGTTGGAGACTGGACGGTAGTTATTAAGCACAGCTGGGTCCAGGGAGGGCTTCTTGAGGAGGGGGCGCACAAGCGCTTCTTTATAGAGTGATGGAAAAACTCCCCTCCCCAAGGAAGCGTTGGTAATCTCCTGGGCCCAGCTCCGTGTCACCTCCCTGCTGGCCGAAACCAACCAGGAGGGACACGGATCCAGTAAACAGGTGGCGGAACTCACAGCTCCAATGGCCTTGTCCACTTCATCAGGTGTCACCAGATCAAACTCTTCCCTTTATAGAATTTTTTAGACCTTTATAGAATTGTTTTTGATTATCATTTGTTGCATAAATTGAGACAATTACAAGAGGTTTTGTTTCTAAATCTAATTGCACTATTAACATCCATCCATCACTGTCATTATATATTTCTTTGCATTCAATTAATTCATCAACATACATTGCTACACCTCTTTTCTTTTGATTTGCCAAGCTACTATATAATTTCCCCAATTTTGAGTTTTTAAGGAGACTTCGTTTTGATTTTTTAATATGAACTTCTTGTAAAATATTTATCTGAGCTTTTTGTTTCATAAGTTTAGTTAATACTTGATTTCTTTTCCTCGGGTTGTTCAATCCATTTACCTTGACTGAAAATATTTTCAGATCTTGTATCATCTTTATTTTTAGTACCTTTTAACTTCTTTTGGTTCTCGAAGTCGGGTTTCCAAAATTAGTTTCTGTGAAGCCTGTGTTTGTTTTTGCTCCACTGCCATTGGTTCCTCCCCTCCGCCACATGTAGCCCCCATCGTAACATCACTACTCTTTGGTTCTATCCGAATTTGTTCAATTCTATCCAATCCGCTGCGTGCTAGGAAAGATCTTGCTTATTCCACGTTTTCTATTTTCACTCTCGTTGATTGCCAAGTCAAACCCTCTGGTACCAGCCATCTGAAAACAATGTTCTTTCTGATCAAGATGCTTGTAAGAAAGTAGTATTCTCTTCTACTCTCTCGAACTCTCTTCGGGACTTGTTTGAGGATTGTGATTTCTTTCCCATTACGTTGAGCGGTCTCATTTTTTGTCAGTCTCAGTATCTCGTCTTTGATAATTCTTCTTGAAAACTTAATATGAACTTCTCTAGGTAAGTTATGGCATCTTGCCTAGCCAGTCTGGACTCAGTAAACTTCATCGATTTCTCTTATCAATTCTGCTGGATCCGCCTGCATGATGCCTCCTATGACTTCTGCCATTTTTGCGGACAAATCTTAATCTCTTTCTTCATCAATATTTTGGAACCTCAGACCATGTGAAGCGGATTGGAGTTCTAGGTTGGTTATTGCTATGTCAAAATCTCTGCGGGCTGCATAGTTGCGATCTTCATATTCTTCCACACTCTGTCCCATGATTTGAATTTTTCCCTCTGTCATTTGTATTCTTTTTTCGCTGTCTTGTAAGTTTTGTTGCATGACTTTTATATTTCCATCCATTTCGGCAACATTTCCTTTGACTACATTTAGTTCAGTTTTAAGTTCAGCAATTTCTTTTTTAATCTCATCTTTCATCTCCGTCATTTCTTGTCTCATTTCTTGCTTCATTTCTTGTAGATACATTTTCATTTCTTCTTTATTCGTGCCAAGTTGAGTTTTTGTCTGAGTTTGTGTTGTTTGTACGACCTCTTGAATGCCTGCTAGTGCTTCTTGAATAGTCTGGAAATTAGAGTCCATAGGTGGCTTTTCTTTTTCTTTCTCTTTGGCCAGCATTGTAGTGATGGTCCTTTGTTGTACTCCTGGAGAGAGGGATCAGGTGGGGAAGGGAAGAAAACAAAGTTTCTAGCACATAGTTAATTATTAAGAAAAATAGGAATATAATATATAATATAATTCTAATAAAGAAATTTATAAAAATTTTAAAAGAAGTAATAGGTAAAGGAGAAAGAAGAAAAGAGAAGAGAAAAAGAAGGAAAAACCTATTACAGATTTGTTTAAGAGAAAAGGAAAATATTTATTTAAAAAATTGTTTCTAATATTCAAAAAATATAAAAAGATAACAAAAAAGAAAATAGTCAAAAAATAATAATAATCACACTTTGAGTTAAAAAGAAGAGAAAAAAAGGAAAAAATATCAAAAATCTAAAAAAAAGTCCAAAAAGTTCTAATAAGTCCAAGTAAACCAAATTTGAATTATGCTTTAATAAGAATATTCAAATAATATAAATCCAAAACCAACGTCCAATATGATTTCCAAGTTCAAATAATTATAAAAATAAAATCCAGGTCTCCTTATTTTGTAAAAAGAAAGAGAAAAAGAAAAATACGAAAAATATCCTCACGCCTCTAATATCATGCAAAAAAAAAAAGTCCCAGCAAATCCAAAAAGGAGAAAATGAGACAAATTGAAAAAAGAAGAAAGGCTAAATTTTAAAAATAGGAAATTGAAATAAGCAATCCAAAATTTATTCCAGATTATACCTTCAATGTACAGTGTTCCCTCGATTTTCGCGGTCTCGATTTTCACGAAACGCTATACCACGGTTTTTCAAAAAATATTGATTAAAAAATACTCCACGGTTTTTTTGCTATACCACGGTTTTTCCCACCCGATGACGTCATACATCATCACCAAGAGTCACTTCTCTGTCTCTTTCTCTTTCTTTCCTGTCATTCTCTGCTTCAATCATTTTCTCATTTCTCTTTTTTCTCCCCTTTTTTCTATCATTTCTCTCTCTCTTTCTTCCTCTCTCACACTCTTCCTCCCTCTCTCATCTCTTTCTTTCCTTCTCTCTCTTTCCTTCTCTCTCCCCCCCTCTACTTGCCCACGAGAAGAAAAAAAGCAACCTCTGCCGGGCAGCTCCCTTTGTGCCCCCGCTTTGTGCCTGCCTCTTGTCCCTCTCTTTTGGGGATTTTTTTTTCTTTTCTTTTTTCGCCTTTGGTCTCCCATTAAACCAAGGAGAATGTGAAAAGGGGGGGGGGAATGCCCAGGAGGAAGCAGGAGCAACCCAAGCGCCTCTCTTTACGTAAGTGCTCCTTTTCTTTTTTTAAAAAAATCGCCCCCTTCTCTGTTTTGCCCCCCCATTTTCCTTCTCCCCTGTCCTGTTCTCCGTCCTTCCTGCAAGCCTCCTCCGTTGTTTTGTGCATTAGTTTAGGGTTACAGAGGTGAATCTGACAAAGACAGCACCCGGGTTATGCCTCTTTTAGGTCTGAGCTAAGGCAGCCATGTTGGTGATGAACAGCCTTGTGCCCTTTTAATTTTTTTCCCTCCTCTCTCTCTCTCCTTCGCTGTGTGTCTCTGTCTCTCTCTGTCTGAGTGCGTCTGTGTGAGCGTGAGAGAGGGAGTGCGTGTATGTGTGTGTGTGTCTGTGTGTCTTTCCCTCCTCTCTTTCTTCGCTCTTCTAGCTCTTTCCCCTCCCCTTTCTTCGTATTGTGCATTTGTGTCCATGTATGGACGGGTTTCTCTGAAGGGGGTCTCTCTTTTTTTTGGTGAATTTATTGGGGTGGGGAGTCGCGAGTGGAAGTGTTTCTGGTGCCTTGTGCAGAATCGGTTGCGAGGTCCGCCTCTGGCTAAAGGTTGCGGCTTGCGCTGGTCGGCCTCGGAGGCGGGAGAAGGCGAAGAGCAAGTGGGGAACCCAGCGGGGTGGATGGTGGCGGCGGCGTGTGTGTGTGTGGTGGTGGGGATAGGATAGAGAGGGACCTGGGAGAGTTCGGGTCTGCCGCTTGGTCGCCGCCGAGGAGAAGCACGGGGAGGGTGAGAGAGGGAGATCGTGGCATGCGAGGTCCCTGCAGAGCAGAGGGGGTGGCTGAGGCGGCGGAGGCGTAGTGGCGGCGGCAGCAGCAGGCGAGCTTGGAGCCTTGCTTCGCCTCCTTCGCTGCAATAAAAACGAAGGGGTCAGACGCAGCCTCGGCGAGCCGAAGGTTTCCGCGGCTCTGACCCAGAGCAGGAAGGGCTGGTGGGGGCGGCGAATCCACCTCCCCAGCCACCGGAGGGAGATCGGGCTGGTGGGGGCGGCGAATCCACCTCCCCAGCCACCGGAGGGAGATCGGGCTGGTGGGGGCGGCGAATCCACCTCCCTAGCCACCGGAGGGAGATCGGGCTGGTGGGGGCGGCGAATCCACTTCCCCAGCCGGGCGGAGGGAGATCGGGCTGGCGAGGGTGGCGAATCCACCTCCCCAGCCAGGCAGAGGGAAATCGGGCGGGCGGGCGGGCGGTGGGCAGCCAAAAATGGTGTTTTTACTTCCGCACCGCTATATCGCGGAAAATCGATTTTCACGGGAGGTCTTGGAATGTAACCCCCGCGAAAATCGAGGGATCACTGTAATTTCATTCAGATAATGTGATTTCAATTCAGCTCATAAGTTCATGTATTCAATTCATTAATATATCTTACTTCATTCACTCAATTAATTACCAAATGAGTCTTTAATATTTTAATTGAAAAAAGGAAAAATCTATTTTAAAAAAATGAATAACAAACAGGAAAGAGTAGAAACACCACACTATAATCTTAAAATTGAAAAAAAAGAGAAAGTTGTACGTAGTTTTAACAAAGTCAAGTAGTTCCGGCTAATCTTCTTTTCCGCGTATGGATATCACTTACAGTTTTTTTTCTTTTGTTTGTGTTCGCCTTCAGGCTAAAATCTTCTTTAACAAACTTGTAGGAATACCAAAAGAGTTCCGTGTGGTGCTGTTAATCTCCTTTATCTGCCGATCTATTCCTCATAGACTTCTGTTCTATTTTTAACTTCCACTATCAGCGACCGCTATGGCTGTGTCCAGGCAGCCGCCTGGGCACAGCTCTCCATTCCTGCAGCTGCGGGGCTATCCCTAATCCCCGGGGCCGCGGCGATCCCTCCCGGGGGATCCAGGAACCCCCTGTCCTGGGCTGACCCCTCCGGTGTCAGCACAACGCGAAACGGCGTCCTGCAGGGTGGAAAGGAAGACTGCGGAGCCAGGGCTGAGCCTCCGCTCCTCTGGCGTGATCGGGCTCCACCCGGAAGTGAAACTACTGTAGTTGTTAAACTAATGTTGATTTCAGTAGAAAATTCAGTTAGAATTGTTGTTAAAGTAATGTAGTTGTTAAACTAATGTGTAGTTGTTAAACCATTGTGAGTAGCATGAGTAGATTCTGTCCAATCTCTCAAAAAGATGAGGTGACTGGAGGTGGTCTCCCAATAAAATATATCAGTTCAGATTATAGCATAGAGGCAAATGTACAGAGATATTAAAAGTTCAAATAAATGAGTCATATTTCCAACAAAAAATACCTTAATGTGGAAGACTAATAATACAATAAGTATCACTGTATCAAGAAATGGGGTAAATATCCATGTAGTTATAAAATTATGTCTTAATGAATCACTCTGTTGACTGAAAAATAATATGTATCAAGAAAAGCAGTGTCACGAAATGTTAAGGAGCTTTCAACTAAGGCTCACCCTCCATAGATTTGTACACACTGAACAACTTTTCAACTTTAAATTTACAGGTAATTTGAAAAGCATTTTAATAACAAAAATATACCTTCCACTCAGTTGATGAGCCTGGTGTAGTGTTGGCTATCTTGTTTAACATGTTCCAAGCCATACAATCCTTCTATGGGTCAATAAATCCTTTTTAGGAAGAAAATTATTTGAAAAGATAAATATAAGACCAATGATTCCAACAGGCAAATTAGTTGTTAAAGAAAGTTAGCTGACCAGAACCAGAAGAATTTGTCTGCTATCACCTTAATTCCACATATCTTTTTTCTTTGGGGAAAATAAATCAGAAAAGGTTAGCATTGTGGCTATATGTGTCATACTCATGTGGTGGGCATTGCCCAACCAGATGGCTGGGTTCCATAATGTGATAGGATAAAGGTGAAGCCAATAGTCCAAGACTTAAAACTGTCCAGTTCATTCCTATTAATTCCAGGCTGCACATGTATTATAATACCTTCCCGTGCATAACTCCCTAGATAAAATGAGATCTTTCAAAAGTCATAGATACATACATATTTCTTGTACGAATGGATTAGTGAAGACAGCAAGAAGACATTAAAAGTGCCTGGGAAGATGAGCAAATTATCAGCAAATGAATTATATGGGCTCCTCAATTTGGGCTCAAGACAATGGAGAATATGTTGGCAGATGATGGGATGCCCCCAATCGCATGCTGATTATCATTGGCTCTTTGCATTTTCTCCCACTCTCTGGAAATCAACCCAAAATTTGTCATTGGCTCCCAAGGAACAAAGTGAAAAAAATTAAAATGGGGGGGGGGGGAGACGGGGAGACGGGAAGACACTCTAACAATGGATTAGTTCCAGAATTAACTCATCTTCCCATGTGCTTTTCTTGTCTTCTTGCTGTCTTCCACAAAATTATTCTACAGCGCTAGAAGCTCTCCCATCATCCACATCCATTAGGCCTTTCATTTTAAGTTTCCAATTTTGACAGGCTTGCACTTCGGGCCTGCTAAATTGCCTGAGAGAATCATTTTAGCTCAACCTCCTTTATTTAGCCCTTTTAAAGAATCTTTCACACTCTCACTGGAACAAAGAAAAGGGTAATGAAACATCTGCAAGAAAGCAGAAAGTTCAGAGAATCCAAGGGCCCCTCAGAGCTGATTTCATACTTCGGATGGGGACAGCTCAGGTATCCTGATATCATAATTAATACAGCCCAATAAGTGCAACACATACTTTTATATGTTTTGTGTCTATATTACATACAATTACTTTATTAGGAATCACTAATATTAAGATTAGGAATAATAATCATTAAGGGGCATGCATAAGCACACCAGTGTGCCTACCGTCCCTGTCCCTAATGGTCCCTTTTATTCATATCCATTTCATGTATTCATAATTATGTTTTTATATCTGTTATCTAATAAAGAGGTCTCCAACCTTGGCAACTTTAAGCCTGGAAGACTTCAATTCCCAGAATTGCCCAGCCAGCAAAGCAACCTGGGCTGGGGAATTCTGGGAGTTGAAGTCCGCCAGGCTTAAAGTTACGAAGGTTGGAGACTTCTGATCTAATGCATTCTTGACGAAATAAAAAATTAATTAATTAATTAATAACTCTTGCATATAGAAAAGGCATTCAAGGTAATCCTTTCTCGTTCGTTTTAAAATACCAAACGAAGATATTTCAAGACGCTTGTAGAGTCGCCTGGCCTAATTCCCCATAATCATGAGAAAAATAATGAATAGGGAAAATCTATGGGCAATAGATTTATTATAACAGGAAACAGATGCCCCTCTGTACAGCCCCTGATATAGCTTGTCTTTGCTCCTCTCTCTATGGCCGACCACGGGAAGTGACGTTCTCCTTTCCACCCACCCAAGACTGTCCTCTTGCCGCAGGAAGGTCGCGCAGGCGCAGCGGGGCCCGAAGCAAGTGTCTGAGATCAGGCTCAGCTAAGAAGATGTCCCGGGGTCCGGGTTCGGGGATGCAACCCAGAGACATCCCCGAGGAGGTGATCGGCTACACCCCAGATGAGAAGTTCCGGCAGCAGCAGCTGCGAGAGCTCCGCCGCCGCTGGCTCAAAGACCAGGAGCTGAGCCCCCGGGAACCAGTCCTTCCCCAGCGGAAGGTCGGCTGGGTGGAAGGTTTCTGGCAGCGCTTCCTCCAGCCCGAGACGTTCTGGAAGAGACAGGTGAAGCACAGCACAAGTGGTGGGGGGGGATAGGGGATTCCCATCAGATTCCCGTGCTTTCTGGCCACGGTGGCTGAGGACGATGGGGGTTGTAGTACAGCATCTGGCCCGGGCACCAGTTCCAGGGAAGGTGCCTCTACCTGAAGCAAAGGAAGGTTTTTGATCGATTTAAGATTGCAACCCTACGTTTTATTGGGATTTAAGGTAGAAACTCCCTTTTGCAATAACGACAAATGAAATGATGATAATAAGTGTAATGCGTAAACAAAAAAGGGAAATGTGTAACAATTTATTTATTTTATTTCACTTCTATGCCACCCATTTCGGAGGACTCAGGGTGGCAATGTCGAATTATTGCAATAGTTATTTTAAATAAAAGATTTGAAAATAAATAACATTTAAGAAAAAAGAAACTCCCTGGTCCACTGGATGTGAGATCTGACAAGCGCTTAGCAGACGTGTGTTATGATTTGTGTGGTTTAATGCCGACATACATACCTCTAATTCAGTGTTTCCCAACCTTGGCAACTTGAAGATATTTGGACTTCAACTCCCAGAATTCCCCAGCCAGCATTTGCCCAGCCAGTATTTGGATAACAAAGCAGGCTGTTTTCATAAAGGAATTTGGCAATATGTGAAAGTTCTTAATTTGGAGGGATATAGAAAATTTTTATAAGGTCTCTGAGATAACTACATGCTGCAAGGCACCTTTTATCTTTCAGCATGGAGGGAAGAGCTGAAAATCTTGTCTCATTTTGTGTGAATGTTCCTATCTGTACCCAACAAACTGATTTTTGAAAACTTACTTGGAATGAATTAGCTTTATGGCTAATTCAGCTATGCATTAAAATTATAGTTTAGTGTGGGATAACATGATAAATATGTACAGTTAAATTTCTCTTACCTCATGGCTATTCCAGAAGGCAAAGGAGATTTGTTCCTACAGGATTGCACTGTAGTTTGCTATTACATAAAAATAACATTAAACATCATTTTTGAATTTCAACAAATCCAATGAAATCATATTGATGCAATCAAGCAGGAAAGAACTAATTTTTAAAATTATTTTTAGGTATTCAAGATGTACAATACTGGAAAACTTGCTATAACTATTATTATTATTCCTCTATGGATTTCCTATTATATTGTCAAGTATCATGTCCAGGTATGTATGTATGTGGAGTGTATCCTTTTGCTGATTAATTCCAATAACATATTTTATTTCTGATATTAGAAAGCTAGGCTTAGGATATGTTAAAAGCCCCACCACCACCACCATCAGAGTGCTGAAATCAGTGCTGAAATGTGCCTTCTATTTTAGCTTCTGAGACACAACAGATTTTTTTTCTGATGATGCAGAAATGATGTTTCCTGATTGGAATAGTGCCTGTCCTTTAAGAAGTATTACTGTGCTATGCACTCATGATTCGGTGTGGAATGGTAGAACAGGAGAAAAGAAGTGTACTATATTTTTTGGAGTATAAGACGCACCGGAGTATAAAACACACCTTAGCTTTTGGGGAGGAAAATAGGAGGGAAAGCCTGCCTGCCAGATATTCATCTGGCTAGTGTCCTTAGTCTGGTCAGCTTCAGCACATTATTTTATCCCCTGGTTTGGACTTTAAAAAAACCTTATTCGGAGCAAATAGCAATGAAAAAAAGCCTGCAAAGACTTAGGGCTGGAAAAACCTTTCTTAAGAGAGAGTAACAATAAAAAGTCTGCAAGCCAGTAGGACCTGGGAAGATCTGGGAAGATCGTTAGTACTTTGTTAGGGCTGGAAAAAAACTTATTTGGAGCGAGTAGTAATGGGAAAAAAGCTTGCAAAGACTTAAGGCTGGGGAAAAAAATCTTCTGACCGATTAGCAATGAAAAAAGCCTGCAAGCCAGTAAAGTCAGGAAGATCATTAGTGCCACATTAAGGCTGGAAAAAAAAGCTTCAAAAAAAGCTACATTCAGAGTATAAGACACACCCAACTTTTCAGCCACTTTTAGGGAGGAAAAAGGTACACCTTACACTCCAAAAATACAGTTCTTGAGTTTTGTTTTATTGTTTTGGGGATTTTTTTTTTTAGTATTCAGTCAATCTGAGATCCAGTGGTGGTACTAAAAGTGATCTTTTTCGTTCCAATCTGATATGGCCCCACCAAGAAAATGCAACATGCAAAAATCTTTAATACCATGCTATTGCAAAATAATAATTGTGAATGCCTAGAGTGTGATCAGAATTTGGTCTAAAATCGTTTTAAGGGGTGAGAGATTCTGTTTAAAGCATATAAACAACGGTGCGTTGTGTCAATATCTTTCCTGAAAACATTGAGTTAATAATTGTTTTTTGTGGAAAATGGTACACGAACAGTTAGATTTCATAACTGTTAACTACTCTTTTAAGTACAATGGCTTTTAATATTTTTCTTTTCCTATAGCTATTCAGCATATTGCCTTGGAAGTATTTTCAGTAATACAGTGGTACCTCATGATACGAACTTAATTGGTTCCAGGAGGAGGTTTGTAAGGTGAAAAGTTCGTAAGACGAAACAATGTTTCCTATAGGAATCAATGTAAAAGCAAATAATGCGTGCAAATCCTTCAGGAAAATCCCAAACTTTAGAAGGGAGGCGAACAGAGGGCAGGGAGGAGCAGCTAAAGGGGGCGGGTGGAAGAAGCAAGGCTAGGCTAAAGGGTGAGTGGGAAGGAAGAAAGGCAAGGGGGGCGCCCCTCCCTTTTCTTTCTTCAAAAGACACTCTTTCAGTGCCTACAAGCACGCTGTTCTCCTACTTTTGTTAATGCAGTCTTTCCCCCTCCAAGCCGTCCCTCCCTTTTCTTTCTTCAAAAGACACTCTTTCAGTGTCTGCAAGCACGCTGTTCTCCTACTTTTGTTAATGCAAAGTCTTTCCCCCTCCAAGCTGCCCCTCCCCAAAAAAATCTTAAACACCGGGTTTGTATCTTGAAAAGTTCGTTAGAAGAGGCATTCGTAAGATGAGGCACCACTCTACTTCTAGTCTTGCATGAACAACTTGCTTTACAGCAATTTAATTGAGTAAGGTCTGGGGTTTGACTTGACCATCTTGGAATGAGAAAATTCCTCTGCTATAGTTATTCTCTCATGTGTTTAGGATCATTGTGCTGCACAGCTCACATTTGTGTAATACTATACGCAATACTACTTTGATATTATTGGACCCAAATCAGCATGGCTTTACTGAAGGCAAATCATGTCAGACTAATCTCATTGATTTCTTTGACTATGTCACAAAGGTGTTGGATCAAGGTGGTGCCGTGGATATTGCCTATCTAGACTTCAGCAAAGCCTTTGATACGGTTCCACATAAAGAGCTGATAGATAAATTAGTGAAGATTGGACTTAATCCCTGGATAGTTCAGTGGATTTCAAGCTGACTGAAGCATAGACATCAGAGAGTTATTGTTAATGGCGAGTATTCTGAGCAGAGACAGGTTACAAGCAGTGTGCCACAAGGGTCTGTTCTGGGTCCTATTCTTTTTAATATGTTTGTGAGTGACATAGGGGAAGGTTTGGTAGGGAAGGTTTGCCTTTTTGCCGATGACTCTAAAGTGTGCAATAGGGTTGATATTCCTGGAGGGGTCTGTAATATGGTAAATGATTTAGCTTTACTAGATAAATGGTCAAAGCAATGGAAACTGCAGTTTAATGTTTCCAAATGTAAAATAAAGCACTTGGGGAAAAGGAATCCTCAATCTGAGTATTGCATTGGCAGTTCTGTGTTAGCAAAAACTTCAGAAGAGAAGGATTTAGGGGTAGTGATTTTTGACAGTCTCAAAATGGGTGAGCAGTGTGGTCGGGCAGTAGGGAAAGCAAGTAGGATGCTTGGCTGCATAGCTAGAGGTATAGCAAGCAGGAAGAGGGAGATTATGATCCCGCTATATAGAATGCTGGTGAGACCACATTTGGAATACTGTGTTCAGTTCTGGAGACCTCACCTACAAAAAGATATTGACAAAATTGAACGGGTCCAAAGACGGGCTACAAGAATGGTGGAAGGTCTTAAGCATAAAACGTATCAGGAAAGACTTAATGAACTCAATCTGTATAGTCTGGAGGACAGAAGGAAAAGGGGGGACATGATTGAAACATTTAAATATATTAAAGCAGAGGTCTTCAAACTTGGCAACTTTAAGACTTGTGAACTTCAACTCCCAGAATTCTCCAGCCAGCATAGCTATGGCAGAATACTGGGACTTGAAGTCCATAAGTCTTAAAGTTGCCAAGTTTGGGGACCTCTGTATTAAAGGGTTAAATAAGGTCCAGGAGGGAAGTGTTTTTAATAGGAAAGTGAACACAAGAACAAGGGGACACAATCTGAAGTTAGTTGGGGGAAAGATCAAAAGCAACATGAGAAAATATTATTTTACTGAAAGAGTAGTAGATCCTTGGAACAAACTTCCAGCAGACGTGGTAGATAAATCCACGGTAACTGAATTTAAACATGCCTGGGATAAACATATATCCATCCTAAGATAAAATACAGAAAATAGTATAAGGGCAGACTAGATGGACCATGAGGTCTTTTTCTGCCGTCATACTTCTATGTTTCTATGTTTCTAACACCTTTTATTATAAGCATCTCTATCATGAGCAGTGGGAAACCTATGACTAGGGCAGTGGTGGCGAACCTTTTAGACACTGCAAAACTCACTTACTTGTCGCAAAGTGCCAACAAGGCAATTTAACCTGAATACTGAGGTTTTACTACCTAAAATAATGATAAAGGCAGAGTTCAGCTAATTGTTCTATGAAAAATGTGATAAATGCACTTTTATGCCCCTTCATTTTTTCTGCTTTTGAAATATTATGCTCAATAATAATAAAAACTTTTGTAATATCATTTCTCTTTTTCTCCTTCCCTTTCTGTTTTTCTCTCTCTTTCCTTGCCTCTCTTCCCCTTTCCCTTCCTCTCTGCCTTTCTCTTTCTCTTTCTCTTCCTCTTTCCCTCCCTCTCTCTCTCTGCCTCTGCTTCTCTCTTTCTCACCCTGTTTCCATCCCTCTGTTTCTCTCTTTCCTTCCCTCCCTCTCTCTCTCATTGCCTTCATCTGTTTCTCCACCCCACCCCTCCAAAACTGGTGCTGGGTAGTGGGAATCTGGAGGCTGATGAGCCTAGGAGCATTGCACCAAAGTTCAGCTGACTGGCAGGGAGGCATGGCACCCCAACGCAGGCAGTTCTGCAGGAAAAGAGCCGTTGTACTTACCTGAACAGTGTTCTCAATGCGCTGCGTGGAGAGTCCAACGTGGGTTATACTCTAGTTTTATTGGTAGGGACTGAGTTTGAATTTAAATAATTAATTCTGTCCTGCCCCCTGCTTGCCCCAGAGGGCTCAGATTTAAAACAAAGGCATAGACATATATTCTTTATATAAAAAAACTTTATTTGTTACAGGAAAAAACCAGAACTATAAAAAGGAACTGCGACCCTGGGCAAGAACAAGGCCGGGTGGGTTTTGGACTCTCCACGCAGCGCATTGAGAAGACCGTTCGGGTAAGTACAATGGCTCTTCTCCAATGCGCTGCTTAGGAGAGTCCAACGTGGGATATATCCAAGCTATGGAGACAGGGAGGGATCAGGCCTGATTAGGGGAGCAGAAGCGGCACAGACTCTTTGAAGAATTCTCCTGCCAAAAGCTGCTTCCGCAGAGGCAAAGACATCGAGGCGGTAATGTCTAATGAACGTTGTTGGGGACTACCACGTGGCTGCGCGACAAATATCCTCCACTGACGCCTGTGTGTTCCAGGCGGCGGATGTGACCGCACTTCTGGTGGAGTGCGCTGTAATCCCTTGTGGTACCTGCTGGGACCGTGCAATATATGCTTCCACTATGCAAGATCTTATCCATTGTCCAATTGTTTGGGAGGAGATCTTGAGTCCCTGAGTGGCTGGGAGGAAGGAGACGAACAAGGCTTCAGATTTTCTAATTGGTTGTGTCCTACGAATGTACAGTTTGAGGGTTCACCGGACATCTAGTTTATGCCAGCGGTATTCCAGAGAATGAGCGGCTTGGGTGCAGAAATCCGGAAGTACGACCTCTTGGGAACGGTGAAATGGTGTGTTGACCTTCGGTAGAAACGCCGGGTCCAGTTGCAGGACCACTCTATCTTGATAGAAAATGCATAAATCCTGCCGTACCGAGAAGGCTGATAATTCCGACACCCTTCTGGCTGAAGTAATTGCTACCAGAAGAGCGGTCTTAAATGAGAGTATGCGAAGTGGAACTGAGTGCATTGTTTCAAAAGGTGGGCCAGTTAATGCCCGAAGGACCAGTGGGAGGTCCCAGGTGGGATACATGTGCACCACCTGTGGTCTGATGTTAGTAGCACCGCGGAGGAAGTCTCGAATGTAGGGCTGGTGATATAGTGACCACAAATTGTCCAGGCGGAGTACTGTGTACAATGCTGCTACCTGCCGGCGGAGGGTGTTCGGTGCTAGTCCGCTTGTGTGTTTAGAGTCCCTGCTATGTGCTCCGCCTTCAAGGACTGCAGGTGTTGTTCCGCCCAGGAAACCAGTGTCTCTGCTTCCTTCATGAGGCATTGTGATTTTGTGCCTCCTTGATGGTTTATATATGCCCGGGTGGCCACATTGTCTGTGAGGATGAGGACTGGGCGGCCTGCCACCTGGGGAAGGAACTGGCGTAGGCTAGCGATACCGTCCTTAACTCAAAGAAGTTGATGCTGTTGTTGGCAAGCTCTTTCAGAGTCCAGTTGCCCTGGGCTATTTGGTGTGCCGTGTGTGCCCACCAGCCTGAGAGGCTCGTGTCGGTTGTCACAGTGATGCACATCTGTTCCTTGAAGCAGGTGCCCTGGTGGATAGCTGATGTTGTCCACCATTGAAGGGAGTGGCAGACCCTGGGTGGTAATCGAACTAGCTTGCTGGTGTGACTGTTTTTGTTCTTCTGAAATGGCAGGAGGAACCATTGTAGTTGTCGTGTGTGTAGTCTTACCCAGGGGGCCACGTCGATGTATGATACAAACATGCCCAGTAGCCTGGATATTAAGGCCAGTGGTACTTTGTGGTTGTGACGTACTGATTGTACTGTCTCTAGTAGGGATGCTTGACGGTCTGGTGACAGGAAGATGTGGCAACTGACCGTATCTATGATTGTGCCGAGATGACGAAGCGATGTTGTAGGTGTCAGGTGACTCTTCGCGAGATTTATTGACAATCCATATGCCTGTAGGGACCAGATGGTGTGGGATAGATCGACCTGTGCTTGTTTGGGCGACCTGGATAGAATAATGATGTTGTCTAAGTAGGCTTGGAGTCTTATGGACTGCCATTACAACATCTAGCAACTTGGTAAATGTCCTGGGTGCTGAGGATAGCCCGAAGGGCATGGCCCGGGATTGGAAGTGGGCACCTCCCAGGTAAAACCGTAGGTATCTCCTGTGGTCCAGGTGGATTGGTACATGTAAATATGCCCCTGTAAGTCTATGGAGGTCAGGAGGTCGTGCTGACAGATGCAGGCTAGGATGGATTTGAGTGACTGCATCTTGAACCTGCTGTACTTTACATTAATGTTCAGTTGCTTTAGATTGAGGATTAAACGATGTCCCCCTGAATTTTTGGGCACTAGGAAGATGTGTGAATAAAATCCCTTTCCCTCCTGGTCATGAGGTACCGGTTCGCTGGCCACGATGTCCAGCAGGTGTTGGACTTTTTGTTGGAGTAGGTCCCTTTCCGCTCTGTTGGCGGGGATGGGGCATCTGAAGTACCGGTTGGGCGGGAGGGCAAGGAATTCTAGACGCAGTCCTGATTGGATGGTGTTTATGGCCCAGCAATCTGAGGATGTCTCTTCCCATTGCGTGGGGAACCCTTGAAGATTTCCTCCAATGGGAGCATCTGTGGATGAGTCATTTGGATTTCCGAAAGTTTCTGGAGGGTTGACCCCTAAACGGGTGTTTAGGTTTTGTGTATGGATGGTACCCCCCCGCGTTCCTGTCTCTGAAGGGCAGTCTATCCTGTCGATAGTATCCTTGGCCATAGGTTCTCTGGGCTTGCGCAAAGGGAGAGGCTGTAGTGGTGTCGTAACGAAAAGTCTGTCTGCGGCAATATGGTGCTGGTCTTCTATCAGCACGCCTATAAGCCTTAGGGAGGACCTTGCGTTTGTCTTTGTCCTCAACCAACACTGAGTCTAATGACTCGCCAAATAGTTTCTCCCTGCTGAAGAGAGCTGCCACAAGACGCCATTTAGATCTTGCATCGGCGTGCCAGCTTTTGAGCCAGAGAAGGCGGTGTGAGGACATAGTGGCCGCCATGGAACGCGCCGTGAACTTAGCGGAGTTCAATGTTGCGTCCGCGGAAAACTCCGCTGCAGCAAGAAGTTTAGTTAAGTCCTGACGGGGTCTAGCGTCCTCTGGGTCCAGTCTGGATTGCATTTCTTTAATCCAAACAATGTATGTGTGTTTAAAAAATGAAGCTGCATGGGCAACCCGCAATGCCCATGCTGCTGACTGATGTGATTTGCGGATGAGGGTTTCTGCTTTGCGGTCGTCCGGCTTCAGACCTTCCATGTCTGCTGAGACTACAAGATTGGCAACAAGATTGATCCACAGGGGGGAACTGTAGCAATCCTTCAATGTCCGGGCCAAACCCATAGAACTTCTTTTCGATGGAGGAAGGGCCTGTGGCCGCTGTAGGGTTCTCCCACGGGCGTTTTATATTATCAATGAAAATTGAAGACGAGGGGATGAAGTCGGATTCCTTTTCTGGCTCAGTAAAAAGTCCTGCAGTCTGGTCCAGCTCTACTGATGGGTCGGTAGGCTTGGTAGTGGAACCCAGCCTAGCTGTGGTCTTTGTGCAAAAGGGTTTTGAACAGTGCGGGTTTAAACAAGCCGGTAAAAACTGGTTGTTCAGCAAATGTCTCTTCATCCTCAGAGAACTCGTCCTCTGCCCCACTTCCCTCATCATGTGATGGGGTCTGAGCCCCCAGCGAGTCCTGGTAGGTGTAGTGGGCATTAGCCATAGGCCATATCTCTGGTTGCTGGCTCTTGGTAGGCATAGGAGGTTGCTGCTGGATGCCTGTGGCGATGCCCTGCGAATATGCGTTGGCAATCATGTCCTGCACCATTGGGGAGAGGTGATGCCAAGCATCAGGGCCCGACCACAGGCCTGCAGTAGATGGCACCAGCTTTGAATTTGCCAGAGGTGGAGACTGCAACCCCACATCCTGTCCCGGGGTTGTTGTGCGAGCTGAGGCACCGAGCATGGGGAGTGTCTCCCCGCGTTCAGGAGACCAGTCTTTGTCTGCGTTTGCAAAGGCAGGTTCTGGTATATCTATGGCATTAGCTGTGGGTTGGGGAGGCATACCCATTTGGGAGGGTGGGAGGCTCCAATGCTGTTGAAATTGATTGTAAGGCAGAGTCCAGGTCTCCTCCTGAGCCTGCTCCATCATTTTTTGCAGAGCTTTAATCCTCTTTTCAGTCTCTTTAGCAGATGCAGAAGACTGGGAGGATTTGGACTTTGGCTTAGTGGAAGGTGCCTTGTCCTTGGGCTTAACCACAGCTGGGGGTGGTGCAATCTCTTCTGCCCCTTGTTTTTGTTCTTTAGTCTCAGCCATTGAAGCTGTTGGCGCTTCCAGTCTCGCACCGCCAACAACAAGCCACCAGGTGGCAACCTACCCTAGAGAGACAGGCTTCTCAAGGCACACAGAAAAAACGCTGGCTTTTTGCTGCTGAAATAGCCTGTAACGCGAGCCCCGACAGCTGTTTAAACTTTGCGCCAGCTAGTAGTGAAGGAGAAAAAAAATTCCGGAAGCCGGGATTCCCTTTAAAAGGTCTTCGGCGGCTCGCACATGCGCCCACCAGTAACCTGGTTACTATGGGGCTTTTAAAATGGCGGCCCCCAGGCTGACGACGGGGACGCCATTAGCGAGGTCAAGAAAAGGGCGTGGCAGCGCCGAACATCTGATTAGCGCGGCGAGCTGCGGCACAAAATACAAACTCTGAAGAGTCAACCTGAAGAAAGGACTTTGGAGGAGCTGGTTTCAGGTGCAGCGGAGAGACGGACCCTCGCTGCTGCCTCGGTAAGTCAGGGGCTCAAACGGGCATTTTGGGGGTTGGCAATGTCCACTGAGGACAGGGGCCAGCCCGAAGCGACCAGCAATTTAACCTATGTGAGCCTGGCCCCGGAGGGCGAGGCTCCTTGCCCATTAAAATTCATTTAAGCTCCTGGGTTGTATCTGCTGAGGAAAGGGACCCATATGAGCAATCCAGGCGGTTCTTGCCGGCGGACCGGTTAACCAGTCAAAGGTATACAATTATATAATTAAAAATTAACTTACCTTATCTTGTTTAGGAGAGTCCAACATGGTGGAAGTCAATCGGAGAGGATAAAAATAACGTCCCTACTCTACGACTGAGTTTTAAAACTGAGCCCTCTGGGGCAAGTAGGGGGCGGGACAGAATTAATTATTTAAATTCAAACTCAGTCCCTACCAATAAGACTAGAGTATAACCCATGTTGGACTCTCCTAAGCAGCGCATTGGAGAAGCAACTGACATCCGGGAGGCCAGAAGGAGCCTAGACCAGGGGTAGGCAAAGTGGTCTCTTCTATGACTTTTTTTACTTCAACTCCCAGAATTCCTGAGCCAATCATGCTAGCTCAGGAATTCTGGGAGTTGAAGTCCACATGTCATACAAGAGACAACTTTGCCTACCCCTGGCCTAGGCGATCCAGGGTTGCATTGCGGCTCTGTTTCGTAATGAATTTCAGGAGGAGGGGGACCCCATCTCCTCCATTGGGAAACACCTGAGCTAGGGTGGTGAATCTATAGCATCATGTGAGAGGTGGCATGCAGAGCCATCTCTGTGGGCATGTGCGTCATCGCCCCAGCCTAGCTCCATCGCATTTCTTTGTCAATTTCATTTTCAGGGAAACAAAAGCTTGTGGGACTAAAAAAAATTTTTACTCAATCAATTCCAACTTTGTGAGATCTTCTCCTTTCATGAGAAGTTGGAATTGATTGAGCAAATTTTTTTTTCATTCATTCAATCATTCATTCATTCATTCATTCATTCATTCATTCATTCATTCATTCATTCAGTTGTGTTTCTGAATGGTTGTCCCTTTTCCATTCCCAACTCAGCCAGTGTGGACAACTTTCACCATAGGGTTTTGGCCTCTGTGGAGGAAGGTAGGATCATTAAGGAAAAGTCACTAGACGGGAAAATTCTTAGGATAAAAATGCTAAGGATAAGAATGGGAATTTTGATAATGGCGAAGGCCACTCAAGGGCATTGCTCGTTCTTTTCCCAACCAGAGGTTTATTAACAAGTCATTCTGAGGGTTGCTACTGCTTCATGTTTTTTTTCTCTCCTCTCTTTTCCTTGCTTGATATCTGCCATAAAACAATGCGTGGTGTAATGTCATCAAAGAGGGTGTTTCCTTAACCCCTAGTGCCAATGGTATCACACTATACATTATGGCTATGCTAGCTGTTGCATGAGAAAGGGAGGAAAAACCTAGGACAGGGGTAGACAAAGTTGGCTCTTCTATGACTTGTGAACTTCAGCTCCCAGAATTCCTGAGCAAGTCATGCTAGCTCAGGAATTCTGGGAGTTGAAGTCCACATGTCATAGAAGAGCCAACTTTGCCTAGGAAGATGCATCTATTGAGTTCAACCAGTTCAGTTTAAGGTGTTAGCAACATTGTTAGGTATCAGATAGGGGCCTTTCCCAAACTGGATATGCAGATATGGAATTGGAAATTGCCTGCATGTAAAACAGGTCAAGCATCAAATTCTAGGCAATGCTCAGGTTATTACATTGCTTGAGATATGGAAGAGTAAAATAAATAGTAGAGTTGATGAAAACCAGCAAGAGGATCAGCAGAAAGACTACTTGTGAAGTAGAGGAAGACATAACATAAGCTTTCTTCCTGCAAGTAATGGAGGAGAGAGGCAGCTTGAGTCTATGCAAAGGATTCAAGAGGTCCATGGGTGTTTCAGCTGGGTTTATTTCAACATGGCCAACTCTCCATAGGAAGATTCACTGCGAGACAAGAATTACACTAATATCAAAGAAATGGTGGAATAGAATCACTGAAGAATGGAAAATTTAATATTTTAAAATGTATTTTAAATAATAAAATTGAATTGTTAAATTGTCCCATGGCGAGTTGTCCTGAGGTGAGTTGGCCATGGTGAGTTGGCAGTGGCAGGTTTGGTTGCAGCGACTTGGCTGGGCTGGATTGATTGATTGGTTGATTGATTGACTGACTTACTGACACAATCATTCATTCATTCATTCATTCATTCATTCATTCATTCATTCATTCATTCATTCATTCATTTGTGTTTCTGAATGGTTGTCCCATTTCTATTCCCAACTCAGCCAGTGTGGACAACTTTCACCACCAAAGAAATTGCTGAATTCGTTGGCTGGAGAAGATATGTGGTTTGGAGAATCTGAGAGAAGTAGACTTGAATTTAGAGGGAAGGACTTGGGACTAGGAAGAGAGAGAGAGAGAGAGGAACTGCAAATGGGACCATGCAGAATCTGTTACTTTTAAAGTCAAGGAAGGAAGAAATTAAGGATAATTACTTTGTGCATAAAAGGCACCATTAAAACACAATAATTGAATATTTTATAGTTATAATACATTATTTTAATATAAAACATGGATTTATAATCAAAATAATTTTTAAATATTTAAATTCATGGGGATGTACATGAATGCGCAAGGTCGGACACATATGGGGGGGTCAAAAATGCATGCAGTCAGTGGAGGGGCAGGGGGTCACTTGCATATGCATGGAGTGGGGGAGCATAGGGGGAGTGCGCACATATGCAGCGTGCATGCAGGGGAGTTGTGTGGGCAATTGCGAGGCTGGGTGTGTGTCACACAAGCATTGCATTATGGGTGTGCAAGTATGCTTTCGGCAAGTGACAATAAAAATGTTAATCACCAATGTGTTAGGGTAACACCTCTTTAGCCTATTTAAAGTCTTGCATGTCATCTAATATATTATTATTATTATTATTATTATTATTATTATTATTATTATTATTATTATTTATTAGATTTGTATGCCGCTCCTCTCCGTGGACTCAGGGCGGCTCACAACACAATAAAACAATTCATAACAAATGTAATAATATACAATTTAAAATTTAAAATAGTTAAAAAACCCCATTTTTAAGCAGACATACCTACAAACATACCATACATAAATTATATAGGCCCGGGAAAATATCTCAATTCCCCCATGCCTGACGACAAAGGTGGGTTTTGAGAAGTTTACAAAAGGCAAGGAGGGTAGGGGCAGTTCTAATCTCTGGGGGGAGCTGGTTCCAGAGTCGGGGCCGCCACAGAGAAGGCTCTTCCCCTGGGGCCCACCAACCGACATTGTTTAGTTGACGGGACCCGGAGAAGACCGACTCTGTGAGACCTATTCGGTCGCTGGGATTCGTGCAGCAGAAGGCGGTCTCGGAGATATTCTGGTCCGATGCCATTAAGGGCTTTATAGGTCATAACCAACACTTTGAATTATGGCCAGAAATTGATCGGCAACCAATGCAGACTGCGGAGTGTTGGTGTGACATAGGCATATTTTGGAAAGCCCATGATTGCTCTCGCAGCTGCATTCTGCACGATCTGAAGTTTCCGAACACTTTTGAAAGGTAGCCCCATGTAGAGAGCATTACAGTAGTTGAGCCCCGAGGTGATGAGGGCATGAGTGACTGTGAGCAGTGAGTCCCGGTCCAAATAGGGCCGCAATAGGTCCAAATAAGGCCTATTTAAAGTCCAAATAGTCCCGGTCCAAATAGTCCCGGTCCAAATAGGGCCGCAAGTCCAAATAGTCCCGGTCCAACCTGGGCAAATGCCCCCCTCGCCACAGCTGAAAGATGGTTCTCTAATGTGAGCTGTGGATCGAGGAGGACACCCAAGTTGTGGACCCTCTCTGAGGGGGTCAATAATTACCCCCCCACAGTGATGGACGGATAGATGGAATTGTCCTTGGGAGGCAAAACCCACAGCCACTCAGTCTTATCCGGGTTGAGTTTGAGTCTGTCGACACCCATCCAGGCCTCAACAGCCTCCAGGCAACGGCACATCACTTACACTGCTTCGTTGATTGGACATGGGGTGGAGATGTGAAGCTTGGTATCATCAGCGTACTGATGATACCTCACCCCATGCCCTTGGATAATTTCACCCAGCGGTTTCATGTAGATATTGAATAGCAGGGGGGAGAGGACCGACCCCTGAGGCACCCCACAAGGCAGAGACCTTGGAGTCGACCTCTGACCCCCCACTAACACCGACTGCAACCGACCGGAGAGGTAGGAGGAGAACCACTGAAGAACAGTGCCTCCCACTCCTAACCCCTCCAGCCGGCACAGAAGGTATCATGGTCGATGGTATCGAAAGCCGCAGAGAGGTCAAGAAGCACCAGGACAGAGGATAAACCCCTGTCCCGGGCCCGCCAGAGATCATCCATCAACGCGACCAAAGCAGTTTTACAATTAGAGTCGAGCTCCACCCGGATCTGAGCGATTTTATCAGCGAAAAACGTGTTAAAATACTCGGCACTACTCTGCAAAGGCTCCCCAACTCCCCCCTGATTAAGAAGGGAGCGGGTCACACTAAACAGAGCGGCCGGGCGGGATTCCGCTGATGCAATCAAGGCGGCATGATACGCGCATCTTGCCGCCTTGAGCACCACTTTGTAAGTCTTAATAAAAGCTCTTACAAATGTTCGATCGGATTCAGACTCACTCTTCCTCCATCGCTTCTCTAGACGTCTCTTCTGGCGTTTCAACTCCCGGAGCTCCTCGTTGAACCATGGAGCTCTACGGGGTCTAGCGCCACGGAGAGGTCGCAAAGGCGCAATCTGATCAAGAGCCTCCACTGCAGCCTTCTTCCTGGCCTCCGCAAGAGACTCTGCCGAACTGTGGACAAGTGCATCTGGAATAACCCCAAGCGCCGTCTGAAAGCCCTCTGGGTCCATCAGGCGTCTGGGGCGGAAAATCTTAATCGGTTCCGCCTCTCTGCAGGGAAGGATTGGAGCCAGGAAGTCAAGCCATAGTAGAAAATGGTCCAACCATCACAAAGGCAATGCTTCTAAGCCCCTTAGTCTCAGACCATTACTCAATTCCTCAGAGAGGAATACCATGTCGGGTGCGTGCCCTCCCTTGTGAGTTGGAGCCTGTACTACTTGAGTCAGGTCCCTGGCTGTCATGGTGGCCATGAACTCCTGTGCCAGTCCAGAGGCTTCACCGAGTGACGGCAGGTTGAAGTCCCCCAAGACAATAAGTCTGGGGAACTCCACCGCCAACCCGGCTACCTCCTCGAGCAGCACAGGCAGGGCTTTTGACACGCAGCTGGGAGGCAGGTATGTGAGAAACAAGCCCACGTGAACCCCTAAGTCCAACTTCATCAAGAGAGACTCGCAACCCGCAATCTCTGGAGCAATGAGTCTACGTAGGCAAAGGCTCTCCCTGGCTGTAATAGCCACTCTCCCCCTTCCCTGGGGTTGAGGTTGATGCCATATCTGAAACCCGGCTGGGCAAATTTCAGAGAGAGGAACTCCTCCCTCTGGGCCCAGCCAGGTTTCAGTAATAAATGCCAGGTCGGCCTCCTCATCCAGGATCAAATCCAGGATGAGGAGAGCTTTATTTACCCCCGACCTGGCATTGAGCAGCAGCAACCTGAGTCCAGGGCCAGAATTACACTCATCACCAGTGCCCAAGATTGAGCTCATGGAGCCAGAACAAGGGATCGTTATTAAGCAACGATCCCTCGTTCCCCTGGAATGGCTAACTCTATGGCCCCCGCCATACCTGCCTCTCCCCAGCAACACCGGAATATTCCGACCCTCTGTCCTCCCAGAGATTGGTGCCCTCTCCCTTCCTGCCTCTCCAGCGTCAGGTGGGCCAAATCTATCATTCATACTATTTCCATTCATCTCATCCATACCATAGCCCCACCCACCCCAACCATCCCACTCATACCAATCATTCATCCCATATACATTATTACATCCACCCCAGTTATCCATTAATTAAAACCCCCAATAATATTAAAAATAGATTAAATTAGTAATAATTAAAACACTAATAAAATATATCTAGAAATATAAATAGAAAATAGAAAAAGTTCATACTAAAGTGCTAGAATATAGGAAATAAATAGATCAATTGACATCAAGTCAGCAGTACAACACCTGTTCTAATAGGTGTATTCTGGAAAGGAGGTTCGATGTTCAGAAAGAAGTCCTGGCATATTGTTCTTTGGTGCCAGTCACTGCCACTGGCTGGCACTCTCAGGTCTTTTCTTTGAGTCCACAGTCGCTTTGTTCTTCTAACGTTGCAATATTTCCAAGTTTCCAGTTCAGTTAACATTTCCAGTCATCCGTGGTCCCAGTGGTATCCAGAGCCTCCACGCAACCACAGTTAGTATTTTTTGGTATCTTTAGTTTTGCGCGGAGGTTGTTTTCTTCTTGCACCTAGGTCCTCCTCTCCTCCCTATGCGATGCCCCCCGTGTCCTCCTCCTTTCTTTCTGGCAGTTCTTTCATTGGTTGCTCCAGTTGGCGTATTCCACTGGTTTCATAAAAGTCTCTTGCTTCTTCCAACTTTTCTATTTTATATCTTTTTGTTTGCCAATAAAGTGATAGTCCTTCTGGAATAAGCCAACGGAAAGTTATGTTTTCTTTGATCGGAATTTTGGTCAGGAAGTGGTAGTCTCTTCTACTTTCTCTTACACTTCTTGGAACTTGTTTCAGTATTGTGATTTCTTTTCCCTTATCTTGTAATTTTTCATTTCTTGTCCATTTCAAAAAATCATCTCTTATGGTTCTTCTTACAAATTTGATGCGAACTTCTCTTGGAAGGTTGTGCTGATGTATGTAGCTAGTTTGTACTCTGAAAACTTTATCAATTTCTTTTGGGGATCGCAATGGCCGTATCCTCTAAGCACAGAGGATCGGTTCTCCCTTTTCCAGAGATGCAGGGCAGACCGCTGTCTCTAGAGCTTCGGCAATGACTCCTCGGACAGAGGGAAGCCCCCTGTTCTAGGATCAGGCCGTCCGGACCCGATCCAACCGCAAACCGCAACCTCTGGAGGGGTGAAAGGAGTTTCAGGGACAGAGCCCTGCCCCGGAGCCTCTGCAGCGGTCCGGGTCCAGACCGGAAGCCCTCATTTCACACAGTTTTCCATAGGGTTTTGGCTTAGGCTTTTGGCTTCTAATACAGCAGCAGAATTGTAAAGGTTTTCGAAGAAAGCAGATCATAGAATACACAATAAGGCTAGGAATGCAGCATATGGTTTTCAGCATACTCCTTTCAGATGAAGCTGTGGAATCAGATGACAAGTGGCTACAGCATCTTCATCCTCTAACTTTTTGATTATTTTTGACTGTCTATGTTTCCTTAATTTATGTTAAGGACAGAGCCCTGCCCCGGAGCCTCCGCAGCGGTCCCGGTCCAGACCGGAAGCCCTCATTTCACACAGTTTTCCATAGGGTTTTGGCTTAGGCTTTTGGCTTCTAATACAGCAGCAGAATTGTAAAGGTTTTCGAAGAAAGCAGATCATAGAATACACAATAAGGCTAGGAATACAGCATATGGTTTTCAGCATACTCCTTTCAGATGAAGCTGTGGAATCAGATGACAAGTGGCTACAGCAACTCTCACCAGCAATGACTTCTCTGGTAAAACCTCGCCCCTTGTCTTCTCCGTTAATTGCGGTCACTTTGTATATTCTAGATAATTAAAAACTTCATCTTCACTGATATCTTCTTTTTTATATAACTCTTTAAAAAAGTTTTGTACTATTTTTGCTTTTCCATCTATATTATATTTTATTATTCCATCTTCATCCTCTAACTTTTTGATTATTTTTGACTGTCTATGTTTCCTTAATTTATACGCAAGCCATCTTCCTGGCTTATTGGCATGTTCGAAGTATTGTTGTTTAGCTCTTTTTATCTTTTCTGCTATTTGATTTAGCTCTATGAGTTTAATTTTATGTTTGATTACATCTATCTTTCCCTTTAGCTCCCTGTTCTTAGCATTTTGTTGTGATAAAGATTCTACTTGTTTTAATTCATTTATTAATTGTTCATATTGTATTTTTTTTTCTTTATTTACCTTTGCAGTATAGGAAATCATTAATCCTCTTATGTATGCCTTGGCAGTATCCCATAGGTTTTGTGGGGTAGTATCTAAAATTTTATTTATTTCAAAAAAAATATTTAATTCTTTCTCTATCCATTCCTTATATTTTTTTTCTTTTAAAATATTTTGGCTTCTAATACAGCAGCAGAATTGTAAAAGTTTTCAAAGAAAGCAGATCATAGAATACACAATAAGGCTAGGAATGCAGAATATGGTTTTCAGCATGCTCCTTTCAGATGAAGCTGTGGAATCAGATGACAAGTGGCTACAGCAACTCTCACCAGCAATGACTTCTCTGGTAAAACCTCGCCCCTTGTCTTCTCCGTTAATTGCGGTCACTTTGTATATTCTAGATAATTAAAAACTTCATCTTCACTGATATCTTCTTTTTTATATAACTCTTGTTGGAAAAATTGACAGCTCTTAAAGTGCTAGTGGAAGAGCAAATAAGTCTTGGTCATTTGGAGCAATCCAACAGCCCTTAAAATACTCCAGTATTTGTGATAAAAAAGAAAAGTGGCCGTTGGCGTTTCTTGCTAGATCTTAGTGATGTCAACAAAGTAATCCGCCCCATGGGCCCCTTACAATGTGGATTGCCTAACCGCAATCTCATTCCACAAAACTTCAAACTGGCTGTAATAGATTTAAAGGATGCATTCTTTTCCATCCCGTTGCAATCTCAAGACCGCCTGCTGTTTGCTTTCACTCTCCCTGTCTTTAACAATAGTTATCCTACTTCTCGCTATCAGTGGAAAGTTTTACCTCAAGGCATGTTAAACAGCCCTACCATGTGTCAGTATGTGGTACATTCACTATTAGAGCCCTTTTGCCTCTCCCATGCAAACATTCTTTTATACCACTACATGGATGATCTCTTGCTCTCGGCCGATATGCCTCACCCATCCTTTCAACAGATTCTGCTCCTTCTCATTGAACATTTAACCGCTAATGGCATGACCATAGCTCCTGAAAAGGTTCAGCAAACAGAACCCTTTCTGTATCTGGGTCACAAACTTTCCCAGTTCCGTTCCTCCCCTGTTCTTCCCTCCTTGTCTTTGCCCTCCCCTGCCACCCTGGTTCAGCTACAGCAGTATTTGGGATCGCTAAATTGGGCTCGCCCTTCCTTGGGGTTCATGACTTCTAAGTTGACCCCCTTCTTTTCTGCCCTGGCGGGAGCCTCCTCCCCCTCATATCTTATCCACCTCACCCCTGAGCAGCTGGACACATTGGCTGGAATTAATAATGCGCTGCGCGGATAGGTGCGAGGAAAACACCCCTCTGTCTCTTCTTTTGCTTAACACTCCTTCTATTCCTACTGCTTGTATTATACAAGTGTTGCCCTCATCAATCTTGATCATTGAATGGATTCATCTTCCGCACCACCACCCCCGAAAAACTATTTCTTCTCGCTTTTCATTATATACTCTTCTAATTGTTCGCGGCCACCGCCGCTGTCTAACGCTCATAGGTTTTGAGCCGGTCTCACTTTATGTCCCCCTTCCCCTCCCCATGTGGGAATCCTTATTTTCTCAAAGTGAAGACCTCCAGATGGCCCTTGTGGACTGGCCTGGTCAGGTCTTATATCATCTACCTGCAGACACTCACATTTAATTAATTCAGTTGGTCCCTGTCCGCTTTAACACCTGTATGCAAGACCAACCTATCCCGCAGGCATTAACTGTTTTAGCTGACGAGACAAAAACCAGGGGAGCCTGTGTTTTTCAAAGAAATGGCCAATGGGTTATACACCACACCCCAGCCCAAACCTCTGCTCAACGTGCAGAATTGGCTGCTTCCATTTTGGCCTTTCAGAAACTGACTGATACACCCTTTAATCTTATTGTAGACTCCTTGTATGTTTCCCAGATTATTCTTAATATTTTTGATGCTTATTTGTCCCCAGCTGTTCACAGCTCCTTATTGGCCCTGTTTTTGACTCTCCTGCAGCTAGTTATGGCTAGGACTGCCCCCTTTTTTGTTGCTCTCATACGCAGTTATCAGCCTTTCCCAGGAGTGCTAACCTGAGGGCAATGACACTGCCGATAAGGCGGCACGGTCACCTGCTGTTTTTTCTCTGTCTTTCCCAACCCCTTGGGAAAGCCACTCCTATTTTCACCAAAATGCCAAAGCTCTCACCAAACAATTTAGTATCTCAAAATCTGAAGCCTCAGCCATTGATCAGCAGTGCCCCACATGTAGTCAGCATGCTAACTCCATTCCTATGGGGGTCAACCCGCGTGGTCTTGAGGCTTTACAAATTTGGCAAATGGATATTACGCAATTCCAACCTTTTGCGCCCTGGAAATATTTACATGTTTCCGTTGATACTTATTCTGGCTTTATTATGGCCTCCCCACAGAGAGGTGAGGCCATGAAGCATGTTATCAACCATTGTATTGGCACCTTTGCAACGATGGGACGCCCTAAAGAACTCAAAACGGACAATGGTCCCATTTATACTAGCTCAGCCTTTGTGCAATTTTGTAATACTTGGGGCATCACGCATAAGTTTGGCATATTTTTTAACAGTCAGGGTCAAGCTCTGGTAGAAAGGGCTAACTTGACCGTTAAACGGGTGCTAGAAAAATTAAAAACGGAGAAAATCCCTCCGGGCCTCCCGTCCTTGCAAAACCAATTAAACAGAGTACTTTTTACTCTTAATTTTTAAAACTTAACTGGGCCCTCCGCGCTCTCTACTGCTGCACAGCGACATTTTGTCACACATGAATCTTTGCCCCCCCGACCCCCCGTTTATTACAGGTTACTTCCAGATCTGACCTGGAGAGGCCCCGCAGATCTCATCACCTGGGGCCGAGGTTACACTGCAGTGCAACTAGTTCCTGACCGACACGTCCGCCTTTTTTTGCCAAAAACTAAGGAAAATAAGTAATCCCTCCCTGACCTCTCTGAGTGCTGTATCCTTAATCAATGATGTCCACCTCACCTACAGAGGCTGTTCCCACGCCCGTCCAGGAATCTGGACTGCATCAACCTCCACCTTATGGTGAAGTTTTTCCTGACCCTCCAGGACACTTTCCACCACGAGGATGCTCTGTTTTGCGCATTCACAAACACGCCTCCCATTTCACTCTATGGGATAAATTAAATGGACCAATGTCATGTACGCCATTTTTCTTACATGTTTTTATTTTTCTATTGTGTTTTTTGTGCATATTTTTTATTATTGCTTTGACTACTTGTTCCCGCGCTCCCACTTACACCCGCCCTAGATGTTCTATGGACCTGCAACAATGGATGGAGTATAATATTTGGCTATGTCTCACAAATCTTTCCAACTTGTCTACATTCTGTTTGTCGCAAGCTGTTGATATGCATATGGTTTGAGGGTATTGTCTGATTCCTGTATGCACCCCCCTTTCTGTGTTCCTTAATGATTCCTCTTTGTCTATGTTTTTAACTGCCCAGGAACTACATTATGCCCGGTTTTATGAATGGGGTCCCAAGTCATATCGTCTCCCTTCTGGAGCAATGTCATTATATACCCCTCACGTTGCCATAGGAGCAGATGTGATGTGTGCCCGTATTGTTAATTGTTCCACCCATCAGTCCCACCCATGCTGCTTGAAATTGTCACCTGCCACGTGGAAGCGCAATTGCTCAACCATTCAAAATGTATCATTTGCCTATGGTCATGTTCTGCTTCCCCCAGGCTGGTTTTTTACATGTGGTGACAGGACCTTCAACTATATCCCAGCAAACTTATCTGAAACCGTTTGTAGCCTGACCCGCCTAATTCCTGTTCTCCCCTCCAAGCAAGATGTATTTTTGTCTCACCATTATCGGCAATGCAGAACTATTATTCCCTTGGATAACACCTCTGATGATAGCATTGCCTTATTGAACAACGCTGAATATATTTCTTTAACTGCCTCACTTCTAGGGGTGCTCGCTTTGGCAGTGTACAATCAGCATTTGATAGGAAATCTTGCTTGTGCCTTGGCAAAAGATATTAACAGAACCTCCATTGCCTTGGCTGCTTTAAATGAAGAGCAATCTGACCTGAGACATGCGATATTAGATAACAGGGCTGCCATTGACTTTTTACTGTTACTCCACCATCAAGGTTGTCAGGCAGTTAAGAACATGTGTTGTTTCAATCTCACTGATAACTCTGCCACCATAGAAGAACACATTAAGGAGATGAAACAATTGGTGTACAACATAGACACAGACATATTACCTAATTGGTGGAATGCTGTATGGTCATGGTTTCCGGATGGCTCTTGGTTAAGGGTAATTTTTATGTATGTGATAGGTATCATTTCAGCCGCTATATTGTTATGTTGTTTTACCCAGTGTATTCCTTCCTTGTTTTCTATGTGTCGTTCTGCCTTTGTTCACGATGTATTGTATGAGTCTGCTCAACCCCTCAAAACCCCCCTAGGACCGTTTTGTGATGATCCGATGGAAAATAAGCCCTTTCACGTCTCCTGTGATGAAAAAATAAGAACAGAGTACTGACATAGGTACTTGCGTTCAATAACAAATAAAAAAGGAGGAGATGATGCAGTATAGCATAAATGTTAGAATAGGATTTATAAATCTGGACCTCTAGCATAAAAATACTCTTACCCTGATTCTATAACCCAGGACAGGAAGGGCACTAACCTGCCTAATCTGCATTCCTGGCAATTACAACAGGGAAACAAAAGGGCTCAAATAAACAATAAACAAAGTTTTCACCACTCCGGGACAGGATCAAAGGGGGAATTTACATTGCCTGAAGCATACAACAGGACGACAGGGTGATTAAGGAAGATTAGTGAGATACTGCAGAAGACTTCAGAGAAATTAGGTGTGAGGAACATCTGCTCTAAGGAAGAGTTTTCTAGGAAATTGTTTCTTGATGTCTATGGGAAAAGGAAGAACTCAAAAGATATGTTTGAAGTAATATTATTGGATGTATCATTTGACATGTATATGTAATTATCCCCATTGCCTTACGTTCCCAAATAAAAAGGAGTACATGGCTCTACACCATGTCACTTCACCCAGAGAGAGACAATGTGTCCAAGCTTTCTTTTTAGGATTTCTGTTCGTGAGTGACCCCACACGGCTGGGTTGCTCTTAGCCCCTTTTTGAGGACATGGTCTTCACTAGGGACTTTGACAGCATCCATAGACATTAATCCTACCTACACTGAAATTTGGCAACTTTATTGAACGCTGGGCACGTTCTCTCTTTCCTTTTGAAAGAATAGAAAAGCTTTTTAGTTTTATAAACACAGAGTAATATAGAAGTGCATATAAGAAAAATATCACCACACACAACCATTTCCCACTACCTGAAGGAGCATTTAAAATCTCACTTTTTTCTACTGATACTTACCATTCAAACAGCCTTCATTTATTTCAACCACCTACCCAAATTGTCTCTTAAAGAAGCTCTTTCAGTACTGAGAGAAAAATCTGTATCTGAGAAAAAGGTGAACGGTCATAGGATATACAATAACAT
The DNA here is from genome assembly GCF_031021105.1 of Erythrolamprus reginae. Taxonomy (NCBI): domain Eukaryota; kingdom Metazoa; phylum Chordata; class Lepidosauria; order Squamata; family Dipsadidae; genus Erythrolamprus; species Erythrolamprus reginae. The sequence continues at coordinate 252,364,909 of NC_091951.1, forward strand.
GCCCTTGTTTGCAGGTTGGATACTTCTGCTGTGCAGTTCCATGCGTATTCGTCCTGCAAGAATCTGCAGTTGGATCCTGGATCAGAGGAGCAGGAGTTGGAGCTCGGACTGTCCAACAGGGAAGAAATAGTCCTCTATAAATGAGTGGAAAGTCAAGGGGATGAGGATGAGGAAGTTCCAAGGTCGTCTGGCAGTGAGAGTAGGGGGGGGCAACCAGATGGGGATCCTCCTGCAAAAGCAGAGCAGCTGCACAGGACCAACAGAGATGGTAGCCTCTCAGTGGTGGGCTGCTACCTGTATGCCTCAGAGCTCCATTCCGCTAGATTGCGTAATTTGCGTGCAACCACTCTGATGCCATCTTCAATATTCTGGTGACTGGCGCCATCTTTTTTTTTTAAAAAAAAATGTATTTTTTGCTTCCTGCACATTCGCAGAAGCAAAATCCTGCGAGGGGATGCTCAGGTGCGCGAAATGTCATTGATTTTTTGCTTCTCTACATGTGTGGAAACAAAAAATCACCGAAATTGCATGCGAGTGAGTGTCCCCTCAGGAGATTTCAGCAAGTTTTTGTTTCCTGCGCATGCGCAAAAGCAAAATCACATGTGAGAACGCACGCACAGGCGCACATCCATGACCACCCAAATGAGTAGGATGCCCATGCAGCGCACCGGTATGCAGGTAAGTGGAACTCGCCGCTGCTCTAGACTGCCTCTGACAAGGAACGGATGAGGAGAGCAGAGTAGAGAGGGGCACAGAGGAGATCAGTGAGGTTGATTACAAGGAAGCAGCCCCGTCCTTCCTCAGAAGGAAAGCTGGGGAAGGTTGATTGAATCAGATGCTTGAGAAGGTGTGTCTGTCGGGAACACTTTCTTGTTTTGATGTGCTTCTTCCCAGCTTTGCTGGATCCTGTTCCTTGAATTTTGTGCTTGGTCTCAGCTCTCAGACTTTACACTCTTGGACTATTACAGTAATACCTCATGATACGAACTTAATAGGTGCAAGGAGGAGGTTCGTAAGTCGAAAGGTTCGTAAGACGAAACATTGTTTCCCATAGGAAACAATGTAAAGTCAATTAATCCATGCAACCCCCCCCCCCCCGCAAAAAAACGGTGTTCGGCGACTACTGGGAAGCCGCACGGCTGTTTTAAAAGGTGACAGCCGGCCTGGGGGGCTTCCCAGCAACCTCCCGAACCCCGAACCCGGAAGTTCAGCAAAAGTTTGGGGTTCGGGGGGGTGCTGGGAAGCCCCCCAGGCCGGCTGTGACCTTTTAAAACAGCCGCGCAGCTTCCCAGCTATCTCCCAAAGCCGAACGCCAAAGCCGAACTTCCGCGTTCGGCTTCGGGAGACAGCTGGGAAGCCGTGCGGCTGTTTTAAAAGGTCACAGCCGGCCTGGGGGGCTTCCCAGCAACCTCCCGAACCGAACCCGGGGTTCAGAAAAATTTTGCCTCTTCTTACGAACGTTTTTTAAGTTACGAACCGGCGTTCGGGAGGCTTCTGGGAAGCCCCGCCGCCCGGCTGTCACCTTTTTAAATAGCCGCGCGGCTTCCCAGCAGTCTCCGAACGCTGGTTCGTAACTCGAACAAAATTCGTAAGAAGAGGCAAAAATTTTCTGCACCCCGGGTTCGTATCACGAGTTGTTCGTAAGACGAGGGGTTCGTATCTTCAGGTACCACTGTATTTGGTTGCTGGAACTCTGGACTTATCTCCAGTGAAGGGCTACCAAAATTTTACTACCACACTGTGGGCGTGGCTTATGCAGGACGCCCTGCATTTTCTTTCAACATTTTTCTATGCAAATTGGGTGCTTTGGGGCGGAGCTCCACTTTTGCTACCCCACTGCGTCACCCCCACCATCCAGGCAGTAGCTCCACCCCTGCTTATCACCATCTTTCCTCGTGGGACTTTGTTTGTAAACTCAGAGTGACGGAAAAGCATTAGTGGGTTGTGATAATGAGCAATAAGGAAACCTTCCTTAACCACTGCCTTGCCCACCTGACGTGAGTTAAAACATGAACTTTTATGGATAAAATCTGGCACATTGGGACTTCTGACACTCAGGTCATCGACACAAGCACCTTTTTTGTTCAATCCATTAGAACCTCCTGCTATTCAGATGTGTTTTTTTTCAAATCTCAACTGGAAGTACTTACCATAAATGACTGAGGCAGCTATGGTGAGCAACATCAAGCATTTCACACAGTTTTCCACAGGGTTTTGGCTTCTGTGGAGGAAGGTAGGATCATTAAGGAAAAGTCAATAGACGGGAAAATTCTTAGGATAAAAATGCTAAAGATAAGAATGGGAATTTTGATAGTGGCGAAGGCCACTCAAGGGCATTGCTCGTTCTTTTCCCAACCAGAGAGGTTTATTAACAAGTCATTCTGAGGGTTGCTGCTGCTTCATGTTTTTTCTCTCTCCTCTCTTTTCCTTGCTTGATATCTGCCATGAAACAATGCATGGTGTGATGTCATCAAACAGGTTGTTTCCTTAACCCCTAGTGCCAATGGTATCACACTATACATTATGGCTATGCCAGCTGTTGCATGAGAAAGGGAGGAAAAACCTAGGACGGGGTAGACAAAGTTGGCTCTTCAATGACTTGTGAACTTCAGCTCCCAGAATTCCTGAGCAAGTCATGCTAGCTCAGGAATTCTGGGAGTTGAAGTCCACATGTCATAGAAGAGCCAACTTTGCCTAGCGCTGACCTAGGAAGATGCATCTATTGAGTTCAACCAGTTCAGTGCTGTTTAAGGTGTTAGCGACATTGTTAGGTATCAGATAGGGGCCTTTCCCAAACTGGATATGCAGATATGGAATTGGAAATTGCCTGCATGTAAAACATGTCAAGCATTAAATTCTAGGCAATGCTCAGGTTATTACATTGCTTGAGATATGGAAAAGCAGAAGTGAGAGTAAAATAAATAGTAGAGTTGATGAAAACCAGCAAGAGGATCAGCAGAAAGACTACTTGTGAAGTAGAGGAAGACATAACATAAGCTTTTTTCCTGCAAGTAATGGAGGAGAGAGGCTGCTTGAGTCTATGCAAAGGATTCAAGAGGTCCATGGGTGTTTCAGCTGGGTTTATTTCAACATGGCCAACTCTCCATAGGATGATTCACTGCGGGACATGAATTACAGTAATATCAAAGAAATTATGGAATAGAATCACTGAAGAATGGAAAATTTAATATTTTAAAATTTATTTTAAATAATAAAATTGAATTGTTAAATTGTCCCATGGCGAGTTGTCCTGAGGTGCGTTAGCCATGGTGAGTTGGCAGTGGCAGGTTTGGTTGCAGCAACTTGGCTGGGCTGGATTGATTGATTGATTGATTGACTGACTGACTGACTGACTCAATCATTCATTCATTCATTCATTCATTCATTCATTCATTCATTCATTCATTCATTCATTTGTGTTTCTGAATGGTTGTCCCATTTCCATTCCCAACTCAGCCAGTGTGGACAACTTTCACCATCAAAGAAATTGCTGAATACGTTGCCTGGAGAAGATACGTGGTTTGGAGAATCTGAGAGAAGTAGACTTGAATTTAGAGGGAAGGACTTGGGACTAGGAAGAGAGAGAGAGAGAGAGAGAGGAACTGCAAATGGGACCATGCAGAATCTGTCAATGCACAACCCCATTATTATTATTATTATTATTATTATTATTATTATTATTATTATTATTATTATTATTTTATTATTAATTGGATTTTTATGCCAATTAATTATAATATTATTATTAGCATGCACACACACACACCCGCCTCCCCCACACATGCGCACAGGCCTCACTTAAACCTCCAGACTTCTGTTTGGCCCATTGGGCTGGGATTTTTTTGCCGTCCTCAGGCTTCAGGAAAACCTCCTGAAGCCTGGGGATGGTGAAAAATGGCCGAATGGGACAACCGGAAGTTGGTTTCCGAATTTCAGGTTGGTCCATTGGGCTATTTTCCCAGCAAAAGGAAGCTTTCCTAAAGCCAAGGAAGAGCAAAAATGGCTGAAAAGAAGGCCAACAATCAGCTTGCCAGCACACACATGTATGCTGGAGCTACATAGGGCAATGCCTTGCATGCCTTCAGATATGGCTCCGTGTGCCACCTATGGTACACGTGCCATAGGTTTGCCATCATTGAAATATAATATGGTAATGCTCCACATAATAAAATATGTAAATATCCCTAGCAAATAAGATCTTCCTGGGTTTTGATTATTGAGCTTTCTTGACTGGATTGGATTTAGATACTACCCCTATTTCAGATTGAGTCTGAGTCGGTCATGATGTAAAAAGGTAAAAGCATAGTAGAAAATAAGATAAAAAAATAGAGATTGTAGTATAAAGGAGAATCACAGCCATTCGCTGCATGCAGCGAATTTTGACTTATGACCACAACGGAGCCCACAATTGTGGTGGTTAAGTGAGACAGTTGTTAGTGAGCTTTGGCCCATTTTACAACTTTTCTTGCCACAGCTGTTAAGTGAATCACTGCAGATGATGAATTAAAAACAGTTGGTTTAGTGAATCTGGCTACCCCATTGACTTTGCTTGTCAGAAGGTCGTAAAAGGTGATCATAGGATTTTGGGACGCAGCAATGGTCATAAATATGAACTGGTTGCCAAACATCTGAATTTTGATCACATGATCATGAGGATGCTGCAAAGGATGTAATTGTGAAAAATGGTCATAAGTTACTTTATCTAGTACTGTTACAACTTTGAACCATCACTAAATGAACTATTGTAAGTTGAAGACTACTTGTATATAAGGACAAAGGTGATTAATCTTAATCAGGGCCCCAGTATGGCCAAAATAACAACAAAACATCTTTGATATATACGTATGTTTGAAGTAGCTCCATTGAAACCCAGGAATATTTTCTAACAGTTTTTCAGCCTTCTGTTTTTGAAAATCTCTGCAAAACTAAATCACAGCTGGTGCAATTAAAAGACACAGGGTTCTACAAAGGAAGTGAGGCCTGGGCGATGTATTTCTGTAATATATCTGGGATTTGCTGTATTTGGATAACAAAGCAGGCTGTTTTCCTAAAGGAATTTGGCAATATGTGAAAGTTCTTAATTTGGGGGGGTAAAGAAAATTTGTATAAGGTCTCTGAGATAACTACATGCTGCAAGGCACCTTTTATCTTTCAGAATGGAGGGAAGAGCTGAAGATCTTGTCTCATTTTGTGTGAACGTTCCTATCTGTACCCAACAAACTGATTTTTGAAAACTTATTTGGAATGAATTAGCTTTATGGCTAATTCAGCTATGCATAAAAATTATAGTTTAGTGTGGGATAACATGATAAGTATGTACAGATAAATTTCTCTTACCTCATGGCTATTCCAAAAGGCAAAGGAGATTTGTTCCTACAGGATTGCACTGTAGTTTGCTATTACATAAAAATAACATTAAACATCATTTTTGAATTTCAACAAATCCAATGAAATCATATTGATGCAATCAAGCAGGAAAGAACTAATTTTTAAAATTATTTTTAGGTATTCAAGATGTACAATACTGGAAAACTTGCTATAACTATTATTATTATTCCTCTATGGATTTCCTATTATATTGTCAAGTATCATGTCCAGGTATGTATCTATGCGGAGTGTATCCTTTTGCTGATTAATTCCAATAACATATTTTATTTCTGATATTAGAAAGCTAGGCTTAGGATATGTTAAAGCCCCACCACCACCACCATCAGAGTGCTGAAATCAGTGCTGAAATGTGCCTTCTATTTTAGCTTCTGAGACACAACAGATTTATTTCTGATGAAGCAGAAATGATGTTTCCTGATTGGAATAGTGCCTGTCCTTTAAGAAGTATTACTGTGCTATGCACTCATGATTCGGTGTGGAATGGTAGAACAGGAGAAAAGAAGTGTACCATATTTTTGGAGTATAAGACGCACTGGAGTATAAAACGCACCTTAGCTTTTGGGGAGGAAAATAGGAGGGAAAGCCTGCCTGCCAGATATTCATCTGGCTAGTGTCCTTAGTCTGGTCAGCTTCAGCACATTATTTTATCCCCTGGTTTGGACTTTAAAAAAACCTTATTCGGAGCAAATAGCAATGAAAAAAAGCCTGCAAAGACTTAGGGCTGGAAAAACCTTTCTTAAGAGAAAGTAACAATAAAAAGCCTGCAAGCCAGTAAGATCTGGGAAGATTGTTAGCACTTTGTTAGGGCTGGAAAAAAACTTATTTGAGCGAGTAGTAATGGGAAAAAAGCTTGCAAAGACTTAAACAGCTATATGTGACTTAACAATATTCCATATTGACATTTTATTCCAGATGGAATGTTGATAAACATTTTAAAGCACTGTAGAATTGGTAGGTCATTGTCTTCTAGTACCCTCTGGCTAAGTCTGGGGTTTTTTGGGAACTCAGAAATAATTTTTGGTCACTAAATATAGTTCCCCTGATAAACAATAGAGAAAAGGTTTTCAAACTTGTCAACTTGTGGACTTCAACTCCCAGAATTCATAGCTGGCTGGAGAATTCTGGGAGTTGAAGTCCACAAGTCTTAAAATTGCCAACTTTGGGGACCCTGAAATAGAATTTGTGCATTTTGTGGTGAGAGAGAGAGGCAATGCCATAACGAAAGGTTTTCCTTGCCTCCCCATCTGGGATGGCAAAATGCTTATAATACTGTTCCTACATGTGTAACTATGTCAAGGAACAAACCTGGAAGCACAATCCAATTGCTACTCCAACCTCAATATATGAGCACAATTTGCGCCCAACATTGTTGTGCAAAGGGAGAGAGTTCTTAAGTGAGTTTTGCCTCTCAATGCAGGTTCATTGACTGTTCCTATCGAACATTTTAAAATAGCTGGATTCGACCCCAAATAAGTAACCTTTCCATTCAGGAGGACTTTACAGATTGTCCTCGACTTAACAATTCACTTTAGTGACCATTCGAAGCTACACCAACATTGAAAAAAGCGACTTATTAATGTTTTTCACACTTATCCCCATTGCTGCATCCCCGTGTTGATGCGATCAAAATTCAGACACTTAACAACCGACTCATATTTATGAGTGTGTCGAGGTCATGTGATCTCCTTTTGTGACTTTCTGACAAGCAAAGTCAGTGGGGAAGCCGGATTAACTTAACAGCTGCAGTGATTCACTCAACAACTGTGGTGAAAGAGGTCGTAAAATAGGGCAAAATGAGCTGTTCTGAGTCCACGGAGAGGGGCAGCATACAAGTCCAATCAATAGATGGATGGACGGATGGATGGAAGGGTGGGTGGATGGAAGGAAAAAAAGAAAGAAGGAAGGAAGGAAATGAATGAATGAATGAATGAATGAATAAATAAATAAATTTGGGGCTCAGTTCTGTTTATAAGTTGAGGACTACCTATATTCATATTCAAACTGGGTTGCAAAAGCCTGAACAGTCACTAGCTGCCTTCAAAAAGTTAGAGTTTTCTGTTTTGCGTTGCTGCTAACTAATACTTCTCTGGACTTTGAGCCCAGATACAAGAGGCCTATAGTCGTGATGGCAAACCTATGGCACATGTGCCGGAAGCTGTTGCCCATTGTTCTTCTGGGTTCCTGCATGTCAGCCAACAGGTTTTGATGTGCACGGGCACACTGGAAAACAAAAGAGCAGTCGCCCATTGTGCATGTGCGATCCACAAAGATGACCTTGTTTCCAGTGCACGCATGTGCAGCGGCCAGCTGGTCTTCTGGTTTCCAGTGTGCATGCGAAAACAAAGACCAGCAACGGCAAGAGCAACAAGTGCGCGTGCCCAAAGACATGGAGAGGGGATCCTGGTAGTCACTCCTAGGGGAGCAGAACTGTTGGACAGGTTGGGTGGGATGGAGTTTCCCTTTATCTCTGTCTGAGGGGCTTCTTGCCTGGCCCAAGGCGATCCGGAGCACATGGCGAGGGGCGGCATAAAAGTCCAATATATATATATATATATAAATCAAACTCAAACATTTTAGCTTTCTTGAGACAATGACGTGACCCAATGACCTACTGATTCAATACCTCTACTTTAGAAAGACACCAGGTAAATACTAGAGAGGAATCTTTAAGCAAGAAAGTCAATTAGAGCAGTGTTTCCCAACCTTGGCAATTTGAAGATATTTGGACTTCAACTCCCAGAATTCCCCAGCCAGCAAAATAACTATTGCAATAATTCGACATTGCCACCCTGAGTCCTCCGGGATTGGGTGGCATAGAAGTCAAATAAAATAAATAAATAAGTTGTTACACATTTCCCTTTTTTTGTTTACGCATTACACTTATTATCATCATTTCATTTGTCGTTATTGCAAAAGTGAATTTCTACCTTTAATCCCAATAAAATGTAAAGTTGCAATCTTAAATCGATCAAAAACCTTTCTTTGCTTTAGATAGAGGCACCTTCCCTGAAACTGGTGCCCGGGCCAGATGCTGTACTACAACCCCCATCGTCCTCAGCCGCCGTGGCCAGAAAGCACGGGAATCCGACCGGAATCCCCTATCCCCTCACCACCACCACTTGTGCTGGGCTTCACCTGTCTCTTCAAGAACTTCTAGGGCTGGAGGAAGTGCTGCCAGAAACCTTCCTCCCAGCCGACCTTCCGCGGGGGAAGGACCGGTTCCTGGGGGCTCAGCTCCTGGTCTTTCAGCCAGCGGCGGTGCAGTTCTCGCAGTTGCTGCCGCAAGAGCTTCTCATCCGGGATGTACCCGATCACCTCCTCGGGTACTCTTCGGGCCCCGCGCCCCTCTGCACCTGCACGACCTTTCTGCGGCGACAGGACAGTCTTGGGTGGGTGGAAAGGGGAACTTCACTTCCCGTGGTCGGCCATAGAGAGAGGAGTAAAGACAAGCTATATCAGGGGCTATACAGAGGGGCATCTGTTTACGGTTATAATAAATCTATTGCCCATAGATTTTCCCTATTCATTATTTTTCTTATGATTATGGGGAATTAGGCCGGGCGATTCTACAAGCGTCTTGAAATATCTTCGTTTGGTATTTTAAAACGAATGAGAAAGGATTACCTTGAATGCCTTTTCTATATGCAAGAGTTATTAATTAATTTATTTTTTATTTCATCAAGAATGCATTAGATCAGGGGTCTCCAAACTTTGTAACTTTAAGCCTGGCGGACTTCAACTCCCAGAATTTCCCAGCCCAGGTTGCTTTGCTGGCTGGGCAATTCTGGGAGTTGAAGTCTTCCAGGCTTAAAGTTACAAAGTTTGGAGACCCCTGATCTAATGCATTCTTGATGAAATGCCCCTTAATGATTAGTATTCTTAATCTTAATATTAGTGATTCCTAGTAAAGTAATTGTATATATTATATAGGGACAAAACATATAAAAGTATGTGTTGCACTTATTGGGCTGTATTAATTATGATATCAGGATACCTGAGCTGTCCCCATCCGAAGCGTGGTCAGCTCTGAGGGGCCCTTGGATCCTCTGAACTTTCTGCTTTCTTGCAGATGTTTCATTACCCTTTTCTTTGTACCAGTGAGAGTGTGAAAGATTCTTTTAAAGGGCTAAGTAAAGGAGGTTGAGCTAAAATGATTCTCTCAGGCAATTTAGCAGGCCAGAAGTGCAAGCCTGTCAAAATTGGAAACTTAAAATGAAAGGCCTAATGGATGTGGATGATGGGAGAGCTTCTAGCGCTGTAGAATAATTTTGCGGAAGACAGCAAGAAGACAAGAAAAGCACCTGGGAAGATGAGTTAATTCTGGAACTAATCCATTGTTACAATGTCTTCCCTTCTCTCTCCCCCATCCCTCCCCCATTTTAAGTTTTTTTCACTTTGTTCCTTGGGAGCCAATGGCAAATTTTGGGTTGATTTCCAGAGAGTGGGAGAAAATGCAAAGAGCCAATGATAATCAGCATGCGATTGGGGACGTCCCATCATCTGCCAACATATTCTCCATTGTCTTGAGCCCAAATTGAGGAGCCCATATAATTCATTTGCTGATAATTTGCTCATCTTCCCGGGCACTTTTCATGTCTTATTGCTGTCTTCACTCTTCACTAATCCATTCATATAAGAAATATGTATGTATCTATGACTTTTGAAAGATCTCATTTTATCTAGGGAGTTATGCACGGGAAGGTATTATAATACATGCGCAGCCTGGAATTAATAGGAATGAACTGGACAGTTTTAAGTCTTGGACTATTGGCTTCACCTTTATCCTATCACATTATGGAACCCAGCCATCTGGTTGGGCAATGCCCACCACATGAATATGACACATATAGCTACAATGCTAACCTTTTCTGATTTATTTTCCCTAAAGGAAAAAGATATGTGGAATTAAGGTGAAAGCAGACAAATTCTTCTGGTTCTGGTAAGCTAACTTTCTTTAACAACTAATTTGCCTGTTGGAATCATTGGTCTTATATTTATCTTTTCAAATAATTTTCTTCCTAAAAAGGATTTATTGACCCATAGAAGGATTGCATGGCTTGGAACATGTTAAACAAGATAGCCAACACAACACCAGACTCATCAACTGAGTGGAAAGTATATTTTTGTTATTGAAATGTTTTTCGACTTACCTGTAAATTTAAAGCTGAAAGGTTGTTCAGTGTGTACAAATCTATGGAGGGTGAGCCTTAGTTGAAAGCTCCTTAACATTTCATGACACTGCTTTTCTTGATACATATTATTTTTCAGTCAACAGAGTGATTCATTAAGACATAATTTTATAACTACATGGATATCTACCCCATTTCTTGATACAGTGATACTTATTGTATGTATTATTAGTCTTCCACATTAAGGTAATTTTTGTTGGAAATATGACTCATTTATTTGAACTTTTAATATCTCTGTACATTTGCCTCTATGCTATAATCTGAACTGAAATATTTTATTGGGAGATCACCTCCAGTCACCTCATCTTTTTGAGAGATTAGACAGAATCTACTCATGCTACTCACATTAGTTTAACAACTACACATTACTTTAACAACTACATTAGTTTAACAACTACATTAGTTTAACAACAATTCTAACTGAATTTTCTACTGAAATCAACATTAGTTTAACAACTACATTAGTTAAACTAATGTAGTTGTTAAACTATTGTAGTTGTTAAACTAATGTTGATTTCAGTAGAAAATTCAGTTAGAATTGTTAAACTAATGTAGTTGTTAAACTAATGTAGTTGTTAAACTAATGTGTACTTGTTAAACTAATGTGAGTAGCATGAGTAGATTCTGTCCAATCTCTCAAAAAGATGAGGTAACTGGAGGTGATCTCCCAATAAAATATTTCAGTTCAGATTATAGCATAGAGGCAAATGTACAGAGATATTAAAAGTTCAAATAAATGAGTCATATTTCCAACAAAAATTACCTTAATGTGGATTCTAACTGAATTTTCTACTGAAATCAACATTAGTTTAACAACTACAGTAGTTTCACTTCCGGGTGGAGCCCGATCACACCGGAGGAGCGGAGGCTCAGCCCTGGCTCCGCAGTCTTCCTTTCCACCCTGCAGGACGCTGTTTCGCGTTGTGCCGACTCCGAAGGGGTCAGCCCAGGACAGGGGGGCTCCTGGATCCCCCGGGATGGATCGCCGCGGCCCCGGGGATTAGGGATAGCCCCGCAGCTGCAGGAATGGAGAGCTGTGCCCAGGCGGCTGCCTGGACACAGCCATAGCGGTCGCCGATAGTGGAAGTTAAAAATAGAACAGAAGTCTATGAGGAACAGATCGGCAGATAAAGGAGATTAACAGCACCACACGGAACTCTTTTGGTATTCCTACAAGTTTGTTAAAGAAGATTTTAGCCTGAAGGTGAACACAAACAAAAGAAAAAAAAACTGTAAGTGATATCCATACGCGGAAAAAAAGATTAGCCGGAACTACTTGACTTTGTTAAAACTAAGTACAACTTTCTCTTTTTTTTCAATTTTAAGATTATAGTGTGGTGTTTCTACTCTTTCCTGTTTGTTATTCATTTTTTTAAAATATATTTTTCCTTTTTTCAATTAAAAAAATTAAAGACTCATTTGGTAATTAATTGAGTGGATGAAGTAAGATATATTAATGAATTGAATACATGAACTTAAGAGCTGAATTGAAATCACGTTATCTGAATGAAATTACAGTGATCCCTCGATTTTCGCGGGGGTTACATTCCAAGACCTCCCGCGAAAATCGATTTTCCGCGATATAGCGGTGCGGAAGTAAAAACACCATTTTTGGGTGCCCACCACTCGCCCGCCAGCCTGATTTCCCTCTGCCTGGCTGGGGAGGTGGATTAGCCACCCTCGCCAGCCTGATCTCCCTCCGCCCGGCTGGGGAGGTGGATTCGCTGCCCCCACCAGCCCGATCTCCCTCCGGTGGCTGGGGAGGTGGATTCGCCACCCCCACCAGCCTGATCTCCCTCCGGTGGCTGGGGAGGTGGATTTACCGCCCCCACCAGCCCTTCCTGCTCTGGGTCAGAGCCGCGGAAACCTTCGGCTCGCCAAGGCTGCGTCTGACCCCTTCGTTTTTATTGCAGCGAAGGAGGCGAAGCAAGGCTCCAAGCTCGCCTGCTGCTGCCGCCGCCGCTACGCCTCTGCTGCCTCAGCCATCCCCTCTGCTCTGCAGGGACCTCGCATGCCACGATCTCCCTCTCTCGCCCTCCCCGCGCTTCTCCTCGGCGGCGGCCAAGCAGCAGACCCGAACTCTCCCAGGTCCCTCTCTATCCTATCCCCACCACCACACACACACACGCCGCCGCCGCCATCCACCCCGCTGGGTTCCTCACTTGCTCTTCGCCTTCTCCCGCCTCCGAGGCCGACCAGCCCAAGCCGCAACCTTTAGCCGGAGGCGGACCTCGCAACCGATTCCGCACAAGGCACCAGAAACACTTCCACTCGCGACTCCCCACCCCAATAAATTCACCAAAAAAAGAGAGACCCCCTTCAGAGAAACCCGTCCATACACGCACACAAATGCACAATCCGAAGAAAGGGGAGGGGAAAGAGCTAGAAGAGCGAAGAAAGAGAGGAGGGAAAGACACACAGACACACACACACATACACGCACTCCCTCTCTCACGCACACACAGACACACTCAGTCAGAGAGAGACAGAGACACACAGCGAAGGAGAGAGAGGAGGAAAAAAAATTAAAAGGGCACAAGGCTGTTCATCACCAACATGGCTGCCCTAGCTCAGACCTAAAAGAGGCATAACCCGGGTGCTGTCTTTGTCAGTTTCACCTCTGTAACCCTAAACTAATGCACAAAACAATGGAGGAGGCTTGCAGGAAGGACGGAGAACAGGGCAGGGGAGAAGGAAAACGGGGGGCAAAACAGAGAAGGGGGCGATTTTTTTTAAAAAAGAAAAGGAGCACTTACGTAAAGAGAGGCGCTTGGGTTGCTCCTGCTTCCTCCTGGGCATTCCTCCCCCCCCTTTTCACATTCTCCTTGGTTTAATGGGAGACCAAAGGCGAAAAAAGAAAAGAAAAGAAAAATCCCCAAAAGAGAGGGACAAGAGGCAGGCACAAAGCGGGGGCACAAAGGGAGCTGCCCGGCAGAGGTTGCTTTTTTTCTTCTCGTGGGCAAGTGGAGGGGGGGGAGAGAGAAGGAAAGAGAGAGAAGGAAAGAAAGAGATGAGAGAGGGAGGAAGAGAGTGTGAGAGAGGAAGAAAGAGAGAGAGAAATGATAGAAAAAAGGGGAGAAAAAAAGAGAAATGAGAAAATGATTGAAGCAGAGAATGACAGGAAAGAAAGAGAAAGAGACAGAGAAGTGACTCTTGGTGATGATGTATGACGTCATCGGGTGGGAAAAACCGTGGTATAGCAAAAAAACCGTGGAGTATTTTTTAATCAATATTTTTTGAAAAACCGTGGTATAGCGTTTCGTGAAAATCGAGACCGCGAAAATCGAGGGAACACTGTACATGGAAGGTATAATTATCTGGAATAAATTTTGGATTGCTTATTTCAATTTCCTATTTTTAAAATTTAGCCTTTCTTCTTTTTTCAATTTTTCTCATTTTCTCCTTTTTGGATTTGCTGGGACTTTTTTTTTTTTTTGCATGATATTAGAGGCGTGAGGATATTTTTCGTATTTTTCTTTTTCTCTTTCTTTTTACAAAATAAGGAGACCTGGAATTTTTGTTTATAATTATTTGAACTTGGAAATCATATTGGACATTGGATTTGGATTTATATTCTTTGGATATTCTTATTAAAGCATAATTCAAATTTGGTTTACTTGGACTTATTAGAACTTTTTGGATCTTTTTTTTAGATTTTTGATATTTTTTCCTTTTTTTCTCTTCTTTTTAACTCAAAATGTGATTATTATTATTTTTTGACTATTTTCTTTTTTGTTACCTTTTTATATTTTTTGAATATTAGAAACAATTTTTAAATAAATATTTTCCTTTTCTCTTAAACAAATCTGTAATAGGTTTTTCCTTCTTTTTCTCTTCTCTTTTCTTCTTTCTCCTTTACCTATTACTTCTTTTAAAATTTTTATAAATTTCTTTATTAGAATTATATTATATATTATATTCCTATTTTTCTTAATAATTAACTATGTGCTAGAAACTTTGTTTTCTTCCCTTCCCCACCTGATCCCTCTCTCCAGGAGTACAACAAAGGACCATCACTACAATGCTGGCCAAAGAGAAAGAAAAAGAAAAGCCACCTATGGACTCTAATTTCCAGACTATTCAAGAAGCACTAGCAGGCATTCAAGAGGTCGTACAAACAACACAAACTCAGACAAAAACTCAACTTGGCACGAATAAAGAAGAAATGAAAATGTATCTACAAGAAATGAAGCAAGAAATGAGACAAGAAATGACAGAGATGAAAGATGAGATTAAAAAAGAAATTGCTGAACTTAAAACTGAACTAAATGTAGTCAAAGGAAATGTTGCCGAAATGGATGGAAATATAAAAGTCATGCAACAAAACTTACAAGACAGCGAAAAAAGAATACAAATGACAGAGGGAAAAATTCAAATCATGGGACAGAGTGTGGAAGAATATGAAGATCACAACTATGCAACCCGCAGAGATTTTGACATAGCAATAACCAACCTAGAACTCCAATCTGCTTCACATGGTCTGAGGTTCCAAAATATTGATGAAGAAAGAGATTAAGATTTGTCCGCAAAAATGGCAGAAGTCATAGGAGGCATCATGCAGGCGGATCCAGCAGAATTGATAAGAGAAATCGATGAAGTTTACTGAGTCCAGACTGGCTATGCAAGATGCCATAACTTACCTAGAGAAGTTCATATTAAGTTTTCAAGAAGAATTATCAAAGACGAGATACTGAGACTGACAAAAAGTGAGACCGCTCAACGTAATGGGAAAGAAATCACAATCCTCAAACAAGTCCCGAAGAGAGTTCGAGAGAGTAGAAGAGAATACTACTTTTTTACAAGCATCTTGATCAGAAAGAACATTGTTTTCAGATGGCTGGTACCAGAGGGTTTGACTTGGCAATCAACGAGAGTGAAAATAGAAAACGTGGAATAAGCAAGATCTTTCCTAGCACGCAGCGGATTGGATAGAATTGAACAAATTCGGATAGAACCAAAGAGTAGTGATGTTACGATGGGGGCTACATGTGGTGGAGGGGAGGAACCAATGGCAGTGGAGCAAAAACAAACACAGGCTTCACAGAAGCTAATTTTGGAAACCCGACATCGAGAACCAAAAGAAGTTAAAAGGTACTAAAAATAAAGATGATACAAGATCTGAAAATATTTTCAGTCAAGGTAAATAGATTGAACAACCCGAGGAAAAGAAATCAAGTATTAACTAAACTTATGAAACAAAAAGCTCAGATAAATATTTTACAAGAAGTTCATATTAAAAAATCAAAACGAAGTCTCCTTAAAAACTCAAAATTGGGGAAATTATATACTAGCTTGGCAAATCAAAAGAAAAGAGGTGTAGCGATGTATGTTGATGAATTAATTGAATGCAAAGAAATATATAATGACAGTGATGGATGGATGTTAATAGTGCAATTAGATTTAGAAACAAAACCTCTTGTAATTGTCTCAATTTATGCAACAAATGATAATCAAAAACAATTCTATAAAGGTCTGCACGAAAAAATTAATGAATTATCAATTGAAAATATGATAATAATAGGGGACTTCAATGCAATTGCAGATGACCAAATGGATTATACTGGGAAGAGAAAAGAAAAGAAAAAAAAGGTAATTTTACCTGGGACATTCTGGAAAATGAGTACGGAACTATCATTAAAAGATGTAAGGTGAGAACAACACCTAAAAGACAACCAATATACAGTAATACCTCATCTTACGAACTTAATTGGTTCTAGGACGAGGTTCGTAAGGTGAAAAGTTCGTAAGATGAAACAATGTTTCCCATAGGAATCAATGGAAAAGCCAATAATGCGTGCGAGCCGATTAGGAAAATCCAAAACATTAAGGCTTAAAAAAAAAAAGCTGCCGGCAGACGAAGCTGAGGCGAACGGAGTGGGGGGCGGGAAACCCATGGATTTCCAGAGGGGAGAATGGGGCAGGACAGGGTGGGGAAAAACGGGGGAAACCCATGGAGATGCAGAGGAGAGAATGGTGCAAGACAGGGTGGAGAAAAACGGACGAAACCCATGGAGATCCAGAGGAGAGAATGGGGCAGGACAGAGTGGAGAAAAACGGGAGGAACTCATGGAGATCTAGAGGGGAGAATGGGGCAGGACAGGGTGGAGAAAAATGGGGGAAACCCATGGAGATCCAGAGGGGAGAATGGGGCAGGACAGAGTGGAGAAAAATGGGGGAAACCCATGGAGATCCAGAGGGGAGAATGGGGCAGGACAGAGTGGAGAAAAACGGAGGAAACCCATGGAGATCCAGAGGGGAGAATGGGGCAGGACAGGGTGGAGAAAAACGGGGGAAACCCATGGAGATCCAGAGGGGAGAATGGGGCAGGACAGAGTGGAGAAAAACGGGAGGAACCCATGGAGATCCAGAGGGGAGAATGGGGCAGGACAGGGTGGAGAAAAACGGGAGGAAACCCATGGAGATCCAGAGGGGAGAATGGGGCAGGGCAGGGTGGAGAAAAACGGGGGAAACCCATGGAGATCCAGATGGGAGAATGGGGCAGGACAGGGTGGAGAAAAACGGGAGGAACCCATGGAGATCCAGAGGGGAGAATGGGGCAGGACAGAGTGGAGAAAAACGGGAGGAACCCATCGAGATCCAGAGGGGAGAATGAGGCAGGACAGGGTGGAGAAAAACGGAGGAAACCCATCGAGATCCAGAGGGGAGAATGGGGCAGGACAGGGTGGGGAAAAACGGGGGAAACCCATGGAGATCCAGAGGGGAGAATGGGGCAGGACAGGGTGGGAAAAAATGGGACGAACTCAAGTCTGGAGGTGGGGCATCCCAGCGGCTGGCAGCAGGTTCGTAAGGTGAAAAGTGTTCGTAAGAAGAGGCAAAAAAATTCCGAACCCTGGGTTCGTATCTTGAAAAGTTTGTATGACGAGGGGTTCGTATCATGAGGTACCACTGTACTTTTTACTCTAACCCACACAAGACTTGGTCTAGAATTGATATGGCCTGGGCCCCTGCCCATATAACGGAACAAATTAATAAAATAGAAATAGAGACAAATACTTGGGCAGATCACAACCCCTTATCCATATATTGGAAAGGTAAAAGGAAAATAAAAAATTGGACAATGAATAGAACTATAATAAAAGACCCAGAGTACAAAAAATGGATAGAAAATTTTATTAACAATGATACAAAAGAAGAAATAAGTGAGGATTTATTTTCAAATATTTGGAAAAAATAGAGTTACCAGCATTAACTGAAACACAACAGCAAAGACTAAACAAACCTATTACAGACATAGAATTAAAACAATCTATAAAGAAACAAAATAATAATAAAGTGACTGGCCCAGATTCAATACCAGCCGAATTTTATAAATTGGACACAGAAATATTTTTCTCAAATATGCTTGAGACATATAATCAAATATTGATAGAAGGTAAATTACCAAAAACATCGTCAGAAACTTTAATAACTTTAATACATAAAGCTGACACGGAAAAAGCAAAAATTTAAAATTATAGACCTATCTCACTATTAAACGTAGATTATAAAATTTTTATATCAATATTTGCTAATAGACTTAAAAGTATTATAAATAATATGATACATAGTGATCAAAATGGATTTTTACCAGGAAGACAAATCAAAAATAATTTAAGAATAATAGTAAATACATTAGAATATTATGAGCAACATCCAGAAAAGCAAATGGTGCTTATATTTTTGGATGTGAAAAAGGCATTGGATAATGTAGATTGGAACTTTATGAAAGTACAACTAAAGAAGATAGAGGTAGGAACAAAGTTTTTTAATATAATAGACACTATATATACAGAACAAACAGCTAAAATTATAATAAATGGTGAACAGACCAAAAAAGTAGATATACAACGAAGAGTAAGACAAAGTTGTCCAATATCGCCACTATTATTTATTTTAACATTAGAGGCATTGTTGATTAAAATAAGAGCAGATAAGGAAATAAAAGGATTGAAGATTAAAAAAGAAATTTATAAAACACAAGCATTCGCAGATGATGTGGTGTTTGTCTTGGAAGAACCAACAAAATATTTTAAATTTAATAAATTTAATTTAAATTTAATATGGGAAAGTCGCAGGATTTATTTATCTTGTTAGATTTCATCCACTTTCTTGCCCAAATGGTTTATGTTGGCCATCCTTCCATGCACCCTGGTTCGATATATGCACGTGTACTCTGGATTTCCCCAGTTGCTCTCCACTTTGATTTTTACATACTGGAACGCCTTCTCTTGTTCATTCTGAAATGTAGATGAGGGAAAAGAACAATCATAATAAAAAGCAATCGAGATGAAGTCATCCTCTTGAATGGCTCTATCGGTTTAATAGAAGAGTGCAAAGACTATACTGTATATCTATATACAAGAGCCGGGGTGGCGCAGCAGGTAGAATGCTGTACTGCAGGCCACTGAAGCTGACTGTAGATCTGTAGGTCAGTGGTTCAAATTTCATCACCGACTCAAGGTTGACTCAGGCTTCCATCCTTCCAAGGTGGGTAAAAGGAGGACCTGGATTATGGGGGCAATATGCTGGCTCTGTTAAAAAGTGCTATTGCTAACATGTTGTAAGCTGCCCTGAGTCTAAGGAGAAGGACGGCATAAAAATCAAATAAATACCGTATATACTCGAGTATAAGCCGAGTTTTTCAGCCCAAAAAATGGGCTGAAAAACACAACCTCGGCTTATACTCGGGTCATTGACAAAGTCACCACACGAGGGCGCCATTGCTTGAGCCAGAGCGAGGAGGCACCAGCTTTTGTCCCCTCTCACACGCCGTAGTTCCTCTCCCTGCCTCAAGCAAATGAGGCAGCCATTTGCTCCAACCGAGAGGGGGAAAAAGCAATGGTGAGTAAACTATTCCTTGCTCTCTCTGCAATGCCCTTAGTCGGATTAAAAAGGCCCCCTGCTGTCAGATTCTCCTCCCCCTCCTTTGAAAGGATTTAAACTGTTTAAAAAATAGTATTTTGTGGTAGTTGCTGTCCTTGCTTGAATAGGATCTAATAATGTGTTATGAGGCAGAGCTAGACAGGAATTCTTTTTCTATCTGTCTATCTTTCTATCTATCTATTTTTCTATCTATCTATTTTTCTATCTATCTATCTATCTATCTATCTATCCATCTATCTATCTATCTATCTATATCTATCTGTATCTATTTCTATCTATCTATCTATTTTTCTATCTGTCTGTCTGTCTATCTATCTTTCTATTTATATCTATCTATCTATCTATCTATCTATCTATCTATCTATCTATCTATCTATCTGTATCTATTTCTATCTATCTATTTTTCTATCTATCTATTTATCTATCTATCTATCTATCTATCTATCTGTATCTATTTCTATCTATCTATCTATCTATCTATCTATCTATCTATCTATCTATCTATCTATCTATCTATCTATCTATTTTTCTATCTGCCTGTCTGTCTGTCTATCTATCTATCTTTCTATCTATCTCTATCTATCTATCTATCTATCTATCTCTATCTATCTATCTATCTATCTATCTATCTATCTATCTATCTATCTATCTGTATCTATTTCTATCTATCTATTTTTCTATCTATCTATCTATCTATCTATCTATCTATCTTTCTATCTATATCTATCTATCTATCTATCTATCTATCTATCTATCTATCTATCTATCTATCTATCTATCTATCTATCTGGTTTTCTATGCTGAAAACCTCACAGCAGCTAATGCAGAAGCTCTTCTTTGGATACACTTATTTATTTGTTTGTTTATTTATTTAATTGGATTTGTATGCAATCCCTCTCCAAGGACTCAGGGTGGCTCACAGCATATATAAAAACAGAACAATAATGTAAATCCAATTAATGATGAGAAGGAATCCAGTTTTGAAGGATTTTAACTCTTAGGTTTTAGCTTTGTTCCTGATCGAGCTACTTTTTTTACTTTTTAATTTATTGTTAATATTGTTAATTTGTTTACCCTCTTTTAAATTTACAGAGCTAGTTTACTGGTTTTCTTTAAAATAAATATTCTAAAACATGTCTCAATTAATGTAATTTTATTGTTTTCCATTTTTATAAGTTACCAGTAGCCACTGCATTTTCTAACCTCGGCTTATACTCGGGTCAATACGTTTTCCCAGTTTTTGTGGCAAAAATTGGTGCCTCGGCTTATACTCGGGTCGGCTTATACTCGAGTATATACGGTAAATAAAATAAATCTGTAGACCTGTTTCCCAAATGCTGATATAACAGCTTTGGGATTGTTATTCATCAGAAAGAAGATTTGTGGTGGGGGTTTTTTGTTTTTTGTTTTGCTATGTCCCATTAGCTCCCATCAATATATATAGTCCTCAACATATGACCCCAATTGAGCTCAAAATTTATGTTGCTGAGTGAGAACTTTGCTAAGTGAGTTTTGCCCCATTTTACGACTTTTCTTGCCACATTTGTTTAATTAGAAACACATTGTTACTTAACAAATTGTTACGTGAATCTGGTTTCCCCATTGACTTTGATTGTCAGAAGGTTGCAAAAGTTAATCACATGGACCCCGAGACACTGCAGCTGTCCAAATTGTGAGTCAGGTGTCAAGTGTACAAATAGGGGTGCTGCAATGGTTACACGTGTGAAAAAATGGTCATAAATCACTTTCTTCAATGCTACTGAAACTTTGAACAGCCATTAAGTCAACTGTTGTAAGTCGGGGACTATCTGTATAGTGCCACAGATTATAACTATATTTCCTCAGGAGGAGCTCTGGTTTTCCAGCTCTGGCCTAATCCACTCCTTAAAGTACTGAATTAAAAGTTGTCTGATTTTTAGTAGATGGGGCAGAAATTGGAGAGATTCTTTCAAAACAACTCCCTCTGACACAGCCCCTTCGGTTTTACTCTATCCTACTTTAGTTTTACCTCTACCCCACTTCTCCCATTTCTAGTTTACCTTCAGTTGGAATGTCTGAATTAATTCCTTCTCATTATCATACTTGAATGTTCCCAGCAGGATCTCCTCTTTTGTTTGATCATTTAGCCCCTAAAATTAAAAGGAGGGAATCAGTGTAGAAGAGTTGAATGCTGCAGCAGCCCTGAAGGACAACCTGGAAGCAGTTCTTGGCCAAGAAAGTCAGGTCAATGCAGAAAACAAAAAAACAAAACAAAATGGAATTTTGAGTCTTGACAAGCAGGCAATCTTTCAATGGTGAGCGGAATTATTTTATATGAAACGGGCAGAGAGCTATGGAGAGTGGTGTGATTTTTCACCCTGGTTATTGCCAGATTGTTTTTAACATGTTTATTTTATTGATTGATTGATTGATTGATTGATTGATTTTGTCCACTACACAATGAGGGTTTTAGTGGGTATACACATAATAAAATACATGATGTAGGTTATATAGAGGATATACTCATAGTAAAATATATCTAAGAAAGAGTAGAAGAGAAGATATAGGAATGTTAAGATGCCTATGTTAGGGCTTATGTCAGAAAGCTATGCTGCTAATTTTCAGCAACTCTGGTGTACTGATCTGGACTCTGACTTTCCCTGGAAGTAGCAGGCAAAGGTTTTGTCCATTTCATCCTCCTCCTCCCACATATTGTATTCCAAATCACTATCCTGTACAGGGGTTGTAGTGAAGGCAGGAAATGTCCCAGATTATGGGACCTTATGGAAGTATCCTATGGAGTAGGGAAAGGGACAGTCTTTAAACGAATTCATA
This sequence comes from Erythrolamprus reginae, assembly GCF_031021105.1. NCBI lineage: Eukaryota > Metazoa > Chordata > Lepidosauria > Squamata > Dipsadidae > Erythrolamprus > Erythrolamprus reginae. Next base: position 252,387,183 of record NC_091951.1, read on the forward strand.
TGGGAAGCAGCAAAGAAATTGTTAGTCATTTTCTGAATTAAAGACACCAGGGAAGGTGAGGCCATGTCGTTGGATAAGAGAAATTAATAGACTACTTAGAGTGGAAGCTGATAGAGTTGGGGAGATATAATTGCTTGTCTTAGAATTCTACAAGGGGAATGGCCATTTAGCTCATTACTCCAAATATTGCTAGTTTATCCAGCCTCTACTGATAGGTTGCCAGTCCAGAGAACCTGGCAGTGTATTATGTACCAATCCCTTCAAAAGGAGCTTTTTGAAGGTAGCAATAGCTTGCATATCACAAATTAAGGTATTAATTAATATTTTTCTTAAATTTGTATCTTACTTTTATTTGTTACAATTTAAGATCTGTACACAATAATGGGCTGTGGCCCCCATAGGAGGGGGACACAGTGGGAGTTGTAAGTTCATGCACTATTTATAGAATACTTAATAATTTTTTTATTGTCCTTCCTTCTCTAGTACCTTAGTATGATCCTTAATTGCTTTTAAAATAGTAAATAATTAAATAGTATGTTTTACCCATAAACACTTTAATCATTTTAATCATTATCTAGATCTTAACTTTTATAGCAATTAAAGAAAATTGAGCTACTTGCTTAATCTGTTATCATACTGAACCTTATGGGTTTAGTACAAAACCTTAAAATGTTACTGTGCTCCTCAACAAATAATGCTGTCTATTATTTGTCCTTTTGGTGGCTATTCAAATAACGTGACTTAATCATAGAAACATAGAAGTCTGACGGCAGAAAAAGACCTCATGGTCCATCTAGTCTGCCCTTATACTATTTTCTGTATTTTATCTTAGGATGGATATATGTTTATCCCAGGCATGTTTAAATTCAGTTACTGTGGATTTATCTACCACGTCTGCTGGAAGTTTGTTCCAAGGATCTACTACTCTTTCAGTAAAATAATATTTTCTCATGTTGCTTTTGATCTTTCCCCCAACTAACTTCAGATTGTGTCCCCTTGTTCTTGTGTTCACTTTCCTATTAAAAACACTTCCCTCCTGAACCTTATTTAACCCTTTAATATATTTAAATGTTTCGATCATGTCCCCCCTTTTCCTTCTGTCCTCCAGACTATACAGATTGAGTTCATTAAGTCTTTCCTGATACGTTTTATGCTTAAGACCTTCCACCATTCTTGTAGCCCGTCTTTGGACCCGTTCAATTTTGTCAATATCTTTTTGTAGGTGAGGTCTCCAGAACTGAACACAGTATTCCAAATGTGGTCTCACCAGCATTCTATATAGCGGGATCATAATCTCCCTCTTCCTTCCCAAATCAACTGAAAAAGAGTTGTCAAGCCACTACCACCCAGTCACATGACCTTTAAGCCACCCCAGTCACATGATTGTCAAACCACTCCCACCTGGTCACATGGCAGGCAAGCCACACCCACAAAATAAACCATGCCCACAATGTGGCAGTAAACATTTTGGCAGCTCATTGCTATATGTTCATAATGCTCCCACCTCCCATTTTTCCCCAAGAACTTTGAGAGATGAATTGGTCTGAGGGAGAATGACTGGCCTGAACTCTGCTGGCTTTTATACTAAAGGGAGAAATAGAACTCGGAGCACTGATTTCTAATCGTTCATCTTAACCTCGATACCAGCATGGCTCCATATCCTATTTCAGCTCAATATCAAGGGCATAGTAGCCTTGGTGCTTCCTAAATTGGAGTTCTTTTAATGAACCTTAGAGGAAAGATATAAGATAAGTTAAAACAGTATTGTACTCACATAAACCAAGAAATCTTTTAAGGCGCTTGTGATTCCTTCCGAAAAAGCTATTGCTTTAGAGATGTGCTGAACTGTAACGGCTGTGAGTCGGACTTTTTCAGGCAGCTTAATTACGACTTGGCCTTCAGATCCTGAGAATGCCCAGCAGTTTCCAGGGTAAACATCCGGCTACAAACAGGAGACCATTCACATAAATAAAATGCTCAAAATTGGAATCACTCTATAATATGTAAATAGATACATTGCTCTGGGGTTAAAATGGTTTATACAAGAAACACACCCAATTTGGTGGTGGGGTATGTATGCTTGTTGGGTGGTGGGCACTTTTCACTATACACTTGTTTTATGTTGTGGGTATCTTAAAATTGTTAAAAATCAATTTAAAAAAATGAATTCAGGTCCTGCAGATTGATTTGATGTGTGAGTACAATAATTACTGGGGTTTCTCCAGGAGTAGGGTGAACTTTATTGTGAATGTGTGACAAAATTGCTTCTGACCTCTAATCTGTGTTTTCTCTGGCTTATTAAGAGGTCAGATACACCAGCAAAGTAAACTATTAGTGCGTAAATAGAGTTTTGTAATTAAACCAGAATAATATCCGAACTAGTGTAAATTTTCCAATCATTTGCAACCAGGAAAATGTCATTCTTCCCTCATTCCTCAGTTGTAAATGAGGCATTCCCTCTTTCTCATTCTCTTTCTGTCTATCTGCCTTTTAATCTCATTGAGGGGAGTAGTGAAGAGGATGGGCAAGAAAGGACCAGGATCTCCAACATTTTTATTTTTATCCCTCTAGAAATGAAGGGAATGGATGACGAACTGGGAAAAAGGATTACATAAAGTGAGGAGAGTACAAGGTGAAAAGAACAGAGAAAGGGGATGGATGAGATTAAAGAAATATTCCCAGAAGGTTGGCAGATTTATTTTATTTTTTAAATTTATGTGTTTGTTTATCAAAACGTGTAAATAATAGCAGGTATTGATATAAACACAAACATAAGTAATGTAGGTACAGGCAAATAGGACAATAAGGCAGGGATGGTAGGCACAATAGTTTGCTTATGCATACTCCTTACTAATAAACTTACTGTGTGTGTGTGTGTGTGTGTGTATTGCTCAAAAAAAATAAAGGGAACCCTCAAATAACACATCCTAGATCTGAATGAATGAAATATTTTCTTCCATTCTGAAACCCAATAATGAAGACTTCTATAGAAATGGGAGAGAATTATCCTTTTGCTTTCCAACGTCCAGAAAGCATAAATAAGGAGAAACAGTCTACACCAGAGGTCTTCAAACTTGGCAACTTTAAGACTGGCGGACTTCAATTTCCAGAATTCTCCAGCCAGCTATGCTGGCTGGAGAATTCTGGGAATTGAAGTCCACCAGTCTTAAAGTTGCCAAGTTTGGGGACCCCGGGTCTACACTATAGCAATAGCAATAGTACTTAGATTTATATACCATTCTTTACAGCACTCTCTGAGATGTTTATAACATTATCAGCCCCCAATTTTACTGACTTCAGAAAGAAGGAAAACTGAATCAACTTTAAACTGGTCAGGATTGAATTTCTGGCAGTGAGCAGTTACCCTGCAATCCTGCATTCTAACTAATGCGTCATCACAGCTTTTGCCATCATTTAAAATCTTCTTAAATACAGCAACTCAGAACTTCACAAACTATTCCAGATATACATTCAGAAACAACATACAAAGGAGAAGATTTTGTTCTTCTCTGGAATATTCTGTTTTTGAGCTGGAGAGTTTTGTGCATCCCTCCCCAGGGTTGGGCTACTGCCCGGATGGGAGGGGACGCAGTGGAGTAGTGAAATTGGAACTCCACCCTAGAGCACCCAATTTGCACTGAAAGATGTTGAAAGAAAATGTAGCAGGTCCTGCATAAACCACGCCCACAGTGTGGTAGTAAAAAATTTGGTAGTCCTTCACCCTCCCTCTCCCTGCTCTAAACCAACCGAAATCATATTATTGTAACTTCTGAACTCTGCCTTAGTTTAATGCAATTAAAAGCAACAGTTAGATTTTCAAGTCAGAACAAAATAGGACCTGAAGAACTGCAGAAAAAGTTTGCAGAGCCATTGACAAATATGTGCATCCTTTAATTTTAAGGAAAGCACTGAGCTTTCCTTAAAATTAAATGAAGTCAGATTTTACCAACATTTCGATCTGGAATACAAGATCTCTAGGAAATCCAAGGGCTATGGTGTAGGCTAGATTGAGAAGTTAAAGAAAACATCCAGAAGAAAATAATGACATGTATATAGTTATGAGATAGAAACTGGACTCGGGGCAGTACTATTTTTCTAGCTGAGAAATTGTACTATTCTTCTGAATTAACTAATAGCAATCATAGAAATACTGCACCTGTAAAATAGTTTCAGGAGGGTTGGCTGAAGCGATAAATGGAAACCAAGAGTTTTCCTGGTGCAAAAAATCGAAAGACTTAGATGTCCTGTCTTTATCAATCGTGGCTCCTAGATAGACAGACAGATGATTATGTAACCTCAAGTTGTTTTCTATTTCTAATGAACATTTAGATGTATTTTCTTGTGACAGATGTTTTTTAAAGTCTAGAATTAGTAGAGTAAAATATAAAGAGATTTCTTATCAGAAATTACATTCATTCACATGTAATTTCCCAATATTAGTTCCCGCGTAGTCTCCATGTAGATAGGTGATACTTTTATAAAGGCTAGAATAAGTACAGAATAAAATATAAAGAAACATTTCATCAGAAATTAAATTCACTCATATATACTGTAATTATTCAATAATAATTCATCTTTTGTAGAGTTTATTGTAGAAAGAGAAAAATCTGTCAGATATGATTTCAAATCACTTTTCAAGTCGCAGTTTATGCAAAGACACTCCTGGCTGTGAGTTGCAAACCCAAAGCCACTCCATCTTTCAGGACATTACCTACTGACTTTTGAGCCCAGTCAGCCTTCTGTATATCGTCTTCAAAAATCTTCTTAAAAGCCAAATTGACCATATCAATAATTTCCTGCCAAGGAGAAGAAAAATGCATCAGAGAAATGGTTTATACAAATATCAGTTACATACGTTAGATATCATAAGTTATGAATAGAACCATAGACTTAATTCCAACTGTTAGCAACAGATACACAAATATGGACAATAAAGCATCATGTCAAAAAAGTCAAAATTTGCCAATTTGGCAAATGGTTTGTTTCTCAAGTTTGCTGAGTAAAGACAGGAAATAAATGTGCCCAAATGAATAGCCCATAAAGGAATATTAACTGGTATCTAATAATATTTTTCTATCAGATTTTAGCTAAGGAGGAATGGTTGCTGGTGCTTAAAACAGTGTGTACCACGATTCTTTTAGATAGCATTAAGATGTTTTCATATGTCATTTAAGTACGTGAAAACATGATGCCTATGAAGCATACACTATAGCCAGCCCTGGGACACAGGCATTTGGGGGCTAATGTCAAAAGACAAAAATGTATATCAGTGCAGAAATCTATATGCAATGCTCATGCTTTTTAGACATAAAGGCTGGAACTTCTGTGGAGAAGAAAAGTATGTAGAAAGGAGAGGTGATTCAATAATTCTTAGAGTCATCAATCAATCCAGACAGACTATCTCATGTAGCAGGTTGGAGATGTACAAATATCCTTTAAACTTTTGGTAAAGGGTAATCCCATAATTTACTATTTTATTTAATTTCTATACCACTCAACTCTCCAAAAGGAGTAATTATTTTGTCTTCACCATAAAGACACCTGAGCTATGGTGGTGAATCTATAGCATCATGCGAGAGGTGGCATGCAGAGCCCTCTCTGTGGGCATGTGTGTCATCGCCCCAGCCTAGCTCCATCGCATTTGTTTGTCGGTTTCATTTTCAGGGAAACAAAAGTTTGTGGGACTAAAAAAAAAATTCACTCAATCAATTCCAACTTTGTGAGATCTTTTCCTTTCATGACAAGTTGGAATTGATTGAGTGAATTTTTTTTTTAGTCCCACAATTTCATTTCCTGAAAATGAAACTGATGAAGAAATGTGATGGAGCTAGGCTGGAGTGATGACGCATGTGCCCACAGAGAGGGCTCTTCATGCCACCTCTCGCATGATGCTATAGATTCACCACCATAGGTCTAGGATTGTCCAAACTATGCCACTGGTTAATTGTTCTCCCTGTTGGGAAATTTCTCCTTGGTTCTTGGTTGCTTTTTCCCTTGATTAGTTTCCATCCATTGTTTCTTGTCTTGCCTTCAGGTGCTTTGGAAAACAGGTTGATGCTCTCTGCTCTCTGCAGTCCTTCAAATATTGGAACACTGCTTTCGTGTCATCCCTAATCCTTCTTTTCATTAGAGTAGATATACCCAATTAGCATCATCCTTGTTTCTCAACATTTTGTTGATATTGTGGCGACCAAAACTGGATGCAACATGGAATACTAGTGCCCAGTATGAAATTATAATTTACCCTTTTGCAGCAGGAAAGAAACCCTCACTGTGGTTCAATGTTTTCCCTACTGTATTTTTTAAGCATATTTGGTACGAGTTAGGCTGGCCATGAGAACAACTAACAGACTTCAGTTTTGTAAAAGGGGGAAAATGACATTCTATGGTAGCTAATAGATGTGCAAAAGAAAATTATAATCTGGAAAGATCGAAACCAGAGAATTTCTGAGATTAGTTGCAGCTTCCTACTTTCTCCTCTCCTGATAAGTCACTTTCCTGAAGGATTTGCTTGGTGGACTGCAGGCGGCCTTTATGGAGGTTGCTGATCTCAGACTGTATTTGATCCATTTCGTTCTTAAGGTCCTGAATTTCATGGAATTGATCTTCCAGCAGACGTTGTGATTTCCTTGTAATAAAGGAGGGGAAATGGGTGTCAGGATTATATGCAAAACTCTGAAAAACTGTTAAATGGGAAAGCAAAAGGATACAAACCCGTTCTATTGTTGCTTCCGTCTAGTGTTGCCTTGATTTTTGCTGTAGACTAGTGTGATGCAGCTGGTCCTTGACTTACAACCATTCATTTAATAAGTCTGAAATTACAGTGGCACTGAAAAAAGTGATTTCCGACCACTTTTCACATTTAGGACTGTTGCTGCCTCCCCATGGTCACATGACAAAGATTCAGATGCTTGGCAACTGATTCATATTTATGATGGTTGCAGAGTCCCAGTGTTATGATCATCTTTTTGCAACCTTTTTACAGACAAAGTCAATTAGGGAATCCAGATTCATTTAATAACCATGCTATTAACTTAACAAAGGCAGAGTTTCACTTAACCAGTGTAGCAAGATAGTGGTAAACAGGTGCAAAATTCAGTTAACAAATGTCTCATTTAGCAACAAAAACATTTGGGCTCAATTGTGGTCGTAAGTTGAGGACTTACGACCACAAAGTTGGCCATAGTGGGCGTGGTCAGCTCAACATCACATGTACCAGTGGCACCTGTGGAGGCCCTGGAGGCTCCATTTTTTTGCTGTGACGGCCTCCTGCAAAACTCGGCCACCGCATGTGGCCCACCCAAGCACTGTTTTGGCCAGCAGAGGCACCAAGAAGCCAATCTTTACTGTTTACAGGGCAGTCCCACAGGTCACATCTAAGCCTCCCTCAGGCCGGATGCGGCCCATGGGCCTTGGGTTTGACAGTCCTGCCCTAAATATACATAGTCAGGAATGAATCTTTTTGCATTCAGGGGAACTTACTTCCACAGAAAGGTGGATAGAATTGCAGCTGAAATATTTTCTCCTTGGGTGTGAAAGAATGTTGCACTGTAGTCTCTAACCAAAAGCAAATGCATACTTATCCAGAGAAGACTTCCAATGTGTTTTCAGTCTTAGGATTGCCTCCAAAGGGATTGGTGTAGGCCAGGAATAGGCAAAGTTGGCTCTTCTATGACATGTGGACTTCAACTCCCAAGAATTCCTGAGCTAGCATGATTGGCTCAGGCATTCTGGGAGTTGAAGTCCACAAGTCATAGAAGAGCCAATTTTGCCTACCCCTGGTGTAGGCCAAGGATGGGATTGGACAACCTATTATTTTAACCCTAATGTACACGAGATAATGAAGCTTGAGGCTTACATTCCTAGACCAAGGCATGCCTGGCTGGGGAATTCTGGAAATTTGCCAAGGTTGGGCAGCCCTGTCTTAGTTCCTGTAGTTCTAAGCTTGGCTGCATTTCAACAAGCCACATTCCCCGAGATTAGTACAGTTCTTTTCCTTTAAACCATAACTTTTCTTCCATATCTTACGTTTGAAGAAGGAGAGGCCTCTTTCCAATGTTTTGGTTTATTGGGTGACGATTTCCAGATTTTTTTTTTTAAAAAAAGCTTGTGTGCATTCTTGTTTTTAACTATTGCATTTTGTAAATTTCCCAGTGTCATGAGATAGATTTAAGCAGTTTATACATTTAATTAATGAGTAAAGTCTTTTTCTTTAAGATATTTTGGAGGGATGTATAATAGCCTTACCAGAGATTGTTCAGCTCAGTTTCATACACTTTTGCTAGTTCCTGTTGGAAGGAAAAAAACATATATGATTCAACTTTTATATGAACAATTTGTACCGTGGACCTCAATCATAGTTAACTGTAGTTAATTTATGACCATTTTAATATATATATATTTTATATATATTTATGCTTCTTGACTTCAATTCCATACCTACCCAGCCAGAATTATGCAGTAAATTATAATCTTATCATTTAGTGATTGCCTCAGATAGTGAGAATTTACCATTACATAGATGATGAAAAACTAACTTTGGAATCAATAACCACATTTATCTTTACAACATCATTTGGTTACCTGTCCACATTGCCTTGTGCTTATCCCATACCCTCTGGTAGAGCCAATACATTTTAATTTATGTTTGCTTGTTTGTATCCTACGTTCCATTATATATATATATATATATTTACAAAATATCCCAACATACCTTCTTCCTCTTATTTTTCCCCAAAATAACAAGTGAGTTAAGGTGAGTGTGTGTGACTTGGCCAAGATCACCCAGCTAACTTTCAAGGTTAAGGCAGGACTAGTACTCAGTGTCTCCTGGTTTCTAAGCCAGCATTTTAATTGCTATATCAAACCCAAGCAAGCTGTCACTTCCTGAGCTGCTTGTTTGTGTAGCAGTGGTTACTCCAAAACTGCTGAGAACAACTTAACAGGCTCAGTTGTGTAACGTTAATTAGTTGATTACAGCCTGGTAGCAGCTGCTGCCTGGAATTGACAAAATCCTAGTCACTTTCACCCCTGAAGGCATTTGCCTCCCAAGAAGCTGCAGCTACACTCCTTTCAATGCATATTCCCCATCATGTACCTGTTCACTCTCTTTCCACTGAATGTAAATGCAAACACCATTCCCATTCTTTCTAATTATCCCAGTGCCAGGGTAAGCATTTCAAACGATGGGGAGTAGGGGAAAAGGGGCATATGATTTGGCCTTTTCTCCAGGTTCTTCATAAATTGAGTTCTCCCTACACCTTCCACACTGGTTGGAGCCCCTCCCTTATGATACCAGGTTGCAACGCCTTGGTCCCTTCAGCCTTGAAAGACGGCGTTTAAGGGGTGACTTGATCGAAGTGTATAAAATCATGCATGGGATAGAAAAGGTGGATAGAGAAAATTCTTTTCTCTATCACACAATACTAGGACGAGGGGGCACTCCTTAAAGCACATAGGTAAGAAAGCGAGGACAGATCAAGGGAAATATTTCTTCATCCAGAGGGTCGTTGGTTTATGGAATTCAGCTGTCAGCCTTGATAGCTTCAAGGCAGGATTAGACAGATTCATGGATGCCAAGTGTATCGGTGGTTATTGAAATGGATGTCCATGTGCCGCCTCTATGTTGGTTGAGGCAGGCAGGATTCCCTTGAGTACCATTTTTTAGGGGTCAAGGGAAAGGGAGGGGTTTGCCTTCTCCTTCTGCTCAAGATCCCCATGTACAATTAGGGGGCCAATGTGTAACACAGAATGCTGGACTCGATGGGCTTTGGCCTGATTCAGCATGGCTCTTCTTATGTTCTTATGCTTGGGCTCATTGTTTGTGGTTATATCCTAATGCTGTAAAGCAGGGATGTCAAACTCATGTTGTCATGTTGTTATTATGTGATGTATTGTGACTTTTTTCCCCCTTCGCTAAACCGGGGTGTGGGGGTGGCCAGTGTGTGATGCAGCTGTGCCATGATTGTGACACCCCTGCTTCAAAGCAAGGGAAAGCTGAAGTAAAATAATAAGCAGAATTGTGGCCATGTGATTTTTTGCTTAGTGACAGCTTTGCTGAGCAACGGACTTGTAGTTTGTCAATTGCAGTCACTAAATAAGGAGTACCTATTTTTGGAGAATGCAAAAGTAGTGGAGCCAAGTTTGCTACTTGAGCCATTCTTTTATATTTAAAAAATAAAATCCAGATTTTAACTGTCACTTCCATGATGACAGATTATACACAAATTCACTTGCTGTTTTCCAGATACAACATTTCTGGTAGCCTCAAAACCCAAGAAAACAAATGTGAACAGCATCTTTGATGGCCTCTTATTATCGAGCAAGGGCTTGTTTCCATTGAGAATTGTTACTGAAGAAAGGATGTTTGTGTGTCGCAGCCTTTTTGTCTTGAGGCCAAATTCTCAAATTCTCTATGAGTTCCCCAATCTGGCCCCAAACTATTTCGATGACTTCCTTTTCTGTCCCTTACATGTAATGGTGTTTACCTTGGATGACAGGCCATCGGATAATTGCAGGTATTCACAAACACTGTAAACGGTGCCTGTAAGAAACAAACAAAACCTGAAGGAGCATTTAAAATCTCACTTTTTTCTACCGATACTTACCATTCAAACAGCCTTCATTTACTTCAACCACCTACCCAAATTGTCTCTTACAGAAGCTCTTTCAGTAGTGAAAGAAAAATCTGTATCTGAGAAAAAGGTGAATAGGATATACAATAACATGCCCTTGTTTGCAGGTTGTATACTTCCGCTGTGCAGTTCCATGCGTATTCGTCCTGCAAGAATCTGCAGTTGGATCCTGGTTCAGAGGAGCAGGAGTTGGAGCTGGGACTGTCCAACAGGGAAGACATAGTCCTCTATAAATGAGTGGAAAGTCAAGGGGATGAGGAACTCCCAAGGCCGTCTGGCACTGAGAGTAGGGGGGGGGGCAACCGGATGGGGATCCTCCTGCAGGAGCAGAGCAGCTGCAGAGGACCAACAGAGATGGTAGCCTCTCAGTGGTGGGCTGCTACCTGTACGCCTCGGAGCTCCATTCCGCTAGATTGCGCAATTTGCGTGCAACCACTCTTATGCCATCTTCAATATTCTGGTGATTGGCGCCATCTTTTTAAAAAAAAAATTGTCTTTTTTGCTTCCTGCACATTCGCAGAAGCAAAATCCTGCGAGGGGATGCTCAGGTGAGTGAAATGTGATTGATTTTTTGCTTCTCCACATGCGTGGAAGCAAAAAATCACCGAAATTGCATGCGAGCGAGCGTCCCCTCAGGAGATTTCAGCAAGTTTTTGTTTCATGCGCAAAAGCAAAATCACATGTGAGAACGGATGCACAGGCGCACATCCATGACCACCCGAATGAGTAGGATGCCCGTGCAGCGCACCGGTATGCAGGTAAGTGGAACCCGCCACTGTTCTAGACTGCCTCTGACAAGGAACGGATGAGGAGAGCAGAGTGGAGAGGGGCACAGAGGAGATCAGCGAGGTTGCTTACAAGGAAGCAGCCCCGTCCTTCCTCAGAAGGAAAGCTGGGGAAGGTTGATTGAATCAGATGCTTGAGAAGGTGTGTCTGTCGGGAACACTTGCTTGTTCTGATGTGCTTCTTCCCAGCTTCGCTGGATCCTGTTCCTTGAATTTTGGGCTTGGTCTCAGCTCTCAGACTTCAGACTCTTGGACTATTATTTGGTTGCTGGAACTCTGGACTTATCTCCAGTGAAGGGCTACCAAACTTTTACTACCACATTGTGGGTGTGGCTTATGCAGGACGCCCTGCATTTTCTTTCAACATCTTTCAATGCAAATTGGGTGCTTTGGGGGTGCATTTTCACTACCCCACTGCATTCCCCCTCCCACATCCAGGCAGTAGCCCTACCCCTGCTTATCTCCTGCTTATCACCCTCGTGGGACTTTGTTTGTAAACTCAGAGTGACGGAAAAACATTAGTGGGTTGTGATAATGAGCAATAAGGAAACCTTCCTTAACCACTGCTTTGCCCACCTGACGTGAGTTAAAACATGAACTTTTCTGGATAAAATCTGGCACATTGGGACTTCTGACACTCAGGTCATCGACACAAGCACCTTTTTTGTTCAATCCATGAGAACCTCCTGCTATTCAGATGTGTTTTTTTTCAAATCTCAAGTGGAAGTACTTACCATAAATGGCTAAGGCAGCTATGATGAGCAACATCAAGCATTTCACACAGTTATCCATTTGGCTTCTGTGGAGGAAGGTAGGATCATTAAGGAAAAGTCAATAGACGGGAAAATTCTTAGGATAAAAATGCTAAGGATAAGAATGGGAATTTTGATAATGGCGAAGGCCACTCAAGGGCATTGCTCGTTCTTTTCCCAACCAGAGAGGTTTATTAACAAGTCATTCTGAGGGTTGCTGCTGCTTCATGTTTTTTCTCTCTCCTCTCTTTTCCTTGCTTGATATCTGCCATAAAACAATGCATGGTGTGATGTCATCAAACAGGGTGTTTCCTTAACCCCTAGTGCCAATGTTATCACACCATACATTATGGCTATGCTAGATGTTGCATGAGAAAGGGAAGAAACACCTAGGACAAGGGTAGACAAATTTGGCTCTTCTATGACTTGTGAACTTCAGCTCCCAGAATTCCTGAGCCAGTCATGCTAGCTCAGGAATTCTGGGAGTTGAAGTACACATGTCATGGAAGAGCCAACTTTGCCTAGGAAGATGCATCTATTGAGTTCAACCAGTTCAGTTTAAGGTGTTAGCAACATTGTTAGGTATCAGATAGGGGCCTTTCCCAAACTGGATATGCAGATATGGAATTGGAAATTGCCTGCATGTAAAACAGGTCAAGCATCAAATTCTAGGCAATGCTCAGGTTATTACATTGCTTGAGATATGGAAAAGCAGAAGTGAGAGTAAAAAACATAGTAGAGTTGATGAAAACCAGCAAGAGGATCAGCAGAAAGACTACTTGTGAAGTAAAGGAAGACAAAACATAAGCTTTCTTCCTGCAAGTAATGGAGGAAAGAGGCAGCTTGAGTCTATGCAAAGGATTCAAGAGGTCCATGGGTGTTTTAACTGGGTTTATTTCAACATGGCCAACTCTTCATAGGATGATTCACTGCGGGACAAGAATTACACTAATATCAAAGAAGTGGTGGAATGGAATGACTGAAGAATGGAAAATTTAATATTTTAAAATTTATTTTACACTTGCGGAAGGCGCTGAAGACCTGGTTCTGCCAACGGGCCTGGGGAACCCAGAATGGGATGGAGCCCATTAAATGGCTCGTGTGATCTGCTACTGCCAGGGTAGGGAATGGGGTAGGGGGTGATTTTATTATATTATACTATATTAATTTATTTGATTCTTTTTATTATCTTTATTGTTTCAAATGTGGTTTTATATTCTGTAAGCTGCCTTGAGTCACTATGGGTGAGTAATATAAAACAATATAAAACAAACAAACAAATAAATTGATCCCAGATTCAGTTCTTGGACCTGCAGTGGAGATAATGATTTACTAAATACATCAAAAAACCTTCCTTTGTTTCTAACTAACCCTCTTCTAAAAAGTTGCTTGTTATAATCATCTTCTTTGGCACAATCCAGAGAACGTATGTGTTGTGAAAAGATCTAACATTTTGCTATATTTTTTTTCCTGTTAACAGATGATTGTACTTTCTGCACCATCTGAAATAGAAGTTGATCCAGAAAATCTGATATCTGAGAATGCCTTTTTCCTTCATTGGGAGGAATTCTCAGTATGAAATATGAGGATTGAAAGCTAAAGGACTTTTTAAATTTTATTCTATTTTTTCCAAATCACACAAATTTACTGCCAGGTGAAGAAGAAGAAAAATAAATGAGTTGAAGTGCTGGATACTTTCACTAGAGGTCAGTCTTACTTTATATAATAAACAGCTGGTGATCCCTTGTGGATGATTCTTCCAGAGATCCCTATTTCCTTAATTAAATGGAGAAACAGAATGAAAAAAACAAAAAGGGATTGGGAACCAAACTTTCTGCTTGGTTCCCCATTGAGGTTGCTTGTGGGAATCTGGGAGGGAGTTCAGAAATGAACCCTCTTCAGCTGACCGAGGAAATTGCCTGCTTGTGGAAGGGAAGAAAGGAAGCTGTAGACCAGTAATGGTGAACCTATGGCATGGGTGCCACAGGTGGCACGCGGAGCCATGTCTGCTGGTATGTGAGCCATTGCCTTAACTCAGCTCCAATGTGCATGTGTGTGCTGGCCAGCTGATTTTTGGCTCACACAGAGGCCCTGGGAGTTTTTGGTTTCTAGAGAGCCTCAGGAGGGGTGAGGGGGGCAAAACATGAGCCTATTGGGCCCACCAGAAGTTGGGGAACAGGCCATTTTTGGCCTCCAGAGGGTCTCCAGGGGACAGGGGAAGCTATTTTAGCTTCCTCAGGCATTGAATTATGGGTGTGGGCACTCACGCATGAACAATAGCGCGCACCCATGCTCTCTTGGCACCAGAGGAAAGAAAGGTTTGCCATCACTGCTGTAGACCATAAGGAAAATTGTACCCCAGCATACCTGTAAGGGTCCCCTTACTTCAAAGAGAAAGGCCTCGCCCAACAATATCTGACACTCCACAATAACCTCTGAGTCTTTCTCTGGCTCTTATTTCACCACCTTCCTTCAGCCGTTATATGTCAATTGTCAGCCTGAGTTCTAAGACAGCCAACTGCCATTTGCCCATCCACCAGCTGATTGGATGCAGAGGGAGAGAGGGAGGTGTGAAAAAAATAAAAGATACAATAGCAATAGCATTTAGACTTATATACCGCTTCACAGTGCTTTACAGCTCTCTCTAAGCAGTTTACAGAGAATAAGCCTATTGCCCCCAACAATCTGGGTCCTCATTTTACTCAACCTTGAGCCTACTGAGATTCGATCTGCGAAACTCCTGGCAGCCAGTGATCAGCAGAAATAGCCTGCAATACTGTACTCTAACCACTGGACCACGGAGGCTCTTCAGTCCTCTCTTGTGTCATACAACATATGATTAGTGTTGGATGTCACCAAAATGACAACTTTCCCAAACTTCCTAAGTGAGTCAACGTGTGCTAGATTTCTGTAAATAAACTCATTCTGGCTTCTTTCATTCAACAGCTCTTGTTTTAAACCTTCCCATTGAAAGTTGTATTTTATCTTAGGATGGATATATGTTTATCCCAGGCATGTTTAAATTCAGTTACTGTGGATTTACCAACCCCGTCTGCTGGGAGTTTGTTCCAAGTATCTACTACTCTTTCAGTAAAAAAATATTTTCTCATGTTGCTTTTGATCTTTCCCCAACTAACTTCAGATTGTGTCCCCTTGTTCTTGTGTTCACTTTCCTATTAAAAACACTTCCCTCCTGAACCTTATTTAACCCTTTGACATATTTAAATGTTCCAATCATGTTCATTAAGTCTTTCCTGATACGTTTTATGCTTATCAGGAAAGACTTAATGAACTCGATCTGTATAGTCTGGAGGACAGAAGGAAAAGGGGGCACATGATTGAAACATTTATCTGTCTGGAATCCATACCACATCTCAGACATCAACACCCTTGAAAACATCCAAAGATATTTCACAAGAAGAGCCCTTCACTCCTCCACTCGAAACAGAATACCCTACGAAAATAGACTAACAATCCTGGGCCTAGAAAGCCTAGAACTACGGCGCCTAAAACACGATTTGAGTATTACCCACAAGATCATATGCTGCAACGTCCTACCGGTCAATGACTATGTCAGCTTCAACCGCAACAACACAAGAGCACACAACAGATTCAAACTTAATACAAACCGCTCCAAACTTGATTGTAAAAAATATGATTTCAACGATCGAGTTATCGAAGCGTGGAACTCATTACCGGACTCAATTGTGTCAACCCCTAACCCCCAACATTTCTCGCTTAGACTCTCCACGATTGACCTCTCCAGGTTCCTAAGAGGCCAGTAAGGGGCGTACATAAGTGCATTGGTGTGCCTTTCGTCCCCGTCCAATTGTCTTTCCTTTCTTTCACCTATCATATATATTCTCTTCCTTTCATATATCCTCTCCTCTTAGTTCACTTTTACCCTTATATATATTACCACATGTCTATTTATCTTCCTATGTATTTGTGTATTGGACAAATGAATAAAATAAAAAAATAAATAAAAAAATATGTCAAAGGGTTAAATAAGATTCAGGAGGGAAGTGTTTTTAATACGAAAGTGAACACAAGAACAAGGGGACACAATCTGAAGTTAGTTTTCTTTCCAGTTAGGTAAACACTCAAACCAAGAATGGTGCCACCCACACAAACACAAACACACCGTATTTAGCTTGCCAAGAGTGTCATATTGGGGATTGTCAAGCATTTGGTCAAGGAGTGTGGAACCAACTCTCACCTCCGTGTCAATGATGGCATGACATCCCTCCATAATGCAAATCAAACTGGGCCACAACTCTCATTGTCGGGCTGGTGAGCACATGGGGGGGACACACACAATGTGTATGTGTGTGTCTCAGAAAGCTTTTCTTGCTGTTGAACATAAACACATGCAGGCCTCCAGGGAAGTAGTCCTCGACTTATGACCGTTCATTTATTGATTGCTCAAAGCACCCAAAAAAAAAAAAAGTCACTTGGGTCCATTTTTTTTACCCTATGGGTTCTTCTACCCTTATTTCATTCATAGTCAGAAGGCTGGGAGGCTAATCTTACGAGTGCCCGTTGAAGACCTTTTGCATTTACTTGTGGAGTTTTAAAAACTTAAAAACTTAAGTTATGAAGGCAAGACAGCAGTGGAAGGGATGTGCTGGTGCCTGGAAGCTGTTGGGGTCTGGATGCGTGTCAACAAGCTCAAACTCAATCCAGACAAGATGGAGTGGCTGTGGGTTTTGCCTCCCAAGGACAATTCCATCTGTCCGTCCATTACCCTGGAGGGGGAATTATTGACCCCCTCAGAGAGGGTTCACAACTGGGGCGTCCTCCTCGATCCACAGCTAACATTGGAACACCATCTTTCGGCTGTGGCGAGGAGGGCGTTTGCCCAGGTCCCCCTAGTGCACCAGTTGCGGCCCTATTTGGACAGGGAGTCATTGCTCACAGTCGCTCATGCCATTATCACCTCGAGGTTCAACTACTGCAACGCTCTCTACATGGGGCTACCTTTGAAAAGTGTTTAGAAACTTCAGATCGTGCAGAATGCGGCTGCGAGAGCTATCATGGGGCTTCCTAGATTCGCCCACGTTTCTACAACACTCTGTGGCCTGCACTGGCTGCTGATCGGTTTCCGGTCACAATTCAAAGTGTTGGTAATGACCTTTAAAGTGTTGGTAATAAACCTGGCATTGGACCAGAATACCTCTGGAACCGCCTTCTACCACACGAATCCCAGTGGCTGATAAGGTCCCACAGAGTTGGCCTTCTCCGGGTCCTGTCGACCAAACAATGTCGTTTGGCCGGCCCCAGGGGAAGAGCCTTCTCTGTGGCGGCCCCGGCCCTCTGGAATCAACTCCTCCCGGAGATTAGAACGGCCCTCACCCTCCTTGTCTTTCGCAAGTTACTCAAGACCCACCTATATCGCCAGGCATGGGGGAATTAAGACATCTCCCCCAGGCTTTCTTATATTTTATGTTTGGTATGTATGTGCTGTATGGTTTTTTAAATTGTTTGGGGTATTTATATAATTTTATTATTAGATTTGTTCCATTGTTATACTGTTTTTTTATTACTGTTGTGAGCCGTCCCGAGTCTTCGGAGAGGGGCGGCATACAAATCTAATAAATTGAATTGAATTGAATTGAATTATCAAAAAGCTAGGATTGACTAGGACAGTGATGGCGAACCTATGGCACACGTGCCACAGGTGGCATGCAGAGCCATATCTGCTGGCACATGAGATGTTGCCCTAGCTCAGCTCCAGCACACATGTGCACGATTTTTAGCTTTTGCACAGGGTCTAGGAGGGTGTTTTTGGCTTTCAGAGGATCTCTAGGAGGTGGGGGAGGGTGGAAAATGGGCCTACCAGACTCACTAGAAGTTGGGAAACTGGGTGCTCATGGCCTCTGGGGGATGGGGGAAGCCATTTTCACCCTCCCCAGGCATTGGATAATGGGTGTGGACACTCGCAAATGCCCAATAGTGCACGCACACTGGTGCTTTTGGCACCCAAGGAAAAAAAGTTTCGCCATCACTGGGCTAGAGTGTTTGACTTGTCTTCTCTCAGGTTCAATCCTAACAATGTTAGTTGATAGCACATGGACTCAGAAAAATTCTTTACTACTTGTCCACTAGTGAGTTATAAGACCTTATGACAGTGATGGCAAAACTTTTTCCCCTCGGGTGCCAAAAGCGTGTGTGCGTGCCAACACCCACAATTCAATGCCCCTCATGCACCATGCACCCCTCTGCACATGCACACATGATGTCCGCATTGCCCCATGCATGCATGCATGCATGTCCCCCTCCCCCGTTTTCCAAATTTTTTGGGGGGGCTTAAGTCTTCTTTTTGCCCTCCCCAGACTCCAGTCTTTCTTGGAGCATGGGGAGGGCGAAAACAGCCTCCTCCACCCCCAAGGCCTTCTAGAGGCTGAAAATGGCCCATGTTCCAACTTCCGGTGGGCCCAGTAGGCCTGTTTTTCACCATCTCCAGGCTCCAGAGGCTTTCTGACACCCTTCAAGTGGGTGCAGAAGTTGGTGACAAATCAGTAGCTTGCCACACTTGCCTGATGTTTATGGGAACTTGGGAGGGGTGATTTTCATGAGGGAACAGATGCAACCACAAAGCATTCTTTCGAGTGGTTCAAGGCCATCCTATACCCACCCACCTGGGCGGAAGCGGAGGAAGGACTTGCCCCGCTGGCACAATCTGAGTGGGCAATGTGACAAGTTTGTGGGTGGGGGGAACAAGGGATGTGAACTTTCAACTGAGTGGGAAACTCAGATTCAGGTTTCCCAGTGTGGGTGCCAGGATGGCTTCGGAAATAAATTGAAACTTTGAGGAGTACTTTGACTCAGATTCTGATTTAGTTCAGATGTTACTTGGAACCTTGACACCTCCCCTGCCCCCACTAGAGGCTGAAAATGCCTTCCCAGAGCCTCCGCATGAACCAAAAATCAGCTGGCTGGCAGCGACACACATGCTGCAGGGAAACAGCTTGCGTGCTGGCAGATATTATTATTATTATTATTATTATTATTATCATCATCATCATCATCATCATCATTATTATTATTATTATGTCGATACAACACAGCAAATGAGATCACTATGCTGGATTTCGTATTTCATCACCAGTCAGGTGCTTCCCAAGCACCTAGGTGATGTAGTGGCAAATTATGTTTGCCGATCCCAGTAAAGCGGCCTTTTGCAATTGACAGATGGAGATTTTGTCAATTCTGATGGTTTTCAAATGTCCACTGAGATCCTTTGGCACTGCGCTCAGTGTGCCAAGTACCACTGGGACCACAGCAAAGGAAAGGCGGCGGCTACAAAGGGAACGAGTGACAGGAGGAGGGAGCCCTTCAGCATGGGAAGGAAGAGGCAGCAGATAGCAGCAGCCAGTGTATGGGAGGCAGTGTATGGGTGGCACCTCACGCCAGGTGTATTAGAGGCGTGTGCTCCTCCTCACCACCTCAGAGTCCTTTTTTATTTTTTAAGCCTTAAAGTTTTGTTTTTTTTTCATTCCCCTCATCTTATCTTCTTCCTTTGGCAGCAACTGTCCTCCTCTCACTCCTCCTCCTCCCACCCAAATTCTGAGCTTTTATTTCTTTCCTAATGGGTTTGCACACAGTATTTGCTTTTACATTGGTTCCTATGGGAAAAATTGCTTCTACTTAAGAATATTTCTACTTAAGAATCTGGTCACAGAATGAATTAAGTTCCTAAGTAGAGGTACCACTGTATAAGGAGAATTTGACTGTTCTAGTGGAGTAGAAGTTCAACATGTCACAGCAGTATAATGCCGCTGCAAAAAAGAAAAAAAAGCAATTGATATCTCAAGGAGCCTCAAGATAAACAGATATCAGATTACACAAAATTGCATTCAGCCTTAGGCCTATCATGTTCAGTCCTCCACCACTCAGTTTAAAAGATATTTTTTAAACTGGAGTGAATCCAGAGAAGGGCTACCAACATGGTGAAGAGATTGGAATCTGGTGAAAGCATTGAAGTCCTACAAGCGAAGGCATGATTAAAAGATCTAGATAAGGTTAGCAGAAGAGAGGTTTGAAAGGAGATGTGATAGCTAGCTGAAATATTTGAAGGGCTTCACACTGTAGAGCAGGGATCTCCAATCTTGGGAAGTTTTAAGACTTGTAGACTTCAACTCCCAGAATTCCTCAGCCAGGAATTCTGGGAGTTGAAGTCCACAAGTTTAAAAGTTGCCAAGGCTGGATGGAAGACCCCTGCTGTAGAGGGTCCTGACTCATTCTCACTTGTTTCAGGTAAGACTAGAATTAATGGGATGAAACTTCAAAGATATAAAGAAAAACATATTGGCAGGAGGAACTCTCAATCTTCCCTTTCTCTGGAAGTTTTCAAAGAAAAGCTAGATAGTTCTATATCGGGATGAAGCAGTGAATGTTACAGTGCTCAGAGAATTCAATCTCTTAGGTCACTTTCAACACCACGATTCAGGCCTGTACTACCAAATGTTTATGGAGATTCTCTGCAACCTGCAGGTTTTTTTCCTCCACATTCCTTCATACTCCTACACAATTTGAAGGGTGCTCATTCCAAAATGCATAGCTAATTGTCTATATCAGTGAACCTTTTTTTTTGCTCAAGTGAGGATGTGCATGTACAATAGCATGTGTGCGCGTGTCCACGCCCATATGCAACGCCCTCCATCTGCGCATACATGCACAACCCTCCTGTACTGCCTTCACTGGGAATGCACGCAGGCTTCACTAAAGCCTCTGGACTTTGGGAAGGCCTGTTGGGCTGTTTTTCGCCCTCCCCAGGCTTTAGCAAAGTCTCCACAGCCTAGGTATAGTAGTTGGTTCAGGGCCAGCTCCTGCAACAGGGATTTTGGACGTTGGTTTAGGGGAACCCTCAGGGTCACAGAGACTTGTATTATTGCCAGCAGCTTCTGATAGTGAGGATTCATTGCCAAGGTCAGATGGTGGGGAAGCAGAATCAGATGGAGAGATGGGTGCAGGCAGCACATTAGTTAATAACCCCATTAGTGAGTCATCAGACTCAGAGGAGGATCGGTGGATAGATGCCCGAATATGCAGGCTCATGGTTAGAAGGAACCAACTGCACAGGTATCATCGGAGATAAGGGGGAACACTTGTTGCTGAAGCAATTAGGTTAATGGGGTTGATGATAAATTACGGGCATTGGGGAGTGCGCATGTGGGCGTTTATTCGTTTGGAGAGAGATCATTGCCAAGGATTGGACTATTCCAGGATTTCTGTTGACTCTTTGAACAATTCACAGTTAACTCGTGTGGACTCAAAGAAGGGGGAGTTGTGAGGAATCACAGTTGACTTCATTGTTCTCTTTTGTTCCTGCTTTTGACCGTATTCCATGACTGTTATCTGGGTGAGAGAAATTTGACTGCTTAAACGTGTGTGCTTTTAACACTGTTTCAGATAAACTACTTTTCTTTCTTCTGTGTATTTGACTTTGCATTCCTCTCTCACTGGGGGCTATTAACGAGAAGCCTGGCATAACACTAGGGAGAGCGAAAAATGGCCCAACTGGCCTACTGCAAGTTCGTTTGGTCCGTTGGGCCCATTTTTTGCCATCCAAAGGCTCTAGAGGTTTTCCTGAAGCGTAGGGAGGGTGAAAACTGCCTTCCCCCCACCCTCTGGAAAGCTGAAAATAAACTGGCCAGCACGCATAGCGCAAAGCCTCATGTACCTTCAGATATGGCTCCATGTGCCACCTGTGGCACACGTGCTATAGGTTCGCCATCGCGAGTCTATATAGTCAGTTACCCAGATCATGGTTGTCCCAAAGATGCAAAAAACATGCCGCTGAAAAAGCTCCTTTTGATGAGAAGCGAAAAACTAGAAATTCCAGTTGCCTCTTGAAAAAGCACCTTTGCGGTGACTGTACTACCAGGTTCTGGAGAATAGAAACATAGGCAGAAAAAGATGGCAGAAAAAGACCTCATGGTCCATCTAGTCTGCCCTTATACCATTTCCTGTATTTTATCTTAGGATGGATATATGTTTATCTCAGGCATGTTTAAATTCAGTTACTGTGGATTTACCAACCATGTCTGCTTAATATTTAAATGTTTCGATCACGTCCCCCCCATTTCCTTCTGTCCTCCAGACTATACAGATTGAGTTCATTAAGTCTTTCCTGATGCGTTTTATGCTTAAGACCTTCCACCATTCTTTTAGCCTGTCTTTGGACCCGTTCAATTTTGTCAATATCTTTTTGTAGGTGAAGTCCCCAGAACTCAACACAATATTCCAAATGTGGTCTCACCAGCGCTCTATATAAGGGGATCACAATCTCCCTCTTCCTGCTTGTTATACCTCTAGCTATACAGCCAAGCATCCTACTTGCTTTTCCTACTGCCCGACCACACTGCTCACCCATTTTGAGACTGTCAAAAATCACCACCCCTAAATCCTTCTCTTCTGAAGTTTTTGCTAACACAGAACTGCCAATGCAATACTCAGATTGAGGATTCCTTTTCCCCAAGTGCATTATTTTACATTTGGAAACATTAAACTGCAG
The DNA here is from genome assembly GCF_031021105.1 of Erythrolamprus reginae. NCBI lineage: Eukaryota > Metazoa > Chordata > Lepidosauria > Squamata > Dipsadidae > Erythrolamprus > Erythrolamprus reginae. The sequence goes on from NC_091951.1 coordinate 252,409,873, forward strand.
TTTCCATTGCTTTGACCATTTATCTAGTAAAGCTAAATCATTTACCATATTACAGACCCCACCAGGAATATCAACCCTATTGCACACTTTAGAGTCATCGGCAAATAGGCAAACCTTCCCTAACAAACATTCCCCTATGTTACTCACAAACATATTAAAAAGAATAGGACCCAGAACAGAACCTTGTGGCACACCGCTTGTAACCTGTCTCTGCTCAGAATACTCGCCATTAACAATAACTCTCTGATGTCTACGCTTCAGCCAGCTGCAAATCCATTGAACTATCCAGGGATTAAGTCCAATCTTCACTAATTTATTTATCAGCTCTTTATGTGGAAGTGTATCAAAGGCTTTGCTGAAGTCCAGGTAGATGCACACCGCCCATCTATAACTGCATCGGGTTGCATGTACTATGGGATGGTGCACACCGGCCATGCGCATACCACCCATCTGCACACTGCCTGAACACATTCGAAAACTCTGAGACTTGCAGACCAGGATACTGAGGGCTGCATCCACTATAGGATGGTGCACACCGCCCATCTGCAAACTCAGTCACACTCCATCGGGCTGCATCCACCATGGGATGGTGCACACCGCCCATCCGCACACCGCCCATCCACACACCACCCATCTACACACCAACCATCCACACACCAACCATTCACACACACCAACCATCCACACACCGCCCATCCGCACACCGCCCATCCACACACCACCCATCCACACACCAACCATTCACACACACCAACCATCCACACACCGCCCATCCGCACACCGCCCATCCACACACCACCCATCCACACACCACCCATCCACACACCAACCATCCACACACCAACCATCCACACACTGGCCATCCGCACACCAAGAATCCGCACACCACCCATCCACACACCAACCATCCGCACACCACCCATCCGCACACTGCCCAAACACATTCGAAAACTCTGATACTTACAGACCAGCCTACTGAGGGCTGCATCCACTAAGGGATGGTGCACACCGCCCATCTGCAAACTCAGTCACACTCCATCCATTCACAATAATGCACCAGCATCCACTCATGGATTATAAAACTGTGTCCCTCGGTCAGCTTTTCCTAGGTCTGTTTTCCCAACCTCAATCTGCTTTAGGCAATGGAGATAGAGGGCTACATGCTGGAAATGAGCTGTTCCACTCAGCAAGTCCTCTAGAGAACTAGCCTTTTCATCCTGTCTCTCCTGTTCCACCATTGGGTTCCTCTGGATTGACTTTAGTTGCAGAAGAAGTTGTCTTCTGAAGAAAATGGCAAAAAGCACGCTCTGCAAAGAAACACCATTAATGATGAAGACCTTACCCACGCTGGACTGGCTAGTGATATATGTAAAGTGGCCCTTTAGTTCCAAAAGCTATGAATGTCCAAGATTGTTGCCCGAACAAACACAATCAAGTCATGAAGGGGAGAAGATACCGCTGGAGAAGATATACATGGAGTTATAAGTCTAGGAAGCAGGTTCTGTTTATCCTTTGCAAAAATATTCCATTGCCTCCATCAGAGGTGTTGGGGAGAGGTATTGGAAAACGATTCCAAGGGCCTTCAGAATTGATTTTACCCTGCAGCCCTGAGAGGAGGACTGCCCTTAGAATGAGTAATGGGAGGCAAAGAAAAGAGCAAACAATGGCTAAGGGATATACTTGGGCTATAACCCCCTGGAGAGAATTTGCTAGGTTTGCTTTGCAAAAACTTAATCATGGACCTATGGAGCAGATTCAGAGTAGGGCTCACTTCCTCTGGGGAAGTGGCCAAATATCCCCATTTTAGGAGGAATACTGCTTTTCACTTCCCTTTTGAGGAATGCTCCTTTTAGAGGTCCAGTTTGACTTAGAAACTTTCTATGGAACTTGCCTTTCTATTAGCCATCGTAAGCTTGCACATTATTGTCCTCTGTTCATTGATGCTCTATTGTCAGCTTCTGTCCAGGAATAGACAGGAGTACCAAAGGGCATGCTGCAAGGAAAACAAAGTACACTGAGCAGGCCAGCTCGTTTGCAACATGTATCTTCCAAAGAATCCCCCAGCCAAAGCCTAAAACATTGTACCTCACTAACAGTTCCCCAACTCCAGAACATTGTACCTCACTAACAGTTCTCTAATTTCACTGGCTTCCACCGAAGAATATCCACCAGTTTGATTTCATTTTCACACCAAAACAGTATCTTCAGCCTTATCTACCATCTACCAAAAGAGATCTACCAGCCTCAGTCCTGAAAATTATACCTCAGGAATCTGTGCCAAATTCCACTGGCTTCCACTGAAGAATACACACCAGTTTGATTTCATTTTCATACCAAAAAAGAACCTTCAATCTTATCTACCCTCTACCAAAAGAGATCTATAAGCCTTATTCTTAAACATTGTACTCCACTAACAGTTCCCCAATTCCACGGGCTTCCTCTCAGGAATATACTCTGGTTTCCATTCGTTCTGCATCATAAGGACGCTAATCTGCATTCACAGCACCACAAGACCCGACAAAGCTGGGACTAGGGCTTATACTTCCACGCAGCCTACGCATTAGACTAAGCCGACACCATACATCTGTTCCATCACACACACATTCGAAAACTCAGATACTTGCACACCAGCGTCATGCGGGCTGCATCCACTATCGGATGGTGCACACCGCCCAACCGCACACTCAGTCACACTCCATCCATTCACAATCATGCAGCGGCTTTCATTCATGTATTTGAACAAAGTGTCCCTCGTCCATTTTCCTAGGTCTATCTAAATGACATCAGCCGGCATCTCTTCATGGGGTGAGAGGGTTCCAAACCAAAAAAGGACCATCAAACCTATCTAGCATCTACCGAAAGAGATCTACCAGTCGTGAACATTATACCTAAGGACCTGAACACTATACCTCAGGAATATGTGCCAATTGTCACTGGATTCAACCGAATGATAGCCACTGGTTTCATTTCATTTTCATACCAAAAAACTCCCTTCAATCTTACCTATCCTTTACCAAAAGAGATCTACAAGCCTTAGTCCTAAACATTGTACTTCGGTAACAGTTCCCCAATTCCACTGGCTTCATCTGAGGAATATACTCCGCTTTCCACTCGTTCCACATCATAAGGACGTTAATCTGCATTCACAGCACCAGAAGACCCGACAAAGTTGGGACTAGGGATTATACTACCACGCAGCCTCCGCTTTAGACAAAGCTGACACCATACATCTCTTCCATCACAAACACATTCAAAAACTCAGATACTTGCACACCACCGTAATGCGGGCTGCATCCACTATGGGATGGTGCACACCGCCCATCTCCAACCTCAGTCACACTGCGTCGGGTTGCATGCACTATGGGATGGTGCACACTGGCCATCCGCACACCACTCATCCGCACACTGCCCGAACACATTCGAAAACCCTGATATTTGCAGACCAGCATACTGAGGGCTGCATCCACTATGGGATGGTGCACACCTCCCATCTGCAAACTCAGTCACACTCCATCGGGATGCATCCATTATGGGATGGTGCACACCGCTCATCCGCACAACACCCATCCGCACACCACCCATCCACACACCGCCCATCAGCACACCAACCATCCACACACTCTGACACCATACCTCTCTCTTCCATCACAAACACATTCGAAAACTCAGATAATTGCACACCTGCATACTGTGGGCTGCATCCACTATGGGCTGGTGCACACCGCCCATCTGCACACCACCCATCCACACACCGCCCATCCATACACTCCAACACCAGACCTCTCTCTTGCACCACGAACACATTCCAAAACTCAGAGTATTGCACACCCGCATACTGCCGGCTGCATCTACCATGGGATGGTGCACACCCCCCATTTGCAAACTCAGTCACACTCCATCCATTCACAATCATGCACCAGCATCCACTATTGGATTATCAAACAGTGTCCCTTGGTCAGCTTTTTCTAGGTCTGTTTTCCCAACCTCAATCTGCTTTAGGCAATGGAGATAGAGGGCTACATGCTGGAAATGAGCTGTTCCACTCAGCAAGTCCTCTAGAGAACTTGCCTTTTCATCCCATCTCTCCTGTTCCACCATTGGGTTCCTCTGGATTGACTTTAGTTGCCGAAGAAGTTGTCTTCTGAAGAAATCGGCAAAAAGCACGCTCTGCAAAGAGAGAACATTAATGATGAAGACCTTACCCATGCTGGACTGGCTAGTGATATATGTAAAGTGGGCCTTTAGTTCCGTAAGCTATGAATATCCCTGATTGTTGCCCGAACAAACACAATCATGTCATGAAGGGGAGAAGATACCGCTGGAGAAGATATACATGGAGTTATAAGTTTAGGAAGCAGGTTCTGTTTATCCTTTGCAAAAATATTCCATTGCCTCCATCAGAGGTGTTGGGGAGAGGTATTGGAAAACGATTCCAGTGGCCTTCAGGATAGAATTTATCCTGCAGCCCTGAGAGGAGGACTGCCCTTAGAATGGGTAATGGGAGGCAAGGAAAAGAGCAAACAATGGATAAGGGATATACTTGGGCTATACCCCCCTGGAGAGAATTTGCTAGGTTTGCTTTCCAAAAACTTAATCATGGACCTATGGAGCAGATTCAGAGTAGGGCTCGCTTCCTCTGGGGGAGTGGCCAAATATCCCCATTTTAGGAGGAATACTGCTTTTCCCTTCCCTTTTGAGGAAACCTCCTTTTAAAGGTCCAGTTTGACTTAGAAACTTTATATGGAACTTGCCTTTCTATTAGCCATCGTAATCTTGAACATTATTGTCCTCTGTTCATTGATGCTCTATTTTCAGCTTCTGTCCAGGAATAGACAGGAGTACCAAAGGGCATGCTGCAAGGAAAACAAAGTACACTGAGCAGGCCAGCCATTTGCAACATGCATCTTCCAAAGAATCCACCAGCCTCAGCCCAGAACATTGTACCTCATTAATATTCACTGGTTTCCACATCATGAGGACGATTATATGTATTCAAAGCATCACAAGACCCAACAAAGCTGGGATTAGGGTTCATAGTTACATGCTGCCCCCAAATCGGATTAAGCAGACACCAGACTTCTCTCTTCCACCACAAACACATTCGAAAACTCAGATACTTGACACCAGCATACTGCGGTCTGCATCCATTATGGGATGGTGCACACAGCCCATCTGCACACTCAGTCACACTCCATCCATTCACAATCATGCACTGGCTTCCATTCATGAATGTGAACATAGTGTCCCTCGTCCATTTTTGCTAGGTCCATTTAAATGACATCAGCCGGCATCTGTCCTTGGGGTGTGAGATCTCCATAACAAAAAAGGACCTTAAATCTTATCTACCATCTACTGAAAGAGATCTACCAGCTCAGTCCTGGACATTAAAGCTCAGCAACCGCTGCCATATTCCACTGGCCCCCACCGAAGAATATCCACTGGTTTCATTTCATTTTCATACCAAAAAAGGACCTTCAACCTTATCTACCATCTATCAAAATAGATCTACAAGCTTTTGTCCTAAACATTCTACCTCACTAACAGTTGCCCAATTCCACTGGCTTCCTCTGAAGAATATCCACCGGTTTCATTTCATTTTCATACCAAGAACATAGAAACATAGAAACATAGAAGTCTGACGGCAGAAAAAGACCCCATGGTCCATCTAGTCTGCCCTTATACTATTTTCTGTATTTTATCTTAGGATGGATATATGTTTATCCCAGGCATGTTTAAATTCAGTTACTGTGGATTTATCTATCACGTCTGCTGGAAGTTTGTTCCAAGGATCTACTACTCTTTCAGTAAAATAATATTTTCTCATGTTGCTTTTGATCTTTCCCCCAACTAACCTCAGATTGTGTTCAATCTTATCTACCATCTACCGAACGAGATCTACAAGCCTTTGTCCTGAACATTGTACCTCACTAACAGTTCCCCAATTCCACTGGCTTCCTCCGAAGAATATCCACCAGTTTCCATTCTTTCCACTTCATAAGGACGCTTTTCTGCATTCACAGCACCACAAGACCTGACAAAACTGGGACTAGGGCTTACCGTATATACTCGAGTATAAGCCGAGTTTTTCAGCCCCAAAAATGGGCTGAAAAACCCGGCCTCGGCTTATACTCGGGTCACCACAAGAGGGCGCCGGGTGACCACAAGAGGGCGCACCGCGGGAGCCTGGCAGCTGCCCTACCCTTCCCGCGCTCCCGTCTAGTGCACATCACCCCCGGGGAGGGCGGGATTGACTCTCCGGCAAACGGTCCGAGCATCCCCCTCCACACCCGTGCATCTGGAGTAAGGCGGCGTCTTTTAACACCCCCCCCTTCAGCCATGCTCGCAAAGCCACCCATCCTCCTCCTCCTCCATCCCTCGCCGGGGGGAGACTCCCCTCCTCCGCCCCTTCTCTGACCTTGTAATCCTCGTGGCCGAGGTTTTGCAGGCGCTGTTTGCCTGAGGGGGGCGGGATTTCCACACCGCCGGCCGGGGGCTCCTTCGGGGTTGCCTCCGCCGGAGAGTGCTGTTGCTGGGGCTCCTGGTGGTCCCGAGATGGGACCACCTCTCTCCCAAGGGCCAAACCTCACACAACGGTAAAGCTTCTCTCTCTCTCAGTCATCAGTCACTCCGCGCCTGAGCCGAGCCAGCGGCACCCGGGAAGTCTCCCTCCCTCCCGCCCGCCCGCCCTTCTTTCTCTGCCTCGCAGACGGAGTCGCCGGCTTGACTTACCCCAGTGACTCCCGGCCATGTCTTCTCACAGCGGGCGGAGAGGCCGGGAGCGGCCGGATCCTGCGGCGGCGTGGGAGGAAGATCTGCCCGTCTACCTGGCGCGCCCGGGCACCGCCGACCAAGTGCCCCGCCAGAAGTATGGCGGGATGTTCTGCAACGTGGAGGGCGCCTTCGAGAGCAAGACGTTGGACTTCGCGGCGCTCAGCGTGGGGCAGCGCGGAGCCCGCCGCGCCCCATCTCGGGACCACCAGGAGCCCCAGCAACAGCACTCTCCGGCGGAGGCAACCCCGAAGGAGCCCCTGGCCGGCGGCGTGGAAATCCCGCCCCCCTCAGGCAAACAGCGCCTGCAAAACCTCGGCCACGAGGATTACAAGGTCAGAGAAGGGGCGGAGGAGGGGAGTCTCCCCCGGCGAGGGATGGAGGAGGAGGAGGATGGGTGGCTTTGCGAGCATGGCTGAAGGGGGGTGTGTTAAAAGACGCCGCCTTAATCCAGATGCACGGGTGTGGAGGGGGATGCTCGGACCGTTGGCAACTTTGGCAACTTTGGCAACTTTGCTGCGTCACTCGGAGCCCCCTTTTACTTCCCTCTTGGAGCTCCTGTCTTGCAGCTGCCTTCCCTGGGTCCAGCAAAGTTTCCAGCTTGTACAATTACTGCACTAATTCCCTGATTAGATTTTGAGGTAAGTTCTCTCTCTGCTTTTTTTCAAAGTCTCCTTTCTATAGAACTTTGATAAAGTTCCCCCCTCCCTCCCCCCTCTCTCTCAAGAGACACAGAGAGCGAGACAGAGAGAGAGAGAGAGAGAAGGAAGAAGGGTAGAAGAAAAAGAAAAAGGAATTGAGTACTTTTTAAGGGCTTTGTTGGATTCATTCTGTAGATTTGTTATGGTACAAGCAATATACAATCGTACTAATTTTAGCCTGCCAGTAGATTGTAAAAATAAGATACATTATGCTGCTTTCTTCTACTCCAGAGATTCATGAATACTTAAGATGTTTAGCATTTCTGTACTCACTTAGCATTAAGTTTTAGTGTTAAAATAATATTAATATTTACCTCTTGGATTTAAATCTATTGTTATTTCTGTGTGGATTTACCTCAGAATAAGTCTCAGTTTTTTGGGAACTTGCTGATAGATATGCTTAAAACTGCAGTCCATCTGTGCAGTTGCCTGTAAGTAAGTCCTATTGAAATCTGTAAGGCTTAACTCAGAATAAAGAGTTGATTTAATATGCAATCCTGTACATAAATTTACTCAGTAATTAACTTGGCTGCATGGCTTGGGGTAGTTTGGTAGAATGTTATGCAATTTTTATGTCTCTGAAAATCTTTTATTCTTAGATGGGAAAAAGAATTTTGTGAAATTATTGTGCAATTTGAATTTGAAAAAATATTGTTTTGTTCTTCTCTCTACTTTATCATTGGATTATAGAGAGAAAAATTAAGTCTCTAAAATACTGTTTTGAGGGATTTTGACTCATAGGTTTTAGCTTGGTTGCTGATTGAACTACTTTTTTTACTTTTTAATTTATTTAATTTTATTTAATTTATTGTAAATATCAGATTGCTTTTATTTACCCACTTTGAAATAAATATTGTTTACCCTCTTTAAAATAAATATTCTAAAACATTTAATCTACCGATGTCTCATTTAATGTAATTTTATAGGTTTCCATTTTTATAAGTTACCAGTAACCACTGCATTTTCTAACCTCGGCTTATACTCGGGTCAATAAGTTTTCCCAGTTTTTGTGCCAAAAAATGGTGCCTCGGCTTATACTCGGGTCGGCTTATACTCGAGTATATACGGTATATTTCCATGGTGCCCCCGCATCGGACTAAACCGAACACCAGACTTCTCTCTTCCACCACAAACATTTTCGACAACTCTGATACTTGCACACCAGCATACTGCGGGCTACATCCACTTTGGGATGGTGCACACTGCCCATCTAGACTCAAACACACTCCATCCATTCACAATCATCAACCGGCTTCCAATCATGGATTATCAAACAGCGTCCCTTGGTCAGTTTTTCCTAGTTCTGTTTTCTCGACCTCAGTGTGCTTTAGGCAATGGAGATAGAGGGCTACATGCTGGAAATGGGCCGTTCCACTCAGCAAGTCTTCTAGAGAACTTGCCGTTTCAAACTTTCAAGCCAATTTACAAAACAGCTTGTGGAGGTACGTAGTGGAAAGAAACTACATGAGGACAGTATATTAGTTACAATCTTCCCATCCCACTTAGGAACTTTCTATGGAACTTGCCTATTAGCCATCACAAGCTTAACTATTTCCCCCTATTCATTGTTTCTCCATTCACAGCTTCCCTCCTGGAATAGCCTAGTGTGTCAACAGACATGCTGTAAGGAAAGCAAAGATAGACTGAGTAGGTCACTTCATCTGAAATATGTATCTCCCAAAGATCTCCCCCAGCCTAAATTCATTTTCATTTTTATTTCACTATGTTTAGCTGCACTAATGCCACTAATAGACTGGAGTAAGACGTTTCCTTAGTTTATTCTTCCATACAGCGACCATACCAGACTAAGCTGTCATGACACTTTTCTCTTGCACCGCATTTGAGAGCTGACATTTACAAATAAGTACTCTGTGGCCTACCTCCTCTTTGCTCATAGGCATTTTGTTGCATTGGATCCATTCAGAATCCTTCCTGGGTTCAGCTCATGGATTTTTATCCAGGATCCGTCAACCAGCTTCAGGTAGGTTTGTTTTTCAGACATCAGCCAACTTCAGTCCTCGGGCTCTGAGAGTTTCGTACTTGAAATATGCTGACCTCCTCAACAAGTTATCCAGCAAACTTTTCTTTTCTTTCCAGCAGCCCTTCATTATTCCATCTTTGGTTTCTTCTGTATTGACCATTTGATGTCTGGGAGTTCCCCTATGAAGAAAGAGGTAGCATCCAAATTTAGTACCTTGAAAGGAGGCATATTAAATATGGAGGTTCAGCTGGTGGCAGATGTGATGCTGCAGTGGGCTTTTATGAAGTGAGCTGTGAGGTGCCATGTCACAAAGGGGAGCAGATACAATTGTGTACACAGGGGTTGGCTTAATAACCAGATAATTCTGTGTACTGGGCTCTGTTTTCCCTTTTCCAAAGATTTTCCATGGCCTTCCATGGACTTTTTATTTAATTTCAGCAATGAAAATTCTTTGGGACAGAGCAGGAGGGAATCACTTGACTATGGTCTATCAGCTGCAATCTTGCCAATCTTGCATTCTGAATGTTTCTGAAAAAAAAGTCTTTGTTCTAGCAGTCACCTTCTTGGCATTGCCTTTTACTCATTGATGCTCAGTTTCTCTATTCTTTCCTCCTGGAAAAGACTTGATTTTTGTGATGCATACCAAAATAAAAAAGAAGCAAATGCAGAATCCAATATTGTACTATCCCTAAAACCTAAGTCATAGATATGTTGGATTTGAAGTAGGAAAATATTTTTCAACCAATATGAAGATTGTAGTTGTAAAACCTGTTATACTTAGAATTCTAATTTGAATAACTAAATCCGGAAATCTATTCCCTGCAAATCTTTGTATGTCCTTTGTGAGTCCTTCTTTATAGTTCTTCCTTAGATATCCCTTAAAACTTTCAAAAATACATAAGGTAATATAAACATATCTTTCCTATAGATTATCCAGTACAATCTAAGGGAAATATAAATATTAGAAAAAGAGAATGGTAGGTTTTAGTAGTATCATCTGAAAAAATTCAAATTCAGATAGGATGGAATTTGAAATTGAGCAACTTTTTAAGAATGTTTTTACTGATTTTTTTCTCTTTTCTATATATTGATATGTACTTCTCCAATGTTATATACAATATATTAATATCTTGCTCAGATTTTTATAGTCTTTTTTTTTTTTTAAATCACAATTCAAAATGTTGGTTATCACTTATAAAGCCCTTCATGACACTGGACCAGGGTATCTATGAGACCGCCTTCTGCCGCATGAATCCCAGTGACTGGTTAGGTCCCACAGAGTGGGCCTTCTCCGGATCCCATCAACAAAACAATGTCATTTGGCAGGGCCCAGGGGAAAAGCCTTCTCTGTGGCAGCCCCGGCCCTCTGGAACCAACTCCCCCTGAAGATTAGAATTGCCCCCACCCTCCTTGCCTTTCGTAAGCTCCTTAAAACCCACCTCTGCCATCAGGCATGGGGGAACTGAGATATTCTTCCCCCCTAGGGCTTTACAATTTATGCATGCTATGTTTGTTTGTAGGGATGTTTGGTTTTACAATAAGGGTTTTTTAGTTGTTTTAGTATTGGATTTATATGATGATTTTTATTACTGTTGTTAGCCGCCCCGAGTCTACGGAGAGGGGCGGCATACAAATCCAATAAGTAAGTAAGTAAGTAAGTAAGTAAGTAAGTAAGTAAGTAAGTAAGTAAATAAATAATTGTGAGGCAATGCTTATTGGTTTATTTTGTTCATAAAAGTCCGCCAGCCCGCCCCCTTTTTTTGTGAATTTTTTTTCAATTTATAGATAGTTTAGCCTGCAAAATGTGTACAATTTTACTAAATTTGGTGTGGGATTACTAGTTTGAACATTCTCTTATCATAAGAAAAATATAAATGAACTGAAAAAAATGATGCTCATTGATTTTTTAAAATCAGAAATAAGGCCTCCCCCCCCCTCCGGCTGCTTGCAACCATTTTCACTTTAAATTTTTTTAAGGCACCAAATCCGAAATATTTTTAATATCTTAGGCATTCATTTATTCAATTTCACATTGCTGATCATCAAAAAAATATTTTTGGGGTGGAGGGGTGGAGGCTAATTTATCTGGGCAAAAAAACCTCACATTGAGTCTTTCTGGTCGTATAAAGTGACATGCTTGAAAAAACGGGGGGGGGGAGCATGGCCCTTTTATGAGCAAAATACGTAAACAAATAGGCTAAAACAAGCAGGCCAACCAGTGAAAGAACTGGTGTGGGAATTCAGAAGAGTTGCTGGTAAATTAAGAGACTGGCCCGAAAGATTATTACTCCATACTTTCAAAAATGCTCTTGACCCAGAATTAAGAAGGGCATGTGAAATCCGGGGAATCTCTTGGGCCATTCAGAATTGGAACACCACGGCGATTACATTGAATGAGGTGGTTCGCAATGAAAAGAGACCACCTCGGGTCTCTAACAAACCTTCAGGACGCCGCCCTTCCTTTCGCCATCTGGGCCCTTCTCGTTCAGAGTCCATGAGGGGAGTAAACAAGGGCACAGAGTGTCTGAGTGCCTGGCACCAGCCCCCCTCTCTCTCCCAAGGGCCAAACCTCACACAACGGTAAAGAAGAGACCTGGAAGATCCCCTGAACCAGGCCGTTGGGCTTTTCAGACAACAGAGCTGTTCCCTCCTGAGGATACCCCTGGGCCCGAAGAAGCCATCCCTTCAGGATCCAGCTCCAACTGGAATGAGGTAACGGCTGGAGGAGATGACCCAATGGTGAGTGAACCCATTCCCCCTTTCCTCCTCAAGGCAAAGATTAAAGTAATCACCACAGGGGTGGAGGGGGAAGTAAAGGCCCTGCTAGACACAGGATGCTCCAGATGTCTAATCAGCAAAGCAGTAGTGCAAAGATTAAAAATCCAAACCAAACCTTTAGCTAAACCCATCCGGTTCCAACAAGTGGATGGTTCCCTCGTAGGCGGGGTGCCGGCCACGTTCCTGACAGAACTAGTTGAGTTACAAATAGGTCGACACCGTGAGTTCCTGCGGTTCATAGTTGCCCCCCAAATGTCAGAAGCCATCATCCTGGGTTTGGTTTGGTTGGATAAATGGACCCCCACTATAAAGTGGAAGGATGGATATTGCAAGCTTTTCCTCCGCATAAGGCCTACTCCTCCCACAGAAAATGACAGGAAAAGCCCTTTGCCCCAAGAGAGAGCAGATGGGCCCTCAGTAGCTGCAACGATGAAGGAAAGGACACTGCCAGATCACCAAAAGGTACCCCTTGAATACAGAGACCTGGAGAGAGTTTTCAGTGAGGAAGATTGCAATGAATTGCCACCTCACAGACCCACAGACTGTGCAACAGAACTTGAGCCAGGGGCAGCTCTCCCAAGATCTAGAATGTATGCAATGTCACCAAGGAGATGGAAGAGCTGAGAAAGTACATAGACACCAACCTGAGAAGGGGATTCATTCAGCCTGCAAATTCCAAAATAGCAGCCCCAGTGCTCTTTAAGAAAAAAAAAGATGGCGGCATTCATTTAGTAGCAGATTTTTGCAATCTAAATGCAGTGTGCGTGCAGAACACTTATCCCCTCCCCCTTATGAAGGATCTACTCAATCATCTAGCAAAGGGGAACATATTCACCAAGCTGGATTTAAGAGAGGCTTATTATAACATCAGAATAAAGGAAGGGGATAAGTGGAAGACAGCTCTTAACTGCCCATTGGGGAGTTTCCAATTCCGTGTCTTGCCATTTGGCCTCCTAAAAGGAGCCCCCGCGGTATTCATGCAGTACATCAATGAAGTATTACACGCCCACCTTTACGAGGGCGTCAGCGTGTATCTAGATGATATACTTATCTATAGCCAGAACCTGCCTGACCACGTCAAATTGGTGAGGCAAGTCTTGAAAAAACATTTGGCTGCTAAGCTCTATGTGAAACTTTCCAAATGCAAATTTCACAAAACCTCAGTAGACTATGTGGGATATCGCATCTCAACCAAAGGCATAGAGATGGACCCAGCTAAGGTGAAGGCTGTGCTTGACTGGCAAGCTCCCCCCACGCGTAAACAACTGCAGAGTTTCTTAGGATTCACAAACTTCTATCGACAGATCATTCCAGCTTTTGCGGAAGTTGTTTTGCCTTTAACTGAACTCCTAGAAACCGGGTCCACTCTTACTAAGCCCAAACCTTCTCAGCCAATTAGGTGAACAGTGGAATGCCAAAAGGCTTTTGAAGGCCTAAAAAGACTTTTTGCAAAGGAACCAATCCTGCAACATCCGGACCCAAAAAGAAAGTTTGTGATTCAGTCAGATGCCAGTGATGTAGCAGTAGCGGCTGTGTTGCTACAAGAGAATGGTGAAGGACAGCTGTTGCCATGTGCATACCTTTTCAAAAAGCTGAACCCCACCGAAAGGAGATGGGCCATATGGGAGAAGGAAGCTTTTGCTATCCGAGTGGCATTGGAGTCGTGGAGACATTTCTTAGAGGGTGGAACAATTCCTTTCGAGGTGTGAACTGATCATAAAAACCTCGAGGTGTTAACCCCCCCCCCCCGAAAGCTTTCTCCCAGGCAAGTACGATGGGCTCAATACTTCAAATGATTCAACTTCACACTGAAACAAATCCCGGCTGGGAAGAATGTTCTTGCAGATGCCTTGTCGCGCAAATCCCAGTATAACAGCCAAAGAGAAGAAGAAATCCATCCAATCATCCCATGTTCCCCTTCATCTTCAGAACCTAACGAGAAAGTTGCTCCTGTCCACACTCGAGGCCAGATGAGGAGACAATCATCACCCAAAGACAAAGACTGGGAAACCAGATTGAAGTCTACCTTAATGACTGACCAGTGGTTCAACAACCACAAGGAAATCCTGACACCGAGGGAAGGTCTGGCCTGGAAGGGAGCCAAATTATATGTGCCTGTCAGCCTGCAAATAGAAGTTCTCCAACGGAGTCACGACTCCAGACTTGGGGGTCACTTCGGGTTCCTGAAAACATTGCACCTAGTGTGAAGACAATTCTGGTGGCCTAGGATGCGAGCAGAAGTTGAAGATTGTGTGAAAAGTTGTGCCACCTGCACCACCAGGAAACATAGGCCTGGTAAACCCTCAGGGTTGTTACAGCAAGTTGCCAACCCTAACAGGCCTTGGGAGGAGATAGTCATGGATTTTATTGTAGAACTCCCTGAGAGCAAGGGAAACACCGTTATTTGGACTGTTATTGATTTGTTCTCCAGCAAGCTCATTTCATCGCTTGTTCGGGACTGCCCACAGCCAGACATCTGGCTAAGTTATTCTTAAAACACATTTACAGATTGCATGGAGTTCCCCATAGGATTGTATCAGATTGAGGGGTCCAATTCACCGCCAGGTTCTGGAGAGAATTCGTCAGTACCATTGGTTCCACCCAAGGACTCAGTTCAGCATTCCACTCTGCCACAAATGGAGCAGCAGAAAGAGCTAATGCCCTAGTGGAGCAGTAACTTAGATGTTATGTGAGTTACCAACAAACCAATTGGGCTGAACTACTGCCTTTTGCAGAAGTAGCGTACAACAACTCTGTACACAGCAGTACGGGATTAACTCCTTTCCAGGTCGCCAGTGGACAAGATTTCATTCCCATGCTGGAACTACCTATTGAACCTCCTTCATCCATCACGTTGGCGGAGTGGATGGAGAAACTGAAGAGAGGATGGGAGGACACCAAGAAGGCGCTAACAGAGGCCGCAAAAGCTTACAAGAATCAAGCGGACAAACACCAATCTCCTCAACCCTGTTTTGAAGTGGGCGATAAAGTTTTCCTGTCAACAAAATACATCCGGCTAAGGCTGCCTAGCAAAAAACTAGGCCCAAAATTTTTAGGCCCTTTCCCAATTGTGAAAGTAGTCAACCCAGTCACGGTGCAGCTCATATTGCCTAGAATCCTAGGGAAGATTCACCCCATATTCCACTGCAGCCTGCTGAAGCCTGTGATCAGGTCCAACATTAGGCCATGTGCACAGCCGCCTCTTCCCCCGCTAGTGATTCAGGGGGAGACTCACTACGAGGTCAATTTTTTTTTATATTCCTGCATTTTCCGAGGAAAACTGCAGTACCTGATTCATTGGAAAGGGTATCCCCAGTTGGAAGCAACCTTGGTTAAGAGCCGGGATGTCAAAGCCGATAGATTAATTAAACGGTTTCATGAAACTTACCCAACTAAACCGAAAGGTCTTAACTGATACTAATCCCTATGTGTTTTATTCTAATTTTCCAGGACATGGTTCTTTCTGAAGGAGGGCCACCTGTCAGGCCTAAGTCTTCATGTGGAGTTTAGAGAGTTCAGCCTGACACAACACAAGGGGGGATGGGAGGGGTAGTGGGTAATTAGAGGGGAAAGATTCCAAATATTCCTTTCTCTATGCCAAGGCCACCGTTTGTTCTGCCTCAACTGAAGAGAAGAGGAAGTTTATAAGCTCCTGCACACAGACTGGCTCTCGTGATGAACTTGTGGGTGTGGGGGATATAAGATGAACCTTAACCTAGGTGGGATTCTGGGAAGTACTCAGAATCAGAATGACAATGGCGTAGTTAACATGGTTCTGTTAATAAATCAAGCTCTGATTGAGAGAAATGGACTAGGACTTGTTTTATTTCTCAGATGCTATTTAGAACGCTGACAGGAAGTCTCAAACTTTAGGCTCCGAGAAAGAGAGATGCTGCTAACTTCTTATAGCAGATTGCAACACCAGCTCTTAAATCAGTAGTGGGCTAATTCCTTTAACCATACATTGCTGACTTCAGTTATATATTGCAAAATCCAACTAGTTATACACACAGTACTAACACAAGTTTACTGTGGCAAAATAAGCCTTCATGTTTTTCACATTATACAAATATTGTCAGACTTGCCCCAATCTGATCCCTTATGAAAGAAAGAACCTTGACTCCATTTGGCTGAAGCAAAGGGTTATTTTTGTTTATTCTGTTGCTGTGAGCCACCCCAAGTCTTCAAAGAGGGGTGGCATACAAATCTAATAAATTATTATTATTATTATTATTATTATTATTATTATTATTATTGTTATTGTTGTTGTTGTTGTTGTTGTTATTGTTATTATTGTGTCAATAAAACACAGCAAACGAGCTCACTATGCTGGATTTCGTATTCCATCACCAGTCGGGCGCTTCCCAAGCACCTAGGACTGCGTGATGTAGCGGCGAATTATGTTTGCCGATCCCAGTAAAGCGGCTTTTTGCAATTGGCAGATGAAGATTTTGTCAATTCTGATGGTTTTCAAATGTCCACTGAGATCCTTTGGCACTGTGTCCAGCGTGCCAAGTACCACTGGGACCACTTTCACTGGCTTATGCCAGAGTCGTTGCAGCTCGATTTTTAGATCTTTGTATTTCACTAATTTCTCTAGCTGCTTCTCCTCAATTTTGCTGTCTCCCGGGATTGCGATGTCGATGATCCATACTTTCTTTTTCTCCACAATCAGGATGTCTGATGTGTTATGCTTCAAAATTCGGTCAGTCGGAAGTCAGAAGTCCCACAGTAGTTTTGCTTGCTCATTTTCGACCACTTTTTCGGGCTTATGATCCCACCAGTTCTTTGCCACTGGTAAATGGTAGTTCCGGCACAAGTTCCAGTGGATTATTATTGTTATTGTTGTTGTTGTTGTTGTTATTACTATTATTACTATTATTACTATTATTACTATTATTACTATTATTACTATTATTACTATTATTACTATTATTACTATTATTACTATTATTACTATTATTACTATTATTACTATTATTACTATTATTACTATTATTACTATTATTACTATTATTACTATTATTACTATTATTATTATTATTATTTTACTAAAAGATATTGGCTGCAGCAAAATCAGGGTAGATCTAGGTTTCCTATGCTCAAAAGTCCATCTTCAGCCAACTGGAACTCGCAAAGGTGTTTTGAGAATCTGATATATTTTTGGGTAATCCACATTCTTTCTTAGGATGCCTGGCCTTGGATGCTGGTACACACTGGTTCTGAGCAGATTTGTTCTTTATCACCTGTAATTCTTCCTCCCTATTCCCATCACATACACACGCAGCTTTATTGCCTATCTTACCACCATCCCATTTCTAGCCTTTGATGGCAGGATGCCTGTGAGGTGCCAAGCCGAACCTGGCAGATGCTATTAATTCCAATGAAATATCAAAAATGCCCATTGCTGTGATATGTAGAGAAGAAACATTTTAGAGGATTTTGTCTAATTTTGCATACAATTTGAGATTCAGAGACCTGGTAGTGTTCAGATTACCTTCTTAACTGGATCATCAGCAGAATTAGTGTGTTGTACCAATTCTGTAACTGATTCACTGGTGGAGTTAGAAGGATTTGGGTCTACAGTACTTCACCCATTTAGTCATAAATGAGTCATTTATCCTACAAACATAGAATATGGGCTAAGCTTCACCTTCCGCATCACTGGAAACATAATTTGAACTGTTCGAGTGGCCTCAGCAGTGTTGATCTAGTTTGCATTTAATTTAGTTTGCACTCAACACAGTCACAGTCAATCACTATAATCCAGATCAAGTCAAGGCCAACACTCAAATCAGTTAGCAAAAATAAAGTTTGACTATGTATTTATGTAATATCAGCAAATAAACTAAAACAGTTAACTAGTAAAAATGGGAAGAAAAGCTAGCAATAAGGGAGACAAAGAGACATGAATAACAGGGAAGAATTTATATTACCTATTAAATATAGTTATTTATCGCAAGCTTTAAGCATAAAACTTTCCAGGGACTGTTCTATATCAAGTTTTTGTTATTTCAGCTTTACTGCTTTTATGCGCATAACAACAGCAGAAAAGAAAATGGAGTAGGATACCACTAATTCTTTTATACTGCAACATTAAAAAACACCACATTGGTGGACAACAGTGGTTTCCTGGAAAGAGTTTTATATATATATATATATATATATATATATATATATATATATATATATATATATATATGTAGATTGTTCTGAAATTTCTAAAATTTACGAAAACAAATATATATATATATATATATATATATATATATATATATATATATATATATTACATATTCTATATTAATTAGAATTCTTTCTTTCTTTCCTTCTTTCTTTCTCTCTCTCTCTCTCTCTCTCTCTCTCTTTCTTTCTTTCTTCTTTATTGGCTAAGTGTGATTTAATACACAAGGAATTTGTCTTGGTGCATATTCTCTCATTGTACTGGGGCCCCTACAACCACTCACAGGAATAAAAAATTAAACATATATTTATTTTATTGGCCCTTGCAACAAAATCAATATTGGTATGGGGCTCCTATGCTCGTGGGGCCAATAGGCAAGTGCCCATCAGGCCCATATGTCAAGATAGCTCTGCTTAGGAGAGGTGAAGGAATTAATTTTCTTACTCTTCTCCTACCTCATACAGCAGTCTTCCTGAAACTACTGAATCAATGTAATAATTAAGTTTCATCAAATCAGTATCAACTCAGCAACCACATAGACTTTCCCTGGGATTATCTGTCCTTAACCTGGCCTTTCAGGTCTTCACTAATGTATCTATCAGCTCTTTATGTGACGGTTCCACATAAAGAGCTGATAGATAAATTAGTGAAGATTGGACTTAATCCCTGGATAGTTCAATGGATTTGCAGCTGGCTGAAGCATAGACATCAGAGAGTTATTGTTAATGGCGAGTATTCTGAGCAGAGACAGGCGGTGTGGCACAAGGGTCTGTTCTGGGTCCTATTCTTTTTAATATGTTTGTGAGTGACATAGGGGAAGGTTTGGTAGGGAAGGTTTGCCTATTTGCCGATAACTCTAAAGTGTGCAATAGGGCTGATATTCCTGGAGGCATCTGTAATATGGTAAATGATTTAGCTTTACTAGATAAATGGTCAAAGCAATGGAAACTTCAGTTTAG
Source organism: Erythrolamprus reginae (assembly GCF_031021105.1). Lineage (NCBI taxonomy): Eukaryota > Metazoa > Chordata > Lepidosauria > Squamata > Dipsadidae > Erythrolamprus > Erythrolamprus reginae. Next base: position 252,429,244 of record NC_091951.1, read on the forward strand.
TGTTTCCAAATGTAAAATAATGCACTTGGGGAAAAGGAATCCTCAATCTGAGTATTGTATTGGCAGTTCTGTGTTAGCAAAAACTTCAGAAGAGAAGGATTTAGGGGTAGTGATTTCTGACAGTTTCAAAATGGGTGAACAGTGCAGTCAGTCGGTAGGGAAAGCAAGTAGGATGCTTGGCTGCATAGCTAGAAGTATAACAAGCAGGAAGAGGGAGATTATGATCCCGCTATATAGAGTGCTGGTGAGACCACATTTGGAATACTGTGTTCAGTTCTGGAGACCTCACCTACAAAAAGATATTGACAAAATTAAACGGATCCAAAGATGGGCTACAAGAATGGTGGAAGGTCTTAAGCATAAAACGTATCAGGAAGAACTTAATGATAGCAGTCTACAGGTATACGAGAGGTTGCCACAGAGAGGAGGGGATCACTTTATTCTCCAGGGCACCGGAGGGCCGGACGAGAAACAATAGCTGGAAGCTGACCAAGGAGATATTCAACCTGGAAATAAGGAAGAACTTCCTGACGGTCAGAACGATCAACCAGTGGAACAACCTACCAGCGGACGTTGTGAACTCCAATACTCTGGACATTTTAAGAGGAAATTGGACTGCCATTTGGCTGGGATGCTATAAGGTTCCTGCTTAGGCAGGGGTTTGGACTTGATGACCCGCATGGTCCCTTCCAACTCTAACAATCAATCAATCAATCAATCAATCAATCAATCACTAACTCAATCTGTATAGTCTGGAGGACAGAAGGAAAAGGGGGGACATGATCGAAACATTTAAATATGTTAAAGGGTTAAATAAGGTCCAGGAGGGAAGTGTTTTTAATAGGAAAGTGAACACAAGAACAAGGGGACACAATCGATTTAACGCCCAGCCTAAAGTTGCCAATGGCGAGAACCAACTCGGTACCGCCTATCAGCTGAGGGTGTTCCCCGCGGTAAAGCCCCTGACTACCCAGTGGCTGCTCGGGCATTCTGGGAGGCCAGGGGTGGGGAGTGCGCCCTTTATCAGGGCTGGCTCTCCCTCCCCTCCCCCCTGGCTTCCCTTGCCCCACGAGCTCACCACATAACGGACAGGTGGTTTGGAGGCTGTTGTAACTGGAAGTTCAGAGGAAACTCCCACGAGGTTGCAAGCTTAACCAGTGAGCCTTTCCCACCCACCCACCCCTTTTGGTGGAGGAGGCTGAGGACAGCGCCGATCATCAGGGGCAGCTCAGGTTTTCTGTAGGGTGGGGGGGGCAATGGCAATGGCACCCAGCACCCAGGAACATAATGTGTACTGGGCGCTCACTGTTGCAATTTCAGCTGATAGCATTGGTAGGCTGGCGGCAGTGGGTAATCACTTATTGTGTGTGGTGGGGGGTAGACCAAAAGGCTAGACTAACCGCAACCCCCACCTTTTCCAACATCTTCATTATTACTCTCTCAAGTGATAGAGATGGGATATTTCTTAACTGATGATTACTTTACTCTTGATAGTTGATGTGGTTAAATATGACTGGAAAACCAAATTTAGGAACAAAGGGTATTAGCAAATTTAAGAGTACGCACTCAAAGCAGAAGCTTGAGCAAATTTATGTAAGAATGCTTCCTTATATTTCACATCACATCATAACAACAAGCAAACTCAGATACTTAGAATAGTTTATAGTTGTAATAAGAAATAACGAGCCACAAGTCCAACAGGCACATCTAATGCTCTTTCAAAAGGCTGCTTGGTCCAAAGACAGAAACTGCCCATCTGAAAGATTATTGGCATATTAGGAGCTTACAAGGACATCCTGAAAATGCCTCCTTCCTTTTTATTTATTTATTTATTTATTAGATTTGTATGCCGCCCCTCTCCGTAGACTCGTTTATCCCTCATCCCTTTACTGGGCATATGAACTACCAGTCAAGGTAAAAAGTGCAGCAGAAGGAGAGAGTAATGGATAAATGCTGCAAGAAAATGGCAGTCAGTGGCTAGGATTAACATTGCATGTAGTCCTTGACTTACAGCCATTTGTACAGTGTCTGCTCTAAAATGCAGAAAAAAAGTGATTTGTTATTGTTTTTCACACTGATGACAGCTGCAGTATCTGCATGGTCATCTGATCAAAATTTGGATGTTTAGCAATTGCCATGTATTTATGATGGTTGCGGTGTCCTGGAATCACGTGATCCCCTTTTGTGACCTTCCAACAAACAAGCAAAATTAATGGGGAATCCAAATTCACTTAACAACCATGATTTAACAACTACACTGATTCACTTAAAAGCTATGCCAAAGAAGAGCATAAAATGGGGCAAAACTCACTTAACTTGATTAGCAATGGAAATTTTGGGCTCAATTATGGTTTTAAGTCGAGGACTACCTCTACCAAGAAAGCTGCAGAATTATTATTACTTCTTAGGAACTATTTGCTGATGAAAACTGCTTAAGGTCAAGACACGTTGATCATAACTAAATGACATTTTGTTTATTGATCTTTAAATTGTTATTTTATTATATAGAGGTCTGTTTCTATTTGCTTTTCGTCAACAACAAAAAAGATGCAACATGCAACTAATATTTATCCTAGCACTGAGGAAAAATTATTATTAGATAGAAACCATTATACAATGTTTTCAACTTTAAAGCCATTGCCCATTGGAAATAAAGCCTAGGGCAGGGGTGGGTTCACCTTACCTTAGCCACCAGTTCTCATTGCAATGTTTTCCGCGGGCGCATCCCCTTATGCAAGTTTGCTTCTGTGCATGCTCAGTAGCAGAATTCAGCCCGAAACTGAGGAGTTGATCAGCTGTGGTTCAGGCAAAGAAATAAAGGTAGGTATTAACCTGGGGTAAGATGGGAGGGCTCTTTTTCAAACAGTAGAAGAGGGAAAACTATCCAAACATGGAACAATTCCCCCAAAATTCGCCCCAAAAGATAGCAGCACCTATGGTCCGGCAGCAACTAGCATCATCACATCACCAATGGATCACTACCACTAACTTGGGCATCCTCCTATATCCACAGCTTACATTAGAGAACCATCTTTCAGCTGTGGTGAGGGGGGCGTTTGCCCAGGTTCGCCTGGTGCACCATTGCGGCCCTACCTGGACCGGGAGTCACTGCTTATAGTCATTCATGCACTCATCACCTCAAGATTCGACTACTGTAACGCTTTCTACATGGGCTACCTTTGAAAAGTGTTCGGAAACTTCAGATCGTGCAGAATGCAGCTGCGAGAGCAATCATGGGCTTCCCTAGGTATGCCCATGTTACACCAACACTCTGCAGTCTGCATTGGTTGCTGATCAGTTTCCGGTGACAATTCAAAGTGTTGATTATGACCTGTAGAGACCTTCATGGCATCGGACCAGAATATCTCTGGGACCGCCTTCTGCCGCACGAATCCCAGTGACCAGTTAGGTCCCACAGAGTTGGCTTTCTCCGGGTCCCGTCGACGAAACAATGTCGTCTGGTGGGACCCAGGTGAAGAGCCTTCTCTGTGGTGGCCCCAACCCTCTGGAATCAACTCCCCCAGAGATTAAGACTGCCCCCGTCCTCCTTGCCTTTTGCAAACTCCTCAAAACCCACCTCTGCCGTCAGGCATGGGGAAATTGATTCCCTTGGGCCTTTTCCACTTTATGTATGGTTTGCATGAGATGTATGATTGTTTTTATGTTAAGGGTTTTAAACTGTTTTTTAAATAATGGATTTGTACTGGGTTTTTTTTCTTGTTGTGAGCCGCTCCGAGTCCTCGGAGAGGGGTGGCATACAAATCTAATAAATAATAATAATAATCTAAAGAGTGCCCCATCCCTGATCTGCTGCAGGATTTCAAAGATCTTCTCACCACCAGCCCACCTTGGACAAAAGGGAAAGAAAATAAATTTCTACTGTTCCCTCTACCCACATTATTTTGGCATGTTGTGTGCATCTGTACCAGGATGAAAAAAGAGCAATTGGTATCAAGGGAAATTTCCTGACTGCTACAATGGCATTCCTATGTCACATTTAAAAACTGCTGTAGATTTTGAAGTGGAATGATAACCTGTTTGCATTTTCCAGGCAAGTGCACTTCACAATACTTCTGACTCTGATCATATATTGCCATTGCGCTGGAGCAGGGTGGGAATGAAGAAATAGTCCTTAAGTGATACACATAGGCAAGATCCAGAAACAGGATTCTGAATCTCCTGCATTTGGGGGGGGGGGGGAAGGGAAAGAAATGGTTGTTTTGAAACTGGGTGCCTAAAGATGGGATGAGTTTTGGCCAGTGAGAACTTTGACCACTCATTAGCTCTGCAGAGCCACAGAACATCAAATGGAACCACCAGCTTTCCTGAGAATCCTACCATAACAAAACAAATGAGTATCTTTTTTCTTCAAAACACTTGACTTTCCTGACATCACACACTTAGATATTTCAGAAACAGAATTTGAAGTGATATAAAGCTGTCATAGTGAGTATCACTTACAACTCTTCAAAATCTAACAGACTAGATCAGTGTTTTTCAACCTTGGCTGCTGGAAGATGTGTGGACTTCAACTCCCAGGAGTTGAAGTCCACACATCTTCCAGCGGCCAAGGTTGAGAAACACTGGACTAGATCAATGATGGCAAACCTATAGCATGCATGCCACGGGTGGCACGTGGAGACACATCTGAGGACACACGAGACGTTACCCTATGTCAGCTCCAGGCCACATGCATGCTCTGGCCATCTGGTTTTCAGCCTTCATTTTGGGCATTTTCCCTCTACCCATGGCAAGAACGTCCCAAAGGGGCAACTTTTAGACTGTCTTTTATACTGTTTTTACATATGTTGTACGGCTGCCCAGAGTCCGAAAGGAGTTGGGCGGTGAATGAATGAATGAATGAATGAATGAATGAATGAATGAATGAATGAATGAATTGGAAGTTTTCTTGTATGCTCACCCTCAGCCTCCTTTTCATTGTCAGAGGTCTTCAGGAATGTGGAATACATGGCTTGATAGGATTACTTGTGAAAAAAAGATCTCAGAATAGTAGTTGACTGCAAACTGAATATTAGTCAGCAGTATAATGCAGCTACAAAAGTGGCAAAGGCAATTTTAGAAGTATAATTTCTAAATAATGGCAAGTAATTGTTTTAACTTACTTTGCTTTGGTTAGGCTCTATCCTGAGTATTGTGATCACTTCTGGTGATCTACCTTAAGAAAGAACTAAACAAACTGATACAAGTTTAGAGATGGGAAACAAAGGTGGTCAGAAACCTAAAAACTAAGTTGTATGAAGAAAGACTGGTGGGATTGGAAATGTTTAGCCTTGAGAGAGAAAAGTCTAACAGGCTATCATATAAGAACATCAAGCTCTGTTCTATATCATTCTTATGTTCAGGACACTAAATTGGTCATTGGTCTGGAACCCACACCACATTTTGGACATAAACACTAGAAAATGTCCAGAATACTTTACTAGAAGAGCCCTCCACTCCTCTACTCGCAACAGAATACCCTATGCAACTAGACTTACAATCCTATGTTTAGAAAGCTTGGAACAATGTCGCATTAAACACAACCTAAGCATAGCCCATAAAATTATCTGCTACAATGTCCTCAATGACTACTTCAGCTTCAACCACAACAACACAAGAGTACACAACAGATACAAACTTAAAATAACATGCTCTAAACTCGACTGCAGGAAATATGACTTTAGCAACTGAGTAGTTGATGCATGGAACTCACTACCAGATTCTCTAATATCATCATCTAACCCCCCAAACTTTACCCTTAGACTATCCACTGTTGACCTCTCCCGATTCCTAAGAGGTCAGTAAAGAGCATGCATAAGTGCACCAGGGTGCCTTCTGTCCCCTGTCCTAATGTTTCTCTTTTACTAGTATGTATATAAATATTATTATAAATTATTATATCTTTGTATACCACCAATATCTACTTGACAAAACAAACAAACAAATAAATAAACAAACATTCTGACTGCATATAAGAAAAAAAAATTCCTAAGTGTAGCACCACTACAATGTTGGAACAAATTAATTGGAGAAGTGTTGGGCTTTCATTAATAGTTGTATTGAGCACTCACTAGAAAACCATTTGTAGGAGTAATTCAATAATATTTCCAGCTGTCAGCATGGTGTTTGTCATGGTTATCTAAATGGATTGTCCCAATTCTATAATTCTAGAATCATCTATAAAAAGGCCAGTGAACATCTGTGTCTGAAAGAATTTACTTCTGAGAGATCATAAAAAGGATCATGAGGTGAACTCAGACAGCCACTTCAAAACACGATTCAACTCAATTCAATATTTACCAGAGGTGGAGGCTGATGATGCACAAAGCTACCTCACAGCTAAGCTTTGCCTACCTCAAAGTTTAGCTGTGATTAGTTTCTTCAACATATATGCCACATTATTCTTCTGATCCAAAGCCATAAGCAGAATATAATTTTATACAAAATAGTAGTTTATCATAGTCACTCAGCATTCCTCCAACACTCAATGCATTTTTCCAAAGAGAACAAGACTTACAGTAACACAAGTGTAGGGATTGTGTAAGACAAATATTAGCTATGCTCTAGGATATACACAGAAAGAGTTATCTGAAATAGCATGGTGAAGATTTGCCCAGAGACAGTGAGTCATACAATAGCCATGAACTTTGGACACAGTAAGAAAAAACCCTCAACAGCGCTCCTGGCACGAGATAAGACACTGACAGTGTGATTGGCTGGCAACTCAGCTACCGATAGGTGCATAAAGTGAGAATTTAGTAGCCTATCATAAGCTGTAGATGATACCTTTTATAACCAATTAGAAGCTTAATAGAAATAGCCTATGAACAGTTAGGTATCTAGAAGCCTTATTTTTGCATATAGAAATAGCCTATGATAACTTGCGTATTCAAAAGTTTTATTATTAGCCTATAGATTTGAAAAACCTTATATTTGTAGCCTATAAGAAACGTATATTAGGAAAAATTAGACTTGTATTTAGCCAATAGAAAATTACTAGTTGAAACCCCTTCATTTGCATATGAAGGGTATAAAAGAAGCATACTTGTAACAATAAAGCTTTGTCACTTTACCCAGACCATTGACTCCGTGTTTCATTGGTAAGCACTAGTAATGGTTTCAGGATCGGGCCTCGTAAAGTGAACCATCACAGGGTTGTCGAGACCCCCGTCCAGCGGGGATCGCTTCTCGTCAAGTGGTGACCCCAGACGGTGACTGATTGGCCTTAAGGACATCGCTGAGGGGGCAACGCTTGGATCACGCATCTCAGCGCACTCAACCTCCCATCTCTTACCAAGTGCACAAATACATAAGTATGGGAGTAAGGCTGTCTTTGCAACAGGAACTTCATGTTCGGGAATTAGGACAGATAGTTGAAGCTAATAAAACTTATTTAAAAAAGAAAGGGCAATATCCCACAAAGAAGGGATTGGCTAAATTATTATTATATATCTGGCAAGAATGTCCAAGTTATCCTCATAAAGGAACATTACAAACTGAGGCATGGACAAAAATAGGTGAATATTTACATAAAGAACCAAGGGCTCCTCCACCTATTTTATTAACATGGAAAGTTGTTTTAACAGCCCTAAGGCTTCATTACGATGAGGAGACTATAACAACTGATAGCCATAAAGAAGCCTTTAAGGAACCTAGCGCACCTCCTGAATATGAGGAAGTAGAAGCTAAAAAGATGAATAGATCTAATGAGGTGGTAGAAACCATATACCCTGTAACCACACTTAAAACAGAGAAGGGAGCGTTAATGACGGGAATAGAATTTTCAAACCCAGCAGCAACAAATGGCTATTCCTCGAGCCACCCTAGATTACACTGCCCAAGCCGCCTTGACTGCATTTTCAAAAATAGGCAACTTTGGAGATCAAACCTCCTCCTCATTTTTAAAAATTGTGCAAAATAATGGGGAAAGTTTTGGGGATTTTGTTGAGAGATTGCAACAATCTATCAACAGGGAAATTAATAATGAGGAAGCAAGAAAACAACTCACGCTGAAACTAGCCTTTGAAAATGCCAATGCGGATTGTCAATGTGTATTGGGTCCTCTGCGTACAGACCCCTCTAAAAAATTGATTGATTATGTGAAGGCTGCTGCTACAGTTGGCTCAGTAATATATCAAGCAGAACAAATGGCACAGGCTATAGCAGTAGTACAATCAGGGGATAACCATCAGAATAACCGTGTAAGGGTCCCACGTATGGGCAACTGTTTTAATTGCGGCCGCTATGGTCATTACAAGGGCCAATGTAGGGCCCCGGGGGGAGGGGCAGGTCCCGCAAGAGGTGGGCAGCGTCCTACTAGCCCTTGTCCAGTTTGCAAAAGAAATGGTCACTGGGCTAGAGAATGTAGAAGCCACTATCGGATCAAGGATGCCCGAGACACCCCAGAAGCCAAATGGTCCGATCAGCCTCAGGGAAACTAGATGCGGGGCATGGCTCCAGCCCCGAACAAAAGGAAGCCACAACATTTGTAAAACATTTTTTGGACACTAAGGAGGAAAATGTGGTTAATATTCCCCCATATAAACCCCAAAGATATGAATCTAATATGCTTGTGCCCCCAGAAAAACCCCAACCCATGGCAGTTTTAAATTCTCATGATGAAAAAGAACTTTCTTATGTGCAGTCTATTATTGTGCAGGCTTCAGAGACTATAGACATGTTAACCCCGGGACGTGTATTTCCTCCCTGTAAATATAGAAGAACTTCACCTCCCCCCAGGCCAGCCCCTTATTATGTACCCTAATCGTAATCTTTTATCCAAAGGCATTTTGGCCTCACCCTATATTCTGCAAGAAGAAGACTTAGCTTCCCTAGCTTTAGGTTGCATACCTGATAGCCCCATGACAATTCAAAAGGGGGAGGATGTTGTTATAATAATATCAGTAGACCTGACATCCGATCCCTATGAACGCAATGGTGACCGCCACTGTTGTATTTCCCCCTTTAAGGACTTTATTGAGGAAGATGTAAGTGCCTGGTTTACCACTAACGTATCAAATTCTAAACCCTATTTGACCATAGTTATTAATAATGTACCCCTTTCAGGAATTCTAGACACAGGAGCAGATGTATCTGTAATAAGCCTTCAGCAATGGCCCCGTGACTGGCCGCTTCAATCGTCCCCAGCCATTAAAGGAGTAGGAGGAGTTCAATTGGCTCAGTCCAGTGCCCAGTGGTTGGACGCTTCTATCCCGGGCTCATCACAAATGGCACGTATTCGCCCTGTTGTTTTACCCTTGCATGTAAATTTGTGGGGAAGGGACTTATTATCCCAATTTCGAACCACCCTCATGCTGGACTGAGCGCAATGGACCCCTTAATGAAATTAACTTTAAAACACACCACCCCGGTCTGGATTGACCAATGGCCCCTCCCATACGATAAATATTTGGCACTCCAGGATATAATTTCTAATTTGATAGAAGAAGACAAAATTGAACCCTCTAATAGCCCTTATAACACCCCTGTATTCGTAATAAAAAAGAAATCAGGGAAATGGAGAATGTTACAAGATTTAAGAAAGATTAATAGTGTTTTAGAACCCATGGGTGCATTACAGTGTGGGCTACCGAACCCCAATATGATCCCCCAAAAATATAAATTAGTAGTAATAGACTTAAAAGATGCCTTTTTCTCAATCCCTCTTTATCCACAAGACAGAAAACTTTTTGCATTCACGGTGCCAGTAGAAAACCATGATAAGCCCACTAAACGGTATCAATGGAAAGTTTTACCCCAAGGGATGTTAAATAGTCCAACCATATGTCAATGTTATATTTCAAAAATTTTAGAACCCTTTCGTAACAAATATCCCTTTGTTATTCTCTATCATTATATGGATGATATCCTCTTGGCCGTAGAACAATCTAGATTTTATAAGACTATTTTTTAAGAACTAATACAGTTATTTAATAACCAAGGCTTTACGATAGCCCAAGAAAAAATTCAGCTCTCACCCCCCTATTCGTATCTCGGGAACAAAATGTTTTTTGATAGATCTGTTCCTGTGCTGCCACATATTGACCCTTTTGAGAATTGCACCCTAGTACAGTTACAACAATATTTAGGCATATTAAATTGGGCACGCCCCTATATGGGCTTAACAACAGAACAATTACAACCATTGTTTGCTTTATTGGGAGGCTCCAAAGAACCCTCCACAATTATTCACATGGGCCCTGCTCAGGAACAATGTCTCCGTACTATTCAACAGGCAGTTTCTAATAAATGGGTGGATAGAAAGATAGATAAGGTGCCTATAGCAGCAGCAGTCCTTAATACCTCACGCCTTCCTACTGGTTGTTTATTACAATGTCATGAGAGTAAAGTGTATATTATTGAATGGATCCATTTAGCAAATACCCCAAAGAAAACTATATCTACTCGCCCTTTTTTAGTGTCTCAACTAATCTTTAAATTGCGCTTACGCTGCCGCCAGCTGGCCGCTGCAGATCCCTCCACCCTATATGTTCCATTCCCCTTACCTGTTTGGGAGCAACATTTTAAAGTGTCAGATGATCTTCAATTGGCACTTGCAGATTTTGTTTCCCCTGTAAAATATCATTTGCCTGTTGATCCCCGATTTGCCCTTGTCACTACTTTACCTATAACTATACAGTCACAACGGCAAGCCATGCCCATAAAGGGAGCCTTGACTGTTTTTGCAGATGGATCAAAAACCATGGGAGCATGTGTATATAAGGAGAAAGATGACTGGATTGTACATCACACATACCCTCAGACTTCTGCTCAAAGAGCTGAGCTAGCTGCAGCGTCTCTAGCATTTCAGAAAAAGCCAGAAGAGCCTTTTAACTTAATAGTTGACTCTTTGTATGTCTATCACACCATTCAGAATATTTTTGGGAGTTATATATCTCCCTCGGTGGACAAAAATTTATCGGTTCTGTTTAACACACTACAAAATGAAATAGAAAAAAGAGCTTTCCCCTATTTTGTTGCTCATATAAGGAGCCATCAACCTTTTCCAGGCATGTTAACGGAAGGGAATAATAAAGCAGATGAGGCATCCCGAGCAATTTTTTCTCTTGAAACACCGTGGGAGAGCCATTCCTTTTTTCACCAGAATGCGTCTAGCCTTAGTAAACAGTTTAAGATTACAAAAACAGAGGCTTCCGCTATTATTCAACAATGTCCCACTTGTAGCAAACAAGCACACGCCCTCCCTATGGGGGTTAATCCTCGGGGACTTAGTCCTGCGCAAATTTGGCAGATGGATGTTACCCAATACCCCCCCTTTGCCCCATGGAAATATTTACATGTATCTATAGATACTTTTTCTAGCTTTTTTTTTGTAACCCCCCAGCGGGGAGAAACGGCAAAACATGTTATTAATCACTGTATACGCTCTTTTTCAGTATTACAGAAACCCGCTGAATTAAAAACAGATAACGGTCCAGCATATGTCAGTAAACAATTTTCGGAGTTTTGCAATAAATGGGGAATTGTTCATAAGTTTGGCCTCCCTTTTAATTCGACGGCTCAGGCTATAGTTGAAAGATCTCATTTAACATTAAAAAATATGCTGGATAAACAAAAGGAGCCGATGTTAACATCGCTGCCCGCTGTTCAAAATGCAATTGCAAAAGCTCTGTATACTTTAAATTTTTTAAATCTTACAGGCACCCATAACCCAACAACAGCCGCCCAACGGCTGTTTCAGCCTAGTGTAGTTTCTCCCCGCCGCCCTGTTTATTACAGAGAACTCCCCGACCCGGAGTGGAAAGGACCTGCCCAGCTAATTACGTGGGGACGTGGCTACGCTGCTGTACAACTCCCGGACACTGATCGAGTTCTGTGGGTGCCAGGCCGCTGTGTTCGCCCGTATCAGGTGACCAAGAAGACACCTGCCACACCTCCCGAAGAGGATATTCATTTTTTATTCCAGTAAATGTGTTACTTCTGCTTTTGTCCCTGCGCAGCTTGCTGCTGTTCCCACTGTCCGGCTTGTGTTTTATGTACTAATTGTCTAGTGCCTTGTGACGTCATCGTGATTGACCAATTCTTGGAAGAATATATTTCTCTGACACCACACGAACGCTGTACAACTTTGACTCTCACACCCACGGTATTGTACTCTTTGTTTCACCCCTTTTACAATCCTTACCACACAGAATGAAGACTTTTTCGACTCATACAAACGTTTGCCCTATGGGCTACCACATTTGTGAACCCCGTCTCACTTCTCCTCCTCGGTGTCCAATATTCAGGGGACCTGCACCAGGACATCACCTCACCTTTTGGGATCTTTTGATGCACCCGATGTCCCTTAAACACTTCATATATCACCTTTTGCCTTTCATTATATGTTTGTTGGTTGTAGGAGGGGGAGTGCACCTGGCTATGATATATACCCATGCCAATTCACGACACACTAGATCGGTGTCATTAGATGGGAAATCTGATACGCCCTTTCTTCAATGGATCGGCCCCCCCAAACAATTTAAAGAAGAAGGGCAATATACCACTATTAGATGTGGTCTATGGGAAGCAACTGAAATCCCTTACCAGACTTCGCTCCCCTGTCACGTTAACTGGATGTTTTATCCTATTAACAGCAGTCAACCCGTACAATTTTTAAAAGGTACCCAATTTGGTAAAGACGAAGGATGTCTCAATGTTATACAATTTATAATTAGCAATGAAACCACGGGAACTTATGTTTGTATTCAATCCCAAAAATGGCAAACCTATTATATCCTGGCTCAGGTGCATTCCCAATATAGTTTTAACTTCCCTATTAATGATCCTTGGTTAAAGGCTTTTAGACAACAGCAATTTACTCGCAAGAAAAGAGCCAATGACGCTATAGAACAGACTTGTGCTCAATGCATTGTAAAGACTGTATTGGGAACTTGCATCCAATACACTTTATTACATACCAACATCCCCCCGGTAGGAGGTAAAAAAGACGGTGTGTGTATTCATGAGGGAATTCAATACTATATATATCAAACAAAGGACAAGCTATGGTTCTCTAAACCGTCTGCACCAGTGGCCATTAACATCACTATTTACGCAGGGGATGTAGGTGTACGCAATTCACATTTTACATGGCTGTCGTTTCTAAATTCAACAAGTATCATTTTTATAAAACCCACTACCGTTTCCCTCATCATTGATGCATGTAATGCCATGTCCAGATCTGTATCTCCCGGAACTATTAAATGCGGATCGGACAGCTGGAAATCCTCATATCACTTTGATCATAAATATTTGTGTAAAGCAGATACCGGCCAACAAGCAGCCAACATCATGCGAAAAAAGCGAGAGGTCTCATCAGGAGACTGTTGGGATGATTTTTTCTCCCTCGCACCTAGCCCATGTCATGGACGGCACTGTCAAGGCTGGGGATGTGTATGTTATCATACAGGAGGGGGATACTCTGGTAAGGATTGCCCAGACATTTCAGAATTCACACGGCTTTCTGCTTCCAACCAGATTAACATCCAATGGAAAGTTTCTAGTAAGAACTCACTTACCCGCACCTATGGTTTGGGCATAGATGGAGCAGGCTCAGACCCCCTAACATATATCACCATTAAACAAACGATTTTACGAAATAATCCTGAAATAAAATGGTCAGTATATCAGACACTGGAAAAAGCAGGAAAGCAACAAATAGTTACCGATAAAGCCAGAAATTTGTTTGTAGAATTTGCCAGTGATGTAGCCACCACTCTAGGGATAAAAAATTGTTTTGTGTGTGGGGGAACAAATATGGGTAATCAATGGCCATGGGAAGCTACAGAAGCCCACGGCCATGTGTTTAACAGCATGAAAGAATCGGGAAATATCACTAAAGGTCAATTGTTAACAGATGAACAAATTGTGACATGGGCTCTTACCACTAACATAGTGGGGGTGGAATGTTACAAGAGAAATTTAACCAATGGGAATTATGTGGGAGATTTAATGTGTTTAGGATATTGGGAAAATGATAATTGGACTTCTCCTTCAAACTTGTCAAAACCAGAAAAACACAATTTTAACAACATAGCCAATGTAACATCAGGTAAACCATGGACTACCCCAAAGGGTATGTATTGGGTATGTGGGAACAGAGCTTATTCCCAACTAGATAGCGACTGGTCGGGGTCGTGTATTTTGGCATGGATAAGACCTTCCTTTTTCCTCATTCCTCTAACTAACGCCCAAACTCTGGGAGCCCCAGTTTATGACGCATGGAAACATAATAAAAATAAAAGAGACTTAAACACAGGGATAGGAGGTCTGCATGTAATGGGAAAAACTGATGATATTTGGACACCTGAGAGAATCATTGCTTACTACGATCCTGCTACATGGGCATAGGATGGGTCTTGGGGATATAGAACCCCAATATATATGCTTAACAGAATTATACGTTTACAAGCTATCTTAGAAATAGCAGGAAGGAATATTGACTCTGCGTTAAATAACATCGCAACGGAACAAGACAAACTTAGGACAGCAGTTTACCAGAATAGATTGGCTTTAGATTATCTTTTAGCCGCAGAGGGAGGCGTTTGTGGGAAATTTAACCTAAGCAATTGCTGTCTACAGATAAATCCCGTAGGCAAGGTTGTCGCTGATTTAACGGCAGAAATGCAAAGGATCATCCACGTACCTCCTCAGAAATGGACAGGAATCTTGGATGATGGAGGATTTTTAGGTGGAATATTCCGTAACTGGAAGCAAGCTATATTTTTTGCAGGAATGATTTTACTTGCTATTATTATGTTACCCTGCTTAATACCTATATTGAAAACTATTATGCAGTCGGTGGCTGAGTCTGTTGTTCAAAAACATTCTGTCATGAGTGTTATTAAGTGTCCAGAGGAAGACCTTTTCATCCCAGGATGTCCTATGAAGAACCAACTGCCAAAGTCACTGCCCACATTCCCAGTCCCCTCTATACTTAAAAAGAAAGGGGGAGATGTAGGGATTGTGTAAGACAAATATTAGCTATGCTCTAGGATATACACAGAAAGAGTTATCTGAAATAGCATGGTGAAGATTTGCCCAGAGACAGTGAGTCATACAATAGCCATGAACTTTGGACACAGTAAGAAAAAACCCTCAACAGCGCTCCTGGCACGAGATAAGACACTGACAGTGTGATTGGCTGGCAACTCAGCTACCGATAGGTGCATAAAGTGAGAATTTAGTAGCCTATCATAAGCTGTAGATGATACCTTTTATAACCAATTAGAAGCTTAATAGAAATAGCCTATGAACAGTTAGGTATCTAGAAGCCTTATTTTTGCATATAGAAATAGCCTATGATAACTTGCATATTCAAAAGTTTTATTATTAGCCTATAGATTTGAAAAACCTTATATTTGTAGCCTATAAGAAACGTATATTAGGAAAAATTAGACTTGTATTTAGCCAATAGAAAATTACTAGTTGAAACCCCTTCATTTGCATATGAAGGGTATAAAAGAAGCATACTTGTAACAATAAAGCTTTGTCACTTTACCCAGACCATTGACTCCGTGTTTCATTGGTAAGCACTAGTAATGGTTTCAGGATCGGGCCTCGTAAAGTGAACCATCACAGGGTTGTCGAGACCCCCGTCCAGCGGGGATCGCGTCTCGTCACACAAGGACTAATGCTCTAAGGTGACATAATTGTTATTCCAGCTGAGATGTGACAAAGAATTTTTTTAAAAGCTATGAAGGCCAGTTAGACATGGCTATAAGTCTATTTGTTTGATGGCCATAGTTAAATACAAAAATATTTGTCTCAAACTGTGAATTTTGTCAGAGGAAACATTCTCTGTGAAAAGAACTGTTGATGATTATAGCAATGCTTAGCAGACTAGGGAAGAGAGTTGGAGCTGTTATTTGTCAGCTTGGGAGGACATACATGCTTAGTTATGATAGTTTATATTTCTAGACATCCACAGATTACAAAGATCTAGTGACAATAATTGTTTTAAAAATGTAATAGCTCATCAGACATGTCCTGAGGACCTCATAACAGAAAATGTCCCATAATTCACAGAACAAAATTTTGCATTATTTGCAGAAAAGGATAACTTTGTACATTTACAACCAGGCCTGCCATCCCAAAGTCAAAAGGAAAACAGAAGCAATAGTTAAAACTCTAATATAAATTCCAGCACAAGAAAATGAAACTTCAGCTTTATTAAATTGTAGAGTGACTCGCATTCATCCATGAACTGGCTTGGAAATTCTGGAAGTTGAAATCCTCAAATTTTAAAGTTCTCAAGGTTTATAAACATTGATTTAAAGCAGGCAAAACCCTGACTTCTGTGCAGAATGTGAGACTTAATTAATCAGAGGCACCCAGGGTTTGCAGAATGTAAGAGTCTTAGCCAGAGACACTCAACTAACCATAGTAGGAAAGAGATACTGGATAGAAGGGATTCTTGCTCTGGTTCAGCTCTGCTAGTGCGAATGGTAGACTTTGGAGAAAGATATCTAGATGGTAAAACCAAAATTTTCTGTCCTCTTATTATTGCCCAGAAAGAAAGTAGCCATTTCCTTCTTTTAAGCATCATTAGAATCATAGAAATCAATGGCTCTGATGGTTTTTTTTAGATATTTACAACCTAGAAGTCATTTCTAGGACTAAATCTTATTTAGAGAGCTACTTCAGAAACACTTTAGTTTTCTCCAGCCTATATCCTACAACTGAGTTGAATGGAAGCCGTTATTATCCTCAGCCAGTGTGGCTACCCCTTTCCTGCCTTCCTTCCTGCCTTCTGGCCAAGAAATTGGGTGGGATGGTGAATCCAGGATCAAAGATGCTCAAAATAATTAACTCTGAAGACAGACATCTTCTGTATAGGACTTTGTTGATTTATTTATTTCTTTTTAACCCCATCGATTCAGAATAAATTATGCAAAAATGCACGCGGAATATGTTTTTAATCACAATTTTGCAAACATGTTCTTCTTATATTTCAATTATTTGGTTTGTTTTGATATGCAATAGTTGGTCCTTTTTCTAAAATTCTGTAATTGACATTTAGGGAATGTTTCCTTTATACCATTCTTTCATTGCAGATATGCAGTTGCTCAGGTTCTGATACCCTGTTAGTGCTGCAGCTGATTTTTTAATAACCAGTAACCAAACGGTGTTCCTTTATTTCTCTACTCTAAAGTATATCATCCTGAATTCTAACTAATAGGATATAGAAGACCATAGCAACTCTCAGATAAGCTTTTCCCTGTTGCAATGCCAGAAAATCAAACTTCATGAGTTATGTAAGTAACGTAGAAGTTAACTGAAGATTATGTCTTACATTTTTTAAGTTTATGAATAAATGCTGATCATTATGTAGCAATATAACATAATTTCTTAAAAAGAGGGTAATAATATCAGCAATCTTGGGTGGAATATCACATTTTTAGGAAATAATTATTTAGAAAATAGTGAAAGAATAATTCCTAAGGAAATGCCATTTACACCACCCCATTCCAAACCTATCAACCAATGCAATAAAGATGGAGAAATATTGACATTTCACCTCCATTTCCACTAAAAAATGTCAGATTTGCTTCAATATGCTCTCCATGCATATTTTCTAAAGCAAATTAGACTTTAAAGGTTGGACTACACAAGTTCCCTCTACATATTGCTTAAAAGTGTTGGAGCCCAAAATTTCCTTTTATCCAATCACTCTGCAGATAAAAATACTGTTTTTAGAAGGGCAGGTATAAGGCTCTTTATACTTTGCAGTAGAAAATGATGAAGAATATGTTGTTATTGAATGCATCCCATCTGCGAGTTGTCTCTGTTTTTATTCTCTCTCTGTATTTAGAAAATTTCTAAAAAAAACATCACTCTTTTCTTTGACTTGTAATTGATAGATGAATGTGGTATTTATGCTTTGCTTAATTTTTAGCTCTACGTTTAACTGATTATATTCTATTTTTGTTTAAAAAGCTACTTTGAGTGCTCACTAGGGCAGAAAATGAGAGTATTAATCAAACATAAGGACTGAATGCTAGAATGGGCCTGGTGACTTTTATTAAGCAGTTCAAAAAGGACTCAGTTTGTGCCATCAGCTGAGCAACTCTCCAGACTGTTTATATTCCTGGAATCAAAAATCTGTAGCCAGAAAGTTTGTGATTAAAGAGCCTGAGAGGACGCTTGGGACCATTATAAATCAATAGGAAATTACAAAAACCTAAATATAAGTCTGATATTGTAAAGTTTACCTTTTAGTGCTTTGAACTGAATTAGTGCGGTAGTGCCAGGTACTCAGATGTTCCCCCTGGGTCCTAAATATAGATTGTCCACTGCATAACTTATTTCAAAATGCAACTGTCCAGATTAACCCAACTAAGTTCTGTTTGTACCTACCAATAAAACCACATCATTATGACTTAGAACTTAGAATTTAGAGCTTAGAATATCTTTACTGTCACCTTGGATGTATACTGATAGGCATACATTAAAATGAAATTCCATTGCATACAGCATACATTATTTGAGTAATGGCACTTAATAAATTAGTGTAACTGTAGAAAAGGTACAAATAGCAACACAACTGCACTGTTGTTGGATTCCTTTCCAAGAGAGATACCTGGGAGGAAGATAGAATGAAAATTGCCTATAACTGATAAATATTCAGTCTCTCAAAGGTTGTATCTAGAAAATCAGTGCCTTGGATTCAACAAGCATGATCTGAAGTCATACAGAAATAAAACTTTGAAGATTGTATATCTCTACTGACAGTTTCTAAAACAAAGTGGAAGGAGAGGCATGAAAAATATGGAAAAGGCGGAATGAAGATATTTAAATCTGGACTGCTGGTGGGAGACTGGGCTTCTTACCCATTCCTCCTTTCCCCATACTTCCCAGCAACATAAATACAATCTCTTCTGTATTGTTTTACTTTTGCCATTTTATATTTTGCAGTGAAAGTTGAGTTAAAATGCTGAAGTAGCTGGTAATTAACAATGTGCTTGCACAAGAGGACAAGTTGGAATAAGAGTCAAAAAGAAGTAGGGTAAAAAACAATTTGTTTATTTAACTACTGATAATATTTAAATCCTGCCTTTTATAGAGAAGTTCAATTTTTTCCCATACCTGTTAGTACCGCCATCTCATCCCTAGTCCTTCTTTTCATTAAACTAGACATACCCAATCATCTTTCTAGAGTCTCAACATCTTTTTTACATTGTGGTGACTAGTGTTGGGCGAACCGAGCTTGCATAGTTCGGGTCCATGCTGAACTTGAGGTGAGAAAAGAGGGGGGGGGGATGACGCCTGATGCTCGCCAGCCTTCCTTCCCTGCATGGTCTCTCTCTCACTTTCTCTGTCTCTCTCTCTGTGAAGCACAAACGCTGGTCTTCACAAACACACTCGCTCACACCCAAAAACTGAGCCAGGCTGCAAAACTCTTCGGAGACTAAAAGGCAAACTCCTTCCAGGTGCTGCTGCTGCCGCCAGGCTCGGTTTTTGAGTGTGAGCAAGTGTGTCTGTTTGTGTGTGTGTTTGTGTTTGAGTGTGTGTTTTCACTTCGGGAGAGCCAGGACGACACGGAGGATTTAGGCAGCCAAGCAGGGGGAACCAAAATAGCTTTTCCCTGCCAAGGAACAAAAGCGGAGTCCTGGTGTGTTTGTATGAGATCGCTCTTCCCCCTCTTTGCCTTCCTCTCCCATTGGCATCCTTCCTCCCAGGGATCCTCCTCCAACTTTGTGCCCTGGACCTTCGTGGGGTGTGTGAGTGCACAGGGCATGGAGATACAACTCCCCCCCCTCAGTCTTCTCAGGGCGGCATTTCAAAGAGCCTTCCCTGCCTCCCCCTCCCACCCACCACCTGCTTGAAGCTGCCGTCCGGGATCCTGAATAGCTGGCCGGCAGAACCTGCCTCCCGAGTCCTCTTGCCTGGTGGGAGGCGAAGCGCTGGAGAGGGAGGTCAGGCTCTGGGTCCGGAGTCACCCCTCCTGCCCCCCCAAGCCAATTCGCCCACTTGATGGAGCCTGACACACACCTCCAGCGCTTCGCCTCCCACCGGGCAAGAGGTGTTGGGGTTGGGGTTCGGCGAACTTACCTGAACTCCACCTGCAAGTTTGGCCGAACCCGCCGAACCCGAACTTCAGCTAGTCTTAAGCATAAAACTTATCAGGAAAGACTTAATGAACTCAATCTGTATAGTCTGGAGGACAGAAGGAAAAGGGGGGACATGATCGAAACATTTAAATATGTTAAAGGGTTAAATAATGTTCAGGAGGGAAGTGTTTTTAATAGGAAAGTGAACACAAGAAAAAGGAGACACAATCTGAGGTTAGTTGGGGGAAAGATGAAAAGCAACATAAGAAAATATTATTTTACTGAAAGATTAGTAGATCCTTGGAACAAACGTCCGGCAGACATGGTTGGTAAACCCACAGTAACTGAATTTAAACATGCCTGGGATAAACATATATCCATCCTAAGATAAAATACAGGAAATAGTATAAGGGCAGACTAGATGGACCATGAGGTCTTTTTCTGCCATCAATGTTCTATGTTTCTATAATTCAATGCCTGGGGAGGGTGAAAACAGCTTCCCCCACCCCCCGGAGGCCCTTTGGAGGCCGGAAATGGCCTGTTTTGCAACTTCTGGTAGGCTTAGTAGGCTTGTGTTTTGCCCTCCCCAGGCTCCAAAGGCTTCCCTGGAGCCGGGAGAGGCTAAAAATGCCTTCCCACATCCCTTGGAGGCTCTCTGGAAGCCAAAAACACCCTCCCAGAGCCTTTGTGTGAGCCAAAAATCAGCTGTCTGGCACTCACATGTACGTTGGAGTTGAGCTAGGGCAAGGGCTCGTGTGCCAGCAGAGATGGCTCCGTGTGCCACCTGGGGCACCCGTGTCATAGGTTCACCATCACTGGTCTTAGATGTGATGGAAAGCACATCTGAAAAATAAATGGAAAGGATTTTTGACAAGGAACTTTCCCAGAGAGAGGCCAGATAAGAGACTGGGCAGTTTTGAGCTGCAAGGAGGAAGGGAAGTTCAGGGAAGCCTCACATGTGCCTGTCAGTATGCCCCTGTGTCATCATTGCTATGCAAGCTTCATTGGTTGCAGCTGGCTTCTGAGTGCAACTCAAAGTGCTGGTTTTTACCCTTTGTAGTAGGGCCTGGGAAATTGAGTGACTACTTATCTCCAATAGCTTCTGCCCAACGGGTATTTTCCAGCAGAGTGGTTGTGCTCCAGGTTCCCTCTATTGAACATTGTTATTTTGTGAGGAGGCAGGCCTTCTGTATCATGGCCCACGCCCTCTGGAGAGAGAAAAGCTCTTACAACGTAGTCTTGGGCCCAAATCTGGGTTAATGTATTATTGTGTTTGGAGGTGGTGCTGTTTTGTTTGCTTTGTGTTCCTTTTAAGAATGTTTTCATCTGGGCTGGGCTATCTGTATGGTTCTAGGTTGTATCTTTTTTAATGGGATTTTTCTGGTTTTGCATAGCACCCAGAATCCCTTCGAGTTTAATGACTATAACAAATTTGAATAAACAAATGAATTAACATTATACAATTTAATTTTCCTTCTCCCCTTTATTTTTCTGAGGTCAGCATATTATGCATTATTTATAATGCTAGTCAGAGAGTGTTAAAACTGACAACTTTTTCTTCCCTTCCCTTTCCGTGCTCTTGGCTCCCCCCCCCCCCCAATAGCTATTTGGGTCCTCAACCCTTTTTTAAACATGCAACACTTTCAGAGATTTCTCAGTCAGAACTTTTGCTCTGGAGGAATCTGAAATCAAACAGGACAAGCAGAGCCATGGATTGCACAGGATCTTCAAACCGGTAAGGATGTAGTGGTCAGAGGGAAGATAAGGAAGCAAGAGCCACTACTAAGGCAGATTAGATTTTTTTTTTAAAGGTTTGAGTTCAGGGCAACAATGCAATGTGCATAAATATCTCAGACAAGCCTCCTCCGTTCACACA
Source organism: Erythrolamprus reginae (assembly GCF_031021105.1). Classification (NCBI taxonomy): domain Eukaryota; kingdom Metazoa; phylum Chordata; class Lepidosauria; order Squamata; family Dipsadidae; genus Erythrolamprus; species Erythrolamprus reginae. Next base: position 252,451,174 of record NC_091951.1, read on the forward strand.
AAGATAAAATGGGGGGTGGGGTGGGGTGTTAAGCACATTCAGACTTGTAGAAATATTCTGCTACAATAAAATTAGCATTGACCTACATGGCATTGATTTACCAGTTTGGTCTATCTTAAACGGCTGATAAAGACACAGCAATACTTTGTTAGTCCAAAGGCATATGATCCAAAAACATTGCTACTGTGAGATGCTAATCCTCTCTATGGGATGCCAAAGAGCAATATTATGCTACCCACTTCCTTTCTAAAATCCACATGAAGCGACTAGATGAGACTATCCATCAGCACAGGACAAAATATCATCAATATACAGATGATCCTCACTTGTATATCTATGTCCCAAGCTGACCAAACATTGCGAGTTTGATAGTTACTGGATGGGAAAGAACAGGTTGAAGCTTAATCCTGATGTGACTGAATAACTATGGAATTCCCCTCCCCTTGACACAGAGAGTTTCCATATTTATCTCTGAATGGAGTTGATGCTTGAAGAGCATGGAGCAGCTATGGTTGGCAAGCTTTTGTGCAAATCCATCATCTCACCAGTTGTGCCTGTTCTTGAATCAGGAGGCTCATGATCAACTCATGTCTTTTTTTAAAAAAATATATATTTATTAAATTTTTCCATTTTTTTAAAAAAGAGTACATAATCATATTTACAGGTGAATCTACATCATATATACATTCCTATCGACATTGTCTTCTAATTACTTTTAGATTTCTTGATATTTTATTTCAATGCTTCTTTTGAGTTTCTTTTTTTTTGTCCATTGGTACCATTTTGTCCAGGTTTCATAATAGTCCGATTCTTTTCGATTATTAAGTTCCATTGTCAATCTGTCCATCTCTGCACAGTCGTATATTTTCTTGATGATCTCATTGTCTTCAGGTATTTGCGTATTTTTCCAGTTCTGTGTAAATACAATCCTTGCAGCTGTTGTAATATGCAAGCTTAAATATTTTACATTTTTAGAATAGGTACCTCTCATAATACCCAGTAGAAAAAACTCTGGCGTATATTCTATTTTTGTATTTGTTATTTGACACAACCAATTATTTATTTTTTTCCAATATTTTCATGTCTCTGGACATAACCACCATAGATGAAAGAAGGTGCCTTGAGTGTTTTTACATTTCCAACACATTGGATTGTAATTTTTATGCATTTTAGCTAGTCTTTTGGGTGGAAGATGCCAACGGTATAGCATTTTATATTGGTTTTCTTTGTATATTGTGGATTTTGTTAATTTGATATTTCTCTTCCAAATCTGTTCCCATTCCTCTATATATATATTGTGGCCAACGTTTTTCGCCCAGGCAATCATTGTACCTTTAACTATCTCCTCTGGTCTTTCATATTCCATCAGATATTTATATATTTTAGATATTGCTTTTTCTTCCGGGCCTGTCAATAGTTTAGTGGTTGGGTAGTTCTTTCTATACCTATACCTCATGTCTTAATCACCTCCCAGTCATCTACCCGGGGCTGACTTTAAATTTGGAGAATTTGGAAGTTATAGCCAGCCTATTGCCAGCACAGGCAATCTTGAGTACATCATAACATGCCCATATAACCCTAGTGCTCCATGAAAAACAGTGGCTTCCAGTGGTCTTTGATGTGCAATTCAAGATGCTGGTTGTCACCAATATTGTCCATGGCATGGCTATTTGCAGAAGTACCTGCCTCTGACCATTCCTGTTCTTTCCATCAGATCTGGCAAGGTCAGAATGCTCTGAGTCACTTCTTTGAAGCAGTGTCACCTAGGATGCCCCTGGAGGAGTATCTTCTCTGCCACCACGCCTGCCTTGTGGTCTCACACGTGCTGGCAGGTTTTGAAACCTTGCTTATTCCCTCAGGAGTTGGGCCAAGATGTACAGTAGGTGAACCTGGTCAGATGTTTGTAAGGTGCAGGGTTTTTTGAGGATCTTAATGCAGCGCGTTGCATTGTTATAGTTATTTTATTTGGATTTAGGTAGTGCGTTGTTTTAATTACTGCTTAAAGAAGCCCAGGATTGAAGAAGCAATATGGAAATCCATACAATTCATTTAAATGGACAAATTTGGTCGTAATAATACAAATATAACACAATATGGATCAAGACAACACATTCACAGATCCTTGCAAATATAGCTGGTATTAACTAATAAATTGCAACGGAAAAGGCAATGTTTAAAATACTGTAGCCATAGATCCAGTCTCCATGAACTAGTATTAATACTGTGATGCTACAGTACAGAATGGTATCTCTGCTGAAGATGGCAGGAATTTGTATCTATATTTGGATCTCTGCTATTTTTAGAGCTTTAAAAGTAAACGATCCGGAGTTTAAAGCTAAGAAGCTTGTATTTAATTTGGAAATTACTAAAAAACTAGAACAACTGAGATAATTTCTTACCGCTACTTTCTAAGCCAATTAAAGCGTCCAGCTCATCAACCTTCACAACACATTGTAATGATTTAATAGGAAAGTTTCCAATCTGTGAATCACCAAAATTAAATTATTCCTTTCAAGGAAACCAAACCAAACCATAACAGTAGAAGTTTTAAAAAAACACTTACAGCCAGTTCAGGTCAGTTAGGTATAATTTGAATACAGGAATAATTGCCAAGGCACACACACCTGTTCTTTGTAGATGGGTATAAATTCATTCAGAATAGTTTTCTAGAGTCCGTGCTCTTGACAATATTACAGATAATGCAGACTGAATGAAATTTTTCCTTACTTATATCAGAGCAGAACCAGGAAAATCAGGTGGCCAACTAATTTTCAATATATAGAAATGCTGTAAATATATTTCTTATTTTACCCAATGGGTCTATTGCTGTGTAATTTTTTAACTTTAAAAAAGAACTTTAAAAAAGCAGTTAATTTTCTAACTGCTAAGAAAATTAAAATCAATAAGCTACCAAGTGAACCTAGTTAAAGAAGAACATTTTATCAAATGCTTCAGTTGGCTTTGGTGAAAGCAAGCTAGCATGCAAAAATACAGAAAGAAAGATATATTGTTAATCTTAGCCTACTTTGTGCTAGTGTTCTTAAGAAATTCTTAAGAAATAATATTTCAAAATTCATTTTACAAGCAGCAGAAAAGCACATATATTCTACTGTTACAAAAATTAGGTCTTTCATTCTTTGAATTTTGTATTAAAACTGCCAAGCTACTACATATTTTTCTTCAGTTAAGAATGACCTATGCCTTGTCTTGTAGTTTCTTTAAATGTTATCATTAGTTCTAGTGCAAAAACATTAAATGCACAATTAAAATATGAAAATTCACAGTGAGAGGGGTGACACATAAATTTAATGAATGAACAAATAAACACATTAATAAATAAAACACTCTTCTTCAGTCCAAGTCAATCATTTGAATAATGGATGTAAATGCATGCTTTTGGGAGGCTTCTCTACATATTTTTGAAATATTTATAAAGATGAAATATCTTTGCATTAAAGATATTTGTTTAAATGAAGTCCTTTTGACTTTTTTCCCCTTGCTAGTGTACCCAAAATTCATTATGCATAGAATATATAGTATAACAGTTGGAAGGGATCTTTGATGTCTTCTGTTTAAGCTCATGAGAAGGAGACCTTATACCATTCCAGGCAAATGATTGTCCAATCTCAAACACTTCCCGTGAAGGAGCAGCACCCACAACCTCTGGAGGCAAGCCATTCTAGTGATTCATTAAAATTTCTTCTTAGTGGTAGGTTGGACCTCTCTTTAATGATCTTCTACCTGTAATTTCTTGTTCTGCTCTTGGATGATTTGAAGAATAGATTGACCCACTCTTGTCTGTGACAGCCCCACAGAACTACTATTATGTCACCCTTAGTCCTTCACTTCTTTAGATTAGACATGCCCTTGCTCCCTCTGTTATTAATCATACAATTTAGCCTTTGTACCCCTTATCATCTTCATTGCTCCTCTCTCTTTCTAGGACCTCAACATTCTTTTTGTCTCATGATAACCAAGACTGGATGCAGCGTCCCAAGTGTAATGTCAATAGTGCAGTATAAAGCAACACTATAACTTCTGGTGTTCTTGATCTACTCTGTTGATGCAGCCTAGGACTGTGTTGACTTTTTTGGCAGCTGCAGCACACTGTTGGCTGATTTTAAGTGATGGCTCACTAGGACACCTAGATCCCTCTCCCAGTTACACTGTTGAGCTAGGTGCCATTCTGTGCATTTAATTTTTCTTGCCTAAGTGTAAGCCCTTACTTTTCTCACCACTGAATTGGATTGTATTGGATAGGGCTTAGTGTTCAAGTCTTGAATTTATTTTCCAAAGTGTTAGCTATTCTTCCTAGCTTGCTGTCATCGGCAAATTTTATGTGTTTCCCTTCTGTCCACTCATCTAGATCATTTATGAAAACGTTGAAGGGTTTTGGACCTAAGACAGAACCTTGAAGTACCCCACTGCACGTTTTCCTCCATGTAGATGTAGTTCCATTGAGGACTATCCATCAATGGTACTGCCTACCCACATTATAGGAAGTAGGCTGCGATCTAATTTGTCAAAAGCCTTACTGAAGTCTAGATAAACTACCACCCCTGTCCTAATGTTTCCCTCTTATTAGTACCTATATCATGTATATAAACAATTCTATATCTATGTATGCTACCAATACGTACTTGACAAATAAATAAAATAAAAATAAGTAAATAGTTGCTTTGTCAACAAAACCAATAAGGTTTGTCTTTTTTTGACAATTCATGATGTCTTCTAGTAATCGCCTTGCTTGTTTCTAGTTGCTCATAAATCTGCTACCTAAATAACTTTTCCAGGATTTTTCCAGGTGTTGATGTCAAGCTGATTGCTCGCGTTTCTTGGATCCACTTTTTTCCTGTTACTTTTTGAAAGGAAAATTTTATTTCCAATGTTCTATTTTATTTCCAAATCTGATTTCCCCAAAATTGGCAATGGAACTGACAATGGAAGCTGGAAGGGAAGAGACAGAAGTGGAAAAGTTGTATCTCCCAAAGTTCTCCCTGAGGCAGAAACTACCTCAATTTCCTCAGCTGAAAATATGTGGCATCTTATGCTCCATAGGCTCCTGTCTCCCAGACTTCTATCTAGGCAACAACTTTTTAATGTGCGGGCGCATGAAATGTCAGCAATTTTTGGCAATTTTTTGCTTCCGCGCATGCGCAAAAGCAAAAAAATCACCAAAATTTCACACAATAAATTTGCTTCCTACGCATGCACAGAAGCCAAATCTCGCTCTGACACCCATGCTCCAGACACATACAAGTGCACGGCAGTCACCCAGAGATTCACACGCATCTGCACTGGTAGAAGAGGTAAGGTGCAACCCCTGCCTGTTCACATCTGTTTTACACTATTTGAGTTTCACTATGAGATCTGGTGGGTCAAACTGGACCAGAATGCCCATTTTTTGCTCTCTCCACTGCTTCAGAGCCTTTCTAGGAGCCTGGGGAGGGCTAAAACAGCATTCCTACAAACCACCCATTTCTGGCCTCTGGAGGGCCTCCGGAGGGGGGGGAAGGCCATTTTCGCCTTCCCCAGGCTCCTAGAAAGGCTCTCGAGCTTATTTATGTATTTTATTTATTTTTATTTATTTATTTATTTTGTCCAATACAGAATAATATACAATGAAGCTTATAGAGATATAGTAGAGAATATATAGGAGATATAGGAGAGACTATAGAACAGGGGATGGAAAGCACTCTGTACACCCCTTATTGACCTCTTAGGAATCTGGAGAGGTCAACCATGGATAGTCTAAGTGTAAAATGTTGGGGGTTTGGGGATGACACTATGGAGTCCGGTAATGAGTTCCACGCTTCAACAACTCGATTACTAAAGTCATATTTTTTACAGTCAAGTTTGGAGTGGTTAATATTAAGCTTGAATCTGTTGTGTGCTCTTGTGTTGTTGTGGTTGAAGCTGAAGTAGTCTTTGATAGGCAGGACATTGCAGCATATGATCTTGTGGGCAATAGTTAGATCATGTTTAAGGCGTCGTAGTTCTAAGCTTTCAATACCCTGGATTGTAAGTCTAGTTTCGTAGAGAATTCTGTTTTGGGTAGAGGAGTGAAGGGCTCTTCTGGTGAAGTATCTTTGGACATTTTCGAGGGTGTTAATGTCAGAAATGTGGTATGGATTCCAAACAGATGAGCTGTATTCTATGATGGGTCTGGCGAATGTTTTGTAAGCTCTGGTAAATAGTGTGAGATTTCCAGAGCAGAAGCTACGTAGGATTAGATTAACAACTCTTGAGGCCTTCTTAGTGATGTTGTTGCAGTGGACTTTGGCACTTAGATCTTTAGTTATTAGTATCCCGAGGTCCTTGACCGAGTGGGGATTATCTGTGATAATTTGTTTATTCAGTTTGTATTTGAAGTTCTGATTCTTTTTGCCGATGTGTAGGACAGAGCATTTGCTGGTGGAGATTTGGAGCTTGGGGAGAGCAAAAAAACAGGCTTTCTCCACCCCCTCCAGCGGCCAGAAACAGTCTGTTTCCCAACTCTCAGTGGGCCTAGAAGGCCTAGAAATCAGCTAGCCAGTGTGCACATGCATGCCCACTGATATGACTCCATGTGCCACTTGTGGCACATGTGCCATAGATTCCTCATCACTGGATAAGGTCCTTCAGCAAATGTCCTGTGCTACTGAGAGATTTATTTATCTGACCTGCAGATCTGGGCTTTCTCCTGCATGGCTCCCAATCTATGGAATATAGTCCCTGAAAAATTGCTCCCACATTCTCTTATGTTTAGAAAATGTGTAAATATTAAGCTTTTTAATGGTTGATTGATGTCAGTCTTTGTCTTTTTCATTTCAGATGCCTTAGCTATATGGAATGGATGGATAGGTGGGTGGGTGGATGGATGGATGGATGGATGGATGGAGGATGAAATTGTCCAGCATACCTGTCAATTTGGAGAATATGTATGTGCTGATTGATTAGAGAGAGAATCATATGAGATAAAGATAATTACCACCCTTGTTTTCATCTTTTGGAGATGCTATTTTTTTTTAAATGTAATTTTTAGTATTTCTAGAAAAAAACCGATAAAACCTTACTTTTTCTATGCCTTGTTCCCCCACCCCAACCTCTCTCTCTCTCTCTCTCTCTCACACACTCTCTCTCTCTCTCCTAAGTAAGGCATAATTGTTTCATATTAAACAGATGCCAGAATATATTTTTATATGAACTGCCCATGTCAGGCAACCATATCTTTCTATAATTTCACATCCCCACCCCACACCCCACTATGCTTAGCTTTTAAATTAGCAGAGAAGCAATTAAGGCAGAATAAATGAACAAATTCTCCATGTACTTTAAAAGTACAAAGATGGTATATATTCAATCACAGGATGAAGCTGTCAAAAATATAATAATTGGGAAAGCACTATGTAATTATCTTTCCTGGTAGCCGTATTTGCTCATGGGTTCAGAGAACAGAAAATATGATTGATCTAGGAATGGATGGATCTGTTGCTTTCTCTCCCACATTCATTCAAATGTCTTCAGTCTCAAAATATTTTATGAGACATCTTTTTTTTTTTTTTAACAAGTTCCTAAGAAGACGAGCAGAATATAATTGGATATTGCCCCCTGGTCATCACCCAAATTCAGTAAGAACCAGAATTCCCAGCATGGAGAGGACCTCTACTGACTGTCACATAGCCAATAAAGATAAGAAGGCTGTTATGAAAAAAAAGAGCTGGAAACTCTAATTTGGCAGCATCTATATTGTTGAATACATAGAGATCAAACTAACGCTTTGAAGTTCTGAGAATTCAGAGCTCTCTTCTGGAATGAAACACTCCGTTTTATTTTTTTCTATACAGTAGTACATCTAGATACGAGCTGCTCCACATGCGAGTATTCCAAGTTACGAGTAGAGAGGCAAGCAAAATTTCTGTTCTACAAACGAGCTTAAATTCGGGATACGAGCCAAGTGTCCACTAGGTGGCGCAAGAATTCCATTTTTTCCAGTTATCTCCAGGCGAAAAGCCAAATCTAAATGCATTGGTTTGAGATACGAATTGATCGACATACGAGGTCGGCTCTGGCACGAATTAAACTCGTATGTCGAGGTACCACTGTATTTGTTTAGAATCTCAATATATCATCCACCATGTTTACGAAAAATACATGCAGTGTTCATCTACTCTTATTTTAAAAGTCATAACCTTTCTTCAGTCCCTTAAGGTAGAAAACCCACTCTTATGTAGTTGAGACAGACCCGGGGGAAGGGCCCTGTGGTGAGGGATAGTGTTGTGGCCCGCCCATATCCCATGCAGCTGGTCACAGATCACGAGGATCAATTTCATTTCATTTCATTTATTCGATTTGTATGCCGCCCCTCTCCAGAGACTCGGAATGGAGGATCAAGGGACGGTTGTGATGCAGTATCGTAGGCCTGTGTATCTGGCACCCGAGTCCGATAGCGAGGAGGTCGGAGAGGATGGGGTGTCAGAGGCTAAAAGCCAACCAGGGCCGTTTGCACCTCCCAAGGTGCACATGAGTGACTCAGGAGAAGAGGAGGAGCCTCTTCTTGATGCTAGGGCACACAGAGCTTCAATGTTATTGTTTCAATGATGAATTACAAACTGGCAATGTGGACTAATTATATCCAGGCTTCCTGCCAACTCAGAGTAAGTCCATGAATGAGATCTATGTGATCAAAGAAATGATCTGTTTGTTTTGGTTTCTGCTTGGACTCTAGCCCGTTATGGGAACCCTAACTGAAGTTTGCACATGATACAACAGTGATTGGTCTCACTCGAGACAACAATGAAACCACATAGAGATGGTAAGTTAAACAACTAACCTTGTGGTGTGACCGGAACAATCTAGAACTGAACACACTCAAAACCGTAAAAATGGTGGTCCTACCACCTCTCACAATACTAGACAACACAGTATCAATAGTAGAGACCTTCAAATTTCTAGGTTTTATCATATCTCAAGACTTAAAATGGTCACCTAACATCAAAAACATCATCAAAAAAGCACAACAAAGAATGTTCTTTCTGGAATGTTGTTCAGGAAGCTCAAACTTCCAAGGAGCTGCTGATACAGTTCTACAGAAGAATCATTGAGTCTGTCATCTGCACCTCTATAACTGTCTGGTTTGGTTCTGCAACGAGACAGACACAGACATCAGAGGATAATCAGAACTGCAGAAAAATCCAATTAAATAAATACATATATAAATTGCTGCCAACCTGCCTTCCATTGAGGACCTGTATACTGCATGAGTCGAAAATGGGGCTGTGAAAATATTTAATGACCCTTCGCATCCTGGACATAAACTGTTTCAACTCCTATCCTCAAAACGTCACTGCACAACTAGACATAAGAACAGTTTTTCCCCGAACACCATCACTCCGCTAAACAAATAATTCCCTCAACACTGTCAAACTATTTACTAAGTCTGCAGTACTATTACTACTAGTTTTTTCTCATCATTCCTATCACCCATTTCCTCCCACTTATGACTGTATGACTGTAACTTGTTGCTTGTATCCTTAAGATTTTTATTAATATTGTTTCCTCATTTCTTATTTGACCCCCATGACAATCATTAAATGTTGTATCTCATGACTCTTGACAAATGTATCTTTTTCTTTTATGTACACTGAGAGCATCTGCACCAAAGACAAATTACTTGTGTGTCCAATCACACTTGGCCAGTAAAAAATTCTATTCTATTCCATTCCATTCCATTCCATTCTATCAGCAGCTGGCACTTAACAGACTTATTTCCTGATTTTCTGAACTTTTAAAACCAAACCTCAATGTTCATAAAATGTTATAAGTAAAAGCTTAAATCTTGTAAAATCAGTGTGTGGGGGCCTATTTCCGGGGGGGGGGGGGGGTTATTGTTGGGACAGATTTCCACCCTATCCCCACACAAAAACTAGGATCATGGATCAGGTCCGTGATGACAATGTGCAGTTTCAGCAACAGCCATGGCTGCCCAGCTGGCTCAGCTTTAAAGCCAGATGGCCCCACCTGCTCCTGCTCCGATGAGGAATTGTCCTGTCACTGTGCCAGATAAATTTAATGGGGATGAAACTTTGTTTCCGGCTTGATAAGTTAGTAATACGGTTCTTAAGTGAATCTGGCTTCTGCATTGACTTGCTTGACAGAAAGTCACAAAAGGGGATCACATGACCTTGGGACAAAGCAGCAATCATAAGTATGAATCAACTGTCATGCCTCTGAATGTGGATGTTGTAAGTTGAGGTCTACCTGTACTCCCTTCACCAAATCTAAGTGGTAGAAGAATATCATCTTCAAGAGGCCTCCGAATTACGGTACTCCCATTGGCTTGAGCTCACAAATCTCAAGTCCTTTTACAGGAAAGACCTTCTACTAGATTAGCTGTGCCTGGAACAAAGAAAGAGGCCTTGAGATTGTTGTGGTTAGCTCTGGCCCAGCTCCTGCCCCTAGGACTGTGGATGTGGGGGAGACATCCACATGCTGCAGGCCTGTTTTGCTCCCGGTGGAATCTCATGATGAAGGCTCCTCTGACCAAGAAGACATGAGTGACAGGGAGGAGGAGAGAGTGGCAGACAGCTCAGAAGAAGATCAATTATCTAGCTCCTCCTTGGATTCGGAACAAGAGTTAATGATACATCCACGCATGCGGAGAGCGATGCATAGGCAGCAACATCTGAGAGATTATTATCAAAGAAAATGAGGCCAACTGTGGTTGGGTGGGACTGTGGTAATTAGTGAGGCTGCTATAAGTAGCAGCCTATTGGCCATTGTGGAGGATTATCTGATCATTGTATTTTGTGCCTGCTTTGCTGACTTTGACTTTTGTGTGCTGATTTTTCCCCGCTTTGAAACTAAACCAGAGCAAAGTGTGTTTCACTTTGTGAAAGAAGGACTGTGAATTGCCTCACAGCTGCAAGCTAAGTATCACAGAACTGATAAGGGACTTGTACAAATAACCAGTTTGTTTGGAGACGAGTGCTCTTTGCTATACAAAAAGAGTGCTTCGTTTATTTGCATTTTCGGTATAAAGAACATTGTTTTGAATTTTCAAACGTGTGTGTGTCTGAAATTGTATCTGTGCATTTTCGGGAGGATTCTACCAGAGAAATCGACAGAACAGAGATGAAGAGTGAGAATTAAAAGTAGTGCCAAGGTAAAGATTACGTTGAGGATGAATTACTTTGTCTAGAACTGTGTATGCAAGTAACAAGATTCAGACTCAGTCCAGCATATTTTGATGTTTTCCAGACACGGTTGTCTGTGCCAAAAAAAAGTCTTGTATACATTATTGATGGTATCTCCTTTTATTTTGCTTTACTTTCTGTTTGAAGAAACTCTTTGATTACATTACCAAAGAAGATTTTCATATTTTAAAATGTGCAATTAGAAGTAATTTCTGTTTTATCTCAGCATGACTAGTTTATCATAATGCTTGCAATTTGCTAAGCAATGTCTCTTCCGTATACTCCAGGGCTAGTTGAAACTGTTCAAAATATTTTAGAGGTTTTATGAACTGGCACCGCTGTGTTGGCAATAAACAAATCTGCTTACAAGGTGATCCAGCGTAATGGAATGCCTACTGTTGCTTTTTTTTTTTTAAAGAGAGAGTAATTTATGTCCAATGTTTAAAATCCTAAATTACCCTGATAAAAACAATACAGAAAAACAGCTATTTCAATCTTTTGGCAGCTCAAAATCATGAGTCTAGTTCCTCTTTTCAGACTAAAACTATTAAAAGCTGATAAGTGTAAATATGACTTGGTCATAGAGAAGTAGATAATACAGCGAAAAACACAATGACAAAAGAATTTCCCCCCTCTCATAATACTATATATAATAATATTAAAGTCTTGAAACCAAAAGATTGTTCAGCTCCCTCTTTCAATGGAAGCTCAGTGCACTATCCAGAAGTCCATGGAGATTTTAAAGCAATTTTCTAGAAGCCAGAAACTATTTACTGGAAGAAGAAAAAAGCTTTGCATGGAAACCAGTATCTCTTCTCAACAGAGAACATTGTGGATGAAACTACAATAATATAAAAAAGTGTGACAGATATTTCCTAGGTAAACAGTGCCCTCAAAAAGCATTCCTCTTAGCAGAAGTTTCCATCTTTGCATGGTAACTTGACTTCGCCTTGATAATGAGCTTTGCACACTGAATCTCAAGCAACATACAGACCACTTCATCTCTCCATCACAAGTGCTGCACATTAGCACAGACCTCGTCTACCTTTTAGGAAGGCTAGAAGAGGTTGAGGAACCAGAGAAAGTCAAGTAAAGTAACATCTTCACAATGTGGGGATACATTGCATCACGGTTGCCAGCAGTTAGAAAATCCAATATACTTGGGGGAGGGGAAGTTATATTAGTCCATTTTTCAACAAACCTACATAAAATAAAAATGAATAACACACCATACGTAAAGAAAAAAAAGGTGGGGCAATACAATAACTAAATGACCTATAAAGCCCTACATGGCATCAGACCAAAATATATCCGGGACCGTCTTCTGCCGCACAAATCCCAGTGGCCGATAAGATCCCACAGAGTTGGCCTTCTCCGGGTCCCATCGACTAAACAATGTCATCTGGCGGGCCCCAGAGGAAGAGCCTTCTCTGTGGCGGCCCCGACCCTCTGGAATCAACTCCCCCCAGAGATCAGAACTGCCCCCACCCTCCTTGCCTTTGCTAAATTGCTTAAGACTCACCTATATCGCCAGGCATGGGGGAATTGAGACATCTCCCCCAAGCTTATAGACTTTATGTATGGTATGCTTGTGTTGTATGTTTTTTAAATGATGGGTTTTTTAAAATACTTTCTTTTAATATTAGATTTGTTACATTGTATATTTTTATTATTATTGTTGTGAGCTGCCCCAAATCTGCGGAGAGGGGCGGCATACAAATTTAATAAATAATAATAATAATAATAATAATAATAATGATAATAATAATAATAATATAGAAAAAGACAAAAAGCTTGTCCTTATAAATATATTACATGCTCACCTGATTTTATAACTCTTTGAAAGGAGAAACTAAGCTTTCAATATTCACCAAGCCTGTCCAACAATTTTCTTCCAAAGGAAGAAATAATGTGACATTTTTGATTGACAGAGTATATATTTTCTCCAAAAATTTCTGGATCACACAGCTCTAAAAGCCAATCCACAACATACTAGTGGTGACATTCTGGGTTTTGGTCTCTACTTTCCACTCACAGTCAATACTCAAAGATGGTGAAGTCATCATTTAAACCCCATGTAGAAAGGAAATGACTTCATTATTTCAAAATCCATGAAGAAATTGGGGAAATTCCACTCCCCTTATGTGCATTCTGCTCCCTCAAGTATATAAATGTTGATTTGAGACATCATAGAACTGGTTGATGTAATAGGATGCAAACATTTTTCCCCTAAAGTCCCCTGTCACTCTTGATTATACTTCCAAGCATTGTCCTATCAATCCATACTGTTAGGATTTCAGTCATTTTTGCTGCCATTTTGCCCCCTTGGGTGAACCTGTAGTCACAGCATGAACAATTATTTAGCAGCGGGGGACTTGGCACGCTTTTTTTAACGCTTGTTGGCTAAAATTCCACTTAAGAACTAAAATACAGCAATCTTATTGAAGAGGACAGTATTTGCTGCCTTTCATCTTTGGAGAGCAAGGATGGCAAGACTTCAGAGAGGATGGTTAAAGCCTGTGGAACAATTAAGGAACATGTTAAGCCAATTATCTCCTGCTCTTCTGTGTTATTCCGGTGAGTTTTGTAGACTTTTGTTGTCTTCCAGCAATCAAATCTCCTGGAACAGTGAATGCTGCTGCCTAAAGCAGTAAGTTAAATTTAATTCGTGTGTGTGTGTGTGTGAGAGAGAGAGAGAGAGAGAGAGAGAGAGAGAGAGAAGATATGATTGCTTTCCCTAAAGTGCATGTTGGAGCCTATTAGAGAGGATCACCAATCTATACCAAACTCTTAGGTGTGCACACAGAAGTGTTTAGTTACACTACTCCATGAAATAGTCATTTTCTTACTTAGAGCACCTGTGATTGAAGAAAAAAGACATGACTTCCCAATTATATTCCAGCTGTATTTGCCATTCTGCATTGATATTCCAAAGGAATTGTAGGCATACACATCTATGTGTATGTACAAAACTTAAAGAGATACTTGTGGATAGATTTACTTCATTTATAATATATATCATCTCCGTCCAGGCAGAAGAATGGGGCCATTCTTCTCTCAGGACTGTATTTTACAAGTCACAATACAAAAGAAATGAAGACTGAAAAAAAGGTGGAAAGAATCAAACATGCCTCCAATTTCTTAAAATAATGACCACAGTGTAGAGATAGAGATCACATAGACGTTGTGTGCAGCAAACTACCTACCCTAAGCAGGCCTCACATACCTACGTGATCTCATCCAGTTCACATTGCCAGGATGATGTAGGACACTATCCCTGGCTGGTACATGATCTCATCTAGAATAGAATAGAGAATAGAATAGAATTTTTATTGGCCAAGTGTGATTGGACACACAAGGAATTTGTCTTGGTGCATATGCTCTCAGCGTACATAAAATAAAATATACATTTGTCAAGAATCATGTGGTACAACACTTAATGATTGTCATAGGGGTCAAATAAGCAATGAAGAAGCAATATTAATAAAAATCTTAAGATATAAGCAACAAGTTACAGTCATACAGTCAACATGGGAGGAAATGGGTGAAAGGAATTATGAGAAAAACTAGTAGAAGTGCAGATTTAGTAGAAAGTCTGACAGTGTTGAGGGAATTATTTGTTTAGTAGAGTGATGGCGTTCAGAAAAAACTGTTCTTGTGTCTAGTTGTCTTGGTGTGCAGTGCTCTGTAGCGACATTTTGAGGGTAGGAGTTGAAACAATTTGTGTCCAGGATGTGAAGGGTCAGTAAATGTTTTCCCCCGCCCTCTTTTTGACTCGTGCAGTATACAGGTCCTCAATGGAAGGCAGGTTGGCAGCAATTGTTTTTTCTGCAGTTCTGATTATCCTCTGAAGTCTGTGTCGATCCTGTTGGGTTGCAGAACCAAACCAGACAGTTATAGAGCTGCTGATGACAGACTCAAAAAATTATTTGTTTAGCGGAGTGATGGTGTTTGGGGAAAAACTGTTCTTATGTCTAGTTGTGCAGTGACGTTTTGAGGATAGGAGTTGAAACAGTTTATGTCCAGGATGCGAAGAGTCAATAAATATTTTCACAGCTCCCTTTTCGACTCATGCAGTATACAGGTCCTCAATGGAAGGCAGGTTGACAGCAATTTATATATGTATTTATTTAATTGGATTTTTCTGCAGTTCTGATTATCCTCTGATGTCTGTGTCTGTCTCGTTGGGTTGCAGTTATAGAGGTGCAGATGACAGACTCAATGATTCCTCTGTAGAACTGTATCAGCAGCTCCTTGGGCAGTTTGAGCTTCCTGAGCTGGCGCAGAAAGAACATTCTTTGTTGTGCTTTTTTGATGATGTTTTTGATGTTAGGTGACCAGTTTAGGTTGTATCAACAGGATGTTCTTAAGGATTGGCGAGGAAAATTCACCAATAGAAATGCTGTTGCTCTTTGTTACCTTTTGCTACTTGGAAAACGATATAAAAGCAATAAAAAGTGAGCCAGGGTGGCGCAGCAAGTAGAGTGCTGTACTGCAGGCCACTGAAGCTGACTGATAGACCTGTAGGTCAGTGGTTCAAATCTCATCATCGGCTCAAGGTTGACTCAGTCTTCCATCCTTCCGAGGTGGGTAAAATGAGGATCCGGATTGTGGGGGCAATATGCTGACTCTGTTAAAAAGTGCTATTGCTAACATGTTGTAAGCCGCCGTGAGTCTAAGGAGAAGGGCGGCATAAAAATTGAATGAATGAATGAACGAATGAACGAACGAACAAACAAACAAACAAACAAACACAGAGAAGATAGTCAAATGTCATAGCAGCCTGCAATGACTGGTCTCTAACTCCATCACTACAGAAGGTGGAACAAGGAAACTGGAATCTTTTCATTCATTTCTAGGTACAGTGGTACCTCAAGATACGAACCCCTCGTCTTACGAACAACTCGTGAAACGAACCCGGGGTTCAGAAAAAATTTGCCTCTTCGTACGAACTTTTTTCGTGTTACGAACGCCAAACCTGAACTTCCGGGTTCAGCGTTCAGAGGCTGCTGGAAAGCCGCCCGGCTGTTTTAAAAGGTGACAGCCGGCGGCGGGGCTTCTTTCCGGGTTCGGGAGGCCACTTTGGGGTTTTGTCTGGGAGAGAGGGCAGGAGGTCCGGCGCTGGGGGAGGGAGTCAGGAAGGTCCTCCTGCTCTCCCCCCCCCAGCAAAAAACACAAAGACGGTCTGACAGGCAGGGCAGAGCAGCCTGGAGCAAAGGGAGTCTGAAACCGCCGGCGGCTTCAGCTTCCCATTGCTCCGCGGGCGGCGGCTGACTGCCTTTGTATTTTTGGTTGGGGGGAAATCAGGAGGCGCAGGATCGGCGGGCGTGGGGCGAGGCAGCAGGTCTGCATCCTGGGTGGGCGGCGGGCGAGGAGGCGCGGCCGAGCGGGCCAGCGAGGGTGCATCCAACTTGAGGGGCTGGCAGGAGGAAAGCAAATGTCTCTCTTCGTTGCGCTGCCGCCAGCATGGCCTGGTTGGCAGCGGAAGATGTAACCGAGCCCACGGGGCCGGGCTCCGTGGCGGAGACCGCCGGCCGCTCAATCGGGCCGGCAGGGAACAGAATGGAGCCTTCCGCGGTGGGGCTGGTAAGGGGTGGAGCCGAGAGGGGAGCCGAGCCCAGCCCCGTGACATTCGCTTTTCTCCTGCCTGCAGCCGACTGATCGTGGGCTCCTTCGCAACCTCGGAGAGCTTCCTGGGCATGAAAGCTCGCGAATCCAACACGGACGAAAACCAGGAAGCTCTCCGAGGTCGGGAAGGAGCCCACGATCAGTCGGCTGCGGGCGGGAGGAAAGCGAATGCCACGGGGCTGGGCTCGGCTTTTCCCCTTACCAGCCCAGCAGGCAGCCGCCGCAGAAGGCTCCATTCTGTTCCCTGCCGGCCCGATTGAGGGGCCGGTGGGGGGAAAGCAAATGTCTCTCTTCGTTGCGCTGCCGCCAGCATGGCCTGGTTGGCAGCGGAAGATGTAACCGAGCCCACAGGGCCGGGCTCCGTGGCGGAGACCGCCGGCCGCTCAATCGGGCCGGCAGGGAACAGAATGAAACCGGAAGGGGCAAGGTGGGGGGGGGGGAGAACGGGAGGCTCAGCATTCCGTCAGTCGCAGCGCTGGCTGTCAACTTTTCTTTTTAGCACTGGGGAGGCAAGTCAGCTCCTGCCCAGTGCTAAAAAGAAAAGTTGACAGCCAGCGCTGCGGCTGACGGAATGCTGAGCTTCCCGTTCTCTCTCCGCCCCCTCGCCCCTTCGCCCCCCTGTGTTCCTAGGAGAAGTGCTGGTGAGGAGCAGAAGGTCTGTCTTGCCTCAATCCCCAGCACTTCTCCTAGGAACACAGGGAGGCAAAGGGGCGAAGGGGGGGGAGAGAGAACGGGAGGCTCAGGAAGGGAGCTCAGGAAGGAGCCCACGGTCAGTCGGCTGCGGGCGGGAGGAAGGCGATTGTTCCGCTGCCGCCAGCATGGCCTGGTTGGCAGCGGAAGATGTAACCAAGCCCACGGGGCCGGGCTCCATGGCGGAGACCGCCGGCCGCTCAATCGGGCCGGCAGGGAACAGAATGAAACTGGAAGGGGCAAGGTGGGGGTGGGAGAACGGGAGGCTCAGCATTCCGTCAGTCGCAGCGCTGGCTGTCAACTTTTCTTTTTAGCACTGGGGAGGCAAGTCAGCTCCTGCCCAGTGCTAAAAAGAAAAGTTGACAGCCAGCGCTGCGGCTGACGGAATGCTGAGCTTCCCGTTCTCTCTCCGCCCCCTCGCCCCTTCGCCCCCCTGTGTTCCTAGGAGAAGTGCTGGTGAGGAGCAGAAGGTCTGTCTTGCCTCAATCCCCAGCACTTCTCCTAGGAACACAGGGAGGCAAAGGGGCGAAGGGGGGGAGAGAGAACGGGAGGCTCAGGAAGGGAGCTCAGGAAGGAGCCCACGGTCAGTCGGCTGCGGGCGGGAGGAAGGCGATTGTTCCGCTGCCGCCAGCATGGCCTGGCTGGCAGCGGAAGATGTAACAGAGCCCACGGGGGATTCGCCTTCCTCCCACCCGCAGCCGACTGATCGTGGGCTCCTTCCCGACCTCGGAGAGCTTCCTGGTTTTCGTCCGGGTTGGATTCGCGAGCTTTCATGCCCAGGAAGCTCTGCGAGGTTGCGAAGGAGCCCACGATCAGTCGGCTGCGGGCGGGAGGAAAGCGAATGCCACGGGGCTGGGCTCGGCTCCCCCCCTTACCAGCCCCTCCGCGGAAGGCTCCATTCTGTTCCCTGCCGGCCCGATTGAGCGGCCGGCGGTCTCCGCCACGGAGCCTGGCCCCGTGGGCTCAGTTACATCTTTCGCTGCCAACCAGGCCATGTTGGCGGCAGCGCAACGAAGAGAGACATTTGCTTTCCTCCCGCCGGCCCCTCAATCGGGCCGGCAGGGAATAGAATGGAGCCTTCTGCGGCGGCTGCCTGCTGGGCTGGTAAGGAGGGGAGCCGAGCCCAGCCCCGTGGCATTCGCTTTCCTCCCGCCCGCAGCACTTCTCCTAGGAACACAGGGGGGCGAAGGGGCGAGGGGGCGGAGAGAGAACGGGAAGCTCAGCATTCCATCAGCCACAGCGCTGGCTGTCAACTTTTCTTTTTAGCACTGGGCAGGAGCTGACTTGCCTCCCCAGTGCTAAAAAGAAAAGTTGACAGCCAGCGCTGCGACTGACGGAATGCTGAGCCTCCCGTTCTTCCCCCCCCACCTTGCCCCTTCCGGTTTCATTCTGCTCCCTGCCGGCCCGATTGAGCGGCCGGCGGTCTCCGCCACGGAGCCCGGCCCCGTGGGCTCGGTTACATCTTCCGCTGCCAACCAGGCCATGCTGGCGGCAGCGGAACAATCGCCTTCCTCCCGCCCGCAGCCAACTGACCGTGGGCTCCTTCCCGAGCTCCCTTCCTGAGCCTCCCGTTCTCTCTCCCCCCCCCCTCGCCCCTTCGCCTCCCTGTGTTCCTAGGAGAAGTGCTGGGGATTGAGGCAAGACAGACCTTCTGCTCCTCACCAGCACTTCTCCTAGGAACACAGGGGGGCGAAGGGGCGAGGGGGCGGAGAGAGAACGGGAAGCTTAGCATTCCGTCAGCTGCAGCGCTGGCTGTCAACTTTTCTGTTTAGCACTGGGCAGGAGCTGACTTTCCTCCCCAGTGCTAAAAAGAAAAGTTGACAGCCAGCACTGCGACTGACGGAATGCAGAGCCTCCCATTCTCCCCCCCCCCCACTTTGCCCCTTCCGGTTTTGGCGTTCGGGAGACCGCTGGGTTCCCAACTGTCTCCGAACGCCAAACACCAAAGCCGAACTTCTGCGTTCGGCTTCAGGAGACAGCTGGGAAGCGGCGCAGCTCTTTTAAAAGGTGACAGCCGGCCTGGGGTGCTTCCCAGCACCCCCCCTGAATCCTGAACCTGGGTTCAGGGGGGTGCTGGGAAGCCCCCCAGGCCAGCTGTCACCTTTTAAAACAGCCGCGCGGCTTCCCAGCAGTCGCCGAAAGCCGTTTTTTGCGGGGGGGGGTTTGGTTGCACGGATTAATTGACTTTACATTGTTTCCTATGGGAAACAATGTTTCGTCTTACGAACCTTTCGTCTTACGAACCTCCCCCCGGCACCAATTAAGTTCGTATCTTAAGGTACCACTGTATAAGATGAACACACTATTCAGTAAATAGCTTAATATGTTAATGTTGAATCCATTAATTAATCAATTTTGGTTTCACCCCAAAAAATAACACTCTAATTTTCTTTTTCTTTTATCAACCGTCATTTATTCCTCTGCCTTCATGTTCACCAGCACAATCAGAAAAAAGGATGGGTTTAACTATGATTACATATACTGTAATATCCCTTTTGCTATGCTTCACTCCATCTAGTAGAAATGAATTAGGGATTACAAAAGCTTGTTCAATCAGGTGATTTTTCATGGGTCACAAAACTCCTAAATAGGGTCTCTTATATATCTTTAAAAGTAACAGGGCAATTTTAAGTGTGACCAGGGATTTCTTCCTATTTCCAAAGCTAGAAAGATGCACAAATATGTCTACCAGGTTTTCTAGCTAAGTGAGATGTATATCATACAAGACAAACAGGCAGGCAGATAGATAGACATGTATTTGGTATTCCCATGTTGGATTGCCCTTATATTATGAATATTTCTGTTCTGGCCAGTGATATCCAGTTACAACAGGGGAGAGAAAAGAAGCATCAAAGTTATGTCCAAGCCTTTTCAGGAGGCAATGCATGAAATTATCCTAGGTCCCACAAGCAGATAGAGCTTTACCCAAAATATGTTTCAATATTTGTTTTAGATAGAATGCACTTCACCAAGAGTTTTCCTCTAAGCTGGGATTCTCCACAATTTCCGTCAGGTGATGCATTTATTTTCATGGAGGGGGGGGGAGATGACACAGGTTGCAGTGAGAATAATGGGTGATGGAGGGGTGGAGTTCTAAGCACGTTTTTCTTCACTGCACTGAAAGAGGTTGAAACAAAATGCATAAGCCACACCCACAGTGTGGTAGTAAAAAAAATTGGTAGCCCATCATTGGGCATACCACTAGCAGGGGCCACTGGTTATTTGGAGGCACAAGGCTCCGCCCACCCACCCGGATGTTGCCATTTTCTTTTTTTTAACCCTCTGCGCATGTGTTCATGTAGAGAGTGAAAAAGCATGTGCAACAGTGATACGCACACAAAGTGAGCATGCGCAGACAAAACTCCCACTTCCAAACCAATAAGGAAGGTAAGTAGATTTCACCATGGTCAAAATTCAGACCCCTGGCAACTGGTTAATATTTATGAGGGTTTCAGTGTCCTGTGGTCATACTATCACCTTTTGAGATCTTCTGACAAGCAAACTCGATGGGAAGCCAGATTCCTTTAGAATAGAATAGAATTTTATTGGCCAAGTGTGATTTGACACACAAGGAATTTGTCTTGGTGTATATGCTCTCAGCGTACATAAAAGAAAAAGATACATTTGTCAATCATCGCTTAATGATTGTCATAGGGGTCAAATAAGCAATGAAGAAACAATCAATATTAATAAAAATCCTAGGATACAAGCAACAAGTTACAGTCGTACAGTCCTAAGTGGGAGGAAAAGGATGATAGGAATGATGAGAAAACTAGTAGAAATAGAAGTACAGATTCAGTAAAAAGTCTGACAGTGTTGAGGGAATTATTTGTTTAGTAGAGTGATGGCGTTCCGGAAAAACCTGTTCTTGTGTCTAGTTGTCTTGGTGTGCAGTGCTGTGTGCTAACTTAACAACTGTATTGATTCATTTAACCCTGCAATGGCGAACCTACAGCATGTGGGCCACAGGTGGCACATGGAGCCATATGGGAGGGCACGCAAGACTTTTCAATGTTTCAGCTACAGCGCGCATGTGCACGCTGGCCAGCTGATTTTC
Source organism: Erythrolamprus reginae (assembly GCF_031021105.1). NCBI lineage: Eukaryota > Metazoa > Chordata > Lepidosauria > Squamata > Dipsadidae > Erythrolamprus > Erythrolamprus reginae. The sequence goes on from NC_091951.1 coordinate 252,472,723, forward strand.
AACTTTGGGAAAGACTGTTTCGTCCTCCAGATGCTTCAGGGAAGGCTTCCCTGAAGCCCCAGAGGCAAAAAAAAATCCCTCACCAGGCAAACCAGAAGGTCAGAAAAATGTACTTCCGGTTTGCCAGTTTGGGCATTTTTTTTTCACCTACCAGCAGTGGTGAATTCCTACCAGTGTGGTCCAGAGAGCTGTACCAGTAGGAACCCACTGATTTTCAGCTATTTTTTTTTCTGGCATCTCCCTGTGGAAGAAGCCCTCAGCGGTGCTTCTGACGAAGAATAAAGGTCAGCATTTAGACGAGAGCACAACTTATATTCAATCACTTTACTTTCTAACATATACTCTTCTGGAAATGAGTTCCATAAACCAACGACCCTCTGGGTGAAGAAATATTTCCCTTGATTTGTCCGCGCTTTCTTACCTATGATCTTTAGGGAGTGCCCCCTTGTCCTAGTATTGTGAGATAGATTTTCTCTATCCACCTTTTCTATGCCATGCATGATTTTATATACTTCAATCAAGTCACCCCTTTAACGCCGTCTTTCAAGGATGAAGAGACCAAGGCTTTGCAACCTGGTTTCATAAGGCAGGTGCTCCATTTCCTTTATCATTCTTGTTGCCCTTTTTTGCACCTTTTCCAGTTCCATTATATGCCTTTGCTATGCCTTTACTAAGATCCCATAGATTGACATATTGTGTACCAGCCTGTTATTTCTGCTCAATAATATATCCCTGGCTTTATTTCCTGTTGCATTTAAAGTCTTCACAGATTTTACTATTTATTTATTTACATTCTTATGTTTGGGTATTAATTTAATTTACATATGGCTGTCCATCTTACATTTGTGACTCTTAGTGGTGTACGATTAAAACATAAATAATACCAATCAATCAATAGTAAGCAACAGCCATACAAATGTTAAAAGCAATTGAACAATTAGAAGCATTCAGTACAATCAATGGGAGTTTTCTTGCAGATGCATGTTGGAGCTGAGCTAGGGCAACGGCTCACGTGCCAGTAGTTATGGCTCCATGTGCCACCTGTGGCACCCATGCCATAGGTTTGCCATCACTACTGCAGGCTGTTCTGAAGAAAGGAAGCATGCAGAAAGGCAATTTTAAAAGTAATGTTTTTGGTTCAATTGAAAAAAACAGAATATTTTATAAAAAGCTGCCTTTTAATTTGGAGCATTGGACTAAATAGAACAGAACAGAGAAGAACAGAACAGAATTCTTTATTGGCCAAGTGTGATTGCACACACAAGGAATTTCTCTTTGGCGCATATGCTCTCAGTTTTGGGAATGGGGTCAACTTTCTAGGTACACCTGCTGGCACCTGTAGCCAGGTTTGGGCCACGCCAGCTCCAGCTGCGCTCGTTCAGCCCCCAATGATGGCCTTTCTGTCGGGGTCGGGGGTGTCAGGGGCTGGGGTCGCCACGGCATGGGACCCTCTAGCCAGTATTAGGGCGGGGGCTATCCCGTGGGGGCTGCCATCCACGCCCCTAGGGTTTCATTTACATCCCTCAGTCATGGAAACCATTTGGAAGGGGGAATATGTCGATCTTTTTTCCCTCCTTAACAGGGAGGTCCCCAAGAAAGACAAGGAGGGGGAGGCGCAGGTAGAGAAGCCTAGGAAGGCGAAAGTCAGTAGGTGCTTCAGCTCTTGGCTGTATGCTTATCTGACTTACGCCTCCATAGTGATTCAGAGGCAGCCCGCTAGGGCTGCCTCGATGCTCAAATATATTGATTTAATAGCCCGTGCTCATTTTGAGTACAAGGGCTCAATTTGGCGTCACTATGACAAGGCTTTCAGGATGCGGGTGGCATTCGATCCCACTCTCCCCTGGGACATGGTCGTTCCCGACTTGTGGTTTGCAGCAACACACATGTCTGGGAATGAGGGTTGTGATCGCACAGATAGCGGGCACTTTATGGTGGAGGAGCCTTCAGCGTCCACCCCGGCTAAGGCCACCACAGGGGGTGCGGCAAAAGCACCCCCTCCCCATGTCATGAATTCTCTGCGAAGGGGGCTTGTTTTCGTCCCTTCTGCAAGTTCAGGCATGCTTGTGGGAACTGTGGGGGTACCCATGCCGCTTCAGTGTGTCCCAGGCTAAAAAAGGGGAAGGATAAGAAGGGAGGAGGTCAGGCTAAACTGCCCCCACCCGCTGGGGGAAAAGGGGCCGAGCCCAATTAAGCTTCCAGTGCTCAGGGAATGGCTAGCGGATTATCACCCTCGCTGGAGAGCGGCTGCTCTCCTGCAGGGCTTCTCAGAGGGTTTTAGAATCCTGTATGTGGGGATACAGAAGGCTTTCATGTCCGACAACCTCAAGTCGGTTGTAGGACATGAAGACATCGTTAGGGCAAAAATACAGAAGGAGGTGGCTGAGGGCAGGGTTCTAGGGCCTTTCCCAGAGCCGCCCTCCCCAACTCTGCGGGTATCCCCTTTAGGTGTGGTCCCCAAAAAGGCGAGTGGTGAATTTAGGTTAATTCACCATCTGTCTTTTCCAAAAGGGGAATCGGTGAATGATTTCATTCCGGATGAACTTTGTTCGGTCCGCTACGCATCTTTTGATGCGGCAGTGACCATGGTTAGGAAGTGTGGGGTTGGAGCCTTTATGGGGAAATGCGAGATTAAGTCAGCATTCCGTCTCCTCCCCATACACCCAGATGACTTCGAGCTCTTGGGCTTCCACTTTGAGGGTGGTTTTTATGTGGACAGAGCATTGCCAATGGGATGCTCTGTCTCATGCTCTCTTTTTGAGAGCTTTCGCACCTTCTTGGAGTGGGCGCTCAGGAGGCGCAGTGGTCTGGGTTCGGTCGTTCACTGCCTCGATGATTTCTTGTTGGCGGGGCCTGCGCGTTCAGAGCAATGCTTTGCTCTAATGCAGGACTTCGAAGCCCTTTGCGCTCAATTGGGGGTGCCTTTAGCCCCTGAGAAGACCGAGGGCCCTGCTACCAAAATTACCTTTCTTGGTATTGAATTGGACTCAGAGGAGCAATCTTCTAGATTGCCCCTAGACCAATTGGTTAAGATACGGGGTAAGCTCAATTTATTGTTAGGTTGTCGGAAGGTCACCCTTCGACAGCTGCAAGAATTAGCGGGGCTTCTTAATTTTGCCTGCCGGGTCATTGTGCCCGGTCGGGCTTTTTCCCGGAGGTTGTATAACGCGATGAAGGGGCTGCGTTTGCCCCATCATCGTACCCGCCTATGCACCGGGGTCAGGGATGATCTACGTGTATTGCGGGAATTTTTAGATCATTTTAATGGGTTGACATTTAGGAGGCACGAGCTTCTCTTGGAGGCTGAGTTGCAGTTGTGCTCGGATGCTGCGGGGACCCGTGCGTTCGGGGTTATATTAGGAGACCAGTGGTGTCATTCTACTTGGCCTCTGGAATGGAAGGCCTCTCCCCTGGTCAAGGACTTGACCTTCTTAGAGCTCTTTCCCTTGGTAGTGGCCTTAGAGCTTTGGGGGGAGCAGTTTAGAGACAAAACCGTGCACTTTTGGTGTGACAACCTGGCTGTAGTCCATGTTGTGAATGCCCTGTCCTCCAAGAGCGACAGGGTCATGCGGCTTGTCCGCCATTTTGTGCACAGGTCTTTGTCCCTAAACACCTTATTTTTGGCTCGACACGTCCCCGGGTTAGATAACGGGATTGCTGATGCCTTGTCCCGTGGTCAGTTGTCCAGGTTTCGGACCCTGGCTCCGGGGCCCGTGTGTCACCAGAGGCTTTTCCCGGCCAGCTTTGGAGCCTGGGCAGGCTCCCGAGCAGTGGAGAGTAGAAGCCTGCAGGGCCATGGCCCTCTCAGTGGCACCAGGCACCCTGAGGGCTTATCAGCATGCAGGTAAGGAGTTTGGGGATTTCAGGCAGGACAGGGGTTGCACCCATAGTTGGCCTGCCCCAGTGGAACACCTGATAGAATTCTGTGTCCAGCTTAGGCAGCGTGGCCTTTTAGTTAGGACAATTAGGTCCAAGCTAGCAGGTCTCGCCTTTCTGTCCAAGGCGGGGGGGGGGGGGTTTCTGGACCTTTCTGGTGACTTCCGTATTCGGAAGATGCTGGAAGGCTGGGTGAGGGAGCAACAGGGGACCCCTACAGATAGTCGCCAGGCTCTGATGGTGCAACAGCTGTCGCTTATTAACCAAGCCTTGGACAGTCTGTGTGCCTCTGTGTGTAAGGCTCGTCTTTTTCGGGCAGCGACTTGTGTCATGTTTTTGGGGCCCTGCGGGTCAGCGAGGCTATGGCCTCCTCGCAGGCTGACAGGTTGCTCTGTGCCTTCCAGTTTGCTGACTTAGAGTTCAGGGACAGGGGTGTCTCTCTTTTGGTGAGACATTCCAAGACGGGTCAGTTGCATAGAGGGGTTAGGATAGAACTTAGGGTGGCCACCGATCAGTCTGTGTGTCCGGTGGCCGCTCTTTGTCACTTCTGTAGCATGAGAGGATCGGGGCAGGGGTACCTTTTTAGGCATCAGGACAGTACCCCTCTGACCCGCTATCAATTCTGGGTTCTAGTGTCCAGGGCTATGGTCAGGATAGGTATTGATCCCGCCGGCTATGGAACACATTCGTTCTGTATCGGCGCTGCCACTAGTGCAGCAATTATGGGTTTCCCGATACAGAGGATTCGGGAAATCGGCCGCTGGCGGTCAGTGGCCTATTTAGGGTACGTACGGCCGGCTGAGGGTCCAGGGCAAGGTCTTAGGCTAGGTAACCTCTCTTGGCCCTCTTCCAGATAGCCCCGCTAGTACGAGACCGACGGCGTTGCTTTGCGGTCACAGCATGATATTTTGGGCCGGCCGCTCAGCAGCAAGGACCGCCGTGGGGATCCAGCTGTCATTGGGCTGATGGGTCAACGTCGTCTGGATGGGGAGAAGAGGCATGCGGTGGGAAAGGCTTCTACCGCTATTACTGGGAGGGCGGCATCCCATTGCTGCGCCCAGGTGGTGCTGGGAGGGCGGCATCCCATTGCTGCGCCCAGGTGGTACTGGGAGGGCGGCATCCCATTGCTGCGCCCAGACGGTTGGTCTTGCACCTCGGTGGCAATGACCTGTGTGTGCTTGGAGGTCTACCTTTGATCTGCCAGGATCGCGAAGACCTGCGGTGGCTTCGTACTGTGTGGCCCACCACGCAAGTGGTGTGGTCTAAGATCCTCCCGAGGATCACTTGGAGGGATGCCATTTCCCTTAGGGCCATTCACTGGGTTAGGAAGAGAGTGAATAAGGCCCTGGGTAAGGTAGTCAGAGAGTTAGGTGGGGTTGTAGTGGCCCATCCCCTCATCACCATAGATCAGTCCTGGCTTTACTGGGCTGACAGTGTTCACCTGGCAGAACAAGGGAACACCATCTTCTTACAGGACCTGCAGCGGTCACTGCGCGAGTTGGTGCAGTTAGAGGGGAGAGTCGAGGGGCCAAGATAGAGATCTGACCCCCACTCCGTGGCAGGTTAGGGGCGGAAAACTGGGTGGTGGTTTAGCAACTGCGTGTTCTCTGTTGGGCATCTTTGGGGATGATTGACAGGTTCTCTCCAAAGGCTTGTGTGGTATTGGCGACCTGAGCAGTTGGGGGGAACCTGTCTTTGGGTCCCGCCCATTTAATTCCCCTTGTAGGGGTTAGCCGGCGGGACCTCCCACATGCAAGTGCATGGCAAGGTCTCAGGTGAGGGAGTGGTCCCTCACCTGGATTAGCATGGAGCTACGCCCATAAGTTGCCCCGGAAGATTATTATACGTCATTTTTCGCCCCGGAAGCAATTATTTGACCCTGCGGGTCCTTGTTAGGGTTATAGTTAATTATGCTAATTATGCTAATTTATTTAAATAAATTATGCAAATTTATTTTAATAAAAATGACCCAGTTTTAAATCCAGCTCTTGTGTCCGTGTCGTTACTCCGCCTCTCCTGCAATAAGAATCAATTTGGAGAAAATTCCCACTACTTTCTCCTAATAGCGAAAGGGTTGCTGGAGCAAGTGGGCTTTAAATCCTGGAGTAGAAGAAGAGTGTGAGAATAGCTAACCTGAAGGATCCCACAGCTCTTCTTGAAAGAAAGTTGTCAGAAGACATAGGATGCCTGCTCTGTTTTTATGCATTCTTGTGTATGGAAGTTGAAATCTTACCATATAAATATTGTTTATTACAATTGGAAGCCATTTTATTTCTATTGTGTGGTACACCCTTAACTGTTTACAGGTAATCCTTGATTTGCAACCTTTTGCTAATTAACTATAAAGCCCTTCATGGCACCGGACCAGATTACCTCAGGGACCGCCTTCTGCTGCACGAATCCCAGCGACCAGTTAGGTCGCACAGAGTGGGTCTTCTAGAGGTCCCGTCAACCAAACAATGTTGTTTGACGAGACCCAGGGGAAGAGCCTTCTCTGTGATGGCCCCGGCCCTCTGGAACCAACTCCCCCCAGAGATTAGAATTGCCCCCACCCTCCTTGCCTTTCGTAAGCTGCTTAAAACCCACCTCTGCCGCCAGGCATGGGGGAATTGAGATATACTTTCCCCGTAGGCCTTTAAAATTTTATGCATGGTATGTCAGTATGTTTTTATATAATGGGTTTAAACTGTTTTTAGTATTGGATTATACTGTTTTGTTCCTGTTGTTAGCCGCCCCGAGTCTGCGGAGAGGGGCAGCATACAAATCCAATAAATAATAATAATAATAATAATAATAATAATAATAATAATAATAATAATAACAACTCTATTCAAAGCTGCAATAGCACTGAAGAAAGTGACTTATGACCAGTTCTTGCACTTATGACCTATGTAGCATTTGCATGGTCACAGGATCAAATTTTGATTGCTCAGCAACTAGCATTATTTATGATGTTTGCAGGGTCCCCCAGTGCCATTTGTGACCTTCCAAGCTGGCTTCCGATAGACAAGGTCTATTGGGGAAGCCGGATTCTGCATGATCCATGTAACAACCCCAATAATTTCCTTCACAACGGTGGCAAAAAAAATTATAAAATAAGGCATAACTCACCTATCTTACCTTACTTGCTTATCTTGCTTCCTTTGCTTTTTTTTTTTTTTACAACTCACTGCCTTGCTTTGCATCAGAAATTCTGATTCCAATTGTGATTATACTTTATATAGAGGACTACCTGTATTGCTAGAGATGGTTGTGTGTGGTGATATTTTTCTTATATGCACTTCTATATTACTCTGTGTTTATAAAACTGAAAAGCTTTTCTATTCTTTCAAAAGGAAGGAGAGAATGTGCCCAGTGTTCAATAAAGTTGCCAAATTTCAGTGTAGGTAGGATTAATGTCTGTGGATGCTGTTAAAGTCTCTAGTGAAGACAATGTCCTCAAAAAGGGGCTAAGAGCAACCCAGCCGTGTGGGGTCACTCACAAACACAAATCCTAGAAAGAAAGCTTGGACACATTGTCTCTCTCTGGGTGAAGTGACATGGTGTAGAGCCATGTACTCCTTTTTATTTGGGAACGTAAGGAAATGGGGATAATTACATATACATGTCAAATGATACATCCAATAATATTACTTCAAACATATCTTTTGAGTTCTTCCTTTTCCCATAGATATCAAGAAACAATTTCCTAGAAAACTCTTCCTTAGAGCAGATGTTCCTCACACCTAATTTCTCTGAAGTCTTCTGCAGTATCTCACTAATCTTCCTTAATCCCCATCATCCTGTTGTATGCTTCAGGCAATGTAAATTCCCCCTTTGATCCTGTCCCGGAGTGGTGAAAACTTTGTTTATTGTTTATTTGAACACTTTTGTTTCCCTGTTGTAATTGCCAGGAATGCAGATTAGGCAGGTTAGTGCCCTTCTTGTCCTGGGTTATAGAATCAGGGTAAGACTATTTTTATGCTAGAGGTCCAGATTTATAAATCCTATTCTAACATTTATGCTATACTGCAACATCTCCTCCTTTTTTATTTGTTATTGAACGCAAGTACCTATGTCAGTACTCTGTTCTTATTTTTTCATCACAGGAGAAGTGAAAGGGTTTCTTATTTTCCATTGGATCATCACAAAACGGTCCTAGGGGGGTTTTGAGGGGTTGAGCAGACTCATACAATACATCGTGAACAAAGGCAGAACGACACATAGAAAACAAGGAAGGAATACATTGGATAAAACAACATAACAATATAGCGGCTGAAATGATACCTATCACATACATAAAAATTACCCTTAACCAAGAGCCATCTGGAAGCCATGACCATAGAGCATTCCACCAATTGGGTAATATGTCTGTGCCCATGTTGTCCACCAATTTTTTCATCTCCTTAATCTGTTCTTTTATGGTGGCAGAATTATCAGTGAGATTGAAACAACACATGTTCTTAACTGCCTGACAACCTTGATGGTGGAGTAACAGTAAAAAGTCAATGGCAGCCCTGTTATCTAATATCGCATGTCTCAGGTCAGATTGTTCTTCATTTAAAGCAGCCAAGGCGATGGAGGTTCTGTTAATATCTTTTGCCAAGGCACAAGCAAGATTTCCTATCAAATGCTGATTGTACACTGCCAAAGCGGGCACCCCTAGAAGTGAGGCAGTTAAAGAAATATATTCAGCTTTGTTCAATAAGGCAATGCTGTCATCACAGGTGTTATCCAAGGGAATAATAGTTCTGCATTGCCGATAATGGTGAGACAAAAGTACATCTTGCTTGGAGGGGAGAACAGGAATTAGGTGGGTCAGGCTACAAACGGTTTCAGATAATTTTGCTGGGATATAGTTGAAGGTCCTGTCACCACATGTAAAAAACCAGCCTGGGGAAAGCAGAACATGACCATAGGCAAATGATACATTTTGAATGGTTGAGCAATTGCGCTTCCACGTGGCAGGTGACAATTTCAAGCAGCGTGGGTGGGACTGATGGGTGGAACAATTAACAATACGGGCACACGTCACATCTGCTCCTATGGCAATGTGAGGGGTATATAATGACATTGCTCCAGAAGGGAGACGATATGACTTAGGACCCCATTCATAAAACCGGGCATAATGTAGTTCCTGGGCAGTTAAAAACATCGACAAAGAGGAATCATTAAGGAACACAGAAAGGGGGGTGCATACAGGAATCAGACAATGCCCAAGAACCATATGCATATCAACAGTTTGCGACAAACATAATGTAGAGAAGTTGGAAAGATTTGCAAGACGTAGTCAAATATTATACTCCATCCGTTGTTGCAGGTCCATAGAACATCTGGGACGGGTGTAAGTGGGAGCGCGGGAACAGGTAGTAAAAGCAATAATAAAAAATATGCACAAAAACACAATAGAAAAATAAAAACATGTAAGAAAAATGGCATACATGACATTGGTCCATTTAATTCATCCCATAGAGTGAAATGGGAGGCGTGTTTGTGAATGCGCAAAACAGGGCATCCTTGTGGTGGAAAGTGTCCTGGAGGGTCAGGAAAAACTTCATCATAAGGTGGAGGTTGATGCAGTCTGGATTCCTGGACGGGCGTGGGAACAGCCTCTGTAGCTGAGGTGGACATCATTGGTTAAGGATATAGCACTCAGAGAGGTCAGGGAGGGATTGCTTCTTGTCCTTAGTTTTTGGCAAAAAGGGGCGGACGTGTCGGCCAGGAACCCACAACACACAATCTTCTAGTTGCACCGCAGCGTAACCTTGGCCCCAGGTGAGGAGATCTGCGGGGTCTCTCCAGGTCAGATCTGGAAGTAACCTGTAATAAACAGGGGGTCGGGGGGGCAAGGATTCATGTGTGGCAAAATGTCGCTGTGCAGCAGTAGAGAGCGCTGAGGGCCCAGTTAAGTTTAAAAAATTAAGAGTAAAAAGTACTCTATTTAATTGGTTTTGCAAGGACGGGAGGCCCGGAGGGATTTTCTCCGTTTTTAATTTTTCTAGCGCCCGTTTAACGGTCAAGTTAGCCCTTTCTACCAGAGCTTGACCCTGACTATTAAAAATTATGCCAAACTTATACGTGATGCCCCAAGTATTACAAAATTGCGCAAAGGCTGAGCTAGTATAAGCGGGACCATTGTCCGTTTTGAGTTCTTTAGGGCGTCCCATCGTTGCAAAGGTGCGAATACAATGGTTGATAACATGCTTCGTGGCCTCGCCTCTCTGTGGGGAGGCCATGATAAAGCCAGAATAAGTATCGACAGATACATGTAAACATTTCCAGGGCGCAAAAGGTTGGAATTGCATAATATCCATTTGCCAAATTTGTAAAGCCTCAAGACCACGCGAGTTGACCCCCATAGGAATGGAGTTAGCATGCTGACTACATGTGGGGCACTGCTGAACAATGGCCGAGGCTTCAGATTTTGAGATACTAAATTGTTTGGCGAGAGCTTTGGCATTTTGGTGAAAATAGGAGTGGCTTTCCCAAGGGGTTGGGAAAGACAGAAAAAAAACCAGCAGGTGACCGTGCCGCCTTATCGGCAGTGTCATTGCCCTCGGGTTAGCATTCCTGGGAAAGGCTAATGACTGCGTATGTGAGCAACAAAAAAGGGGGCAGTCCTAGCCATAACTAGCTGCTGGAGAGTCAAAAACAGGGCCAATAAGGAGCTGTCAACAGCTGGGGACAAATAAGCATCAAAAATATTAAGAATAATCTGGGAAACATACAAGGAGTCTACAATAAGATTAAAGGGTGTATCAGTCAGTTTCTGAAAGGCCAAAATGGAAGCAGCCAATTCTGCACGTTGAGCAGAGGTTTGGGCTGGGGTGTGGTGTATAACCCATTGGCCATTTCTTTGAAAAACACAGGCTCCCCTGGTTTTTGTCCCGTCAGCGAAAACAGTTAATGCCTGCGGGATAGGTTGGTCTTGCATACAGGTGTTAAAGCGGACAGGGACCAACTGAATTAATTGAATGCAAGTGTCCGCAGGTAGATGATATAAGACCTGACCAGGCCAGTCCACAAGGGCCATCTGGAGATCTTCACTTTGAGAAAATAAGGATTCCCACATAGGGAGGGGAAGGGGGGCATAAAGTGAGACGGCTCAAAACCTATGAGCGTTAGATAGCGGCAGCGGCCGCAAACAATTAGAAGAAAATATAATGAAAAGCGAGAAATAGTTTTTCGGGGTGTGTGCGGAAGATGAATCCATTCAATAATCAAGATTGATGAGGGCAACACTTGTATAATAGAAGCAGTAGGAATAGAAGGAGTGTTAAGCAAAAGAAGAGACAGAGGGGTGTTTTCCTGGCACCTATCCACCCACTTAATGCGCAGCGCATTATTAATTTCAGCCAATGTGTCCAGCGGCTCAGGGGTGAGCTGGAGAAGATCTGAGGAGGAGGAGGCTCCCGCCAAGGCAGAAAAAAGGGGGATCAACTGAGAAGTTGTGAACCCCAAGTAAGGGTGAGCCCAATTTAGTGATCCCAAATACTGCTGGAGCTGAACCAGGGTGGCAGGGGAGGGCAAAGACAAGGAGGGAAGATCAGGGGAGGAACGGAACTGGGAAAGTTTGTGACCCAAATACAGAAAGGGTTCTGTTTGCTGAACCTTTTCAGGAGCTATGGTCATGCCATTAGCGGTTAAATGTTCAATGAGAAGGAGCAGAATCTGTTGAAAGGATGGGTGAGGCATATCGGCCGAGAGCAAGAGATCATCCATGTAGTGGCATAAAAGAATATTTGCATGGGACAGGCGAAAGGGCTCTAATAGTGAATGTACCACTGCTGTTTAACATGCCTTGAGGTAAAACTTTCCACTGATAGCGAGAAGTAGGATAACTATTGTTAAAGACAGGGAGAGTGAAAGCAAACAGCAGGTGGTCTTGAGATTGCAACGGGATGCAAAAGAATGCATCCTTTAAATCTATTACAGCCAGTTTGAAGTTTTGTGGAATGAGATTGGGGTTAGGCAATCCACATTGTAAGGGGCCCATGGGACGGATTACTTTGTTGACAGCCCTAAGATCTTGCAAGAAACGGCAACGGCCACTTTTCTTTTTTATCACGAATACCGGAGTATTGTAAGGACTGTTGGAGGGCTCCAAATGACCAAGACTTATTTGCTCTTCCACTAGTGCTTTAAGTGCTGTCAATTTTTCCAATGAGAGTGGCCATTGATCGATCCATACAGGAGAAGAATTGAGCAGTTGAAGGGAAAGCAAGTGGTCAGACATAGTTAGTCAAGGACAAGGGAAGCGTTAAACTGAGAAAGAAGATCACGTCTCCAGAGGTTGACGTGTAGGGGAAAACAACGGGACGGATACGTGCCTTGGTCTTAGAAGAGGGGATTGTAGCTTCTATCCAAGCAGTACTAATCTGTGCACTCTGAATGCCGCCGCCGCCCCTCATGGCCGGTGAAGACTGCAAAGGCCAGTCAGTGGGCCAAAGAGAGGACTGGATGACCGTGACATCAGCTCCGGTATCTAAAATACCAGAAAAAGGGAATGCCATTTAGAAAAAGGGTCAGCACAGGTTTAGATGAAGAGACAGAAGAGGTGAGAAGAAGTGTACTCCATGGATGCTCCTCATGAGTGGAAAGATCATCATATTTATGAGGATCAATTTCTAAGGGTACAGGCACAACGACAGCAACGTCAGAGCCTTGCTGCACCACAATGGGAGAAACTGGGATACAGACAAGAGCCAAGGTCATGGGCAGAAAGTAAAAAGGGGGAGGCAAGAACCCCTTTGGAAATAAGATCACGATGAGGATACAGCATAAGTGGCAAAGAAGGGGGAAAAGAGAGAGACTGAATGTTTAAGGGAAGAACGTAGACAAGACCAGGGTTCTGCATAGACACAGTTTCTGCAGCTTGAACAATTGGACTAAGGTGGTAAGTTTACCAGAATCTATCACCCCAACGGGTGATGTCAGGATGGTGATAGGTTGGGGTTCCTCATGGCAGTCTATGCCCAAATGAATGGAGTCTTGTTCAGGGGGTAAGGATAAAGTAAAATGAGAAGTGGCCTTGAGAGTGGGGCTAGCCACATGCCTCGACCCTAGTTTCCCGAAATTGGTTGGACATTGCTAGGAGAGGGATTAGGAATAGAGCTGTGGCTGGCACGGCATTCTTGGGTCCAGTGACCAAGCCGGCCGCATCTAGGACACGGAGTTTGTGGTCGCGCGCCCGTGGTTTGAAGGGCGGCACCACCGCCTGGGGTGCGACACTGGCTTCGATAATGCCCATAGCGCTTGCAATTGAAGCAGGCACCTGCCCTGGGGTGGGAAGAAGAGACCTGCAGGGCAGAAATGGCAGAGGCCATGAGTTCAGCCTGGTAAGTCAGAGAGCCTACCCGGGCGGCTTTTTGTAAATAATCAGCCAGGTTTTTAGTGGTGTCTCCACGAAGTGGTTCAAGAACTCGCTGACAATGTACATTGGCATTTTCATAGACTAAACATATCAACACCTCTTGTTGTGCGTCAGAATTGTTAATATCCCGCTTCAAAGCTTTTTGCAAACGTTCAATGAAAGTGTCATAGGCTTCAGAGGGGCCCTGACGGATGGTAGTAAAAGAAGAAGCAGATTTAGAAGCAGGATCATCTATCTTAGAAAGGGCACACTCATTGATAAGAAGAATACAAGCCAAGTTAGTAGTGAGCTGTTGTTGTTGAGTCGAAAAAACTCCTTCCCCTTTAAGCTGATCCAGGGGAAATTGGCCAATTTGGGCATGTTTTTCCTCACATTTTTGGTAGAAGAGAGACTTCCAAATTACAAATTGAGTAGATGTCAGACATGCCTCTGCAAGTGTCTTCCAATCCATAGGAAGAAGGTTATAAATTGCAGTAAGATTTTTTAAAACAGCCTGACAATAAGCAGAGGTAAGGCCATATTCAGTGACAGCTCCTTTCAAATTCCTCAAAACTTGATAGGGAATAGCCCTATAATGCGGGGCATTACCCCCAAAATCAACAGGGAATTGGGAAATAGTTTCAAGATCCTCTGGAGAAATGGATGGGTCAGCCAGTACGGAGGCAAGCCCCTGTGCAACCACACTGCTGGAAGAAGGATCCGAGCAAAGAGGTGAGGGGAAGTAAGGAGATGCGGAAGTAGAAATTTCCTGAGAGGGTGTGAGTACGGGAGCAGGAAAATCCTGAAAGGGCACAGGCACGGGATCTGGGCGGGGCATAGGTTGAGAAAGGCAGGGATCCATGAGGGAGGGGGAATAAGACGAGGGTGGTGCCGAAGGCTCGGCGGGATGAGCGATAGAGAGGTTGGAAGGAGGGGGGGAATCAAAGTTGTGAAAACGAAGGGCAGCAAGGACAGCCTTCCAAGTTAAAAGAATTGTAGCAGGAGCACAAGGTTCCTGGTAAAGATACGTACCTATCTTAATCCAAACGGCAGGCTTTAATGAGCCGTGAGGAGGATAAGAGGGACAATGTTTCCAAACATAAGTTAAGAGTTGGCGTAACTCGCATTTAGTAGGGAAAAGAAAGTTTTTTCTTAATTTAGATTCAAAAGCTCTGAGAATTTGCCCAAGTTCCTTTACATGAAGGTCCTTTTCCCTGGACAACTCCGCGCCCATACTTACGAAAAATAGTGTGCTCCTTCACCGACGAACAATGAGATGCGCAGTTAAGAAATGAGGGTCTCAGGAACGTGACGAACGCATCGGCACGCCGAGGTAACAGGATAAACTTGCCCGTATTTCTCCACCACCTGTGGATGCTGTCAAAGTCCCTAGTGAAGACAATGTCCTCAAAAAGGGGCTAAGAGAAACCCAGCCATGTGGGGTCACTCACGAACGTGATTCCTAGAAAGAAAGCTTGGAAACATTGTCTCTCTCTGGGTGAAGTGACATGGTGTAGAGCCATGTACTCCTTTTTATTTGGGAACATAAGGAAATGGGGATAATTACATATACATGTCAAATGATACATCCAATAATATTATTTCAAACTTATCTTTTGAGTTCTTCCTTTTCCCATAGATATCAAGAAACAATTTCCTAGAAAACTCTTCCTTAGAGCAGATGTTCCTCACACATAATTTCTCTGAAGTCTTCTGCCGAATCTCACTAATCTTCCTTAATCACCACGTCGTCCTGTTGTATGCATTAAGCAATGTAAATACCCCCTTTGATCCTGTCCGGAGTGGTGAAAACTTTGTTTACTGTTTATTGGAGAACTTTTGTTTCCCTGTTGTAATTGCCAGGAATGCAGATTAGGCTGGTTAGTGCCCTTCCTGTCCTGGGTTATAGAATCAGGGTAAGACTATTTTTATGCTAGAGGTCCAGATTTATAAATCTTATTCTAACATTTATGCTATACTGCAACAAATGTCCTTCTTGAAGAGTTTTGAGTAAAGAGGATAATATGCTAGAGGAACATCTTTCCTAATATACTGTGTAATTTTAGCAATTTCTTGGACATGAAGCTTCAAGACAAAAGGCATTTGTAGAATTCATTATAGAAACTTCCCAGGTTTGTTTGTTTCTTACAGGCACCATTTACAGTGTTTGTCAATACCTGCAATTATCAGATGGCCTGTCATCAAAGGTAAACACCATTGCATGTAAGGGACAGACAAGGAAGTCATCGAAATAGTTTGGGGCCAGATTGGGGAACTCATAGAGAATTTACGAATTTGGCCTCAAGACAAAAAGGCTGCCACACACAAAGACCATTTCCTCAGTAACAATTCTCAAAGGAAACAAACCCTTGCTAGATAATAAGAGGCCATCAAAGATGCTGCTCACATTTGTTTTCTTGGGTTTTGAGGCTACCAGAAATGTTGTATCTGGAAAACAGCAAATGAATTTGTGTATAATCTGTCCTCATAGAAGTGACAGTTAAAATCTGGATTTATTTTTTAAATATAAAAGAATGGCTCAAGTAGGAAACTTGGCTCCTCTACTTTTGCATTCTCCAAAAATAGGTACTCCTTGTTTAGTGACTACAATTGACAAACTACAAGTCCGTTGCTCAGCAAAGCTATCACTAAGTAAAAAATCACATGATCACAATTCTGCTTATTATTTTACTTCAGCTTTCCTTTGCTTTGAAGCAGGGGTGTCACAATCATGGCACAGCTGCATCACACACTGGCCACCCCCACACCCCGGTTTAGCGAAGGGGGGGGGGAAGCCACAATACATCACATAATCACAACATGACAACATGAGTTTGACATCCCTGCTTTACAGCATTAGGATATAACCCCAAACAGTTATGTGAACCCAAGCATAAGAACATAAGAAGAGCCATGCTGAATCAGGCCAAACCCCATCGAGTCCAGCATTCTGTGTTACACATTGGCCCCCTAATTGTACATGGGGATCTTGAGCAGAAGGAGAAGGCAAACCCCTCCCTTTCCCTTGACCCAAAAACAAATGGTACTCAAGGGAATCCTGCCTGCCTCAACCAACATAGAGGCGGCACATTGACATTCATTTCAATAACCACCGATACACTTGGCATCCATGAATCTGTCTAATCCTGCCTTGAAGCTATCAAGGCAGACAGCTGAATTCCATAAACCAACGATCCTCTGGGTGAAGAAATATTTCCCTTGATTTGTCCTCGCTTTCTTACCTATGTGCTTTAAGGAGTGCCCCCTCATCCTAGAATTGTGTGATAGAGAAAAGAATTTTCTCTATCCACCTTTTCTATCCCATGCATGATTTTATACACTTCGATCAAGTCACCCCTTAAATGCCGTCTTTCAAGGCTGAAGGGACCAAGGCGTTGCAACCTGGTATCATAAGGGAGGTGGCTCCAAGCAGTGTGGAAGGTGTAGGGAGAACTCAATTTATGAAGAACCTGGAGAATAGGCCAAATCATATACCCCTTTTCCCCTACTCCCCATCGTTTGAAATGCTTACCCTGGCACTGGGATAATTAGAAAGAATGGGAATGGTGTTTGCATTTACATTCACTGGAAAGAGAGTGAACAGGTACATGATGGGGAATATGCATTGAAAGGAGTGTAGCTGCAGCTTCTTAGGAGGCAAATGCCTTCAGGGGTGAAAATGACTAGGATTTTGTCAATTCCAGGCAGCAGCTGCTAACAGACTGTAATCAACTAATTACCGTTACACAACGGAGCCTGTTAAGTTGTTCTCAGCAGTTTTGGAGTAACCACTTCTACACAAACAAGCAGCTCAGGAAGTGACAGCTTGCTTGGGTTTGATATAGAAACTAAAATGCTGGCTTAGAAACCAGGAGACACTGAGTTCTAGTCCTGCCTTAACCTTGAAAGTCAGCTGGGTGATCTTGGCCCAGTCACACACACTCACCTTAACTCACTTCAGATTGTTATTGTGGGAAAAATAAGAGGAAGAAGGTATGTTGGGGTATTTTGTAAATATATATATATAATGGAAAGTAGGATACAAACAAGCAAACATAAATTAAAATGTATTGGCTCTACCAGAGGGTATGGGATAAGCACAAGGCAATGTGGATAGGTAACCAAATGATGTTGTAAAGATAAATGTGGTCATTGATTCCAAAGTTAGTTTTTCATCATCTATGTAATGGTAAATTCTCACTATCTGAGGCAATCACTAAATGATAAGATTATAATTTACTGCATAATTCTGGCTGGATAGGTATGGAATTGAATTTAAGTCAAGAAGCATATACTGTATATATATATATATATTCTAAAATGGTCATAAATTAACTACAGTTAACTATGATTGAGGTCCACGTTACAAATCGTTCATATAAAAGTTGAATTGTATATGTTTTTTTCCTTCCAACAGGAACTAGCAAAAGTGTATGAAAATGAGCTGAACAATCTCTGGTAATGCTATTATACATCCCTCCAAAATGTCATAAAGAAAAAGACTTTACTCATTAATTAAATGTATAAACTGCTTAAATCTATCTCATGATTCTGGGAAATTTACAAAATACAATACAGTGATCCCTCGAGTTTCGCGATCTCGATTATTGCGAAACGCTATATCGCGATTTTTCAACCCGGAAGTAAACAACACCATCTGCGCATGTGCGCCATTTTTTTTTCCTATGGCCACGCATGCGTAGATGGTGGAGTTTGCTTCCCCCTGGCCAGATCAGCTGCTGGGTGGCTTCCCTGGGTCTTCCCCCTCTTGCCGGGGTTTCCCCTTTGCGTGGGCGGCGGGGAAACCCCAGCGTTGCTTCCCAGCTGAGTGGCGCGAGCAACGGCGTGGGCGGGCGAAAGGCGGGCGCGCGGACATTGGCACACGAGCGGTGTGGCGGCCGGACAAACGGCGGCCGCTCCTGGCGGCAGCACGAGCAACACGAACGGCATGGCGGCCGAACAAACGCACGAGCAACGCAAGCGGCGTGGCGGCCGGACGAATGGCGGCCGCGCCTGGCGGCAGCACGATCAACACAAACGACATGGCGGCCGAACAAACGCATGAGCAACGCAAGCGGCGTGGCGGCCGGACAAATGGCGGCCGCGCCTAGCGGCAGCACGAACAACACAAACGGCATGGCGGCCGAACAAACGCACGAGCAACGCAAGCGGCGTGGCGGCCGGACGAATGGCGGCCGCGCCTGGCGGCAGCACGAGCAACACAAACAGCATGGCGGCCGAACAAACGCACGAGCAACGCAAGCGGCGTGGCGGCCAGACAAACGGATTCTCCTCCGACCTGCCCTCACCTTAGCTTCCAGCTGATGCTTCGATCCTTGGAAGAGGCCAGAGCGCCTTTCTGCACCACACTCTGCGCTCGGGTTCCTTTCCAGAAGATGGAAGTTTCTCTCTTTCCATCCTTTCTAGCAATACAATACTCGATGGTTAAAATGGTTTTAACCATCGAGTATTGTATTGCTAGAAAGGATGGAAGGATGGAAGTTTCTCTCTTTCCATCCTTTCTAGCAATAAAATACTCGATGGTTAAAATGGTTTTAACCATCGAGTATTGTATTGCTAGAAAGGATGGAAAGAGAGAAACTTCCATCTTCCGGAAAGAAACCCGAGCGCAGAGTGTGGTGCAGAAAGGCGCTCTGGCCTCTTCCAAGGATCGAAGCATCAGCTGGAAGCTAAGGTGAGGGCAGGTCGGAGGAGAATCCGTTTGTCCGGCCGCCACGCCGCTTGCGTTGCTCGTGAGTTTGTTCGGCCGCCACGCCGTTCGTGTTGCTCGTGCTGCCGGCAGGCGCGGCCGCCATTCGTCCGGCCGCCACGCCGCTTGCGTTGCTCGTGCGTTTGTTCGGCCGCCATGCTGTTCGTGTTGTTCGTGCTGCCGCCAGGCGCGGCCGCCATTTGTCCGGCCGCCACGCCGCTTGCATTGCTCGTGCGTTTGTTCGGCCGCCACGCTGTTTGTGTTGTTCGTGCTGCCGCCAGGCGCGGCCGCCATTTGTCCGGCCGCCACGCCGCTCGTGCGCCCCTTGTCCGCGCGCCCGCCCTTCGCCCACCCATGCCGTTGCTCGCGCCACTCAGCTGGGAAGCGGCGTTGCTCGCGCCAGCAGCGGCGGCACGAGCGGCGCGGCGGCCGGACAAGCGGCGGGCAGGCGGGTCCTCAGCTGTTGGGCGGGGGTCTTCCCAAGTGCGGAAGTAAAAAACACCATCTGCACATGCGCGAGGGCACGCATGCGCAGATGGTGTTTTTACTTCCGCACCACTATATCGCGAAAAATCGAGTATCGCGAGGGGTCTTGGAACGTAACCCTCGCGATACTCGAGGGATCACTGTACTTAAAAACAAGAATGCACACAAGCTTTTTTTAAAAAAATAAAAAGCCTTGAAATCATCACCCAATAAACCAAAACATTGGAAGGAGGCCCCTCTCCCTTCAAACCTAAGATATGGAAGAAAAGTTATGGTTTAAAGGAAAAGAACTGTACAAATCTCGGGGAATGTGGCTTATTGAAATGCAGCCAGGCTTAGAACTACAGGAACTAAGACAGGGCTGCCCAACCTTGGCAAATTTCCAGAATTCCCCAGCCAGGCATGAATTGGTCTAGGAATGTAAGCCCCAAGCTTCATTAACTCATGTACATTAGGGTTAAAATAATAGTTTGTCCAATCCCATCCTTGGCCTACACCGGGAGTAGGCAAAATTGGCTCTTCTATGACTTGTGGACTTCAACTCCCAGAATGCCTGAGCCAATCATGTCATAGAAGAGCCAACTTTGCCTATTCCTGGCCTACACCAATCCCTTTGGAGGCAATCCTAAGACTGAAAACACATTGGAAGTCTTCTCTGGATAAGTATGCATTTGCTTTTGGTTAGAGACTGCAGTGCAACATTCTTTCACACCTAAGGAGAAAATATTTAAGCTGCAATTCTATCCACCTTTCTGTGGAAGTAAGTTCCCCTGAATTCAAAAAGATTAATTCCTGACTATATTTAGGACAGGGCTGTCAAACCCAAGGCCCATTGGCCACATCCGGCCCGAGGGGTGCTTAAATGTGGCCTGCGGGACTGCCCTGGAAACAGTAAAGTTTGGCTTCTTGGTGCCAGGATAAAACAGCACTCGGGGTGGGCCACATGTGGTGGCCGAGGTCCGCAGGAGGCCATCACAGCAAAAAAATGGAGCCTCCAGGGCCTCCACAGGTGCCACTGATACATGTGATGTTGAGCCGACCACGCCCACTATGTCCACGCCTACCTCCCCCCAAGATCAAACACAACCCAGATGCGCCCCTCAATGAAATTGAGTTTGACATCCCTGGTTTACCGTATTGGGGTCAGGCATGCTTAATATCTCCTTCCTTGATTCTAACATCCTTCAGATTCGGGGGATTTGCCTTAATATCCAGTTTTATGTAACCACGATAATTAGCTGGTGCATTGCAGGCCCAGGAATGGTCTGGAAAACAGTTAAGATTACTGTGGTCATCCTCAACGTACGACCACAATTGAGCCCAAATGTTTTTGTTGCTAAATGAGACATTTGTTAAGTGAATTTTGCCCGTTTACCACTATCTTGCTACGCTGGTTAAGAGAAACTCTGCCTTTGTTAAGTTAATAGCATGGTTATTAAATGAATCTGGCTTCCCTAATTGACTTTGTCTGTAAAAAGGTTGCAAAAAGATCATCACAAAACTGGGACTCTGCAACCGTCATAAATATGAATCAGTTGCCAAGCATCTGAATCTTTGTCATGTGACCATGGGGAGGCCGCAACCGTCCTAAATGTGAAAAGTGGTCGGAAATCACTTTTTTCAGTGCCACTGTAATTTCAGACTTATTAAATGAATGGTTGTAAGTCAAGGACCAGCTGTATCACACTAGTCTACAGCAAAAATCCAGGCAACACTAGACGGAAGCAACAATAGAACGGGTTTGTATCTTTTTGCTTTGCCATTTAACAGTTTTTCAGAGTTTTGCATATAATCCTGACACCCATTTCCCCTCCTTTATTACAAGGAAATCTCAACATCTGCTGGAAGATCAATTCCATGAAATTCAGGACCTTAAGAACGAAATGGATCAACTGCATTCTGAGATCAGCAACCTCCATAAAGGCATTCTGCAGTCCACCCACCAAATCCTTCAGGAAAGTGGCTTACCAGGAGAGGAGAAAGTAGGAAGCTGCAACTAATCTCAGAAATTTTCTGGTTTCGATCTTTCCAGATTATCATTTTCTTTTGCACATCTATTAGCTACCATAGAATGTCACCCTTCACCCCTCCAGAGGTCGCGAATTGCAGTTGGATCGGGTCCGGACGGCCCGATTCTAAAACAGGGGGCTTCCCTCTGTCTGAGGAGCTATCGCTGAAACTCCGGAGGCAGCGGTCTGCCCTGCAGCTCTGGAAAAGGGAGAACCTATCCTCAGCACCCAGAGGATACGGCTATTGCGATCCCCATACACCAATGGGAAGCGAGAAAGTGAAAGAAGAAAGTCGAGATTTCCCAAATCCAACAGAGTGAAAAAGAATACCAAAAGAAAAGAAGAATTAAGGTAAAATTTCATTGTTCCATGTTAAATACAGAAGATTGAAGCATAGGGAAAGTTACAAGTGAAAGTTTTCTTAACAAGGCGAAAGAGAAAGTTGACAGAAAAATTCATATTCTGGAGCCAAACAACGGCCGGATCTATTTTCTCTCTTTCGTTTCTCGAGTTGAATCTGAACCTGAACTTTTGAATTTTTAAATTTGGAAGAAACTTGACTATAAAATATAATTTGACATGAAAACCTGCAATTTGTAATCAATTAAACAACTTAATGAATCGACAATTTGTTGACTAATGGACTAAAAAATTAAGAAGATTTATGAAGTTTGAGTGATTGTGTTTGGAATCGTTGTTATTCGATTATTGGCTGTCTCTTTGGACTCGCAGTAAGAAGAGATCATCTGCTTTCCTTGGACTGCTTTCGTAGGATTTATTTTAAAATTTGGAACTGATCTAAACTTAATAAACTTTGATTTGGAAAAATACCAAACTTTGGATTTTGGCATTGTGACTGAATAAAATTCAACAACACTTGGACTTTTTTGGCATTATTTGGCATTTCGAGACTTTGGGAATTATTATAAAAGACTTTGGAAAATTAAATAGAACTTCAATCAACAAGGAAATCTCCGTTTAAAAGAAGATTATAAGTATATTATTGTTGTATTTTTCGATATCTTTTTCTCTATTTTCTTGTTTTTCTTTTTCTTTATATTACTTTTGTTTTCTTTTCCTTGCTTTCCTTGTTTATAGACATTAGTATTAATTTTAGAAAAGAAAAATAGAAATAGTTTGAAATAAATGAATTGCTAAATATTCCTTGGTTCCCTCTCTCTCCCCGTGGTGGTGTTCCTCTTTCTTCCTTCCATTTTATTTTCTTCCCTTCCTCTTTTCTTCTTATTTTCCTATTTTTGCTTCTTTTCCCCCTTTTGCTGCTCTTCTTCTCTTTTACCTTTCCTTTCTTCTCTTTTTTATTTTTAAGATTAGCAGATTTGTTAACTGAAATTGGTTTGTTATAATAATACATTACACATTATTGCTTTTTGAAATGGAATTTTTTTTTCTTAATTGAAAGAAACCTTAAAGGCTAATTTCTTTTTTTTTAATTATCAAAATTTACATTCTTAAACATTGATAAGGTATATAACAAGGATATATATATATATATATATATATATATATATATATATATATATATATATATATATATAGAGAGAGAGAGAGAGAGAGAGAGAGAGAGAGAGAGAGAGAGAGAGATTTTAAAGCATTAAGATTACTGACATTTCTGCTGCATTTGTTGTATTTTTGTATTGTGACATTTAGAAATAACTAGTGAAGTTTAACTTAATAAGCTTGGAGTTTGTTGGAGTTTTCTTCCCCTCCTTTAAATTTTACAAATAAGAAATATTACAGAAAATTGTTGTAAAGCCAAGGATGTCGAGTACGTCTACATATACTAATACTTTTAAAAAACAAACATTAACGTCAGCTTCATCTCCCCAAGTGTCACCACAGCCATCTCCTGTACACCAAAGTACTACTGCAATCATGTTAGCCAAAGAGAAGGAGAAAGAAAAAGCACAATAGCCTACCCTTGTAACGATACAAGAGACATTAAACGCAATGAAAGAATTTATGCTTAAATCACAAGAAGATGCAAATCAACAACGAGAAGCCTTAAAAGCAGAAATGGGCGAATTAAAGGCGGATACAGGAGAGATGAAGGAGCAGATGAAGGAAATTCAACAAACTTTGAAAGAAAATGAAGATAGGGTGAAGGCGGTGGAAGAGAAAACTGAAAAAATGGAAAAGAGAATGGACTATTTTGAAGGCAGATCTGATGTACGTTATCGAAAATATGATGAATCAATCACACATCTTGAAGTGCAACGAGCATCCTATGGACTAAGATTTCAGAACATAATAGAAGAAAAAGATGAAGATTTACAAGCAAGAATGGCAGAAATTATCGGAGGAATTCATCAGATGGATCTCACAGAATTAACAAAATAAATTGATGAAGTTTTCAGAGTACAAACTAGCTACGTACGTTGGCACAACCTACCAAGAGAAGTCCATATCAATTTTGTTAGAAGAACCATAAGAGATGATATTTTGAAATGGACAAGAAATGAAAAATTACAAGACAAAGGAAAAGAAATTACAATACTGAAACAAGTTCCAAGAAGTGTAAGAAAAAGCAGAAGAGACTATCATTTTCTGACTAAAATTTTGATCAAAGAAAATATAACTTTCCGTTGGCTTATTCCAGAAGGACTATCACTTTATTGGCAAACCAAAAGATATAAAATAGAAAACTTGGAAGAAGCAAAAGACTTTTATGAAACTAGTGGAATATGCCAACTGGAGCAACCAATGAAAGAACTGCCAGAAAGAAGGGAGGAGGACACAGGGAGCACCGCACAGGGAGGTGAGAAGGAGCTAGGTGCAAGAAGAAAACAACCTCAGCGCAAAAGAAAAGACACCAAAAAATAACTACAAATGACTATGTTAAAAGATTTTAACATCTTTTCAGTAAATGTGAATGGATTAAATGAACCGAGAAAAAGAAAACAAATATTTACAAAAATTAAAAATCAAAAAGTTCAAATAGTAATATTACAAGAAGTTCATATAAAAAAGACAAATTGAAAATTATTATTAAATCCAAATATTGGAAATATGTATGCTGCATTGGCAGATCAAAGAAAAAGAGGGTTTGCGATGTATGTTGAGAACTCCACAAACTCCAAACAATTATATGCAGACAAAGAAGGTAGAATATTAATTGTGCAGATTAATATAGAGCCTAAACCTCTTGTCATTGTTTCTATTTATGCCCCAAATGAAAATCAAACAACATTTTACAAACAATTGCATCAGAAAATAAATGAACTAAATATTGAAAATATGATTATAATTGGCGACTTCAATGCAATTTCAAATAGATTATTAGATCATTCGGGGGGGGGGGGTGAACAGTAAAAAAAAGAAAAATATACTACCCACTACTTTCCAAAAGATGAAAACAGAATTACTATTAAACGATATCTGGAGGGAAAGACATCCCCAAACAAGACAGTATACTTTTTATTCAAACCCCCATAAAATTTGGACAAGAATAGATATGGTGTGGGCCTCAAAAATAATTGCAGAACAAATAAAAGAGGTTGAAATAGATGTTAATACTTGGGCAGATCATAACCCGGTAGTAGTTTACATGAAAAGTAATAAGAAACACTCAAATTGGCAGATGAATAGAAACATTTTAAAGGGGAAAAAAAATATAAGGAATGGATAGAGAAGGAATTAAAGATTTTTTTTGAAATAAATAAAAATTTAGATACTACCCCACAAAACTTATGGGATACTGCCAAGGCATACATCAGAGGATTAACGATTTCTTATACAGCAAAGGTAAATTTTAAAAAAAGTACAATATGAACAATTAATTAACGAATTAAAACAAGTAGAATCTTTATCACAACAAAATGCTAAGAACAGGGAGCTAAAGGGAAAGATAGAAGTAATTAAACATAGAATTAAACTTATAGAGCAAAATCAAATAGCAGAAAAGATAAAAAGAGCTAAACAAAATTACTTTGAACATGCCAATAAGCCAGGAAGATGGCTTGCGTATAAACTAAGGAAACATAGACAGTCAAAAATAATAAAAAAGTTAGAGGATGAAGATGGAATAATAAAATACAATATAGATGAAACAGCAAAAATAGTACAATTTTTTTTAAAGAGCTATATAAAACAGAAGACATTAGTGAAGATGAAGTTTTTAATTATTTAGAATCTATAAAGATACCCCAATTAACGGAAGAACAACAGGA
Organism: Erythrolamprus reginae; assembly: GCF_031021105.1. NCBI lineage: Eukaryota > Metazoa > Chordata > Lepidosauria > Squamata > Dipsadidae > Erythrolamprus > Erythrolamprus reginae. The sequence continues at coordinate 252,498,322 of NC_091951.1, forward strand.
AAGCTTAGATAGTCCAATAACAATTGAGGAACTTCTTATAACTATTAAAAAGCAAAAAAACAATAAAGCCACTGGACCTGATGCCAATGGTACAAAATAGATAGTGAAATAATAACAAATAATATGTTGGAAATTTTTAATGAAAGTAGACTGGATGGTAAAATCCCAAAATCATGGTCAGAATCCTTAATAACTTTAATTCACAAACCAGGAACAGCAAAAGAAAATATTAAAAATTACAGACCTATATCATTATTAAATGTTGATTATAAAATATTTACCACAATATATGCTGATAGATTAAAAAGGATTTTAAATGAAAAAATTCATCATGACCAAAACGGTTTTTTACCAGGTAGACAGATTAAAAAGAATCTTAGAATGATTAACACATTAGAATACTATGAACAACATTCTGAAAAAACAGTATCATTAATGTTCCTTGATACCAAAAAAGCTTTTGACAATGTTGATTGGACTTTCATAAAAATGCAACTAAACAAAATGAGATTTGGTACTAAATTTGTAAACTTAATAGACGCTATTTATTCAAAACAAACAACAAAAAATATATTAAATAATGAGCAACTGGAAACATTTGAAATAAGTAAAGGAGTTCGACAAGGATGTCCGATATCACCCTTATTATTTATTTTATCTTTAGAAATTTTATTGATAAAGGTAAGAGCAGATCCAAAAATAAAAGGTTTGACTATTGGAAAAGAAATATATAAAGTCCAAGCATTTGCAGATGATTTGACTTTTATAATAGAAGATCCGATAACAACAGCCTTAATACTAATATAGACAATAGAACAATATGGAAAAGTTGCAGGATTAAAAATAAATAAGAGTAAAACACAATTTATAGTGAAAAATATGAATAAAATTCAAGAAAGAAAACTTAAACATATTACAGATATGAAAATAGTTAAGAAAGTTAAATATTTGGGAATATGGATAACATAAAAAACAATATCATTAAAAAATGACAATTATATGAAACTAATTGCAGAAATTAAAAAGGACTTAGAAATATGGAACAACCTAAAAATATCCTTTTGGGGGAGAATTGCCACAATTAAGATGAATATTTTACCTAAGATCTTGTTTCTGTTTCAGGTCATTCCAATAAATCCTGGAGGAATTTTAAAAAAAACCTTAACAACGATAGTTTAAAAATTCTTATGGCAAGGGAAAAAAGCAAGAATAAAGATAAATATTTTGGAAGATATTAAAGAGAGAGGAGGATTAGCTTTACCTAACTGGAAATTATATTATCAGGCAGCCGCCTTAACATGGATTAGAGATTGGATAGTATTAGAAGATAAAAGAACATTAAAACTAGAAGGACATGATCTTATGCTTGGTTGGCATGCCTTCATATGGTATGATGATAAAATTCATACATATTTTAAATGACATACAATAAGAAAGTATTTGTTGGAAGTCTGGAAAGATATAAAAAAGAATCATTTTTTGACTATTCCTGAATGGATCTCCCCCCTAGAAGCAATAACACATCCAAATTCAATAAGGGAAATGAAAATAATAAGATATAAGGAATTACTGGATGATCAAATGAAATTAAAGTCAAGAAATAAATTACAAGAAGAAGGAATCATAATTGACTGGTGGCAATATGCTCAGATTCAATCTAGATTTCAGAGAGATAGTATGACTTACATTTTTAATAAGAATAAAAATTTCTTAGGCAACTTATTAATTACTAACCAGATTAAATTAATAGGGAAAGTGTATAAATACTTGATTGCCCATAAAAATATAAATTTGACCTTAAAGGATAATATGATAAGTTGCTGCAAAAATATTGGCAAAGAAATCGATATAGATACATGGGAAAATGTCTGGATTTCAAATTGGAAAATGATAAAATCAGTTTCTCTAAAAGAAAATCAAATTAAAATGTTCTATAGGTGGCACCTCCCACCAAATAGGATAGAAAAAATGTTCCCAAAGATTCCCCCATTATGTTGGAAGTGTAAGAAGGAAATAGGGTCCTATTACCATCAATGGTGGACGTGTAGTAAAGTTAAGCTTTATTGGAAAATGATAGAAAGAATAATAAAAGAAATAGTAAAACAGGAGATAGAAATAACCCCGGAATTCTATTTACTGGGCATAACCAATCAGAAATATAAGAAAGATCTTGCATAGCGGAAGCATATATTGCACGGTCCCAGCAGATACCCAAAGAGATTACATCGCACTCCACCAGAAGTGCGGCCATATCCGCCGCCTGGAACACACAGGCACCGTTTACAGTGTTTGTCAATACCTGCAATTATCAAATGGCCTGTCATCAAAGGTAAACACCATTGCATGTAAGGGACAGAAAAGGAAGTCATTGAAATAGTTTGGGGCCAGATTGGGGAACTCATAGAGAATTTGAGAATTTGGCCTCAAGACAAAAAGGCTGCCAGACACAAAGATCCTTTCCTCAGTAACAATTCTCAATGGAAACAAGCCCTTTCGATAATAAGAGGCCATCAAAGATGCTGTTCACCTTTGTTTTCTTGGGTTTTGAGGCTACCAGAAATGTTGTATCTGGAAAACAGCAAGTGAATTAGTGTATAATCTGTCCTCATAGAAGTGACAGTTAAAATCTGGATTTTATTTTTTAAATATAAAAGAATGGCTCAAGTAGCAAACTTGGCTCCTCTACTTCTGCATTCTCCAAAAATAGGTACTCCTTGTTTAGTGACTGCAATGGACAAACTACAAGTCCGTTGCTCAGCAAAGCTGTCACTAAGCAAAAAATCACATGACCACAATTCTGCTTATTATTTTACTTCAGCTTTCCTTGGCTTTGAAGCAGGGGTGTCACAATCATGGCACAGTTGCATCACACACTGGCCACCCCCACACCCCGGTTAAGCGAACGGGGAAAAAAGTCACAATACATCACATAATGACATGACAACATGAGTTTGACATCCCTGCTTTACAGCATTAGGATATAACCCCAAACAGTGGTGTGAACCCAAGCATAAGAACATAAGAAGAGCCATGCTGAATCAGGTCAAAGCTCATCGAGTCCAGCATTCTGTGTTACACATTGGCCCCCTAATTGTACATGGGGATCTTGAGCAGAAGAAGGCAAACCCTTCCCTTTCCCTTGACCCCCAACAAATGGTACTCAGGGAATCCTGCCTGCCTCAACCAACATGGAGGCGGCACATGGGCATCCATTTCAATAACCACCGATACACTTGGCATCCATGAATCTGTCTAATCCTGACTTGAAGCTATCAAAGCTGACAGCTGAATTCCATAAACCAATGACCCTCTGGGTGAAGAAATATTTCCCTTGATTTGTCCTCGCTTTCTTACCTATGTGCTTTAAGGAGTGCCCCCTCATCCTAGTATTGTGTGATAGAGAAAAGAATTTTCTCTATCCACCTTTTCTAACCCATGCATGATTTTATACACTTCGATCAAGTCACCCCTTAAACGCCGTCTTTCAAGGCTGAAGGGACCAAGGCGTTGCAACCTGGTATCATAAGGGAGGGGCTCTAAGCAGTGTGGAAGGTGTAGGGAGAACTCAATTTATGAAGAACCTGGAGAATAGGCCAAATCATATACCCCTTTTCCCCTACTCCCCATCGTTTGAAATGCTTACCCTGGCACTGGGATAATTAGAAAGAATGGGAATGGTGTTTGCATTTACATTCACTGGAAAGAGAGTGAACAGGTACATGATGGGGAATATGCATTGAAAGGAGTGTAGCTGCAGCTTCTTAGTAGGCAGATGCCTTCAGGGGTGAAAGTGACTAGGATTTTGTCAATTCCAGGCAGCAGCTGCTACCAGGCTGTAATCAACTCATTAACGTTACACAACTGAGCCTGTTCAGTTGTTCTCAGCAGTTTTGGAGTAACCACTGCTACACAAACTAGCAGCTCAGGAAGTGACAGCTTGCTTAGGTTTGATATAGCAATTAAAATTCTGGCTTAGAAACCAGGAGACACTGAGTTCTAGTCCTGCCTTAACCTTGAAAGTCAGCTGGGTGATCTTGGCCCAGTCACACACACTCACCTTAACTCGCTTCATATTGTTATTGTGGGAAAAATAAGAGGAAGAAGGTATGTTGGGATATTTTGTAAAAATATATATATAATGGAAAGATGGATACAAACAAGCAAACATAAATTAAAATGTTCATATAAAAGTTGAATCGTATACAGTAGTCCCTCGCTATACCGAGCTTCACCTACTGCGGCTTCACTTCATCGCGGGTTTTCAAGAAATATTAATGAGAAAAATCATTCGCGTATCTTCGCTGGTTCGCGGGTTTCTGAGGAAGTCGATCGGCAGATTTAAACAGCCCGCCGAACTCGATCGGCAGGTTTTTAAAAATATATATATCTAAAATTGTAAATACTGTATTTAAATAATGTATCTAAAATAAATACTGTGTGGGAAGGGATTATAAACACTTAAAACCATGAAAACTTACCAAACAATTACAATATAAATACTTAAATAAGTACTATCAGTCGATAAATTCCACATCACGGATTTCACCTATCGCGGCCGGGTCTGGAACGTAACACCAGCGATAGGTGAGGGACTACTGTATGTTTTTTTCCTTCCAACAGGAACTAGCAAAAGTGTATGAAACTGAGCTGAACAATCTCTGGTAAGGCTATTATACATCCCTCCAAAATATCTTAAAGAAAAAGACTTTACTCATTAATTAAATGTATAAACTGCTTAAATCTATCTCATGACTCTGGGAAATTTACAAAATGCAATAGTTAAAAACAAGAATGCACATAAGATTTTTTTTAAAAAAAAAAAACCCTGGAAATCGTCACCCAATAAACCAAAACATTGGAAGGAGGCGCCTCTCCCTTCAAACCTAAGATATGGAAGAAAAGTTATGGTTTAAAGGAAAAGAACTGTACAAATCTCGGGGAATGTGGCTTATTGAAATGCAGCCAGGCTTAGAACTACAGGAACTAAGACAGGGCTGCCCAACCTTGGCAAATTTCCAGAATTCCCCAGCCAGGCATGCCTTGGTCTAGGAATGTAAGCCTCAAGCTTCATTAACTCATGTACATTAGGGTTAAAATAATAGGTTGTCCAATCCCATCCTTGGCGTACACCAGAGGTAGGCAAAATTGGCTCTTCTATGACTTGTGGACTTCAACTCCCAGAATGCCTGAGCCAATCATGCTAGCTCAGTAATTCTTGGGAGTTGAAGTCCACATGTCATAGAAGAGCCAACTTTGCCTATTCCTGACCTACACCAATCCCTTTGGAGACAATCCTAAGACTGCAAACACATTGGAAGTCTTCTCTGGATAAGTATGCATTTGCTTTTGGTTAGAGACTACAGTGCAACATTCTTTCACACCCAAGGAGAAAATATTTAAGCTGCAATTCTATCCACCTTTCTGTGGAAGTAAGTTCCCCTGAATTCAAAAAGATTCATTCCTGACGATATTTAGGGCAGGGCTGTCAAACTCAAGGCCCATGGGCCACATCCGACCCGCGGGACTGCCCTGGAAACAGTAAAGATTGGCTTCTTGGTGCCTCTGCTGGCAAAAACAGCGCTCGGGTGGGCCACATGCAGGAGGCCGTCACAGCAAAAAAATGGAGCCTCCAGGGCCTCCACAGTTGCCACTGATACATATGATGTTGAGCTGACCACGCCCACTATGACCACGCCTACCTCCCCCCAAGATCAAACACAACCCAGATGCGCCCCTCAATTAAATTGAGTTTGACATCCCTGGTTTACCGTATTGGGGTCAGGCATGCTTAATATCTCCCTTCTTGATTCTATCATCCTTCAGATTCGGGTGAAATGCCTTAATATCCAGTCTTATGTAACCACAATAATTAGCTGGTGCATTGCAGACCCAGGAATGGTCTGGAAAACAGTTATAATTACAGTCAGTCCTCAAATTACGACCACAAATGAGCCCAAATGTTTTTGTTGCTAAATGAGACATTTGTTAACTGAATTTTGCCCCTGTTTACCACTATCTTGCTACGCTGGTTAAGTGAAACTCTGCCTTTGTTAAGTTAATAGCATGGTTATTAAATGAATCTGGATTCCCTAATTGACTTTGTCTGTAAAAGGGTTGCAAAAAAGATGATCACAACACTGGGACTCTGCAACCGTCATAAATATGAATCAGTTGCCAAGCATCTGAATCTTTGTCATGTGACCATGGGGAGGCCGCAATAGTCCTAAATGTGAAAAGTGGTCGGAAATCACTTTTTTCAGTGCCTCTGTAATTTCAGACTTATTAAATGAATGGTTGTAAGTCAAGGACCAGCTGTATCACACTAGTCTACAGCAAAAATCCAGGCAACACTAGACAGAAGCAACAATAGAACAGGTTTGTATCCTTTTGCTTTGCCATTTAACAGTTTTTCAGAGTTTTGCATATAATCCTGACACCCATTTCCCCTCCTTTCTTACAAGGAAATCACAACATCTGCTTGAATATCAATTCCATGAAATTCAGGACCTTAAAAAGGAAATGGATCAAATTCATTCTGAGATCAGCAACATCCAGAAAGGCATTCTGCAGTCCACCAAGCAAATCTTTCAGGAAAGACCTTTTCAAAGGAATCCCGGCTTCCGGAATTTTTTTTTCTCCTTCACTACTAGCTGGCGGGAAGTTTAAACAGCTGTCGGGGCTCCCGTTACAGGCTGTTTCAGCAGCAAAACACCGGTGTTTTTTCTGTGTGCCTTGAGAAGCCTGTCTCTCTAGGGTAGGCTGCCACTTGGTGGCTTGTTGTTGGCGGTGCGCGACTGGAAGCTCCAACTGCTTCAATGGCTGAGACTAAAGAACAACAACAAGGGGCAGAAGACATTGCACCACCCCCAGCTGTGGTTAAGCCCAAGGACAAGGCACCTTCCACTAAGCCAAAGTCCAAATCCTCCCAGTCTTCTGCATCTGCTAAAGAGACTGAAAAGAGGATTAAAGCTCTGCAAAAAATGATTGAGCAGGCTCAGAAGCAGACCTGGACTCTGCCTTACAATCAATTTCAACAGCATTGGAGCCTCCCACCCTCCCAAATGGGTATGCCTCCCCAACCCACAGCTAATGCCATAGATATACCAGAACCTGCCCCTGCAAACGCAGACAAAGACTGGTCTCCTGAACGCGGGGAGACACTCCCCATGCTCGGTGCCTCAGCTCGCACAACAACCCCGGGACAGGATGCGGGGTTGCAGTCTCCACCTCTGGCAAATTCAAAGCCGGTGCCATCTGCTGCAGGCCTGTGGTCGGGCCCTGATACTTGGCATCACCTCTCCCCAATGGTGCAGGACATGATTGCCAACGCATATTCACAGGGCATCGCCACAGGCATCCAGCAGCAACCTCCTATGCCTACCAAGAGCCAGCAACCAGAGATATGGCCTATGGCTAATGCCCACTACACCTACCAGGACTCGCTGGGGGCTCAGACCCCATCACATGATGAGGGAAGTGGGGCAGAGGACGAGTTCTCTGAGGATGAAGAGACATTTGCTGAACAACCAGTTTTTACCGGCTTGTTTAAACCCGCACTGTTCAAAACCCTTTTGCACAAAGACCACAGCTAGGCTGGGTTCCACTACCAAGCCTACCGACCCATCAGTAGAGCTGGACCAGACTGCAGGACTTTTTACTGAGCCAGAAAAGGAATCCGACTTCATCCCCTCGTCTTCAATTTTCATTGATAATATAAAACGCCCGTGGGAGAACCCTACAGCGGCCACAGGCCCTTCCTCCATTGAAAAGAAGTTCTATGGGTTTGGCCCGGACATTGAAGGATTGCTACAGTTCCCCCCTGTGGATCAATCTTGTTGCCAATCTTGTTTCCAATGCTGTAGTCTCAGCAGACATGGAAGGTCTGAAGCCGGACGACCGCAAAGCAGAAACCCTCATCCGCAAATGACATCAGTCAGCAGCATGGGCATTGCGGGCTGCCCATGCAGCTTCATTTTTTAAACACACATCCATTGTTTGGATTAAAGAAATGCAATCCAGACTGGACCCAGAGGACGCTAGACCCCGTCAGGACTTAACTAAACTTCTTGCTGCAGCGGAATTTTCCCCGGACGCAACATTGAACTCCGCTAAGTTCGCGGCGCGTTCCATGGCGGCCACTATGTCCTCACACCGCCTTCTTTGGCTCAAAAGCTGGCACGCCGATGCAAGATCTAAATGGCGTCTTGTGGCAGCTCCCTTCAGCGGGGAGAAACTATTTGGCGAGTCATTAGACTCAGTGTTGGTTGAGGACAAAGACAAACGCAAGGTCCTCCCTAAGGCTTATAGGCATGCTGATAGAAGACCAGCACCATATTGCCGCAGACAGACTTTTCGTTACGACACCACTACAGCCTCTCCCTTTGCGCAAGCCCAGAGCACCTATGGCCAAGGCTACTATCGACAGGATAGACTGCCCTTCAGAGACAGGAACGCGGGGGGGTACCATCCATACAATAAAAGATCAAAGTGGAGAGCAACTGGGGAAATCCAGAGTACACTTGCATTTATCGAATCAGGGTGCATGGAAGGATGGCCAATATAAACCATTTGGGCAAGAAAGTGGATGAAATCTCCCAAGATAAATAAAGAAAAACAGGAATATGAACATTTATACTGAGCAAGTGGAAAAAGCACCTAGAACTTGCTCCAGCTTTTCCCACCAGGGGAAAATGGGAAATAAAACATGAGGATATACTAATGATGTTGAGTTATTTGACTAACAGGTTTCAGTTTGATTTCAGTTGAAAATTCAGTTAGAATTGTTGTTACAGTAATGTAGTTGTTAAACTAATGTAGTTGTTAAACTAATGTTGATTTCAGTTGAAAATTTAGTCAGAATTGTTGTTAAAGTAATATAGTTGTTAAAGTAATGTAGTTGTTAAAGTAATGTAGTTGTTAAAGTAATGTGTAGTTGTTAAAGTAATGTGAGTAGCATGAGTAGATTCTGTCCAATCTCTCAAAAAGATGAGGTGACTGGAGGTGATCTCCCATAAATGAGTCATATTTCCAACAAAAATTACCTTACAATCAATTTCAACAGCCTTGGAGCCTCCCACCCTCCCAAATGGGTATGCCTCCCCAACCCACAGCTAATGCCATGGATATACCAGAACCTGCCCCTGCAAACGCAGACAAAGACTGGTCTCCTGAACGCGGGGAGACACTCCCCATGCTCGGTGCCTCAGCTCGCACAACAACCCCGGGACAGGATGCGGGGTTGCAGTCTCCACCTCTGGCAAATTCAAAGCCGGTGCCATCTGCTGCAGGCCTGTGGTCGGGCCCTGATACTTGGCATCACCTCTCCCCAATGGTGCAGGACATGATTGCCAACGCATATTCACAGGGCATCGCCACAGGCATCCAGCAGCAACCTCCTATGCCTACCAAGAGCCAGCAACCAGAGATATGGCCTATGGCTAATGCCCACTACACCTACCAGGACTCGCTGGGGGCTCAGACCCCATCACATGATGAGGGAAGTGGGGCAGAGGACGAGTTCTCTGAGGATGAAGAGACATTTGCTGAACAACCAGTTTTTACCGGCTTGTTTAAACCCGCACTGTTCAAAACCCTTTTGCACAAAGACCACAGCTAGGCTGGGTTCCACTACCAAGCCTACCGACCCATCAGTAGAGCTGGACCAGACTGCAGGACTTTTTACTGAGCCAGAAAAGGAATCCGACTTCATCCCCTCGTCTTCAATTTTCATTGATAATATAAAACGCCCGTGGGAGAACCCTACAGCGGCCACAGGCCCTTCCTCCATTGAAAAGAAGTTCTATGGGTTTGGCCCGGACATTGAAGGATTGCTACAGTTCCCCCCTGTGGATCAATCTTGTTGCCAATCTTGTTTCCAATGCTGTAGTCTCAGCAGACATGGAAGGTCTGAAGCCGGACGACCGCAAAGCAGAAACCCTCATCCGCAAATGACATCAGTCAGCAGCATGGGCATTGCGGGCTGCCCATGCAGCTTCATTTTTTAAACACACATCCATTGTTTGGATTAAAGAAATGCAATCCAGACTGGACCCAGAGGACGCTAGACCCCGTCAGGACTTAACTAAACTTCTTGCTGCAGCGGAATTTTCCCCGGACGCAACATTGAACTCCGCTAAGTTCGCGGCGCGTTCCATGGCGGCCACTATGTCCTCACACCGCCTTCTCTGGCTCAAAAGCTGGCACGCCGATGCAAGATCTAAATGGCGTCTTGTGGCAGCTCCCTTCAGCGGGGAGAAACTATTTGGCGAGTCATTAGACTCAGTGTTGGTTGAGGACAAAGACAAACGCAAGGTCCTCCCTAAGGCTTATAGGCATGCTGATAGAAGACCAGCACCATATTGCCGCAGACAGACTTTTCGTTACGACACCACTACAGCCTCTCCCTTTGCGCAAGCCCAGAGCACCTATGGCCAAGGCTACTATCGACAGGATAGACTGCCCTTCAGAGACAGGAACGCGGGGGGATACCATCCATACAATAAAAGATCAAAGTGGAGAGCAACTGGGGAAATCCAGAGTACACTTGCATTTATCGAATCAGGGTGCATGGAAGGATGGCCAATATAAACCATTTGGGCAAGAAAGTGGATGAAATCTCCCAAGATAAATAAAGAAAAACAGGAATATGAACATTTATACTGAGCAAGTGGAAAAAGCACCTAGAACTTGCTCCAGCTTTTCCCACCAGGGGAAAATGGGAAATAAAACATGAGGATATACTAATGATGTTGAGTTATTTGACTAACAGGTTTCAGTTTGATTTCAGTTGAAAATTCAGTTAGAATTGTTGTTACAGTAATGTAGTTGTTAAACTAATGTAGTTGTTAAACTAATGTTGATTTCAGTTGAAAATTTAGTCAGAATTGTTGTTAAAGTAATATAGTTGTTAAAGTAATGTAGTTGTTAAAGTAATGTAGTTGTTAAAGTAATGTGTAGTTGTTAAAGTAATGTGAGTAGCATGAGTAGATTCTGTCCAATCTCTCAAAAAGATGAGGTGACTGGAGGTGATCTCCCATAAATGAGTCATATTTCCAACAAAAATTACCTTACAATCAATTTCAACAGCCTTGGAGCCTCCCACCCTCCCAAATGGGTATGCCTCCCCAACCCACAGCTAATGCCATGGATATACCAGAACCTGCCCCTGCAAACACAAACAAACACTGGTCTCCTGAACGTGGGGAGACACTCCCCCTGCTCGGTGCCTCAGCTCGCACAACAACCGCGGGGCAGGATGCGGGGTTGCAGTCTCCACCTCTGGCAAATTCAAAGCCGGTGCCATCTGCTGCAGGCCTGTGGTCGGGCCCTGATACTTGGCATCACCTCTCCCCAATGGTGCAGGACATGATTGCCAACGCATATTCACAGGGCATCGCCACAGGCATCCAGCAGCAACCTCCTATGCCTACCAAGAGCCAGCAACCAGAGATATGGCCTATGGCTAATGCCCACTACACCTACCAGGACTCGCTGGGGGCTCAGACCCCATCACATGATGAGGGAAGTGGGGCAGAGGACGAGTTCTCTGAGGATGAAGAGACATTTGCTGAACAACCAGTTTTTACCGGCTTGTTTAAACCCGCACTGTTCAAAACCCTTTTGCACAAAGACCACAGCTAGGCTGGGTTCCACTACCAAGCCTACCGACCCATCAGTAGAGCTGGACCAGACTGCAGGACTTTTTACTGAGCCAGAAAAGGAATCCGACTTCATCCCCTCGTCTTCAATTTTCATTGATAATATAAAACGCCCGTGGGAGAACCCTACAGCGACCACAGGCCCTTCCTCCATTGAAAAGAAGTTCTATGGGTTTGGCCCGGACATTGAAGGATTGCTACAGTTCCCCCCTGTGGATCAATCTTGTTGCCAATCTTGTTTCCAATGCTGTAGTCTCAGCAGACATGGAAGGTCTGAAGCCGGACGACCGCAAAGCAGAAACCCTCATCCGCAAATGACATCAGTCAGCAGCATGGGCATTGCGGGCTGCCCATGCAGCTTCATTTTTTAAACACACATCCATTGTTTGGATTAAAGAAATGCAATCCAGACTGGACCCAGAGGACACTAGACCCCGTCAGGACTTAACTAAACTTCTTGCTGCAGCGGAATTTTCCCCGGACGCAACATTGAACTCCGCTAAGTTCGCGGCGCGTTCCATGGCGGCCACTATGTCCTCACACCGCCTTCTCTGGCTCAAAAGCTGGCACGCCGATGCAAGATCTAAATGGCGTCTTGTGGCAGCTCCCTTCAGCGGGGAGAAACTATTTGGCGAGTCATTAGACTCAGTGTTGGTTGAGGACAAAGACAAACGCAAGGTCCTCCCTAAGGCTTATAGGCATGCTGATAGAAGACCAGCACCATATTGCCGCAGACAGACTTTTCGTTACGACACCACTACAGCCTCTCCCTTTGCGCAAGCCCAGAGCACCTATGGCCAAGGCTACTATCGACAGGATAGACTGCCCTTCAGAGACAGGAACGCGGGGGGGTACCATCCATACAATAAAAGATCAAAGTGGAGAGCAACTGGGGAAATCCAGAGTACACTTGCATTTATCGAATCAGGGTGCATGGAAGGATGGCCAATATAAACCATTTGGGCAAGAAAGTGGATGAAATCTCCCAAGATAAATAAAGAAAAACAGGAATATGAACATTTATACTGAGCAAGTGGAAAAAGCACCTAGAACTTGCTCCAGCTTTTCCCACCAGGGGAAAATGGGAAATAAAACATGAGGATATACTAATGATGTTGAGTTATTTGACTAACAGGTTTCAGTTTGATTTCAGTTGAAAATTCAGTTAGAATTGTTGTTACAGTAATGTAGTTGTTAAACTAATGTAGTTGTTAAACTAATGTTGATTTCAGTTGAAAATTTAGTCAGAATTGTTGTTAAAGTAATATAGTTGTTAAAGTAATGTAGTTGTTAAAGTAATGTAGTTGTTAAAGTAATGTGTAGTTGTTAAAGTAATGTGAGTAGCATGAGTAGATTCTGTCCAATCTCTCAAAAAGATGAGGTGACTGGAGGTGATCTCCCATAAATGAGTCATATTTCCAACAAAAATTACCTTACAATCAATTTCAACAGCCTTGGAGCCTCCCACCCTCCCAAATGGGTATGCCTCCCCAACCCACAGCTAATGCCATGGATATACCAGAACCTGCCCCTGCAAACACAAACAAACACTGGTCTCCTGAACGTGGGGAGACACTCCCCCTGCTCGGTGCCTCAGCTCGCACAACAACCGCGGGGCAGGATGCGGGGTTGCAGTCTCCACCTCTGGCAAATTCAAAGCCGGTGCCATCTGCTGCAGGCCTGTGGTCGGGCCCTGATACTTGGCATCACCTCTCCCCAATGGTGCAGGACATGATTGCCAACGCATATTCACAGGGCATCGCCACAGGCATCCAGCAGCAACCTCCTATGCCTACCAAGAGCCAGCAACCAGAGATATGGCCTATGGCTAATGCCCACTACACCTACCAGGACTCGCTGGGGGCTCAGACCCCATCACATGATGAGGGAAGTGGGGCAGAGGACGAGTTCTCTGAGGATGAAGAGACATTTGCTGAACAACCAGTTTTTACCGGCTTGTTTAAACCCGCACTGTTCAAAACCCTTTTGCACAAAGACCACAGCTAGGCTGGGTTCCACTACCAAGCCTACCGACCCATCAGTAGAGCTGGACCAGACTGCAGGACTTTTTACTGAGCCAGAAAAGGAATCCGACTTCATCCCCTCGTCTTCAATTTTCATTGATAATATAAAACGCCCGTGGGAGAACCCTACAGCGGCCACAGGCCCTTCCTCCATTGAAAAGAAGTTCTATGGGTTTGGCCCGGACATTGAAGGATTGCTACAGTTCCCCCCTGTGGATCAATCTTGTTGCCAATCTTGTTTCCAATGCTGTAGTCTCAGCAGACATGGAAGGTCTGAAGCCGGACGACCGCAAAGCAGAAACCCTCATCCGCAAATGACATCAGTCAGCAGCATGGGCATTGCGGGCTGCCCATGCAGCTTCATTTCTTAAACACACATCCATTGTTTGGATTAAAGAAATGCAATCCAGACTGGACCCAGAGGACGCTAGACCCCGTCAGGACTTAACTAAACTTCTTGCTGCAGCGGAATTTTCCCCGGACGCAACATTGAACTCCGCTAAGTTCGCGGCGCGTTCCATGGCGGCCACTATGTCCTCACACCGCCTTCTCTGGCTCAAAAGCTGGCACGCCGATGCAAGATCTAAATGGCGTCTTGTGGCAGCTCCCTTCAGCGGGGAGAAACTATTTGGCGAGTCATTAGACTCAGTGTTGGTTGAGGACAAAGACAAACGCAAGGTCCTCCCTAAGGCTTATAGGCATGCTGATAGAAGACCAGCACCATATTGCCGCAGACAGACTTTTCGTTACGACACCACTACAGCCTCTCCCTTTGCGCAAGCCCAGAGCACCTATGGCCAAGGCTACTATCGACAGGATAGACTGCCCTTCAGAGACAGGAACGCGGGGGGGTACCATCCATACAATAAAAGATCAAAGTGGAGAGCAACTGGGGAAATCCAGAGTACACTTGCATTTATCGAATCAGGGTGCATGGAAGGATGGCCAATATAAACCATTTGGGCAAGAAAGTGGATGAAATCTCCCAAGATAAATAAAGAAAAACAGGAATATGAACATTTATACTGAGCAAGTGGAAAAAGCACCTAGAACTTGCTCCAGCTTTTCCCACCAGGGGAAAATGGGAAATAAAACATGAGGATATACTAATGATGTTGAGTTATTTGACTAACAGGTTTCAGTTTGATTTCAGTTGAAAATTCAGTTAGAATTGTTGTTACAGTAATGTAGTTGTTAAACTAATGTAGTTGTTAAACTAATGTTGATTTCAGTTGAAAATTTAGTCAGAATTGTTGTTAAAGTAATATAGTTGTTAAAGTAATGTAGTTGTTAAAGTAATGTAGTTGTTAAAGTAATGTGTAGTTGTTAAAGTAATGTGAGTAGCATGAGTAGATTCTGTCCAATCTCTCAAAAAGATGAGGTGACTGGAGGTGATCTCCCATAAATGAGTCATATTTCCAACAAAAATTACCTTACAATCAATTTCAACAGCCTTGGAGCCTCCCACCCTCCCAAATGGGTATGCCACCCCAACCCACAGCTAATGCCATGGATATACCAGAACCTGCCCCTGCAAACACAAACAAACACTGGTCTCCTGAATGTGGGGAGACACTCCCCCTGCTCGGTGCCTCAGCTCGCACAACAACCGCGGGGCAGGATGTGGGGTTGCAGTCTCCACCTCTGGCAAATTCAAAGCTGGTGCCATCTGCCTCCTTCACCCCCATGGCTGCAGGCCTGCGGTTGGGCCCTGACGCTTGGCATCACCTCTCCCCAACGGTGCAGGACATGATTGCCAACGCATACTCGCAGGGCATTGCCCCGGGTATCCAGCAGCAACCACCTATGCCTAACAAGAGCCAGCAACCAGAGATATGGCCTATGGCTAATGCCCACTACATCTACCAGGACTCACTGGGGGCTCAGCCCCCATCACATGATGAGGGAAGTGGGGCAGAGGACGAGTTCTCTGAGGATGAAGAGACATTTGCTGAACAACCAGTTTTTACCGGCTTGTTTAAACCCGCACTGTTCAAAACCTATTTGCACAAAGCAAAGACCACAGCAAGGCTGGGTTCCACTACCAAGCCTACCGACCCATCAGTAGAGCTGGACCCTACTGCAGGACTTTTTACTGAACCAGAAAAGGAATCCGACTTCATCCCCTCGTCTTCAATTTTCATCGATAATATAAAACACCCGTGGGAGAACTCTACAGCGGCCCCAGGCCCTTCCTCCATCGAAAAGAAGTTCTATGGGTTTGGCCCGGACATTGAAGGATTGCTACAGTTCCCCCCTGTGGATCAACCGGTTGCCAATCTTGTTTCCAATGCTGTAGTCCCAGCAGACATGGAAGGCCTGAAGCCGGACGACCGCAAAGCGGAAACCCTCATCCGCAAGTCACATCAGTCAGCAGCATGGGAATTGCGGGCTGCCCATGCAGCTTCATTTTTTAACCGCACATCGTTTAATCCTCAATCTAAAGCAACTGAACATTTATGTAAAGTATCGCAGGTTCAAGATGCAGTCACTCAAATCCATCCTAGCCTGCATCTGTCAGCACAACCTCCTGACCTCCATAGATTTACATGAGGCTTATTTACATGTACCAATCCACCGGAGATACTTACGGTTTTACCTGGGAGGTGCCCACTTCCAATACCGGGCCATGCCCTTCGTGCTATCCTCAGCACCCAGGACATTTACCAAGTTGCTAGATGTCGTAATGGCAGACTTACGCCTCCAGTCCATAAGACTCCAAGCCTACTTAGACAACATCATTATTCTATCCAGGTCGCCCAAACAAGCACAGGTCGATCTATCCCACACCATCCGGTCCCTACAGGCCCATGGATTCTCAATAAATCTCGCAAAGAGTCACCTGACACCTACAACATCTCTTCGTCATCTCGGCACGATCAAGTCTTCCTGTCACCAGACCGTCAAGTATCCCTACTAGAGGCAGTACAATCAGTACGTCACGACCACAAAGTACCACTCGCCTTACTATCCAGGCTACTGGGCATGTTTGTATCATGTATCGATGTAGTCCCCTGGGCAAGACTACACACACGACAACTACAATGGTTCCTCCTGCCATTTCAGAAGAACAAAACCAGTCACACCAGCAAGCTGATTCGATTACCACCCAGGGTCCGCCACTCCCTTTAATGGTGGACATCGGACTTCCGGTCTGGCTCGGGACCGCAGCGGAGTCTCCCAGCCAGGGCTCTGCCCCGAGACTCCTTCTACCCCTCCAGAGGTCGCAGATTGCAATCGGATGGGGTCCGGATGGCCCGATCCTAGAACGGGGGGCTCCCCCTTGTCCGAGGAGCTGCCGCCAAAGCTCCGGAGACAGCGGTCTGCCCTACAGCTCTGGACAAGGGAAAACCGATCCTCTTCCATAAGAGGATACGGCCATCGCGATCCTCCCAAACCCAGCGGGAAGCGAGAAAAAAGCTTAAAGAAAGTAAGATTTTTGCAGCTTTTTAGACTGAAAAAGAATACAAAAGACAAGAAGAAATTAAGGTAAAAAATGTTATTGTTTCATGTTTGAAAATAGATTTCCTTAACAAGGCGAAGGTGAAAGTTACTAGAAAATTCGTATCCAACCGCGTAACAACAGCCGGATCTACTTTTTTCTTTTCACTTTCATTTTTTGCTTCGAACTTGAACTTTTGAACATTTAAAAATCTTGAATATATTAACTACATAATACAAATTTGATATGACATTATGAAAGACTTAATTTGCAAAGTTGAATAAAATTGAATAAAATCTGGAATTCTCAAATCTTCAATAAACATTGTATCCCGGGCTCTAACTTTGACAGCGGAGGGATTAAGAACGTCTTTGCTTCAATTCCTTTCTTTTTCTTCTAATGACAAAATGAAATAAACCAACAACTTGAATATAAATGGAAAACAAAACAAACTGATACATTAAAGCTAAGAAGACTTATTTTCTGGACTGCTTGTTCCTGGATTATTCCCTTTGGATTATTTGCTGTTTTCTTGGATTTGTAGTGGAGAGACTGGCTGCTTTGTCTTGGGCTACGAAATATAAACTGACTCCATTTTAAAAAAAAAATTCAAATTTGATTTGATTCTAACTGGAAAATTGTGACTGTATAATATTGAAATTTCTTTTTTGACATCATTGGATTAACGAGACTTGCATCAATAAGGATTATTTGATTTATAAGAAGAATATAAGTATATAATATTTGTATCTGCTCTTTAAATTTTACAGCGTTAATTCCTAACTTTTTTTCCTTTTCTTTTTTTCTTTTGTTCTTTTTAAAAGAAAATTAACTTAAAACATATGCACTGCTAACTACCCTTGGTCTCCTGCTCTACTTTAGTGAAATTAAAACCTCCTTCTCTTCCAAAGACTGCTTCCTCTTTATTATCCCCTTTTCTTTCTTCTTCATAGTTATACAGCTAATTTTCTATTTTTCCTCTCTCCTTATTATTATTTCTTCTTCTTGTGTTGAATCTCTCCTTCTTCCTTTTCTTTCAAATCGTTTTATTTGTCTTCTCTCCTTCTGGTTTTGTTAATTTAAGGTAATAAGATAATTTACTGTGATATTTGCTAACAATTTTACTGATATTTTGGCTATATTAATAGTTAAATTTTATTGTGATATCTCAAGGGAAATTTGTTGAAAAATCAATTGAACAGGTTTGGAATTTATAGTGATTCTTTTCTTTTCACAAAATATAAAACAATAAGAATTGTAAATTTGAAAATGAGTACGTCAACCCATACTAAAACAGTTAAAAAGCAAACAGCAACTGTAGCTTCATCACCCCAAGGATCACCTCACCCCTCTCCGGCACACCAGACTTTATCTGTAACCATGTTTACTAAGGAGAAGGAGAAAGAGAAACCACAACAGCCCACTCTTACAACAATACAAGAGACTTTGAATGCAATGAAGGACTTTATGCTTAAATCACAAGATGACGCAACCCAACAAAGAGAAGCTATAAAAACAGAGATGGCTGAATTCAAAACAGAGATGGCTGAACTAAAAGCAGACACGGGAGAAATGAAGGCGCAGATGAAGGAGATTCAACAAACTCTGAAAGAGAGTGAGGATCGAGTAAAAACAGTTGAAGAAAAGACTGATAAAATGGAGAAAAGAATGGACTATCTTGAGGACAGAGCTGATTCGAGATATAGAAGATATGATGAATCAATCACTCATTTGGAAATGCAACGTGCTTCGTATGGGCTACGATTTCAAAACATAATAGAAGAAAAAGATGAAGATTTAAAGATGACTATGGCTGAAACCATTGGAGGAAACCTCCAGGCGGATCCCACAGAAATAATGAAAGAAATCGATGAAGTTTTCAGAATTTCAAATAGCTACATACGTCGCCACAACCTTCCGAGAGAGATTCACATCAAGTTTGTAAGAAGAACTTTGAGAGATGATATACTCCACTGGGCAAGAACTGGAAAATTGCAACATAAAGGAATAGAAATAAAAATATTAAAACAAGTCCCAAGAAGTGTCAGAGAAAGCAGAAGAGATTATCATTTCCTAACCAGAATTCTGATTAAAGAAAATATAACTTTTCGTTGGCTCATTCCACAAGGACTATCACTAACTTGGCACTCTACAAGATATAAATTGGAAAATCTGGATCAAGCAAGAGATTTCTTTGAAAATAGTGGAATAAGCCAACTGGAGCAATCAGTAAAGGAATGGACAGTACAACAGCAACCAGTAAAGGAGCCGACAGTACAACAGGAGGAAGTTATGGGGGCAGCTGTACAAGAAGAAGAGCAGGACCAAGGCGCTAGAAGAAAACAACCTCAGCGCGAAACCAAAAAATATAACAAATGACAACATCGAAAGATTTAAAAATTTTCTCAGTAAACGTAAATGGACTGAACGAACCAAAGAAAAGAAAACAAATGTTTTCCAAAATTAAAAATCAAAAGGCTCAAATTGTAATACTACAAGAAGTACACATCAAAAAAAGCAATCAGAAATTATTATTAAATTCTAAAATTGGAAATATGTATGCTGCATTAGCAGATCAAAAAAAAAAGAGGAGTAGTGATATATGTTGAGAATTCTATAAATTCCAAACAATTATTTACAGACGATGAAGCTAGAATTTTGATTGTCCAAGTTAATATTGAATCTAGACCTCTTGCTATTGTTTCTATTTATGCCCCCAATGAGGTTCAAATGACATTTTATAAAAAATGACATCAAAAAATAACAGAGTTAAACATTGAAAATATGCTAATAATTGGAGATTTCAACGCTATTACAAATAGACAATTGGATCACTCGGGGGGGGGGATAGTAAAAAGAAAAAAAAGAATCTATTACCCACCACTTTCCAAAAAACGAAAACAGAATTATTATTAAATGATATTTGGAGGGAAAGACATCCCCATAAGAGACAATATACTTTTTATTCCAACCCCCATAAAATTTGGACAAGAATAGACATGGTATGGGCTCCAAAAATAACCGCAGAACAAATAAAACAGGTGGAAATAGATGTTAATACATGGGCGGATCACAATCCTGTAGTAGTTTATATGAGAATTAATAAAAAACATTTTAATTGGCGGATGAATAGAAATATATTGAAAGAAAAAAAAATATAAGGATTGGATTGAGAAAGAATTAAAAATATTTTTTGAAATTAATAAAAACTCAGATACTACTCCACAAAATTTATGGGATACAATCAAAGCATACATAAGAGGACTAACAATATCTTATACAGCAAAATATAACAAGGAAAATAAAATAAAATATGAACAATTAATAAACGAATTAAAACAATTAGAATCTTTATCACAACAAAATATAAAGAATAAAGAACTGAAAGAAAAAATGGATGTAATTAAACATAAAATCAGATTGATAGAGCAGAATCAAATAGCGGAAAAAATAAAAAGAGCTAAACAATATTATTTTGAACATGCTAATAAACCAGGTAGATAGCTCGCATATAAACTTAGGAAACAGAGGCAATCGAAAATAATTAAAAAACTAGAAGATAAGGATGGATTAATAAAATACGACACAGAAGGGAAAGCAGATATTGTACATAACTTTTTTAAAGAATTATATAAAAAAGAAAATATTAGTGAAGATGAAGTTTTCAATTATTTAGAACATTCTGAGTTACCACAACTGACGGAAGAGCAACAGGCAAACATGGAAGGACCAATAACAATGGAAGAAGTCCTTACAATAATTAAAAAACAGAAAAATATTAAAGCTACTGGACCAGATGCCATACCGGCAGAGTGGTACAAAATAGAAAATGAAACAATAAGAAATAATATGTTAGAAATTTTTAATGAATGTAGACTTGATGGTAAAATCCCTAAATCTTGGTCTGAATCTTTAATAATTTTAATCCATAAATCGGGTACAGCAACAGAAAAAATTAAAAATTATAGACCTATATCATTACTAAATGTGGATTATAAGATATTTACTGCAATATGTGCAAACAGATTTAAAAGGGTTATAAATCGGATAATTCATCAAGACCAGAACGGTTTTTTACCAGGTAGACAAATTAGAAATAATCTTAGAATGGTTATTAATACATTAGAATACTATGAGCAACATCCTGGAAAAACATTAGCATTAATGTTTTTAGATGCCCAAAAAGCTTTTGACAATCTCAATTGGACATTTATAAAACTGAATTGAACAAAACTGCAATTGAACAAAATGAGATTTGGTCCAAAATTCGTAAATGTGATAGATGCTATCTATTCAAAACAAACAACAAAAATTATATTAAATAATGAACAATTGGAAACATTTGAAATAAATAAAGGAGTTCGCCAAGGCTGTCCTATATCACCTCTATTATTCATTATGTCCTTAGAAACTCTATTAAAATAAGAGCAAATTCAAAAATAAAAGGTCTGACCGTTGGAAAGGAGACATATAAAGTCCAAGCCTTTATTTATTTATTTATTTATTTATTTATTTATTTATTTATTTATTTATTTGTTTATTTATTACTTAGATTTGTATGCCGCCCCTCTCCGAAGACTCGGGGCGGCTCACAACACGTGGAAACAAATCATAAATAATCTAACAAATTTAAAATATTTAAAGATTTAAAAAAGACCCCATATACTAACAGACATACACACAAGCATACCATATATAAATTAAACATGCCCAGGGGGAGATGTTTCAGTTCCCCCATGCCTGACGGCAAAGGTGGGTTTTAAGGAGTTTACGGAAGGCAGGAAGAGTAGGGGCAGTTCTAATCTCCGGGGGGAGTTGGTTCCAGAGGGCCGGTGCCACCACAGAGAAGGCTCTTCCCCTGGGGCCCGCCAACCGACATTGTTTAGTTGACGGGACCCGGAGAAGGCCCACTCTGTGGGACCTAATTGGTCGCTGGGATTCGTGCGGCAGGAGGCGGTCTCGGAGATATTCTTTGCAGATGATCTGACTTTTATAATTGAAGATCCGATAACGACAGTCCCAGTATTAATCCAGACAATAGAACAATACAGAAAGGTAGCAGGTCTAAAAATAAATAAAAGCAAAACACAATTTATGACAAAAAATATGAGTAAAATACAAGAAAGCAAATTAGAATGCATTTCTGGAATAAAAGTAGCTAAAAAGGTTAAGTATTTGGGAATATGGTTAACAGCTAAAACAATAACATTAAAAATGATAATTACATAAAATTAATGACGGAAATTAAGAAAGATTTAGAAATTTGGAATAATTTAAAAATATCCCTTTTGGGAAGAGTGGCCACAATTAAGATGAATATTTTGCCTAAAATCTTATTTTTGTTTCAGGTGATCCCAATAAACCCAGGGGGAAACTTCTTAAAAAATCTAACAAACATTGTTAAAAAAATTTATGGCAAGGGAAAAAAGCAAGAATAAAGATAAATATGTTAGAAGATATTAAAGAAAGGGGAGGATTTGCACTTCCTAATTGGAAATTATATTATCAGGCAGCCGCCCTAACGTGGATTAGAGATTGGATAACTTTAGAAGATAAAATAATATTAAACTTAGAAGGACACAATCTTATGCTTGGTTGGCATGCCTTTATATGGTATGATAAGGATAAAAACCACTCATACTTTAAAAGACACACCTTAAGAAAATACCTATTAGAAGTTTGGAAAGATATAAAGAAAAATCATTTTCTAACTACCCCTGAATGGGTTGCCCCCCTCGAAGCAATAATCCACCCAAAGTCTACAAAGGACATGAAAATAATAAGATATAAAGACTTATTAAACGATCAAATGAAATTAAAATCTAGGATTAAACTACAAGAAGAAGGGATAATAATTGATTGGTGGCATTATGCACAGATTCGATCTAGATACCAGAAAGATACAACGCTTTATATTTTTAACAAGAATAAGAACTTACTAAGTAACTTAATTACTTTTAATCAAACTAAAACAATAGGAAAAATCTATAAATATTTGATTGCACACAAAAACATAGATTTGACCCTAAAAGATAACATGATAAGTTGGTGCAAAAATATCGGAAAAGAAATAGATATAGATACATGGGAGAAAGTCTGGACCAACAATTGGAAAATGACAAAATCAGGGTCCCTAAAAGAAAACCAAATTAAAATGTTTTACAGATGGCACCTCCCACCAAATAGGATAGCAAAAATGTTTCCCAAAACTTCCCCGCTGTGTTGGAAATGCAAGAAAGAAATAGGAACTTATTATCATCAATGGTGGACATGTGGTAAAGCTAGAATGTATTGGAAGACGATAGGGAGAATAATAAAAGAAATAGTAAAGCAAGATATAGAAATTACCCTGGAATTCTATTTATTAGGAATTACCAATCAGATCTATAAGAAAGAAATTTTATATTTAATTATACATATCTTAACCGCTGCTAGGATTATATACGCACACAATTGGAAAGGGGAGGATATCCCCAAGGAAGAAGAAGTTATTTCAAAAATATTAGATTGCGCTGAAATGGATATGATGACAAGACGCTTAAATGATCAAGAAGATATGAAATTTTATGAAACATGGAACAAAGTTTATATATGGATAGATAAGAAAAAATTATAGAAAATTAAGATATGTAAATAAATAAATGTGTGTAATTTTTCCCCCCGGTAAAACTAAGTTTTATTTTAGGTTACAATAGTATTAGATAAATTAAGTTTGTTTAAGAATTATATTAGAATTAGTTTATATATAAAGAAGTATTATGGGAAGAATTTTGTTTTATTTTAGTATTAGACTAAATACGAAACATTTTAATGAAATTTTTTTAAAAAATTAATTACTTTTTAATATTCAAATATGTATTCAACTATGTATTCTTTTTCTGTATTTGAATTTATACTTTTGAGATAAGCGGGGAAAATGCATCCTCACCTTTTATGTTTAATGTATGTACGTCTGTTTGTCTATTTTACGAAAATTAATAAAAAAATTGAAAAATAAATAAATAATGGTGGACAACATCAGCTATCCACCAAGGCACCTGCTTCAAGGAACAGATGTGCATCACTGTGACAACCGAAGCGAGCCTCTTAGGCTGGGGGGCACACACGGCACACCAAATAGCCCAGGGCAGCTGGACTCCAGAAGAGCTTGTCAACAACAGCATCAACTTCTTGGAGTTAAGGGCGGTATCGCTAGCCCTACGCCAGTTCCTTCCCTGGGTGGCAGGCCGCCCAGATCTCATCCTCACAGACAATGTGGCCACCCGGGCATATATAAACCTAGCCCTCACAACATCTGCTTGAAGATCAATTCCATGAAATTCAGGACCTTAAAAACGAAATGGATCAAATGCATTTTGAGATCAGCAACATCCAGAAAGGCATTCCGCAGTCCACCAAGCAAATCCTTCAGGAAAGTAACATACCAGGAGAGGAGAAAGTAGGAAGCTGCAACTAATCTCAGAAATTCTCTGGTTTCAATCTTTCCAGATTATCATTTTCTTTTGCACATCTCTTAGCTACCATAGAATGTCATTTTTCCCCCATTTACAAAACTGAAGTCAGTTAGTTGTTCTCATGCCCAGCCTCACTCGTACCAAATATGCTTAAAAAATACAATAGGGAAAACATTGAACCACAGTGAGGGTTTCTTTCCTGCTGCAAAAGGGTAAATTATAATTTCATACTGGGCACTAGTATTCCATGTTGCATCCAGTTTTGGTCGCCACAATATCAACAAAATGTTGAGAAACAAGGATGGTGCTAATTGGATATATCTACTCTAATGAAAAGAAGGATTAGGGATGACACGAAAGCAGTGTTCCAATATTTGAAGGACTGCAGAGAGCAGAGAGCATTAACCTGTTTTCCAAAGCACCTGAAGGCAAGACAAGAAACAATGGATGGAAACTAATCAAGGGAAAAAGCAACCAAGAACCAAGGAGAAATTTCCCAAGAGGGAGAACATTCAACCAGTGGAATAGTTTGGACAATCCTAGACCCATGGTGGTGAATCTATAGCATCATGCGAGAGGTGGCATGCAGAGCCCTCTGTGTGGGCACGTGCGTCATCACCCAAGCCTAGCTCCATCGCATTTCTTCATCAGTTTCATTTTCAGGGAAACAAAAGTTTGTGGGACTAAAAAAAAAATTCACTCAATCAATTCCAACTTCTCATGAAAGGAGAAGATCTCACAAAGTTGGAATTGCCAATGCATACTCGCAGAGCATCGCCACGGGCATCCAGCAGCAACCGCCTATGCCTACCAAGAGCCAGCAACCAGAGATATGGCCTATGGCTAATGCCCACTACACCTACCAGGACTTGCTGGGGTCTCAGCCCCTGTCACATGATGAGGGAAGTGAGGCAGAGGATGAGTTCTCTGAGGATTAAGAGACATTTGCTGAACAACCAGTTTTTACCGGCTTGTTTAAACCCGCACTGTTCAAAACCCTTTTGCACAAAGCAAAGACCACAGCTAGGCTGGGTTCCACTATCAAGCCTACCGACCCATCAGTAGAGCTGGACCCTACTGCAGGACTTTTTACTGAACCAGAAAAGCAATCCGACTTCATCACTTCGTCTTCAATTTTCATGGATAATATAAAACACCTGTGGGAGAACCCTACAGCGGCCCCAGGCCCTTCCTCCATCGAAAAGAAGTTCTATGGGTTTGGCCCAGACATTGAAGGATTGCTACAGTTCCCCCCTGTGGATCAACTGGTTGCCAATCTTGTTTCCAATTCTGTAGTCCCAGCAGACATGGAAGGTCTGAATCCCGATGACCGCAAAACGGAAACCCTCATCCGCAAGTCACATCAGTCAGCAGCATGGGCATTGCGGGCTGCCAATGCAGCTTCATTTTTTAAACGCACATCCATTGTTTGGATTAAAGAAATGCAATCCAGACTGGACCCAGAGGACGCTAGACTCCGTCAGAACTTAACTAAGCTTCTCACTACAGCAGAGTTTTCCGTGGACGCAACATTGAACTCCGCTAAGTTCGCGGCACGTTCCATGGTGACCACTATGTCCTCACGCCGCCTTCTCTGGCTCAAAAGCTGGCACGCCAATGCAAGATCTAAATGGTGTCTTGCGGCAGCTCCCTTCAGCGGGGAGAAACTATTTGGCGAGTCATTAGACTCAGTATTGGTTGAGGACAAAGACAAATGCAAGGTGCTCCCTAAGGCTTATAGGCGTGCTGATAGAAGACCAGCACCATATTCCCGCAGACAGACTTTTCGTTACAACACCACTACAGCCTCTCCCTTTGCGCAAGCCCAGAGAACCTATGGCCAAGGCTACTATCGAAAGGATAGACTGCCCTTCACAGACAGGAACGCGGGGGGGGGGGGGGTACCGTCCATACACTCAACCTAAACGCCCGTTTAGGGGTCCACCCTCCAGAAACTTTCGGAAATCCAAATGACTCATCCACAGATGCTCCCATTGGAGGAAAACTTCAAGGGTTCCTCACACAATGGGAAGAGACATCCTCAGATTGCTGGGCCATAAACACCATCCAATCAGGACTGCGTCTAGAATTCCTTGCCCTCCCGCCCAACCTGTTCTTCAGATGCCCCATCCCCGCCAACAGAGCGGAAAGGGACCTCCTCCAACAAGAAGTCCAACACCTGCTGGACATCGCGGCCATCTAATCGGTACCTCCGGACCAGGAGGGAAAGGGATTTTATTCACACATCTTCCTAGTGCCCAAATATTCATGGGGACTTCGTTTAATCCTCAATCTAAAGCAACTGAACATTTATGTAAAGTATCGCAGGTTCAAGATGCAGTCACTCAAATCCATCCTAGCCTGCATCTGTCAGCACAACCTCCTGACCTCCATAGACTTACAGGAGGCCTATTTACATGTACCAATCCACCCGGACCACAGGAGATACTTACGGTTTTACCTGGGAGGTGCCCACTTCCAATACCGGACCATGCCCTTCGGGCTATCCTCAGCACCCAGGACATTTACCAAGTTGCTAGATGTCGTAATGGCAGACTTACGCCTCCAGTCTATAAGACTCCAAGCCTACTTAGACAACATCATTATTCTATCCAGGTCACCCAAACAAGCACAGGTCGATCTATCCCACACTATCCGGTCCCTACAGGCCCATGGATTCTCAATAAATCTCGCGAAGAGTCACTTGACACCTACAACATCTCTTTGTCATCTCGGCACGATCATGTCTTCCTGTCACCAGACCGTCAAGCATCCCTACTAGAGGCAGTACAATCAGTACGTCACGACCACAAAGTACCACTCGCCTTACTATCCAGGCTACTGGGCATGTTTGTATCATGTATCGACGTGGTTCCCTGGGCAAGACTACACACACGACAACTACAATGGTTCCTCCTGCTATTTCAGAAGAACAAAACCAGTCACACCAGCAAGCTGATTCGATTACCACCCAGGGTCCGCCACTCCCTTTAATGGTGGACAACATCAGCTATCCACCAGGGCACCTGCTTCAAGGAACAGATGTGCATCACTGTGACAACCGAAGCGAGCCTCTCAGGCTGGGGGGCACACACGGCACACGAAATAGCCCAGGGCAGCTGGACTCTGGAAGAGCTTGTCAACAACAGCATCAACTTCTTGGAGTTAAGGGCGTTATCGCTAGCCCTACGCCAGTTCCTTCCCCAGGTGGCAGGCCGCCCAGTCCTCATCCTCACAGGCAATGTGGCCACCCGGGCATATATAAACCATCAAGGAGGCACAAAATCACAATGCCTCATGAAGGAAACAGAGACACTGGTTTCCTGGGCGGAACAACACCTGCAGTCCTTGAGGGCGGAGGACATAGCAGGGACTTTAAACACACGCGGATTGGTTGAGTCGGGCAACATTAGATCCGGTGGAATGGTGGCTGGTCCCGAACATATTCCAGGACATCTGACTACGGGTCGGCATGCCACAGGTGGATCTGTTTGCCACCCAGGACAATGCACAGCTCCCCCGCTTCTTCCCATGCTTCCCGTCCACAGGAGTGGAAACCGTCAATGACCTACGCTCCCCCTGGCCGGAAGGGCTTCTTTATGCCTTTCCCCCGACGGCACTCATCCCAAGGGTAGTGAACAAACTGTTGGCGGAAAGGGCGGAGATTCGGCTGGTAGCGCCACACTGGGCACGCCGCCCGTGTTTCTCAGACTTACAAGATCTATCGGTCTCCAGACTATGGCGGATTCCGGACAGTCAGGTATCCCTCACCCAGGGGTCAGTTCACTACCCAGACCCTCAATGGTGGCACCTCACCGTCTAGCACTTGAGGGGTGCCGATTGAGATCACTCTCCCTACCTGATAATGTAATAGGAACTATCCAGGCGGCCCGGCGGTCTTCAACGACCAGGATTTACGACTCTACTTGGTCAGCATATTACCTTCTGTACTTTAAAGAATCTGGACCCATTGCAAGAGTCCTTAGAACAGATCTTGTCCTTCCTCCAGGCAGGGTTCGAAAAAGGACTAGCACCGAACACCCTCCGCCGGCAAGTAGCAGCATTGTCCACAGTACTTCGCCTAGAGAATTTGAGGTCACTATATCACCACCCCTACATTCGAGACTTCCTCCACGGTGCTACTAACATCAAACTACAGGTGGTGCACAGGTATCCCACCTGGGACCTCCCACTGGTCCTTCGGGCATTAACTGGCCCGCCCTTTGAACCAATGCGCTCAGTTCCACTTCGCATACTCTCATTTAAGACCGCTCTTCTGGTAGCAATTACTTCATCAGAAGGGTGTCGGAATTATCAGCCTTCTCGGTACTGCAGGATTTATGCATTTTCCATCAAGATAGAGTGGTCCTGCGACTGGACCAGGCGTTTCTACCGAAGGTCAACACACCATTTCACGGGATTTCTGCGCCCAAGCCGCTCATCCTCAGGAACACTGCTGGCATAAACTAGATGTCCGGCGAGCCCTCAAACTGTACATTCGTAGGACACAACCGATTAGAAAATCTGAAGACTTGTTCGTCTCCTTCCTCCTGGCCACTCAGGGACTCAAGGTCTCCTCCCAAACAATTGGACGATGGATAAGATCTTGCATAGCGGAAGCATATATTGCACGGTCCCAGCAGGTACCACAAGGGATTACAGCGCACTCCACCAGAAGTGCGGCCACATCCGCCGCCTGGAACACACAGGCATCAGTGGAGGATATTTGTCGCGCAGCCACGTGGTCGTCCCCAACAACGTTCATTAGACATTACCGCCTCAATGTCTTTGCCTCTGCGGAAGCAGCTTTTGGCAGGAGAATTCTTCAATGAGTGTGTGCCGCTTCTGCTCCCCTGACCAGGCCTAATCCCTCCCTGTCTCCTTAGCTTGGGTATATCCCACGTTGGACTCTCCTAAGCAGCGCATTGGAGAAGAGCCGTTGTACTTACCTGAACGGTCTTCTCAATGCGCTGTGTGGAGAGTCCAAAACCCACCCGGCCTTGTTCTTGCCCAGGGTCGCAGTTCCTTTTTATAGTTCTGGTTTTTTCCTGTAACAAATAAAGTTTTTTTATATAAAGAATATATGTCTATGACTTCGTTTTAAAACTGAACCCTCTGGGGCAAGCAGGGGGCGGGACAGAATTAATTATTTAAATTCAAACTCAGTCCCTACCAATAAAACTAGAGTATAACCCACGTTGGACTTTCCACGAAGCGCATTGAGAAGACCATTCAGATAAGTACAACAGCTCTTTTCCTGTAGAGCTGCCTGCGTTGGGGTGCCATGCCTCCCTGCCAGCCAGCTGAACTTCGGTGCACTGCTCCTAGGCTCATCAGCCTCCAGATTCCCACCACCCAGCACCAGTTTTGGAGGGGTGGGGTGGAGAAACAGATGAAGGCAATGAGAGAGAGAGGGAGGGAAGGAGAGAGAGAAACAGAGGGATGGAAACAGGGTGAGAAAGAGAGAAGCAAAGGCAGAGAGAGAGAGAGGGAGGGAAAGAGGAAGAGAAAGAAAAAGGCAGAGAGGAAGGGAAAGGGGAAGAGAGGCAAGGAAAGAGAGAGAGAAACAGAAAGGGAAGGAGAAAAAGAGAAATGATATTACAAAAGTTTTTATTGTTATTGAGCATAATATTTCAAAAGCAGAAAAAATGAAGGGGCATAAAAGTGCATTTATCACATTTTTCATAGAACAATTAGCTAAACTCTGCCTTTATCATTATTTTAGGTAGTAAAACCTCAGTATTCAGGTTAAATTGCCTTGTTGGCACTTTGCGACACGTAAGTGGGTTTTGGCTTGCAGTCTCTAAAAGGTTCGCCACCACTGCCCTAGTCATAGGTTTCCCACTGCTCATGATAGAGATGCTTATAATAAAAGGTGTTCTAGTATGTTTTAAGTCTTTATGGTGAAGACAAAACAATTACTCCTTTTGGAGAGTTGAGTGGTATAGAAATTAAATAAAATAGTAAATTATGGGATTACCCTTTACCAAAAGTTTAAAGGAAATTTGTACATCTCCAACCTGCTACATGAGATAGTCTGTCTGGATTGTTTGATGAGTCTAAGAATTATTAAATCACCTCTCCTTTCTACATACTTTTCTTCTCCACAGAAGTTCCAGCCTTTATGTCTAAAAAGCATGAGTATTGCATAGAGATTTCTGCACTGATATAAATGTTCGTCTTTTGACATTAGCCCCCAAATGCCTGTGTCCCAGGGCTGGCTATAGTGTATGCTTCATAGGCATCATCTTTTCACATACCTAAATGACATATGAAAACATCTTAATGCTATCTAAAAGAATCGTGGCACACACTGTTTTAAGCACCAGCAACTATTCCTCCTTAGCTAAAATCTGATAGAAAAATATTATTAGATACCAGTTAATATTCCTTTATGGGCTATTCATTTGGGCACATTTATTTCCTGTCTTTACTCAGCAAACTTGAGAAACAAACCATTTGCCGAATTGGCAAATTTTGGCTTTTTTGACATGATGCTTTATTGTCCATATTTGTGTATCTGTTGCTAACAGTTGGAATTAAGTCTATGGTTATATTTATAATTTACGATGTCTAACGTATGTAACTGATATTTGTATTAAACATTTCCCTGGTGCATTTTTCTTATCCTTTGCAGGAAATGATTGATATGCTCAATTTGGCTTTTAAGAAGATTTTTGAAGACGATATACAGAAGGCTGACTGGGCTCAAAAGTCAATGTCCTGAAAGATGGAGTGGCTTTGGGTTTGCAACTCACAGCCAGGAGTGCCTTTGCATAAACTGCGAGTTGTGCAGTAGTTATACCCAGTTCTGGATCTTGAGAACCTGGTTGCCCTTGAGAAGTATCTGAAAGCTTCGGTTGATTTAAATGTTTAATGCGCATCACATTTAAATCCCTGAACTGAAGCT
Organism: Erythrolamprus reginae; assembly: GCF_031021105.1. NCBI lineage: Eukaryota > Metazoa > Chordata > Lepidosauria > Squamata > Dipsadidae > Erythrolamprus > Erythrolamprus reginae. Next base: position 252,529,809 of record NC_091951.1, read on the forward strand.
TGGGGGGGGGGGGGGATAAGAAAGTGATTTGAAATCATATCTGACAGATTTTTCTCTTTCTACACTAAACTCTACAAAAGATGAATTACTATTGGATAATTACAGTATATATGAGTGAATTTAATTTCTGATGAAAAGTTTCTTTATATTTTATTCTGTACTTATTCTAGCCTTTATAAAAGTATCATCTATCTACATGGAGACTACGCAGGAACTAATATTGGGGCTACCTTTGAAAAGTGTTCAGAAACTTCAGATCGTGCAGAATGCAGCTGCGAGAGCAGTCATGGGCTTACCTAGGTATGCCCATGTTTCACCATCACTCCGCAGTCTGCATTGGCTGCCGATCAGTTTCCGGTCACAATTCAAAGTGTTGGTTATGACCTATAAAGCCCTTCATGGCACTGGACCAGAATATCTCCGAGACCGCCTCCTGCCGCACGAATCCCAGCGACCGATTAGGTCCCACAGAGTGGGCCTTCTCCGGGTCCCGTCAACTAAACAATGTCGGTTGGCGGGCCCCAGGGGAAGAGCCTTCTCTGTGGCGGCACCGGCCCTCTGGAACCAACTCCCCCCGGAGATTAGAACTGCCCCTACTCTTCCTGCCTTCCGTAAACTCCTTAAAACCCACCTTTGCCATCAGGCATGGGGGAACTGAAACATCTCCACCTGGGCATGTTTAATTTATACATGGTATGCTTGTGTGTGTGTCTGGTAGTATATGGGGTTTTTAAAATTTTCAAATATTTTAAATTTAGTTGGATTATTTATGATTTGTTCCACGTGTTGTGAGCTGCCCCAAGTCTTCGGAGAGGGGCGGCATACAAATCCAAATAATAAATAAATAAATAAATAAATAAATAAATAAATAAATAAATAAATAAATAAATAAATAAATAAATAAATAAATATTGGGAAATTACATGTGAATGAATGTAATTTCTGATAAGAAATCTCTTTATATTTTACTCTACTCATTCTAGACTTTAAAAAACATCTGTCATAAGAAAATACATCTAAATGTTCACTAGAAATAGAAAACAACTTGAGGTTACATAATCATCTGTCTGTCTATCTAGGAGCCACGATTGATAAAGACAGGACATCTAAGTCTTTCGATTTTTTGCACCAGGAAAACTGTTGGTTTCCATTTATCTCTTCAGCCAACCCCCCTGAAACTATTTTACAGGTGCAGTATATCTATGATTGCTATTAGTTAATTCAGAAGAATAGTATAATTTCTCAGCTAAAAAAATAGTACTGCCCCAAGTCCAGTTTCTATCACATAACTATATACATGTCATTATTTTCTTCTGGATGTTTTCTTTAACTTCTCAATCTAGCCTACACTATAGCCCTTGGATTTCCTAGAGATCTTGTATTCCAGATCGAAATGTTGATAAAATCTGACTTCATTTAATTTTAAGGAAAGCTCAGTGCTTTCCTTAAAATTAAAGGAGGCACATATTTGTGAATGGCTCTGCAAACTTTTTCTGCAGTTCTTCACGGCCTATTTTGTTCTGACTTGAAAATCTAACTGTTGAGTATGTATAAAGCTATGTAAATAGTTGAATTTTGTTAGACGCCTCTGATTGGCTAAGACGCTGACAGTTGGGTTTCGGCGGGAAGTCTAAAAGTATAAAAGGAGCGTCTGGTGCTGTGTAAAGCCAGACGCGTTCCTTGCTGAAGTCACTTTCCGAATAGAGCTGAATAAAGGAACCGTTTAAACTCGAGCTGCCTCAGACTTTTCACTGGCGACGTCGGACGATCGAACCTGAGATCTCCACCATGGACAACCTACCTGTCGGAAGAGCTCCTGACTTCTTCGACCCAGAAAAATCTACTTGGGATAACTACATCTCAAAATTCGACATATTCCTAAAAGCTGCGGGCATGAAGGACACCGACAGCGACATGAAGAGAGCAATATTCCTGAATTATTGCGGCTCAGAGATATACGATCTTGCCCAGACTCTGACAGACCCGTTGCCGGCGAACTCCGTGACTTGGGACGCCTTGAAAACCAAGCTCGCTGCCCACTTCCAACCTACAAAGCTGGCCATCGTTTTCTGGCATGAATTCTCCAGAATGAGCCAGCTCAACACCGAATCTATCAACCAATACGCCACCCGTCTTCGCACCGTCTTGTCAAAGTGCAAATTTGACAACCCAGAAGCCCAGCTCTTTGACGCCTTGATCTTCGGCATGAGAAATGCAGCCGTAAGAAATAAGCTCCTAACAGAAGATGAGCCTTCCCTGCAAACCGTAATCAAGATGGCTCAAACAGCTGAAATCTCTGAAGCTGCCGCCAAAGAACTCAAGCAAAATGACAAGAAGGAAGTCATCGCGAAGATCGACACTCAACCTTTCCAATCCGAGTCATCAGACGAGCAAAGTCTACCAGCCAACAGTGAAGACAACTGTTTCCTGCTCAAACATGACACTGCGAGGCCACCGAGACAACCTCGTCCCATCTTTCCCTGCTCTGGCTGCCGAGGAACCATCCGTGCCTGAAATGCCCTTTCCGGGATTCCATTTGCCGCCGATGCGACCGACGAGGGCACATCGCAGAAGCCTGAAGAGCCCCCATGCCAGAAGACTCCTTCTCTGCCCAGCGTCCTCCTCGTCCTCAGGGTCAGCCTGACCAGCCGCGCAACAACAGCAATCATCGTTTTCCAGGACGCAGAAACAACGCAAACACCAACCGAGACTACGCACGAGGTAACTCTGATCATTCAATTAATAGCACGGTAACTAAAGGCTCGAACAAAATTGTGATTTCACTGCTCCTTAACAAGAAGCCATGCCAGATGGAACTAGACACGGGGTCTAGATTTACCATCATGCCTTGGGAAAAACTAAAGTTATATATGCCTCATCTTACCCAGGCTGCTTTAAAGCCAACTGCTCTAGTAATTAAGGATTTTCAAGGGGGAATTATTCCTGTTATGGGAAAAATTGATGTACCTATACTGTTTAAAACTGTTAACTGTATGCTACCATTGATTGTGGTGTCGGGAGCCAGGCACTCCCTTTTGGGGTTACAGTGGATGGCTCCCCTTGGGATTGTAATTACTGGTATTCATAATGTGAGTGACCAAGGGATTCCTAACTTCCTACAAGAATTTCCTGATGTATTCAGCTCCACCTTGGGCTCTTACAATGGCCCACCTATATCTTTTTCCTTAGACCCCAAAGTTCCCCCTGTACGGCTTAAACCTCGTAGAGTTCCCCTACCACTACTTCCAAAACTAGACCAACAACTGGATAAACTAATAGGACAGGGCATCTTGGTCCCTGTTGACCAGGCTCCATGGGAAACCCCCATAGTTACCCCTTTAAAACCTGATGGCTCATTAAGAGTTTGTGCTGACTATAAGTCCACTCTTAATAAAGCCCTACAACACCACCCTTACCCTATTCCAGTGGTCCAACAATTGCTTCATTCCCTGGGGGAAGGGAAAGTATTTGCTAAAATCGATTTGGCGCAGGCTTTCAGCAATTGCCAGTCGATGAACCAACCGCCCTCGCACAAACAATAGTCACACACAGGGGTGCATTTAAATGCACAAGGTTGCAGTTCGGAGTGAGCGTAGCCCCGGGAATCTTCCAGAGTTTAATGGAGAGGCTACTAGCAGGAATAAAAGGCGCAATACCATATTTTGACGACATCTTAATTTCAGGGGAATGTCAACTACAAATAAACCAGAGAATTAGGGAGGTTTTAAAACGACTACAGCAAAAGGGTCTTAGAATCAGGGCAGATAAATGTGTATGGGGTACCCACAGTGTGGAGTTTTTAGGTTATAGAATTGATGGAGAAGGCATCCATCCAACACCTGAGAAGATAAAGGCCATTAGAGAAGCCCCAGAGCCACAGAACAAAACTGAATTACAGGCATTTTTGGGCCTTCTAAATTTCTATTCTGTTTTCTTAAAACAGAAAGCAACAGCAGCCGAGCCTCTCCACAAATTGCTACAGAAGGGAACACCTTGGACCTGGGGGAAAACTGAGAGCGAAGCTTTTGCACAAATAAAAAACCTTTTAACATCAAACAGTGTAGTGGTCCAATATAGCACCTTGCTACCAGTAAGATTAACGTGCGATGCCTCACCGTATGGTGTGGGTGCTGTTTTGGCACATGTTTTGCCAAATGACACGGAAGCCCCGATAGCTTATTTCTCTAGAACATTGTCTAGCGCAGAGCGCAACTATAGCCAATTAGACAAGGAAGCTTTAGCCCTAGTAGCTAGGGTTAAGAAATTCCACAATTATATTTTTGGCTGCAAATTTGAGTTAATAACAGACCATAAACCTTTATTAGGACTTTTAGCACCAAATAAACCCACACCTCCATTTATGTCACCACGCCTAATAAGATGGGCTATATTTTTAGCAGGTTATAATTATGAACTTAAACATAAGGGAGGAAAAGAAATTAATCACGCAGATGGGCTGAGTAGATGCCCCATGACCATAGCAGTAGAGGACCCAGCCCCAGCTGGAGATGTATTAATCTTAGATTTAGTAGAGAACCCAATAACAACCGCTAGAGAGGTAGCTGATCACACAAGACAAGACCCAGAGTTACAGAAAGTAGTCAACTGTGTATTAAAGGGATGGCCTAACGAAAACCAGGGGGATTGTTTAAAAGAGTTCAGAAACAAAAGGCTAGAACTGTCTTATCTTAAAGGGTGCCTTTTGTGGGGAGACAGGATCATAATTCCCTCCAGCTTAAGGAACAAAGTCTTAAAATTATTGCATATGGGGCACCCTGGTATTGTGCGAATGAAAAGCTTGGCCAGAGGACATTTATGGTGGCCAGGGATTGATGCAGAGATTGAAAAATAGGTAGCCACTTGTGATTCATGTCAAGAGTCTAGGCCAACCCCCCCCTAGAACCACACCAATGGAATGGGAACAACCAAAGGGACCATGGTCAAGGATTCATATTGATTTTGCAGGCCCAATTGGGCCACAGTACTTTTTAGTAATTGTGGATGCTTATTCTAAATGGGTAGAAATTATTGCCATGAGCAACATCACCACTAGTGCCACCATTAAAGCCCTGCGCCGTCTTTTTGCCACACATGGCTGCCCTGACATATTGGTGTCAGATAATGGTACCCAGTTAACTGCCAGACAAATAGAATTATTTTTAGATCAATTAGGCATCAGACACGCCCTCATCTCACCTTACTCCCCTTGGGCTAATGGGTTGGCAGAGAGGTTCGTGCGTGTGGCCAAAGAAGCCTTACGCAGGTCAGGACCAGGTGAGGTGCAAGAACACCTTGACCAATTCTTATTAACCCAGCACATCACCCAAAATGCTACCACTCAAAAAAGCCCTGCTGAACTTTTGATGAGAAGAAAACTGAGGACCCCAATAGATAGACTCCATCCTATGTATTGTGAAAGCAAAAATGATGTTGTAAATCCAGAAAGAAATTTGTATTTAGGTCAAAATGTGTTTGCAAAGAACTTTGATGGTGGACTTAATTGGTTAAAAGGGACAATATTACAACAAACCGCGCCAAAGACATACTATGTGCGTTTAGACGATGGCCGAGTGTGGAAAAGGCACATCGACCACCTACGAAGGCGCCAAGAGTCCACACCTGTACCAAACGCCACCACAGCCCGAAACACTAACTTGGATATTCACCCTCGCTTTCTACAGAGGACTTCAACGGACGGACTATACAACAAAATTTAATGGACACGCAAATCTACTCACCAATTCCACGATCTTCCTCCAGGGATGTCGAGCCAGCATCCTCGGGGGGCGGCGTTGTGCCCGCGGACACTACACTGGGGGCCTTTCCGCAACCAAGGCCCTGGACTTCCAGTGGAGACGCTAGCGAGCCGACCTCCTCTTCGGCCAATTGCCAAGGCTCAAATGATCTGCGCAGGTCCGAAAGGATTGCACACAGACTGAGCCGATTGGATGATTTTATCACCTGGCTTTCTTTGTAAAACTGTTTTTTTCTAAACTAAGGAGGGAGGGGTGTTGAGTATGTATAAAGCAATGTAAATAGTTGAATTTTGTTAGACGCCTCTGATTGGCTAAGACTCTGACAGTTAGGTTTCGGCGGGAAGTCTAAAAGTATAAAAGGAGCGTCTGGTGCTGTGTAAAGCCAGACGCGTTCCTTGCTGAAGTCACTTTCCGAATAGAGCTGAATAAAGGAACCGTTTAAACTCAAGCTCCTCAGACTTTTCACTAACTGTTGCGTTTAATTGCATTAAACTAAGGCAGAGTTCAGAAGTTACAATAATATGATTTCGGTTGGTTTAGAGCAGGGAGAGGGAGGGTGAAGGACTACCACATTTTTTACTACCACACTGTGGGCATGGTTTATGCAGGACGCGCTACATTTTCTTTCAACATCTTTCAGTGCAAATTGGGTGCTCTAGGGTGGAGTTCCAATTTCACTACTCCACTGCATTCTCTCCCATCCGGGCAGTAGCCAACCCTGGAGAGGGATGCACAAAACACTCCAGCTCAAAAACAGAATATTCCAGAGAAGAACAAAATCTTCTCCTTTGTATGTTGTTTCTGAATGTATATCTGGAATAGTTTGTGAAGTTCTGAGTTGCTGTATTTAAGAAGATTTTAAATGATGACAAAAGCTGTGATGACGCAGTAGTTAGAATGCAGGATTGCAGGGTAACTGCTCACTGCAAGAAATTCAATCCTGACCACTTTAAAGTTGAGTCAGTTTTCCTTCTTTCTGAAGTCGGTAAAATTGGGGGCTGCTAATGTTGTAAACATCTCAGAGAGTGCTGTAAAGCACGGTGGAATGGTATATAAATCTAAGTACTATTACTATTGCTATAGTGTAGACTGTTTCTCCTTATTTATGCTTTCTGGACGTTGGAAAGCAAAAGAAGAATTCTCTCCCATTTCTATAGAAGTCTTCATTATTGGGCTTCAGAATGGAAGAAAATGGCCCCTTGTATATTGCTGAAGCATTGGCTGCTGGTGATAAATGCTTGGTGATAAATACACACACACACACAGTACAAAAAGATAAAGGGAACACAATATAACTCCAAGTAAATCAAACGTCTGTGTAATCAAACTCTCCACTTGGGAAGCAACACTGATTGACAATCAATTTCACATGCTGCTGCGCACATTCAACTTTGTACAGAACAAACTATTCAATGAGAATATTTAATTCATTCAGATCTAGGATGTGTTATTTGAGTGTTCCCTTTATTTTTTTTTTGAGCAATACGCACACACACACACACACACAATAAGTTTATTAGTGAGGAGTATGCATAAGCACACTATTGTGCCTACCATCCCAGCCTTATTGTCCTATTTGCCTGTACCTACTTTACTTATGTTTGTGTTTATATCAATACCTGCTATTATTTACACGTTTTGATAAACAAACACATAAATTTAAAAAATAAAATAAATCTGCCAACCTTCTGGGAATATTTCTTTAATCTCATCCATCCCCTTTCTCTGTTCTTTTCACCTTGTACTCTCCTCACTTTATGTAATCCTTTTTCCCAGTTCGTCATCCATTCCCTTCATTTCTAGAGGGATAAAAATAAAAATGTTGGAGATCCTGGTCCTTTCTTGCCCATCCTCTTCACTACTCCCCTCAATGAGATTAAAAGGCAGATAGACAGAAAGAGAATGAGAAAGAGGGAATGCCTCATTTACAACGGAGGAATGAGGGAAGAATGACATTTTCCTGGTTTCAAATGATTGGAAAATTTACACTAGTTGGAATATTATTCTGGTTTAATTACAAAACTCTATTTACCCACTAATAGTTTACTTTGCTGGTGTATCTGACCTCTTAATAAGCCAGAGAAAACACAGATTAGAGGTCAGAAGTACCGTATTTTTTGCTCCATAAGACACAGTTTTTTTCCTCCCAAAGTAGGATGAAAAATCAGCCCCGTCTTATGGAGCGAAGATGCAGGCAGGGAGGGGGGGGAAGCGCTGGAGCAGAGGGGGGGCGGCGATATACTCACCAAAAGTGTCCCGGACAGCCTCTGTCTCGCTTCGCCGTCCAGGGGAGGTCTTCATCTGGAGACCGCCGCCTCTGTCGCCGCCTCTCCTCTTCTCTGGTCCGTTGCGGCGGCGGAGGGCGGACTGGATGGAGAGGACGGGGGGATGTGACGCAAGCGCCATGTCACGTATGGCGCCGGCGCATGCGCAGTACGGCGCTTCTAGTCCAACTACACTTCCCATCATGCCTGACCAGCTTTTTTCTGTGCAGGCATGACGGGAATTGTAGTTTTGCACCTTGTATACCGGTACATGTGGATGAAGAGAGAAGAGAGTGAACAGTAAAGTGTAAAAAAAAAAAAAAAAAGGTAAAACACAACATGAATTGTCTGAACTGTCACTACACAGAATCACTCAGTGACAGTTTAACACATTCATGTACATGTATGTGGGGCTGTGCAACTTTAGGGCAACCCCACATACATGTACATGTAGTGTCCCGTACAGCAACCAGCCCCCCCATATTCGAACCCATACAGTAGCCAGCCCCCCACAATAGTGTCCTATACAGTACCCAACCCCCATATTAGTGTCTCATACAGTAGCCAGCCCCTCACAAGTGTCTCATACAGTAGCCAGCCCCCCACAAGTGTCTCATATAGTAACCAGCCCCCATATTAGTGTCCCATACAGTAGCCAGCCCCCCACAAGTGTCTCATACAGTAGCCAGCCCCCCACAAGTGTCTCATATAGTAACCAGCCCCCATATTAGTGTCCCATACAGTACCCAGCCCGCCACAAGTGTCTCATACAGTAGCCAGCCCCCCACAAGTGTCTCATATAGTAACCAGCCCCCATATTAGTGTCCCATACAGTAGCCAGCCCCCCACAAGTGTCTCATATAGTAACCAGCCCCCATATTAGTGTCCCATACAGTAGCCAGCCCCCCACAAGTGTCTCATACAGTAGCCAGCCCCCCACAAGTGTCTCATATAGTAACCAGCCCCCATATTAGTGTCCCATACAGTACCCAGCCCCCCACAAGTGTCTCATACAGTAGCCAGCCCCCCAGAAGTGTCTCATATAGTAACCAGCCTCCATATTAGTGTCCCATACAGTACCCAGCCCCCACAATAGTGCCTTGGGCAGATGGCAGCTCTTGATGACAGTTCTTTCATTACATTTTTGTTGTAGAACACTACCATAGTCTCCTGCTGCATCCAATTTTACAAAGATGTCAAAGCAGAAAAGGCTAAGCTATAAAATCCCATTTAAACTGGAGGTAGTAAAATACACCAAAGAACATGGAAACAGGGCAGCTGAAAGACAGTTTGGGCCACCTCCAACTGAAAAAATGATACGGGAATGGAGGAAACAGGAGGAAGCACTGCAAAAAGCAGATAAAAGCAAACACACTTTTCGTGGGCATACTGCAAAATGGCCACAGATAGATGTGGAAATGAAAGAGTGGATCATACATCACAGGAACAATGGATTATCAGTCTCCACGAAAATGATAAGATATGAAGCCAAGCGTCTTGCTGCAGAGAAAGGCATTGACGACTTTACTGGATCAGCATCATGGTGCTACAGGTTCATGAGAAGATCTGGCCTTGCTATGCGCACCAAAACTAGAATTGCGCAAAAAATGCCTAAAGAATATGAATCCAAGATTCTGTCTTTCCATAAATTTGTTATTGATGCAAGAAAGAAAAATGGCTTTGAAATAGGGCAGATTGGAAATATGGATGAAATCCCATTAACCTTTGATGTTCCATCAAACAGGACTGTTGATGTGAAAGGTGCAAAAACCGTAACTGTGAAGACCTCAGGACATGAGAAAACTCATTATACTGTTGTGTTGTCCTGCTGCGCGGATGGCACCAAGTTGCCTCCAATGATAATTTTCAAAAGAAAAACCATGCCGAAAGAGGTGATCCCACGTGGAGTTATTGTCCATGTTCATGAGAAAGGATGGATGGATGAAGGTGGAATGAAAATATGGATAGAAAAAGTGTGGTCCAAACGCCCTGGAGGGCTTCTGAAGAAACCTGCCCTACTAGTACTTGACCAGTTTAGGGCACATATCAGTGACAACACAAAAAAAATCTTTAAATTAGCAAAGACCCATCTAGCTGTCATTCCTGGGGGGCTTACTAGCCAGTTGCAACCTCTGGATGTTTCACTTAACAAGCCATTTAAAGTGTTCATGCGAGAGGAGTGGAACAAGTGGATGGCTGCTGGGAATCATGACCTGACACCCACTGGAAGAATGAAAAGGCCCACCATCACTCAAGTTTGTGAGTGGGTGAAAACGTCATGGCAAGCCGTGAAGGATGAAACGGTTGTAAGTTCCTTCAAGAAATGTGGCATCAGTAATGCCTTGGATGGTTCAGAGGATGATGTCCTTTATGAAGACCCTGACACCAGTGATAGTGAGCCACTGAGCATGACAAGTTCGGACAGTTGTGAGGAATTTTTGGGATTTCCCAATGACTAGAGACCTTATCTTTTACAGTAATGATGGTTCTTAATGCTGCTGTTGGCTATTGTTCATGTTAAGTTATTCTGTTATTGTAATAAATATTTTAGCCCACTTTTTGGCTCAAAATATTTTTTTTCTATTTTCCTCCTCTAAAATCTAGGTGCGTCTTATCAGCAGGTGCGTCTTATAGAGCGAAAAATACGGTAATTTTGTCACACATTAACAATAAAGTTCACCCTACTCCTGGAGAAACCCCAGTAATTATTGTACTCACACATCAAATCAATTTGCAAGACCTGAATTCATTTTTTTAATTGATTTTTAACAATTTTAAGATACCCACAACATAAAACAAGTGTATAGTGAAAAGTGCCCACCACCCGACAAGCATACATACCCCACCACCAAATTGGGGGTGTCTCTTGTATAAACCATTTTAACCCCAGAGCAATGCATCTATTTACATATTATAGAGTGATTCCAATTTTGAGCATTTTATTTATGTGAATGGTCTCCTGTTTGTAGCCGGATGTTTACCCTGGAAACTGCTGGGCATTCTTAGGATCTGAAGGCCAAGTAGTAATTAAGCTGCCTGAAAAAGTCCGACTCACAGCCGTTACAGTTCAGCACATCTCTAAAGCAATAGCTTTTTCGGAAGGAATCACAAGCGCCTTAAAAGATTTCTTGGTTTATGTGAGTACAATACTGTTTTAACTTATCGTATATCTTACCTCTAAGGTTCATTAAAAGAACTGCAATTTAGGAAGCACCAAGGCTACTATGCCCTTGATATTGAGCTGAAATAGGATATGGAGCCATTCTGTTATCGAGGTTAAGATGAAGGATTAGAAATCAGTGCTCCGAGTTCTATTTCTCCCTTTAGTATAAAAGCCAGCAGAATTTAGGCCAGTCATTCTCCCTCAGACCAATTCATCTCTCAAAATTCTTGGGGAAAAATGGGAGGTGGGAGCATTATGAACATATAGCAATGAGCTGCCAAAATGTTTACTGCCACACTGTGGGCATGGTTTATTTTGTGGGTGTGGCTTGCCTGCCATGTGACCAGGTGGGAGTAGCTTGACAATCATGTGACCACTCTCCGTAGCTCTATGCCCGTTTCATATAAAATAATTCCGCTCACCATTAAAAGGTTGCCTGCTTGTCAAGACTCAAAATTCTTTTTTGGGGGGTTTCTGCATTGACCTGACTTTGTTGGCCAAGAACTGCTTCCAGGTTGTCCTTCTGGGCTGCTGCAGCATTCAACTCTTCTACACTGATTCCCTCCTTTTAATTTTAGGGGCTAAATGATGAAACAAAAGAGGAGATCCTGCTGGGAACATTCATGTATGATACCGAGAAGGAATTAATTCAGACATTCCAGCTGAAGGTAAACTAGAAATGGGAGAAGTGGGGTAAAGGTAAAACTAAAGTAGGATAGAGTAAAACGGAAGGGGCTGTGTCAGAGGGAGTTGTTTTGAAAGAATCTCTCCAATTTCTGCCCCATCTACTAAAAATCAGACAACTTTTAATTCAGTACTTTAAGGAGTGGATTAGGCCAGAGCTGGAAAACCAGAGCTCCTCCTGAGGAAATATAGTTTGTGTTGTGTCTGTTTAGTAACAGCCGGCCGCTAGGAGTCTTGTGAGCCGGGGCTATCCAGGGTGCTGATTGGCGCGCGTCCCCTGGATACATAGTAAGCGGGAAGTTTCTCTAAGGTTAATTGGTTGCTGCCTCAAGCAGCTTGGTGTATAAAAGCCTCTGTAATGTTTTTGTCCTTAAGCCTGTACCTGCCAGCCTGGCATGAGTTCTGATTAAAGCATTCTGACTTACCCGAGGACTCACTTATTACACTGGCGACGAGAGGCGAACGTCCCATGCGGATTCTTACTAAGTATTATAACAGTAAGTGAGGATGTCGGTACAGCTGACCTTTCCCCCCTTCGACCCTCAAGGGGAGACGTGGGACTCATACGTGGCCCGCTTCGATTGTTTTTTAATTTCTAATGGCTATACCGAAATATCAGGGGATCGGAAGAGATCTTATTTCCTCGGGTTTTGTGGCCCAGAGATGTTTGAGACGGCGAGGGCTTTGTTCGCCCCGGTCTCAATACATGAGGTTCCGTGGCAGCAATTTCTGTCTACGCTGCAGGACCATTATGCCCCTGCCCCGTCCCGCTGTGCCCGGAGATACAAATTTTACCAGAGGAACCAGGGGGAAGGGGAATCAATCAATGATTTTGTCGCCGCTCTCCGCAGGGTGGCTTTATACTGTGAATTTACAGACCTAAACGACTACTTATTGGACAGATTGGTTTTTGGGGTGAGGGATGGACGCCTCAAGCGGCGTCTCCTGGCCACCCGAGACGTAATTTTCAAATGGCTCTGGCGGAAGCCCGCGCGTTCGAGCTGTCAACCTTGTCTCTCGCAGCCATGGACAGCTCCGTAAATGTCACCAGTAAAGGGCCGCCACTTCCAGATAAGCCCCCGGCTCTGGTAGAGAAGGAGGATTCCAATGCCGGGGAGGAGGAAGAGGTTTGCCGGCTGGCAGCTAACCGCAGCTGGGATCCGCCTGCTGCCCGTCCCCGTCCTCCGTTGTCTCCGTGTTGGGGCTGCGGGGGAAGCCATTTTAGATCAAATTGCCCATTTAGGGACACGGCTTGCAGGCGATGTGGTTCCCGGGGGCACATTGCGAGGGTCTGCCGTTCCCGCAGATCCCCACCAACCCCAAGGAGGGAGCAGAGGGAGTCCCAGAACTACAACTCTCGTTGGCAAAAGAAATATTCATCGAACCGCCGAGATGAATGTAATACCGTCTACAGTTTCCCGCGTCTAGCTACATCGTATGTCCGGAAGACGTCAAGCGGCACAGAAAAAATTTCTGTTGAAGTTCGCCTGGGGAACGCTTGGTGTTCGATGCAAGTAGACACTGGATCGGCACATTCTTTGGCTTCTTGGTCTACCTTGAAGCGCTGTTTTCCTAGGTTAAGCAAGAATCACCTACGGCCCTGCAGCTCAGTTCTCAAAGACTACCAAGGCTCCTTAATTCCAATTCTGGGGGAGGGTTGTTTTGCGGTCAAATTCAAGTCGTTTGTGGGCAAGTTGCCTTTAATAGTGGTGGATGGACCCTTCTCAAATCTTTTAGGGTTAAACTGGTTTGAATCGTTGGGGTTATCTGTCTCGGGGGTTAATGTGGTTTCAGCCTTTGATAAACTAGCTAAGGAGTTTCCCTCAGTTTTCAACGAAGGTTTGGGTTGTTACACGGGAAGCCCTATTTCGTTCAGTCTGGACCCCCTGGTACCGGCAGTGCGGTTGAAAGCCTGCAGGGTTCCAATTCCTCTCCGGCCAAAGGTGGACGCTGAACTGGACCGTCTGATCTCTCAAGGTGTGGTGGAACCGGTGGACCAAGCGGCGTGGGAGACCACATTGGTCATTGCCTTCAAAGGGGATGGGGGTATTAGATTATGCGGGGACTATAAATGTTCTGTAAACCGGGCTTTAGCCCACCACTCTTATCCTTTGCCCATGGTGCAGCAGCTGCTCCACACGCTGGGAAATGGCAAGGTCTTTGCGAGGCTTGACCTTTCCCAAGCATATCAGCAGCTCCCCGTGGACCCCCAGACCGCAGAAGCCCAGGCTATCATTACCCATAGGGGGGTTTTTAGATGTAATCGTCTACAGTTTGGGGTCTCCATTTTCCAAGGGTTAATGGAACGGTTATTGTATGGGCTCGAGGTGTGTTTGGCTTCGGGAGGCTGCTGGAAAGCCACCCGGCTGTTTTAAAAGGTGACCGCCGGACTGGGGGGCTTCCCAGCAACCTCCCGAACCCCGAACCCGGGTTCGGGGGGATGCTGGCATGCCCCCCAGGCCGGCTACGACCTTTTAAAACAACCGCGCCGCTTCCCATCTGTCTCCTGAAGCCGAACGCGGAAGTTCGGCTTTGCCGTTCGGCTTCAGGAGACAGATGGGAAGCGGCGTGGTTGTTTTAAAAGGTCGCAGCCGGCCTGGGGGGCTTCCCAGCACCCCCGCAAACCCGGGTTCGAGGTTCGGGGGGGTGCTGGGAAGCCCCCCAGGCCGGCTGCGACCTTTTAAAACAGCCGCGCCGCTTCCCATCTGTCTCCTGAAGCCAAACGCGGAAGTTCGGCTTTGCCGTTCGGCTTCAGGAGACAGATGGGAAGCGGCGCGGCTGTTTTAAAAGGTCGCAGCCGGCCTGGGGGGCTTCCCAGCACCCCCCGAACCCGGGTTCGGGGTTCGGGGGGGTGCTGGTTCGTAACTCGAAAAAAGTTCGTAAGAAGAGGCAAAAATTTTCTGAACCCCGGGTTCGTATCACGAGTTGTTCGTAAGACGAGGGGTTCGTATCTTGAGGTATCACTGTAGTTGTTAAAGTAATGTGTAGTTGTGAAACTAATGTGAGTAGCATGAGTAGATTCTGTGCAATCTCTCAAAAAGATGAGGTGACTGAAGGTGATCTCCCAATAAAATATTTCAGTTCAGATTACAGCATAGAGGCAAATGTACAGAGATATTAAAAGTTCAAATAAATTAGTCATATTTCCAACAAAAATTACCTTAATGTGGAAGACTAATAATACACACAATAAGTATCACTGTATCAAGAAATGGGGTAAATATCCATGTAGTTATAAAATTATGTCTTAATGAATCACTCTGTTGACTGAAAAATAATATGTATAAAGAAAAGCAGTGTCATGAAATGTTAAGGAGCTTTCAACTAAGGCTCACCCTCCATAGATTTGTACACACTGAACAACCTTTCAGCTTTAAATTTACAGGTAACTCGAAAAACATTTCAATAACAAAAATATACTTTCCACTCAGTTGATGAGCCTGGTGTAGTGTTGGCTATCTTGTTTAACATGTTCCAAGCCATGCAATCCTTCTATGGGTCAATAAATCCTTTTTAGGAAGAAAATTATTTGAAAAGATAAATATAAGGCCAATGATTCCAACAGGCAAATTAGTTGTTAAAGAAAGTTAGCTTACCAGAACCAGAAGAATTTGTCTGCTTTCACCTTAATTCCACATATCTTTTTCCTTTAGGGAAAATAAATCAGAAAAGGTTAGCATTGTAGCTATATGTGTCATACTCATGTGATGGGCATTGCCCAACCAGATGGCTGGGTTCCATAATGTGATAGGATAAAGGTGAAGCCAATAATCCAAGACTTAAAACTGTCCAGTTCATTCCTATTTATTCCAGGCTGTACATGTATTATAATGCTTTCACTTCTGGCCTGCTAAATTGCCTGAGACAATCATTTTAGCTCGACCTCCTTTACTTAGCCCTTTAAAAGAATCTTTCACACTCTCACTGGTACAAAGAAAAGGGTAATGAAACATCTGCAAGAAAGCAGAAAGTTCAGAGAATCCAAGGGCCCCTCAGAGCTGACTTCACGTTTCGGATAGGGACAGCTCAGGTATCCTGATATCATAATTAATACAGCCCAATAAGTGCAACACATAATTTTATATGTTTTGTGCCTATATTATATACAATTACTTTATTAGGAATCACTAATATTAAGATTAGGAATACTAATTATTAAGGGGCATGCATAAGCGCACCAGTGTGCCTACTGTCTCTGTCCCTAATGGTCCCTTTTATTCATATCCATTTCATGTATTCATAATTATGTTTTTATATCTGTTATCTAATACAGAGGTCTCCAACCTTGGCAACTTTAAGCCTGGAAGACTTCAACTCCCAGAATTGCCCAGCCAGCAAAGCAAAGAAAAATTGCCCAGCCAGCAAAGCAACCTGGGCTGGGGAATTCTAGGAATTGAAGTCCGCCAGGCTTAAGGTTACGAAGGTTGGAGACCCCTGATCTAATGCATTCTTGATGAAATAAAAATAAATTAATTAATAACTCTTGCATATAGAAAAGGCATTCAAGGTAATCCTTTCTCCCAATCCTTTTGTAAGGCCCGGATATTTATATAATTATTACTATCCAAATAATTATCTTCAAAAGCAATAAGCGTTCAGAGCTAATTCTTCCTTTTTATATCAGAAACTTACTTTGTATTCACTGAGGATTCCTTTTCAACTGTCTCTTTAACTCTGTTTTCCTTTAATTGAGAACTTTGCATTTTTATTTTCAGTTCAACCACTTCAGTACTTATTCTCTAGATAGTTATTGGCTACCTATTTCTTCCTACCTTCTGCGCCCACTATTCCTACCCACTGAATTCTTTGCTCCATGACATTTACAGATGGGTATGCTGTAAAGACATGCACAAAGACCGCCAAACATAGGTTTCAGATTCCAACATTGATTTGCTCCTTTATTGATTATAATTCCCACGTTCCCATTGTTACAAGGAACCCCATATGAGTGTTACAGTTTTATTCATAATTCAAATGGTTGGGGTTTTTTGCCAGTTTCTGTCATTTTTTGGTTGGTGTCAGTAAAAAAAAAAAAGTCCAATCAAATGAATGGATTTGTTTAATGACCATCATTTTCAGAAATTACAAATTGAATTTACAAATACATGCACAAACAATCCTTCTCTTTAAAATCTGGCCTGGTTTAGACAACAAGGATAGGAAGAGAAGAAAAAAGAAAAACACAAAACTGGAAATGTCAGGTTGCTCAGCACTTATCCAGTGAGGATGGTTTATTTATGCAGATGAAATTCATAATCAATGGAAAAACACAAAAGAGATTTTTGAAAAGCTTCCATCCTTCACCCATTTAATTACCGTATATACTCGAGTATGAGTCGATATTTTCAGCACAAAAATGTGCTGAAAAATCCAACCTCGACTTATACTGGAGTCACTGACTTTCACTGACCTGAAAACTGTCCCAAAGTTCCACAGTTCGGATGTGAAAGGCAGGGAGGAAAGAAACCTCATGGCTGGCAACAGGAGGGTTTTTTTCTTTCTTCTCTTGCTACTGCTGAGCTGCCTAATTGGTAGCAGGCTGAACCAATCACAGCTCCTTCTCTACACAGAAAGGGGGCACTGAGAGAGCTATCTGATTGGCAGCAAGCTGTACCAATCACAGCTCCTCCTCTACAGGAAGCACTGGGGGAAGGGGCGGGAGAGTTGAAGAGACTTTCAGAAGGAAGGAACCATGGATTTCTCTTCTCATCAACCAAGCAATGATATTTTACAAATAAATAAAATGTACAAGTAAAAAGTAAGTTACCCATTTAAATTTGATTAACAGGATAGGTTATTTTGTAAGAAATTGTTGCTTAAAGTGGGGATAACTCTGTGTAATTAAACTTTTTCTTCCAACTATACTTATCCTACCCAAGCAGATTGTTAATGCTGATAATACGAAGGTTAGGATAATATAATAGTATGAATTTTATCATTAATCATTTGTACTACATAATCAATATGAATAGATTTAACTTTTTAAAGAGTATGGTTTCTCCTTATGCAAGATAAATATCATGTAGAAGAAAGATTTTACAGTTAATGATTGAGTAACCCCCAATTGTTATTTACTGATCTATTGATGTAGTAATAATGATTTTAACTTATGAAATAGGTTTTAAATGGAAAATCTGAATATTTATCACATGGAAGTTTGATTTAAGCAATTGTTTTGAAAGAGTATATGAAATCCCAATTATTAAGAAAATTATAATGATATTGTAATGAAGATTAAGATAACAGATTTTAAGATTAAGATAACATTCCTAAAGATATTTTAAGAGGTTTTTGGAATTTAAAAAAAAGAAAGATTTTGGAAGGGGAGGAAGAAAGATGCAATAAATAAAAAGCATTTTGGAAGGAAAAAAGTTATATAATATAATAATAACAACAGGGTTGGAAAGGACCTTGGAGGTCTTCTGTTCTAACCCCTTGCCTAGGCAGGAAACCCTACACTACTTCAGACAAATGGGTATCCAACATCTTCTTAAAAACTTCCAGTGTTGGAGCATTCACAACTTTTGGTGGCAGGCTGTTCCACAGATTCATTGTTCCAACTGTCAGGAATTTTCTCCTTAGTTCTAAGTTGCTTCTCTCCTTGTTTAGTTTCCACCCATTGCTTCTTGTTCTGCCCTCTGGTGCTTTGGAGAATAGGTTGACTCTTTCTTCTTTGTGGCAAACTCTGAGATATTGGAAGAATGCTATCATGTCTCCCATGGTCCCTTTTTTCATTAAATTAGATATACCCAGTTCTTGCAACCGTTCTTCATATGTTTTTTTATTCTCCTACAAAAACAATTTTAAGAAGTTACAATAGAAGAATATTCCATTTTTATAAGTTACCAGTAGCCATTGTATTTTCCACCCTGGACTTATATTCGAGTCAATAAGTTTTCCCAGGTTTTTTGGCGAAAGTAGGTGCCTCGGCTTATAATCAGGTCGACTTATACTCGAGTATATACGGGTAGTTTCATGTTGTAAAAAAAATAAAAGGGTAGCCATCAAAGCATCTTTCTAGAGAACAAAGAAAGAAAGGAATAAGGAATAATTGGGTGTGAATGATTACTAAACATGAACTTACAGCCTTCATTATTACTTTCTAAAGACAGACCATATACTGGCCACAATTTCTTTAGCGGTTTTATCTTAAAATTTATATGTTGTTTGGAACATATAATTATTGCACCTATCCAAAGTATATATTTAACTAATAGTTAATTTTACATGTTTTAAGTTGATATTCATTTTTCACAAAAACGGGGTAATTTTACCTTCTAATTACCCCATTTGCAGCAACATGACTGGAGGGGGAATTCTGGGAGTTGAAGTCCACAAGTCTTAAAGCTGTCAAGTTTGAAGTTTGTAAAAGGGGTACATGTTTGTAAAAAGTATTCTACTACATTCTGCTGGTATTTTATTAAATAATATATTACTACACCATTTGATTCAGAATACTTTTTTTCTTGTTTTCCACCTCTAAAATCTAGGTGCGTCTTATACCCTGGTGTGTCTTATACTCCGAAAAATACAGTAATATTAAACAACACCTATATTCAAGAGTTGTTCCAAAGCATTTATTTACTACCCCATGCATTCAAGTGTTATATTTAATAATATCACCCAATTTCTTTCAAATTTCATGAGCAAATGTCACCTCTGAATTTTGTCACACATTGCCCTTCTCTATGTTAAATGAACTAATGTGTTTTCCGAAATGAAATCTGCAATATTTACTAATTTAAAATATCTGGCCCTTCGTTAATTCACCCAAGGCTAAGGAAGAACATATACTATACTCCATAGAAATCGTGCTACAGCATTTTATAACATTTGCTTATTATATATGAGTGCAATCTTAATTCTAGTAAAATATTTAAGGACAAGCATTTCATTATCTCTGTTCTCATTATACTTTCTAATGCCTCTTTATTAAGATACAGATTTCATTGCATTTAAAGTGCAATACCTACATTGCTTATTAGAACAATTTTTTTTCAAAGCCCATCATCCAAAGGCTGGGGCATCCCTGATTGCATTTTACTTTAAGCCCAATATTTGCCTTCAACACCAAGACCGAGATGCATCAAAAACAATATTCCACTTCTTCACCAATTCTATATTCAGCAGCTTATTTTTCAGGAAAAAAATGTACTTATGTTGCTATTGTTCAACATCTAGGACCATAGTACCAATATTACCAATTTACTACAGATTGCTAAAAGGTTTTTCATTGAGTCCTGCTTAGCATGACATTTAACCCTCAAAGTGAAGAATAGGTATTGCCCCACAAAGACTGTTCTAGCACTATACAATGTCACTGAACTACTAATATGGCAATATGAAACTGGCCTTTATTAGGGATATATTGCCTCAGCAATGGCTGGATGTTGTCCTAAGGCTGTGATGGTGAAGCATGCGGGGGATTTCTAGATTTTTAATTAGTTAATTGGATTAAGATATTGTGTATTGTATATTTTATATGTTGTGAGCCACCCAGAGTCCTCGAAGAGGGGCGGCACAGAAATCCTATTATTATTATTATTATTATTATTATTATTATTATTATTATTATTATTAATAATAATAATCTATGCTTGTAGTCAGTCTGTGCAATCTTTTTGTAGCATACTCAGCTGCTGCAAAAAGATCACACAGACTGACTACAAGCATAGACATGATGCTGTGGCACAGATGATCCACTGGAACCTGTGCCGGAACTACCATTTACCAGTGGCAAAGAACTAGTGGGATCATAAGCCCAAAAAAGTGGTCAAAAATGAGCAAGCAAAACTACTGTGGGACTTCCGACTTCAGACTGACCGAATTCTGAAGCATAACACACAAGACATCTTGATTGTAGAGAAAAAGAAAGTATGGATCATCGACATCGCAATCCCAGGGGACAGAAAATTGAGGAAAAGCAGCTAGAGAAATTAGTGAAATACGAAGATCTAAAAATCGAGCTGGCATAAGCCAGTGAAAGTGGTCCCAGTGGTACTTGGCACGCTGAGCGCAGTGCCAAAGGATCTCAGTGGACATTTGAAAACAATCGGAATTGACAAAATCTCCATCTGTCAATTGCAAAAGGCCACTTTACTGGGATCGGCAAACATAATTTGCTACTACATCACGCAGTCCGAGGTGCTTGGGAAGCGCCCGACTGGTGATGAAATACGAAATCCAGCATAGTGATCTCATTTGCTGTGTTGTATCGACATAATGATGATGATGATGATGATGATGATGATAATAATAATAATAATAATAATATCTGCCAGCACGCAAGCTGTTTCCCTACATCATGCATGTCCCTGCCAGCCACCTGATTTTTGGTTCATGCGGAGGCTCTGGGAAGGCATTTTCAGCCTCTAGTGGGGGTAGGGGAGGTGTCAAGGTTCCAAGTAACATCTGAACTAAATCAGAATCTGAGTCAAAGTACTCCTCAAAGTTCCAATTTATTTCCGAAGCCATCCTGGCACCCACACTGGGAAACCTGAATCTGAGTTTCCCACTCAGTTGAAAGTTCACATCCCTTGTTTCCCCCACCCACAAATTTGTCACATTGCCCACTCAGATTGTACCAGCGGGGCAAGTCCTTCCTCCGCTTCCGCCCAGGTGGGTGGGTATAGGATGGCCTTGAACCACTCGAAAGAATGCTTTGTGGTTGCATCTCTTCCCTCATGAAAATCACCCCTCCCAAGTTCCCATAAACATCAGGCAAGTGTGACAAGCTACTGATTTGTCACCAAATTCTGCACCCGCTTGACGGGTGTCAGAAAGCCTCTGGAGCCTGGAGATGGTGAAAAACAGGCCTACTGGGCCCACCAGAAGTTGGAAAATGGGACATTTTCAGCCTCTAGAAGGCCTTGAGGGCGGAGGAGGCTGTTTTCGCCCTCCCCATGCTCCAAGAAAGACTCTGGAGTCTGAGGAGGGCAAAAAGCAGAATTAAGCCCCCCCCCCCAAAAAAAGTTGGAAAACGGGGGAGGGGGACATGCATGCATGCATGGGGCAATGCGGACATCATGTGTGCATGTGCAGAGGGGTGCATGGTGCATGAGGGGCATTGAATTGTGGGTGTTGGCACACACACACTCTTTTGGCACCCAATGGGAAAAAGTTTTGCCATCACTGTCATAAGGTCTTATAACTCACTAGTGGACAAGTAGTCCAGTGATGGCGAAACTTTTTTTCCTTGGGTGCCAAAAGCACCAGTGTGCGTGCACTATTGGGCATTTGCGAGTGGCCACACCCATTATCCAATGCCTGGGGAGGGAGAAAATGGCTTCCCCCATCCCCCAGAGGCCATGAGCACCCAGTTTCCCAACTTCTGGTGAGTCTGGTAGGCCCATTTTCCACCCTCCCGTACCTCTTAGAGGTCCTCTGAAAGCCAAAAACACCCTCCTAGACCTCTGCAAAAGCTGAAAATCGTGCACATGTGTGCTGGAGCTGAGCTAGGGCAACATCTCATGTGCCAGCAGATATGGCTCTGCATGCCACCTGTGGCACGGGTGCCAGAGGTTCACCATCACTGTCCTAGTCAATCCTGACTTTCTGATAATTCAATTCAATTCAATTTATTAGATTTGTATGCCGCCCCTCTCCGAAGACTCGGGGCGGCTCACAACAGTAATAAAAAAACAGTATAACAATGGAACAAATCTAATAATAAAATTATATAAAACCCCAACAATTTAAAAAAACCATACAGCACATACATACCAAACATAAAATATAAGAAAGCCTGGGGGAGATGTCTTCATTCCCCCGTGCCTGGCAATATAGGTGGGTCTTGAGTAACTTGCGAAAGACAAGGAGGGTGGGGGCCATTTTAATCTTCGGGGGGAGTTGATTCCAGAGGGCCGGGGCCGCCACAGAGAAGGCTCTTCCCCTGGGGCCGGCCAAACGACATTGTTTGGTCGACAGGACCCGGAGAAGGCCAACTCTGTGGGACCTTATCAGCCACTGGGATTCGTGTGGTAGAAGGCGGTTCCAGAGGTATTTTGGTCCAATGCCAGGTTTATTACCAACACTTTAAAGGTCATTACCAACACTTTGAATTGTGACCGGAAACCGATCAGCAGCCACTGCAGGCCACAGAGTGTTGTAGAAACGTGGGCGAATCTAGGAAGCCCCATGATAGCTCTCGCAGTCGCATTCTGCACGATCTGAAGTTTCTAAACACTTTTCAAAGGTAGCCCCATGTAGAGAGCGTTGCAGTAGTTGAACCTCGAGGTGATAATGGCATGAGCGACTGTGAGCAATGACTCTCTGTCCAAATAGGGCCGCAACTGGTGCACTAGGGGGACCTGGGCAAACGCCCTCCTCGCCACAGCCGAAAGATGGTGTTCCAATGTTAGCTGTGGATCGAGGAGGACGCCCCAGTTGTGAACCCTCTCTGAGGGGGTCAATAATTCCCCCTCCAGGGTAATGGACGGACAGATGGAATTGTCCTTGGGAGGCAAAACCCACAGCCACTCCATCTTGTCTGGATTGAGTTTGAGCTTGTTGACACGCATCCAGACCCCAACAGCTTCGAGGCACCAGCACATCCCTTCCACTGCTGTCTTGCCTTCATAACTTAAGTTTTTAAGTTTTTAAAACTCCACAAGTAAATGCAAAACGTCTTCAACGGGCACTCGTAAGATTAGCCTCTCAGCCTTCTGACTATGAATGAAATAAGGGTAGAAGAACCCATAGGGTAAAAAAAATGGACCCAAGTGACTTTTTTTTTTTTTTTGGTGCTTTGAGCAATCAATAAATGAACGGTCATAAGTCGAGGACTACTTCCCTGGAGGCCTGCATGTGTTTATGTTCAACAGCAAGAAAAGCTTTCTGAGACACACACATACACATTGTGTGTGTCCCCCCCATGTGCTCACCAGCCCGACAATGAGAGTTGTGGCCCAGTTTGAGTTGCATTATGGAGGGATGTCATGCCATCATTGACACGGAGGTGAGAGTTGGTTCCACACTCCTTGACCAAATGCTTGACAATCCCCAATATGACACTCTTGGCAAGCTAAATACGGTGTGTGTGTGTTTGTGTGGGTGGCACCATTCTTGGTTTGAGTGTTTACCTAACTGGAAAGAAAACTAACTTCAGATTGTGTCCCCTTGTTCTTGTGTTCACTTTCCTATTAAAAACAGTTCCCTCCTGAACCTTATTTAACCCTTTGACATATTTATTTATTTTTTATTTTATTCATTTGTCCAATACACTACATAGGAAGAAAAATAGACATGTGGTAAGGGTAAGTGAACTAAGAGGAGAGGATATATGAAAGGAAGAGAATATATATGATAGGTGAAAGAAAGGAAAGACAATTGGACAGGGGACGAAAAGCACACCAGTGCACTTATGTACGCCCCTTACTGGCCTCTTAGGAACCTGGAGAGGTCAATCGTGGAGAGTCTAAGGGAGAAATGTTGGGGGTTAGGGGTTGACACAATTGAGTCTGGTAATGAGTTCCACGCTTCGATAACTCGATTGTTGAAATCATATTTTTTACAGTCAAGTTTGGAGCGGTTTGTATTAAGTTTGAATCTGTTGTGTGCTCTTGTGTTGTTGCGGTTGAAGCTGACATAGTCATTGACCGGTAGGACGTTGCAGCATATGATCTTGTGGGCAATACTCAAATCGTGTTTTAGGCGCCGTAGTTCTAGGCTTTCTAGGCCCAGGATTGTTAGTCTATTTTCGTAGGGTATTCTGTTTCGAGTGGAGGAGTGAAGGGCTCTTCTGGTGAAATATCTTTGGACGTTTTCAAGGGTGTTGATGTCCAAGACGTGGTATGGGTTCCAGACAGATAAATGTTTCAATCATGTCCCCCCTTTTCCTTCTGTCCTCCAGACTATACAGAACGAGTTCATTAAGTCTTTCCTGATAAGCATAAAACGTATCAGGAAAGACTTAATGAACATGATTGGAACATTTAAATATGTCAAAGGGTTAAATAAGGTTCAGGAGGGAAGTGTTTTTAATAGGAAAGTGAACACAAGAACAAGGGGACACAATCTGAAGTTAGTTGGGGAAAGATCAAAAGCAACATGAGAAAATATTTTTTTACTGAAAGAGTAGTAGATACTTGGAACAAACTCCCAGCAGACGGGGTTGGTAAATCCACAGTAACTGAATTTAAACATGCCTGGGATAAACATATATCCATCCTAAGATAAAATACAACTTTCAATGGGAAGGTTTAAAACAAGAGCTGTTGAATGAAAGAAGCCAGAATGAGTTTATTTACAGAAATCTAGCACACGTTGACTCACTTAGGAAGTTTGGGAAAGTTGTCATTTTGGTGACATCCAACCACGCCTTCACATTAATCATATGTTGTATGACACAAGAGAGGACTGAAGAGCCTCCGTGGTCCAATGGTTAGAGTGCAGTATTGCAGGCTATTTCTGCTGATCACTGGCTGCCAGGAGTTTCGCAGATCGAATCTCAGTAGGCTCAAGGTTGAGTAAAATGAGGACCCAGATTGTTGGGGGCCATAGGCTTATTCTCTGTAAACCGCTTAGAGAGAGCTGTAAAGCACTGTGAAGCGGTATATAAGTCTAAATGCTATTGCTATTGTATCTTTTATTTTTTTCATACCTCCCTCTCTCCCTCTGCATCCAATCAGCTGGTGGATGGGCAAATGGCAGTTGGCTGTCTTAGAACTCAGGCTGACAATTGACATATAACGGCTGAAGGAAGGTGGTGAAATAAGAGCCAGAGAAAGACTCAGAGGTTATTGTGGAGTGCCAGATATTGTTGGGCGAGGCCTTTCTCTTTGAAGTAAGGGGACCCTTACAGGTATGCTGGGGTACAATTTTCCTTATAGTCTACAGCAGTGATGGCAAACCTTTCTTTCCTCTGGTGCCAAGAGAGCATGGGTGCGCGCTATTGCTCATGCGTGAGTGCCCACACCCATAATTCAATGCCTGAGGAAGCTAAAATAGCTTCCCCTGTCCCCTGGAGACCCTCTGGAGGCCAAAAATGGCCTGTTCCCCAACTTCTGGTGGGCCCAATAGGCTCATGTTTTGCCCTCCCTCATCCCTCCTGAGGCTCTCTGGAAACCAAAAACTCCCAGGGCCTCTGTGTGAGGCAAAAATCAGCTGGCCAGCACACACATGCACATTGGAGCTGAGTTAAGGCAATGGCTCACATACCAGCAGACATGGCTCCGCGTGCCACCTGTGGCACCCATGCCATAGGTTCACCATTACTGGTCTACAGCTTCCTTTCTTCCCTTCCACAAGCAGGCAATTTCCTCGGTCAGCTGAAGAGGGTTCATTTCTGAACTCCCTCCCAGATTCCCACAAGCAACCTCAATGGGGAACCAAGCAGAAAGTTTGGTTCCCAATCCCTTTTTGTTTTTTTCATTCTGTTTCTCCATTTAATTAAGGAAATAGGGATCTCTGGAAGAATCATCCACAAGGGATCACCAGCTGTTTATTATATAAAGTAAGACTGACCTCTAGTGAAAGTATCCAGCACTTCAACTCATTTATTTTTCTTCTTCTTCACCTGGCAGTAAATTTGTGTGATTTGGAAAAAATAGAATAAAATTTAAAAAGTCCTTTAGCTTTCAATCCTCATATTTCATACTGAGAATTCCTCCCAATGAAGGAAAAAGGCATTCTCAGAGATCAGATTTTTTGGATCAACTTCTATTTCAGATGGTGCAGAAAGTACAATCATCTGTTAACAGGAAAAAAAATATAGCAAAATGTTAGATCTTTTCACAACACATACGTTCTCTGGATTATGCCAAAGAAGATGATTATAACAAGCAACTTTTTAGAAGAGGGTTAGTTAGAAACAAAGGAAGGTTTTTTGATGCATTTAGTAAATCATTATCTCCACTGCAGGTCCAAGAACTGAATCTGGGATCAATTTATTTGTTTGTTTGTTTTATATTGTTTTATATTACTCACCCATAGTGACTCAAGGCAGCTTACAGAATATAAAACCACATTTGAAACAATAAAGATAATAAAAAGAATCAAATAAATTAATATAGAATAATATAATAAAATCACCCCCTACCCCATTCCCTACCCTGGCAGTAGCAGATCACACGAGCCATTTAATGGGCTCCATCCCATTCTGGGTTCCCCAGGCCCGTTGGCAGAACCAGGTCTTCAGCGCCTTCCGCAAGTGTAAAATAAATTTTAAAATATTAAATTTTCCATTCTTCCATTCCACCACTTCTTTGATATTAGTGTAATTCTTGTCCCGCAGTGAATCATCCTATGAAGAGGTGGCCATGTTGAAATAAACCCAGTTAAAACACCCATGGACCTCTTGAATCCTTTGCATAGACTCAAGCTGCCTCTTTCCTCCATTACTTGCAGGAAGAAAGCTTATGTTTTGTCTTCCTCTACTTCACAAGTAGTCTTTCTGCTGATCCTCTTGCTGGTTTTCATCAACTCTACTATGTTTTTTACTCTCACTTCTGCTTTTCCATATCTCAAGCAATGTAATAACCTGAGCATTGCCTAGAATTTGATGCTTGACCTGTTTTACATGCAGGCAATTTCCAATTCCATATCTGCATATCCAGTTTGGGAAAGGCCCCTATCTGATACCTAATAATGTTGCTAACACCTTAAACTGAACTGGTTGAACTCAATAGATGCATCTTCCTAGGCAAAGTTGGCTCTTCCATGACATGTGTACTTCAACTCCCAGAATTCCTGAGCTAGCATGACTGGCTCAGGAATTCTGGGAGCTGAAGTTCACAAGTCATAGAAGAGCCAAATTTGTCTACCCTTGTCCTAGGTGTTTCTTCCCTTTCTCATGCAACATCTAGCATAGCCATAATGTATGGTGTGATAACATTGGCACTAGGGGTTAGGGAACACCCTGTTTGATGACATCACACCATGCATTGTTTTATGGCAGATATCAAGCAAGGAAAAGAGAGGAGAGAGAAAAAACATGAAGCAGCAGCAACCCTCAGAATGACTTGTTAATAAACCTCTCTGGTTGGGAAAAGAACGAGCAATGCCCTTGAGTGGCCTTCGCCATTATCAAAATTCCCATTCTTATCCTTAGCATTTTTATCCTAAGAATTTTCCCGTCTATTGACTTTTCCTTAATGATCCTACCTTCCTCCACAGAAGCCAAATGGATAACTGTGTGAAATGCTTGATGTTGCTCATCATAGCTGCCTTAGCCATTTATGGTAAGTACTTCCACTTGAGATTTGAAAAAAAACACATCTGAATAGCAGGAGGTTCTCATGGATTGAACAAAAAAGTGCTTGTGTCGATGACCTGAGTGTCAGAAGTCCCAATGTGCCAGATGTTATCCAGAAAAGTTCATGTTTTAACTCACGTCAGGTGGGCAAGGCAGTGGTTAAGGAAGGTTTCCTTATTGCTCATTATCACAACCCACTAATGCTTTTCTGTCACTCTGAGTTTACAAACAAAGTCCCATGAGGGTGATAAGCAGGAGATAAGCAGGGGTGGGGCTACTGCCTGGATGTGGGGGGGGGGGGAATGCAGTGGGGTAGCGAAAATGCACCCCCAAAGCACCCAGTTTGCATTGAAAGATGTTGAAAGAAAATGCAGGGCGTCCTGCATAAGCCACGCCCACAATGTGGTAGTAAAAGTTTGGTAGCCCTTCACTGGAGATAAGTCCAGAGTTCCAGCAACCAAATAATAGTCCAAGAGTCTGAAGTCTGAGAGCTGAGACCAAGCCCAAAATTCAAGGAACAGGATCCAGCGAAGCTGGGAAGAAGCACATCAAAACAAGCAAGTGTTCCCGACAGACACACCTTCTCAAGCATCTGATTCAATCAACCTTCCCCAGCTTTCCTTCTGAGGAAGGACGGGGCTGCTTCCTTGTAAGCAACCTCGCTGATCTCCTCTGTGCCCCTCTCCACTCTGCTCTCCTCATCCGTTCCTTGTCAGAGGCAGTCTAGAGCAGTGGCGGGTTCCACTTACCTGCATACCGGTGCGCTGCACGGGCATCCTACTCATTCGGGTGGTCATGGATGTGCGCCTGTCCATCCGTTCTCACATGTGATTTTGCTTTTGCGCATGAAACAAAAACTTGCTGAAATCTCCTGAGGGGACGCTCGCTCGCATGCAATTTCGGTGATTTTTTGCTTCCACGCATGTGGAGAAGCAAAAAATCAATCACATTTCACTCACCTGAGCATCCCCTCGCAGGATTTTGCTTCTGCGAATGTGCAGGAAGCAAAAAAGACAATTTTTTAAAAAAAAGATGGCGCCAATCACCAGAATATTGAAGATGGCATAAGAGTGGTTGCACGCAAATTGCGCAATCTAGCGGAATGGAGCTCCGAGGCGTACAGGTAGCAGCCCACCACTGAGAGGCTACCATCTCTGTTGGTCCTCTGCAGCTGCTCTGCTCCTGCAGGAGGATCCCCATCCGGTTGCCCCCCCCACCCCTACTCTTAGTGCCAGACGGCCTTGGGAGTTCCTCATCCTCATCCCCTTGACTTTCCACTCATTTATAGAGGACTATGTCTTCCCTGTTGGACAGTCCCAGCTCCAACTCCTGCTCCTCTGAACCAGGATCCAACTGCAGATTCTTGCATGACGAATGTGTATGGAACTGCACAGCGGAAGTATACAACCTGCAAACAAGGGCATGTTATTGTATATCCTATGACCGTTCAACTTTTTCTCAGATACAGATTTTTCTTTCACTACTGAAAGAGCTTCTGTAAGAGACAATTTGGGTAGGTGGTTGAAGTAAATGAAGGCTGTTTGAATGGTAGGTATCGGTAGAAAAAAGTGAGATTTTAAATGCTCCTTCAGGTTTTGTTTGTTTCTTACAGGCACCGTTTACAGTGTTTGTGAATACCTGAAATTATCCGATGGGCTGTCATCCAAGGTAAACACCATTACATGTAAGGGACAGAAAAGGAAGTCATCGAAATAGTTTGGGGCCAGATTGGGGAACTCACAGAGAATTTGGTCTCAAGACAAAAAGGCTGCCACACACAAAGATCCTTTCTTCAGTAACAATTCTCAATGGAAACAAGCCCTTGCTCGATAATAAGAGGCCATCAAAGATGCTGTTCACATTTGTTTTCTTGGGTTTTGAGGCTACCAGAAATGTTGTATCTGGAAAACAGCAAGTGAATTTGTGTATAATCTGTCATCATGGAAGTGACAGTTAAAATCTGGATTTTATTTTTTAAATATAAAAGAATGGCTCAAGTAGCAAACTTGGCTCCTCTACTTTTGCATTCTCCAAAAATAGGTACTCCTTGTTTAGTGACTGCAATTGACAAACTACAAGTCCGTTGTTCAGCAAAGCTGTCACTAAGCAAAAAATCACATGGCCACAATTCTGCTTATTATTTTACTTCAGCTTTCCCTTGCTTTGAAGCAGGGGTGTCACAATCATGGCACAGTTGCATCACACACTGGCCACCCCCACACCCCGGTTTAGCGAAGGGGGGGAAAAGTCACAATGCATCACATAATAACAACATGACAACATGAGTTTGACATCCCTGCTTTACAGCATTAGGATATAACCACAAACAATGAGCCCAAGCATAAGAACATAAGAAGAGCCATGCTGAATCAGGCCAAAGCCCA
Source organism: Erythrolamprus reginae (assembly GCF_031021105.1). Lineage (NCBI taxonomy): Eukaryota > Metazoa > Chordata > Lepidosauria > Squamata > Dipsadidae > Erythrolamprus > Erythrolamprus reginae. Next base: position 252,560,252 of record NC_091951.1, read on the forward strand.
TCGAGTCCAGCATTCTGTGTTACACATTGGCCCCCTAATTGTACATGGGGATCTTGAGCAGAAGGAGAAGGCAAACCCCTCCCTTTCCCTTGACCCCCAAAAAATGGTACCCAAGGGAATCCTGCCTGCCTCAACCAACATAGAGGCGGCACATGGACATCCATTTCAATAACCACCGATACACTTGGCATCCATGAATCTGTCTAATCCTGCCTTGAAGCTATCAAGGCTGACAGCTGAATTCCATAAACCAACGACCCTCTGGGTGAAGAAATATTTCCCTTAATTTGTCCTCACTTTCTTACCTATGTGCTTTAAGGAGTGCCCCCTTGCCCTAGTATTGTGTGATAGAGAAAAAAAAATTCTCTATCCATCTTTTCTATCCCATGCAAGATTTTATACACTTCGATCAAGTCACCCCTTAAACGCCGTCTTTCAAGGCTGAAGGGACCAAGGCGTTGCAACCTGGTATCATAAGGGAGGGGCTCCAAGCAGTGTGGAAGGTTTAGGGAGAACTCAGTTTATGAAGAACCTGGAGAATAGGCCAAATCATATGCCCCTTTTCCCCTACTCCCCATCGTTTGAAATGCTTACCCTGGCACTGGGATAATTAGAAAGAATGGGAATGGTGTTTGCATTTACATTCACTGGAAAGAGAGTGAACAGGTACATGATGGGGAATATGCACTGAAAGGAGTGTAGCTGCAGCTTCTTAGGAGGCAAATGCCTTCAGGGGTGAAAGTGACTAGGATTTTGTCAATTCCAGGCAGCAGCTGCTACCAGGCTGTAATCAACTAATTAACGTTACACAACTGAGCCTGTTAAGTTGTTCTCAGCAGTTTTGGAATAACCACTGCTACACAAACAAGCAGCTCAGGAAGTGACAGCTTGCTTGGGTTTGATATAGCAATTAAAATGCTGGCTTAGAAACCAGGAGACACTGAGTTCTAGTCCTGCCTTAACCTTGAAAGTTAGCTGTGTGATCTTGGCCAAGTCACACACACTCACCTTAACTCACTTGTTATTTTTGGGAAAAATAAGAGGAAGAAGTTATGTTGGGATATTTTGTAAATAAATAAATAAATGAATGAATGAATGAACGAACGAACGAACGAACGAACATACATACATACATACATACATACATACATACATACATACATACATATATATATATATATATATATATAATGGAAAGTAGGATACAAACAAGCAAACATAAATTAAAATGTATTGGCTCTACCAGAGGGTATGGGATAAGCACAAGGCAATGTGGATAGGTAACCAAATGATGTTGTAAAGATAAATGTGGTTATTGATTCCAAAGTTAGTTTTTCATCATCTATGTAATGGTAAATTCTCACTATCTGAGGCAATCACTAAATGATAAGATTATAATTTACTGCATAATTCTGGCTGGGTAGGTATGGAATTGAATTTAAGTCAAGAAGCATAAATATATATAAAATATATATTTTTTAAAATGGTCATAAATTAACTACAGTTAACTATGATTGAGGTCCACGGTACAAATTGTTCATATAAAAGTTGAATCATATATGTTTTTTTCCTTCCCACAGGAACTAGCAAAAGTGTATGAAACTGAGCTGAACAATCTCTGGTAAGGCTATTATACACCCCTCCAAAATATCTTAAAGAAAAAGACTTTACTCATTAATTAAATGTATAAACTGCTTAAATCTATCTCATGACACTGGGAAATTTACAAAATGCAATAGTTAAAAACAAGAATGCACACAAGCTTTTTTTTAAAAAAAAAAATCTGGAAATCGTCACCCAATAAACCAAAACATTGGAAAGAGGCCTCTCCTTCTTCAAAAGTAAGATAGGTTGTCCAATCCCATCCTTGGCCTACATCAGGGGTAGGCAAAATTGGCTCTTCTATGACTTGTGGACTTCAACTCCCAGAATGCCTGAGCCAATCATGCTAGCTCAGGAATTCTTGGGAGTTGAAGTCCACATGTCATAGAAGAGCCAACTTTGCCTATTCCTGGCCTACACCAATCCCTTTGGAGGCAATCCTAAGACTGAAAACACATTGGAAGTCTTCTCTGGATAAGTATGCATTTGCTTTTGGTTAGAGACTACAGTGCAACATTCTTTCACACCCAAGGAGAAAATATTTCAGCTGCAATTCTATCCACCTTTCTGTGGAAGTAAGTTCCCCTGAATGCAAAAAGATTCATTCCTGACTATGTATATTTACGGCAGGACTGTCAAACCCAAGGCCCATGGGCCGCATCCGGCCTGAGGGAGGCTTAGATGTAACCTGTGGGACTGCCCTGTAAACAGTAAAGATTGGCTTCTTGGTGCCTCTGCTGGCCAAAACAGTGCTTGGGTGGGCCACATGCGGTGGCCGAGTTTTGCAGGAGGCCGTCACAGCAAAAAAATGGAGCCTCCAGGGCCTCCACAGGTGCCACTGGTACATGTGATGTTGAGCTGACCACGCCCACTATGGCCAACTTTGTGGTCGTAAGTCCTCAACTTACGACCACAATTGAGCCCAAATGTTTTTGTTGCTAAATGAGACATTTGTTAACTGAATTTTGCACCTGTTTACCACTATCTTGCTACACTGGTTAAGTGAAACTCTGCCTTTGTTAACTTAATAGCATGGTTATTAAATGAATCTGGATTCCCTAATTGACTTTGTCTGTAAAAAGGTTGCAAAAAGATGATCACAACACTGGGACTCTGCAACAGTCATAAATATGAATCAGTTGCCAAGCATCTGAATCTTTGTCATGTGACCATGGGGAGGCAGCAACAGTCCTAAATGTGAAAAGTGGTCGGAAATCACTTTTTTCAGTGCCACTGTAATTTCAGACTTATTAAATGAATGGTTGTAAGTCAAGGACCAGCTGCATCACACTAGTCTACAGCAAAAATCCAGGCAACACTAGACGGAAGCAACAATAGAACGGGTTTGTATCCTTTTGTTTTGCCATTTAACAGTTTTTCAGAGTTTTGCATATAATCCTGACACCCATTTCCCCTCCTTTATTACAAGGAAATCACAACGTCTGCTGGAAGATCAATTCCATGAAATTCAGGACCTTAAGAATGAAATGGATCAAATACAGTCTGAGATCAGCAACCTCCATAAAGGCCGCCTGCAGTCCACCAAGCAAATCCTTCAGGAAAGTGACTTACCAGGAGAGGAGAAAGTAGGAAGCTGCAACTAATCTCAGAAATTCTCTGGTTTCGATCTTTCCAGATTATCATTTTCTTTTGCACATCTATTAGCTACCATAGAATGTCATTTTTTTCCCCTTTTACAAAACTGAAGTCTCTTAGTTGTTCTCATGCCCAGCCTCTCTCGTACCAAATATACTTAAAAAATACAGTAGGGAAAACATTGAACCACAGTGAGGGTTTCTTTCCTGCTGCAAAAGGGTAAATTATAATTTCATACTGGGCACTAGTATTCCATGTTGCATCCAGTTTTGGTCGCCACAATATCAACAAAATGTTGAGAAACAAGGATGATGCTAATTGGGTATATCTACTCTAATGAAAAGAAGGATTAGGGATGACACGAAAGCAGTGTTCCAATATTTGAAGGACTGCAGAGAGCAGAGAGCATCAACCTGTTTTCCAAAGCACCTGAAGGCAAGACAAGAAACAATGGATGGAAACTAATCAAGGGAAAAAGCAACCAAGAACCAAGGAGAAATTTCCCAACAGGGAGAACAATCAACCAGTGGCATAGTTTGGACAATCCTAGACCTATGGTGGTGAATCTACAGCATCATGCGAGAGGTGGCATGAAGAGCCCTCTCTGTGGGCACATGCGTCATCACTCCAGCCTAGCTCCATCACATTTCTTCATCAGTTTCATTTTCAGGGAATGAAATTGTGGGACTAAAAAAAAAATTCACTCAATCAATTCCAACTTCTCATGAAAGGAAAAGATCTCACAAAGTTGGAATTGATTGAGTGAATTTTTTTTTTAGTCCCACAAACTTTTGTTTCCCTGAAAATGAAACCGACAAACAAATGCGATGGAGCTAGGCTGGGGCGATGACACACATGCCCACAGAGAGGGCTCTGCATGCCACCTCTCGCATGATGCTATAGATTCACCACCATAGCTCAGGTGTCTTTATGGTGAAGACAAAACAATTACTCCTTTTGGAGAGTTGAGTGGTATAGAAATTAAATAAAATAGTAAATTATGGGATTACCCTTTACCAAAAGTTTAAAGGATATTTGTACATCTCCAACCTGCTACATGAGATAGTCTGTCTGGATTGATTGATGACTCTAAGAATTATTGAATCACCTCTCCTTTCTACATACTTTTCTTCTCCACAGAAGTTCCAGCCTTTATGTCTAAAAAGCATGAGCATTGCATATAGATTTCTGCACTGATATACATTTTTGTCTTTTGACATTAGCCCCCAAATGCCTGTGTCCCAGGGCTGGCTATAGTGTATGCTTCATAGGCATCATGTTTTCACGTACTTAAATGACATATGAAAACATCTTAATGCTATCTAAAAGAATCGTGGTACACACTGTTTTAAGCACCAGCAACCATTCCTCCTTAGCTAAAATCTGATAGAAAAATATTATTAGATACCAGTTAATATTCCTTTATGGGCTATTCATTTGGGCACATTTATTTCCTGTCTTTACTCAGCAAACTTGAGAAACAAACCATTTGCCAAATTGGCAAATTTTGACTTTTTTGACATGATGCTTTATTGTCCATATTTGTGTATCTGTTGCTAACAGTTGGAATTAAGTCTATGGTTCTATTCATAACTTATGATGTCTAACGTATGTAACTGATATTTGTATAAACCATTTCTCTGATGCATTTTTCTTCTCCTTGGCAGGAAATTATTGATATGGTCAATTTGGCTTTTAAGAAGATTTTTGAAGACGATATACAGAAGGCTGACTGGGCTCAAAAGTCAGTAGGTAATGTCCTGAAAGATGGAGTGGCTTTGGGTTTGCAACTCACAGCCAGGAGTGTCTTTGCATAAACTGCGACTTGAAAAGTGATTTGAAATCATATCTGACAGATTTTTCTCTTTCTTCAATAAACTCTACAAAAGATGAATTATTAATGAATAATTACAGTATATATGAGTGAATTTAATTTCTGATGAAATGTTTCTTTATATTTTATTCTGTACTTATTCTAGCCTTTATAAAAGTATCATCTATCTACATGGAGACTACGCAGGAACTAATATTGGGAAATTACATGTGAATGAATGTAATTTCTGATAAGAAATCTCTTTATATTTTACTCTACTAATTCTAGACTTTAAAAAACATCTGTCACAAGAAAATACATCAAAATGTTCATTAGAAATAGAAAACAACTTGAGGTTACATAATCATCTGTCTGTCTATCTAGGAGCCACGATTGATAAAGACAGGACATCTAAGTCTTTCGATTTTTTGCACCAGGAAAACTCTTGGTTTCCATTTATCGCTTCAGCCAACCCTCCTGAAACTATTTTACAGGTGCAGTATTTCTATGATTGCTATTAGTTAATTCAGAAGAATAGTACAATTTCTCAGCTAGAAAAATAGTACTGCCCCGAGTCCAGTTTCTATCTCATAACTATATACATGTCATTATTTTCTTCTGGATGTTTTCTTTAACTTCTCAATCTAGCCTACACCATAGCCCTTGGATTTCCTAGAGATCTTGTATTCCAGATCGAAATGTTGGTAAAATCTGACTTCATTTAATTTTAAGGAAAGCTCAGTGCTTTCCTTAAAATTAAAGGATGCACATATTTGTGAATGGCTCTGCAAACTTTTTCTGCAGTTCTTCAGGTCCTATTTTGTTCTGACTTGAAAATCTAACTGTTGCTTTTAATTGCATTAAACTAAGGCAGAGTTCAGAAGTTACAATAATATGATTTCGGTTGGTTTAGAGCAGGGAGAGGGAGGGTGAAGGACTACCAAATTTTTTACTACCACACTGTGGGCGTGGTTTATGCAGGACCTGCTACATTTTCTTTCAACATCTTTCAGTGAAAATTGGGCGCTCTAGGGTGGAGTTCCAATTTCGCTACTCCACTGCGTCCCCTCCCATCCGGGCAGTAGCCCAACCCTGGGGAGGGATGCACAAAACTCTCCAGCTCAAAAACAGAATATTCCAGAGAAGAACAAAATCTTCTCCTTTGTATGTTGTTTCTGAATGTATATCTGGAATAGTTTGTGAAGTTCTGAGTTGCTGTATTTAAGAAGATTTTAAATGATGGCAAAAGCTGTGATGACGCAGTAGTTAGAATGCAGGATTGCAGGGTAACTGCTCACTGCCAGAAATTCAATCCTGACCAGTTTAAAGTTGATTCAGTTTTCCTTCTTTCTGAAGTCAGTAAAATTGGGGGCTGCTAATGTTATAAACATCTCAGAGAGTGCTGTAAAGAATGGTATATAAATCTAAGTACTATTGCTATTGCTATAGTGTAGACTGTTTCTCCTTATTTATGCTTTCTGGACGTTGGAAAGCAAAAGGAGAATTCTCTCCCATTTCTATAGAAGTCTTCATTATTGGGCTTCAGAATGGAAGAAAATATTTCATTCATTCAGATCTAGGATGTGTTATTTGAGTGTTCCCTTTATTTTTTTTGAGCAATACACACACACACACACAGTAAGTTTATTAGTAAGGAGTATGCATAAGCAAACTATTGTGCCTACCATCCCTGCCTTATTGTCCTATTTGCCTGTACCTACATTACTTATGTTTGTGTTTATATCAATACCTGCTATTATTTACACGTTTTGATAAACAAACACATACATTTAAAAAATAAAATAAATCTGCCAACCTTCTGGGAATATTTCTTTAATCTCATCCATCCCCTTTCTCTGTTCTTTTCACCTTGTACTCTCCTCACTTTATGTAATCCTTTTTCCCAGTTCGTCATCCATTCCCTTCATTTCTAGAGGGATAAAAATTAAAATGTTGGAGATCCTGGTCCTTTCTTGCCCATCCTCTTCACTACTCCCCTGAATGAGATTAAAATGGCAGATAGACAGAAAGAGAATGAGAAAGAGGGAATGCCTCATTTACAACTGAGGAATGAGGGAAGAATGACATTTTCCTGGTTGCAAATGATTGGAAAATTTACACTAGTTGGGATATTATTCTGGTTTAATAACAAAACTCTATTTACCCACTAATAGTTTACTTTGCTGGTGTATCTGACCTCTTAATAAGCCAGAGAAAACACAGATTAGAGGTCAGAAGCAATTTTGTCACACATTCACAATAAAGTTCACCCTACTCCTGGAGAAACCCCAGTAATTATTGTACTCACACATCAAATCAATCTGCAGGACCTGAATTAATTTTTTTTAATTGATTTTTAACAATTTTAAGATACCCACAACATAAAACAAGTGTATAGTGAAAAGTGCCCACCACCCGACAAGCATACATACCCCACCACCAAATTGGGTGTGTTTCTTGTATAAACCATTTTAACCCCAAAGCAATGTATCTATTTACATATTATAGAGTGATTCCAATTTTGAGCATTTTATTTATGTGAATGGTCTCCTGTTTGTAGCCGGATGTTTACCCTGGAAACTGCTGGGCATTCTCAGGATCTGAAGGCCAAGTCGTAATTAAGCTGCCTGAAAAAGTCCGACTGACAGCCGTTACAGTTCAGCACATCTCTAAAGCAATAGCTTTTTCGGAAGGAATCACAAGTGCCTTAAAAGATTTTTTGGTTTATGTAAGTACAATACTGTTTTAACTTATCTTATATCTTTCCTCTAAGGTTCATTAAAAGAACTGCAATTTAGGAAGCACCAAGGCTACTATGCCCTTGATATTGAGCTGAAATAGGATATGGAGCCATTCTGGTATCGAGGTTAAGATGAAGGATTAGAAATCAGTGCTCCGAGTTCTATTTCTCCCTTTAGTATAAAAGCCAGCAGAGTTTAGGCCAGTCATTCTCCCTCAGACCAATTCATCTCTCAAAGTTCTTGGGGAAAAATGGGAGGTGGGAGCATTATGAACATATAGCAATGAGCTGCCAAAATGTTTACTGCCACACTGTGGGCATGGTTTATTTTGTGGGTGTGGCTTGCCTGCCATGTGACCAGGTGGGAGTGGTTTGACAATCATGTGACTGGGGTGGCTTAAAGGTCACTGGGGTGGCTTAAAGGTCACTGGGGTGGCTTAAAGGTCATGTGACTGGGTGGTAGTGGCTTGACAACTCTTTTTCAGTTGATTTGGGAAGGAAGAGGGAGATTATGATCCCGCTATATAGAATGCTGGTGAGACCACATTTGGAATACTGTGTTCAGTTCTGGAGACCTCACCTACAAAAAGATATTGACAAAATTGAACGGGTCCAAAGACGGGCTACAAGAATGGTGGAAGGTCTTAAGCATAAAACGTATCAGGAAAGACTTAATGAACTCAATCTGTATAGTCTGGAGGACAGAAGGAAAAGGGGGGACATGATCGAAACATTTAAATATATTAAAGGGTTAAATAAGGTTCAGGAGGGAAGTGTTTTTAATAGGAATGTGAAAACAAGCACAAGGGGACACAATCTGAAGTTAGTTGGGGGAAAGATCAAAAGCAACATGAGAAAATATTATTTTACTGAAAGAGTAGTAGATCCTTGGAACAAACTTCCAGCAGACGTGGTAGATAAATCCACAGTAACTGAATTTAAACATGCCTGGGATAAACATATATCCATCCTAAGATAAAATACAGAAAATAGTATAAGGGCAGATTAGATGGACCATGAGGTCTTTTTCTGCCGTCAGACTTCTATGTTTCTATGTTTCTATGATTAAGTCACGTTATTTGAATAGCCACCAAAAGGACAAATGATAGACAGCATTATTTGTTGAGGAGCACAGTAACATTTTAAGGTTTTGTACTAAACCCATAAGGTTCAGTATGATAACAGATTAAGCAAGTAGCTCAATTTTCTTTAATTGCTATAAAAGTTAAGATCTAGATAATGATTAAAATGATTAAAGTGTTTATGGGTGAAACATACTATTTAATTATTTACTATTTTAAAAGCAATTAAGGATCATAGTAAGGTACTAGAGAAGGAAGGACAATAAAAAAATTATTAAGTATTCTATAAATAGTGCATGAACTTACAACTCCCACTGTGTCCCCCTCCTATGGGGGCCACAGCCCATTATTGTGTACAGATCTTAAATTGTAACAAATAAAAGTAAGATACAAATTTAAGAAAAATATTAATTAATACCTTAATTTGTGATATGCAAGCTATTGCTACCTTCAAAAAGCTCCTTTTGAAGGGATTGGTACATAATACACTGCCAGGTTCTCTGGACTGGCAACCTATCAGTAGAGGCTGGATAAACTAGCAATATTTGGAGTAATGAGCTAAATGGCCATTCCCCCTGTAGAATTCTAAGACAAGCAATTATATCTGCCCAACTCTATCAGCTTCCACTCTAAGTAGTCTATTAATTTCTCTTATCCAACGACATGGCCTCACCTTCCCTGGTGTCTTTAATTCAGAAAATGACTAACAATTTCTTTGCTGCTTCCCATATGAATTCATTTAAAGACTGTCCCTTTCCCTACTCCATAGGATACTTCCATAAGGTCCCATAATCTGGGACATTTCCTGCCTTCACTACAACCCCTGTACAGGATAGTGATTTGGAATACAATATATGGGAGGAGGAGGATGCAATGGACAAAACCTTTGCCTGCTACTTCCAGGGAAAGTCAGAGTCCAGATCAGTACACCAGAGTTGCTGAAAATTAGCAGCATAGCTTTCTGACATAAGCCCTAACATAGGCATCTTAACATTCCTATATCTTCTCTTCTACTCTTTCTTAGATATATTTTACTATGAGTATATCCTCTATATAACCTACATCATGTATTTTACTATGTGTATACCCACTAAAACCCTCATTGTGTAGTGGACAAAATCAATCAATCAATCAATCAATAAAATAAACATGTTAAAAACAATCTGGCAATAACCAGGGTGAAAAATCACACCACTCTCCATAGCTCTCTGCCTGTTTCATATAAAATAATTCCGCTCACCATTGAAAGATTGCCTGCTTGTCAAGACTCAAAATTCCATTTTGTTTTGTTTTTTTGGTTTCTGCATTGACCTGACTTTCTTGGCCAAGAACTGCTTCCAGGTTGTCTTTCAGGGCTGCTGCAGCATTCAACTCTTCTACACTGATTCCCTCCTTTTAATTTTAGGGGCTAAATGATGAAACAAAAGAGGAGATCCTGCTGGGAACATTCAAGTATGATAATGAGAAGGAATTAATTCAGACATTCCAACTGAAGGTAAACTAGAAATGGGAGAAGTGGGGTAGAGATAAAACTAAAGTAGGATAGAGTAAAACCGAAGGGGCTGTGTCAGAGGGAGTTGTTTTGAAAGAATCTCTCCAATTTCTGCCCCATCTACTAAAAATCAGACAACTTTTAATTCAGTACTTTAAGGAGTGGATTAGGCCAGAGCTGGAAAACCAGAGCTCCTCCTGAGGAAATATAGTTATAATCTGTGGCACTATACAGATAGTCCCCGACTTACAACAGTTGACTTAATGGCTGTTCAAAGTTTCAGTAGCATTGAAGAAAGTGATTTATGACCATTTTTTCACACGTGTAACCATTGCAGCACCCCTATTTGTACACTTGACACCTGACTCACATTTTGGACAGCTGCAGTGTCTCGGGGTCCATGTGATTAACTTTTGCAACCTTCTGACAAGCAAAGTCAATGGGGAAACCAGATTCACGTAACAATTTGTTAAGTAACAATGTGTTTCTAATTAAACAAATGTGGCAAGAAAAGTCGTAAAATGGGGCAAAACTCACTTAGCAAAGTTCTCACTCAGCAACATAAATTTTGAGCTCAATTGGGGTCATATGTTGAGGACTATATATATTGATGGGAGCCAATGGGACATAGCAAAACAAAAAACCCCCACCACAAATCTTCTTTCTGATGAATAACAATCCCAAAGCTGTTATATCAGCATTTGGGAAACAGGTCTACAGATTTATTTTATTTATTTATTTGATTTTTATGCCGCCCTTCTCCTTAGACTCAGGGCAGCTTACAACATGTTAGCAATAGCACTTTTTAACAGAGCCAGCATATTGCCCCCATAATCCAGGTCCTCCTTTTACCCACCTTGGAAGGATGGAAGCCTGAGTCAACCTTGAGTCGGTGATGAGATTTGAACCGCTGACCTACAGATCTACAGTCAGCTTCAGTGGCCTGCAGTACGGCATTCTACCTGCTGCACCACCCCGGCTCTTGTATATAGATATACAGTATAGGCTTTGCACTCTTCTATTAAACCGATAGAGCCATTCAAGAGGATGATTTCATCTCGGTTGCTTTTTATTATGATTGTTCTTTTCCCTCATCTACATTTCAGAATGAACAAGAGAAGGCGTTCCAGTATGTAAAAATCAAGGTGGAGAGCAACTGGGGAAATCCAGAGTACACGTGCATTTATCGAACCAGGGTGCATGGAAGGATGGCTAATATAAACCATTTGGGCAAGAAAGTGGATGAAATCTACCAAGATAAATAAATCCTGCGACTTTCCCATATTAAATTTAAATTAAATTTATTAAATTTAAAATATTTCCTTATCTGCTCTTATTTTAATCAACAATGCCTCTAATGTTAAAATAAATAATAGTGGCGATATTGGAGAACTTTGTCTTACTCTTCGTTGTATATCTACTTTTTTGGTCTGTTCACCATTTATTATAATTTTAGCTGTTTGTTCTGTATATATAGTGTCTATTATATTAAAAAACTTTGTTCCTACCTCTATCTTCTTTAGTTGTACTTTCATAAAGTTCCAATCTACATTATCCAATGCCTTTTTCACATCCAAAAATATAAGCACCATTTGCTTTTCTGGATGTTGCTCATAATATTCTAATGTATTTACTATTATTCTTAAATTATTTTTGATTTGTCTTCCTGGTAAAAATCCATTTTGATCACTATGTATCATATTATTTATAATACTTTTAAGTCTATTAGCAAATATTGATATAAAAATTTTATAATCTACGTTTAATAGTGAGATAGGTCTATAATTTTAAATTTTTGCTTTTTCCGTGTCAGCTTTATGTATTAAAGTTATTAAAGTTTCTGACGATGTTTTTGGTAATTTACCTTCTATCAATATTTGATTATATGTCTCAAGCATATTTGAGAAAAGTATTTCTGTGTCCAATTTATAAAATTCGGCTGGTATTGAATCTGGGCCAGTCGCTTTATTATTATTTTGTTTCTTTATAGATTGTTTTAATTCTATGTCTGTAATAGGTTTGTTTAGTCTTTGCTGTTGTGTTTCAGTTAATGCTGGTAACTCTATTTTTTCCAAATATTTGAAAATTAAATCCTCACTTATTTCTTCTTTCGTATAATTGTTAATAAAATTTTCTATCCATTTTTTGTACTCTGGGTCTTTTATTATAGTTCTATTCATTGTCCAATTTTTTATTTTCCTTTTACCTTTCCAATATATGGATAAGGGGTTGTGATCTGCCCAAGTATTTGTCTCTATTTCTATTTTACTAATTTGTTCCGTTATATGGGCAGGGGCCCAGGCCATATCAATTCTAGACCAAGTCTTGTGTGGGTTAGAGTAAAAAGTACAGTGGTACCACATGATACGAACCCCTCGTCATACGAACTTTTCAAGATACGAACCCAGGGTTCGGAATTTTTTTGCCTCTTCTTACAAACACTTTTCACCTTACGAACCTGCCGCTAGCCGCTGGGATGCCCCACCTCCAGACTTGAGTTCCTCCCGTTTTTCCCACCCTGTCCTGCCCCATTCTCCCCTCTGGATCTCCATGGGTTTCCCCCGTTTTTCCCCACCCTGTCCTGCCCCATTCTCCCCTCTGGATCTCCATGGGTTTCCTCCATTTTTCTCCACCCTGTCCTGCCCCATTCTCCCCTCTGGATCTCCATGGGTTTCCTCCGTTTTTCTCCACTCTGTCCTTCCCCATTCTCCCCTCTGGATCTCCATGGGTTTCCCCCATTTTTCTCCACTCTGTCCTGCCCCATTCTCCCCTCTGGATCTCCATGGGTTTCCCCCATTTTACTCCACCCTGTCCTGCCCCATTCTCCCCTCTGGATCTCCATGAGTTCCTCCCGTTTTTCTCCACTCTGTCCTGCCCCATTCTCCCCTCTGGATCTCCATGGGTTTCCTCCATTTTTCTCCACCCTGTCTTGCACCATTCTCTCCTCTGCATCTCCATGGGTTTCCCCCGTTTTTCCCCACCCTGTCCTGCCCCATTCTCCCCTCTGGAAATCCATGGGTTTCCCTCCCCCCACTCCGTTCGCCTCAGCTTCGTCTGCCGGCAGCTTTTTTTTTTTAAGCCTTAAAGTTTTGGATTTTCCTAATCGGCTTGCACGCATTATTGGCTTTTCCATTGATTCCTATGGGAAACATTGTTTCATCTTACGAACTTTTCACCTTACGAACCTCGTCCTGGAACCAATTAAGTTCGTAAGATGAGGTATTACTGTATATTGGTTGTCTTTTAGGTGTTGTTCTCACCTTACATCTTTTAATGATAGTTCCGTACTCATTTTCCAGAACGTCCCAGGTAAAATTACCTTTTTTTTCTTTTCTTTTCTCTTCCCAGTATAATCCATTTGGTCATCTGCAATTGCATTGAAGTCCCCTATTATTATCATATTTTCAATTGATAATTCATTAATTTTTTCATTTATTATTTATTTATTATTATTTATTACTTGGATTTGTATGCCGCCCCTCTCCGAAGACTCGGGGCGGCTCACAACATGTAAAAACAAATCATAAGTAATCAAACAATTTAAAATTTTAAAGATTTAAAAACCCCATATACTAACAGACACACACACAAGCATACCATATAAAAATTAAACGTGCCCAAGGGGAGATGTTTCAATTCCCCCATGCCTGACGGCAAAGGTGGGTTTTAAGAAGTTTACGGAAGGCAGGAAGAGTAGGGGCAGTTCTAATCTCTGGGGGGAGTTGGTTCCAGAGGGCCGGTGCCGCCACAGAGAAGGCTCTTCCCCTGGGGCCCGCCAACCGACATTGCTTAGTTGACGGGACCCGGAGAAGGCCCACTCTGTGGGACCTAATTGGTCGCTGGGATTCGTGCGGCAGGAGGCGGTCTCGGAGATATTCTGGTCCAGTGCCATGAAGGGCTTTAAAGGTCATAACCAACACTTTGAATTGTGACCGGAAACTGATCGGCAACCAATGCAGACTGCGGAGTGATGGAGAAACATGGGCATACCTAGGTAAGCCCATGACTGCTCTCGCAGCTGCATTTTGCACGATCTGAAGTTTCCGAACACTTTTCAAAGGTAGCCCCATGTAGAGAGCATTACAGTAGTCGAACCTCGAGGTGATGAGGGCATGAGTGACTGTGAGCAATGAGTCCCGGTCCAGATAGGGCCGCAACTGGTGCACCAGGCGAACCTGGGCAAACGCCCCCCTCGCCACAGCTGAGAGATGTTGTTCTAATGTGAGCTGTGGATCGAGGAGGACGCCCAAGTTGCGGACCCTCTCTGAGGGGGTCAATAATTCCCCCCCCAGGGTAATGGACGGACAGATGGAGTTGTCCTTGGGAGGCAGAACCCACAGCCACTCCGTCTTATCCGGGTTGAGCTTGAGTCTGTTGACACCCATCCAGGCCCCAACAGCCTCCAGGCACCGGCACATCACTTCCACCGCTTCGTTGACTGGGCATGGGGTGGAGATGTAAAGCTGGGTATCATCCGCATATTGATGATACCTCACCCCATGTCCTTGGATGATCTCGCCCAGCGGTTTCATGTAGATGTTAAATAGCAGGGGGGAGAGGACCGACCCCTGAGGCACCCCACAAGGGAGAGACCTAGGAGCCGACCTCTGTCCCCCCACTAACACCGACTGCGACCGGCCAGAGAGGTAGGAGGAGAACCACTGAAGAACAGTGCCTCCCACTCCCAACCCCTCCAGCCGGTGCAGAAGGATACCATGGTCGATGGTATCGAAAGCCGCTGAGAGGTCAAGGAGCACCAGGACAGAGGACAAACCCCTGTCCCGGGCCCGCCAGAGATCATCCATCAACGCGACCAAAGCGGTTTCCGTGCTGTAACCGGGCCTGAAACCCGACTGCCGGGGACCTAGATAATCGGCTTCTTCCAAGGACCGCTGGAGCTGGAGTGCCACCACCTTCTCAACAACCTTCCCCATAAAGGGAAGGTTGGAGACTGGACGGTAGTTATTAAGCACAGCTGGGTCCAGGGAGGGCTTCTTGAGGAGGGGGCGCACAAGCGCTTCTTTATAGAGTGATGGAAAAACTCCCCTCCCCAAGGAAGCGTTGGTAATCTCCTGGGCCCAGCTCCGTGTCACCTCCCTGCTGGCCGAAACCAACCAGGAGGGACACGGATCCAGTAAACAGGTGGCGGAACTCACAGCTCCAATGGCCTTGTCCACTTCATCAGGTGTCACCAGATCAAACTCTTCCCTTTATAGAATTTTTTAGACCTTTATAGAATTGTTTTTGATTATCATTTGTTGCATAAATTGAGACAATTACAAGAGGTTTTGTTTCTAAATCTAATTGCACTATTAACATCCATCCATCACTGTCATTATATATTTCTTTGCATTCAATTAATTCATCAACATACATTGCTACACCTCTTTTCTTTTGATTTGCCAAGCTACTATATAATTTCCCCAATTTTGAGTTTTTAAGGAGACTTCGTTTTGATTTTTTAATATGAACTTCTTGTAAAATATTTATCTGAGCTTTTTGTTTCATAAGTTTAGTTAATACTTGATTTCTTTTCCTCGGGTTGTTCAATCCATTTACCTTGACTGAAAATATTTTCAGATCTTGTATCATCTTTATTTTTAGTACCTTTTAACTTCTTTTGGTTCTCGAAGTCGGGTTTCCAAAATTAGTTTCTGTGAAGCCTGTGTTTGTTTTTGCTCCACTGCCATTGGTTCCTCCCCTCCGCCACATGTAGCCCCCATCGTAACATCACTACTCTTTGGTTCTATCCGAATTTGTTCAATTCTATCCAATCCGCTGCGTGCTAGGAAAGATCTTGCTTATTCCACGTTTTCTATTTTCACTCTCGTTGATTGCCAAGTCAAACCCTCTGGTACCAGCCATCTGAAAACAATGTTCTTTCTGATCAAGATGCTTGTAAGAAAGTAGTATTCTCTTCTACTCTCTCGAACTCTCTTCGGGACTTGTTTGAGGATTGTGATTTCTTTCCCATTACGTTGAGCGGTCTCATTTTTTGTCAGTCTCAGTATCTCGTCTTTGATAATTCTTCTTGAAAACTTAATATGAACTTCTCTAGGTAAGTTATGGCATCTTGCCTAGCCAGTCTGGACTCAGTAAACTTCATCGATTTCTCTTATCAATTCTGCTGGATCCGCCTGCATGATGCCTCCTATGACTTCTGCCATTTTTGCGGACAAATCTTAATCTCTTTCTTCATCAATATTTTGGAACCTCAGACCATGTGAAGCGGATTGGAGTTCTAGGTTGGTTATTGCTATGTCAAAATCTCTGCGGGCTGCATAGTTGCGATCTTCATATTCTTCCACACTCTGTCCCATGATTTGAATTTTTCCCTCTGTCATTTGTATTCTTTTTTCGCTGTCTTGTAAGTTTTGTTGCATGACTTTTATATTTCCATCCATTTCGGCAACATTTCCTTTGACTACATTTAGTTCAGTTTTAAGTTCAGCAATTTCTTTTTTAATCTCATCTTTCATCTCCGTCATTTCTTGTCTCATTTCTTGCTTCATTTCTTGTAGATACATTTTCATTTCTTCTTTATTCGTGCCAAGTTGAGTTTTTGTCTGAGTTTGTGTTGTTTGTACGACCTCTTGAATGCCTGCTAGTGCTTCTTGAATAGTCTGGAAATTAGAGTCCATAGGTGGCTTTTCTTTTTCTTTCTCTTTGGCCAGCATTGTAGTGATGGTCCTTTGTTGTACTCCTGGAGAGAGGGATCAGGTGGGGAAGGGAAGAAAACAAAGTTTCTAGCACATAGTTAATTATTAAGAAAAATAGGAATATAATATATAATATAATTCTAATAAAGAAATTTATAAAAATTTTAAAAGAAGTAATAGGTAAAGGAGAAAGAAGAAAAGAGAAGAGAAAAAGAAGGAAAAACCTATTACAGATTTGTTTAAGAGAAAAGGAAAATATTTATTTAAAAAATTGTTTCTAATATTCAAAAAATATAAAAAGATAACAAAAAAGAAAATAGTCAAAAAATAATAATAATCACACTTTGAGTTAAAAAGAAGAGAAAAAAAGGAAAAAATATCAAAAATCTAAAAAAAAGTCCAAAAAGTTCTAATAAGTCCAAGTAAACCAAATTTGAATTATGCTTTAATAAGAATATTCAAATAATATAAATCCAAAACCAACGTCCAATATGATTTCCAAGTTCAAATAATTATAAAAATAAAATCCAGGTCTCCTTATTTTGTAAAAAGAAAGAGAAAAAGAAAAATACGAAAAATATCCTCACGCCTCTAATATCATGCAAAAAAAAAAAGTCCCAGCAAATCCAAAAAGGAGAAAATGAGAAAAATTGAAAAAAGAAGAAAGGCTAAATTTTAAAAATAGGAAATTGAAATAAGCAATCCAAAATTTATTCCAGATTATACCTTCAATGTACAGTGTTCCCTCGATTTTCGCGGTCTCGATTTTCACGAAACGCTATACCACGGTTTTTCAAAAAATATTGATTAAAAAATACTCCACGGTTTTTTTGCTATACCACGGTTTTTCCCACCCGATGACGTCATACATCATCACCAAGAGTCACTTCTCTGTCTCTTTCTCTTTCTTTCCTGTCATTCTCTGCTTCAATCATTTTCTCATTTCTCTTTTTTCTCCCCTTTTTTCTATCATTTCTCTCTCTCTTTCTTCCTCTCTCACACTCTTCCTCCCTCTCTCATCTCTTTCTTTCCTTCTCTCTCTTTCCTTCTCTCTCCCCCCCTCTACTTGCCCACGAGAAGAAAAAAAGCAACCTCTGCCGGGCAGCTCCCTTTGTGCCCCCGCTTTGTGCCTGCCTCTTGTCCCTCTCTTTTGGGGATTTTTTTTTCTTTTCTTTTTTCGCCTTTGGTCTCCCATTAAACCAAGGAGAATGTGAAAAGGGGGGGGGGAATGCCCAGGAGGAAGCAGGAGCAACCCAAGCGCCTCTCTTTACGTAAGTGCTCCTTTTCTTTTTTTAAAAAAATCGCCCCCTTCTCTGTTTTGCCCCCCCATTTTCCTTCTCCCCTGTCCTGTTCTCCGTCCTTCCTGCAAGCCTCCTCCGTTGTTTTGTGCATTAGTTTAGGGTTACAGAGGTGAATCTGACAAAGACAGCACCCGGGTTATGCCTCTTTTAGGTCTGAGCTAAGGCAGCCATGTTGGTGATGAACAGCCTTGTGCCCTTTTAATTTTTTTCCCTCCTCTCTCTCTCTCCTTCGCTGTGTGTCTCTGTCTCTCTCTGTCTGAGTGCGTCTGTGTGAGCGTGAGAGAGGGAGTGCGTGTATGTGTGTGTGTGTCTGTGTGTCTTTCCCTCCTCTCTTTCTTCGCTCTTCTAGCTCTTTCCCCTCCCCTTTCTTCGTATTGTGCATTTGTGTCCATGTATGGACGGGTTTCTCTGAAGGGGGTCTCTCTTTTTTTTGGTGAATTTATTGGGGTGGGGAGTCGCGAGTGGAAGTGTTTCTGGTGCCTTGTGCAGAATCGGTTGCGAGGTCCGCCTCTGGCTAAAGGTTGCGGCTTGCGCTGGTCGGCCTCGGAGGCGGGAGAAGGCGAAGAGCAAGTGGGGAACCCAGCGGGGTGGATGGTGGCGGCGCCGTGTGTGTGTGTGGTGGTGGGGATAGGATAGAGAGGGACCTGGGAGAGTTCGGGTCTGCCGCTTGGTCGCCGCCGAGGAGAAGCACGGGGAGGGTGAGAGAGGGAGATCGTGGCATGCGAGGTCCCTGCAGAGCAGAGGGGGTGGCTGAGGCGGCGGAGGCGTAGTGGCGGCGGCAGCAGCAGGCGAGCTTGGAGCCTTGCTTCGCCTCCTTCGCTGCAATAAAAACGAAGGGGTCAGACGCAGCCTCGGCGAGCCGAAGGTTTCCGCGGCTCTGACCCAGAGCAGGAAGGGCTGGTGGGGGCGGCGAATCCACCTCCCCAGCCACCGGAGGGAGATCGGGCTGGTGGGGGCGGCGAATCCACCTCCCCAGCCACCGGAGGGAGATCGGGCTGGTAGGGGCGGCGAATCCACCTCCCTAGCCACCGGAGGGAGATCGGGCTGGTGGGGGCGGCGAATCCACTTCCCCAGCCGGGCGGAGGGAGATCGGGCTGGCGAGGGTGGCGAATCCACCTCCCCAGCCAGGCAGAGGGAAATCGGGCGGGCGGGCGGGCGGTGGGCAGCCAAAAATGGTGTTTTTACTTCCGCACCGCTATATCGCGGAAAATCGATTTTCACGGGAGGTCTTGGAATGTAACCCCCGCGAAAATCGAGGGATCACTGTAATTTCATTCAGATAATGTGATTTCAATTCAGCTCATAAGTTCATGTATTCAATTCATTAATATATCTTACTTCATTCACTCAATTAATTACCAAATGAGTCTTTAATATTTTAATTGAAAAAAGGAAAAATCTATTTTAAAAAAATGAATAACAAACAGGAAAGAGTAGAAACACCACACTATAATCTTAAAATTGAAAAAAAAGAGAAAGTTGTACGTAGTTTTAACAAAGTCAAGTAGTTCCGGCTAATCTTCTTTTCCGCGTATGGATATCACTTACAGTTTTTTTTCTTTTGTTTGTGTTCGCCTTCAGGCTAAAATCTTCTTTAACAAACTTGTAGGAATACCAAAAGAGTTCCGTGTGGTGCTGTTAATCTCCTTTATCTGCCGATCTATTCCTCATAGACTTCTGTTCTATTTTTAACTTCCACTATCAGCGACCGCTATGGCTGTGTCCAGGCAGCCGCCTGGGCCCAGCTCTCCATTCCTGCAGCTGCGGGGCTATCCCTAATCCCCGGGGCCGCGGCGATCCCTCCCGGGGGATCCAGGAACCCCCTGTCCTGGGCTGACCCCTCCGGTGTCAGCACAACGCGAAACGGCGTCCTGCAGGGTGGAAAGGAAGACTGCGGAGC
This sequence comes from Erythrolamprus reginae, assembly GCF_031021105.1. Lineage (NCBI taxonomy): Eukaryota > Metazoa > Chordata > Lepidosauria > Squamata > Dipsadidae > Erythrolamprus > Erythrolamprus reginae. The sequence continues at coordinate 252,580,437 of NC_091951.1, forward strand.
CAGGGCTGAGCCTCCGCTCCTCTGGCGTGATCGGGCTCCACCCGGAAGTGAAACTACTGTAGTTGTTAAACTAATGTTGATTTCAGTAGAAAATTCAGTTAGAATTGTTGTTAAAGTAATGTAGTTGTTAAACTAATGTGTAGTTGTTAAACCATTGTGAGTAGCATGAGTAGATTCTGTCCAATCTCTCAAAAAGATGAGGTGACTGGAGGTGATCTCCCAATAAAATATATCAGTTCAGATTATAGCATAGAGGCAAATGTACAGAGATATTAAAAGTTCAAATAAATGAGTCATATTTCCAACAAAAAATACCTTAATGTGGAAGACTAATAATACAATAAGTATCACTGTATCAAGAAATGGGGTAAATATCCATGTAGTTATAAAATTATGTCTTAATGAATCACTCTGTTGACTGAAAAATAATATGTATCAAGAAAAGCAGTGTCACGAAATGTTAAGGAGCTTTCAACTAAGGCTCACCCTCCATAGATTTGTACACACTGAACAACTTTTCAACTTTAAATTTACAGGTAATTTGAAAAGCATTTTAATAACAAAAATATACCTTCCACTCAGTTGATGAGCCTGGTGTAGTGTTGGCTATCTTATTTAACATGTTCCAAGCCATACAATCCTTCTATGGGTCAATAAATCCTTTTTAGGAAGAAAATTATTTGAAAAGATAAATATAAGACCAATGATTCCAACAGGCAAATTAGTTGTTAAAGAAAGTTAGCTGACCAGAACCAGAAGAATTTGTCTGCTATCACCTTAATTCCACATATCTTTTTTCTTTGGGGAAAATAAATCAGAAAAGGTTAGCATTGTGGCTATATGTGTCATACTCATGTGGTGGGCATTGCCCAACCAGATGGCTGGGTTCCATAATGTGATAGGATAAAGGTGAAGCCAATAGTCCAAGACTTAAAACTGTCCAGTTCATTCCTATTAATTCCAGGCTGCACATGTATTATAATACCTTCCCGTGCATAACTCCCTAGATAAAATGAGATCTTTCAAAAGTCATAGATACATACATATTTCTTGTACGAATGGATTAGTGAAGACAGCAAGAAGACATTAAAAGTGCCTGGGAAGATGAGCAAATTATCAGCAAATGAATTATATGGGCTCCTCAATTTGGGCTCAAGACAATGGAGAATATGTTGGCAGATGATGGGATGCCCCCAATCGCATGCTGATTATCATTGGCTCTTTGCATTTTCTCCCACTCTCTGGAAATCAACCCAAAATTTGTCATTGGCTCCCAAGGAACAAAGTGAAAAAAATTAAAATGGGGGGGGGGAGACGGGGAGACGGGAAGACACTCTAACAATGGATTAGTTCCAGAATTAACTCATCTTCCCATGTGCTTTTCTTGTCTTCTTGCTGTCTTCCACAAAATTATTCTACAGCGCTAGAAGCTCTCCCATCATCCACATCCATTAGGCCTTTCATTTTAAGTTTCCAATTTTGACAGGCTTGCACTTCGGGCCTGCTAAATTGCCTGAGAGAATCATTTTAGCTCAACCTCCTTTATTTAGCCCTTTTAAAGAATCTTTCACACTCTCACTGGAACAAAGAAAAGGGTAATGAAACATCTGCAAGAAAGCAGAAAGTTCAGAGAATCCAAGGGCCCCTCAGAGCTGATTTCATACTTCGGATGGGGACAGCTCAGGTATCCTGATATCATAATTAATACAGCCCAATAAGTGCAACACATACTTTTATATGTTTTGTGTCTATATTACATACAATTACTTTATTAGGAATCACTAATATTAAGATTAGGAATAATAATCATTAAGGGGCATGCATAAGCACACCAGTGTGCCTACCGTCCCTGTCCCTAATGGTCCCTTTTATTCATATCCATTTCATGTATTCATAATTATGTTTTTATATCTGTTATCTAATAAAGAGGTCTCCAACCTTGGCAACTTTAAGCCTGGAAGACTTCAATTCCCAGAATTGCCCAGCCAGCAAAGCAACCTGGGCTGGGGAATTCTGGGAGTTGAAGTCCGCCAGGCTTAAAGTTACGAAGGTTGGAGACTTCTGATCTAATGCATTCTTGACGAAATAAAAAATTAATTAATTAATTAATAACTCTTGCATATAGAAAAGGCATTCAAGGTAATCCTTTCTCGTTCGTTTTAAAATACCAAACGAAGATATTTCAAGACGCTTGTAGAGTCGCCTGGCCTAATTCCCCATAATCATGAGAAAAATAATGAATAGGGAAAATCTATGGGCAATAGATTTATTATAACAGGAAACAGATGCCCCTCTGTACAGCCCCTGATATAGCTTGTCTTTGCTCCTCTCTCTATGGCCGACCACGGGAAGTGACGTTCTCCTTTCCACCCACCCAAGACTGTCCTCTTGCCGCAGGAAGGTCGCGCAGGCGCAGCGGGGCCCGAAGCAAGTGTCTGAGATCAGGCTCAGCTAAGAAGATGTCCCGGGGTCCGGGTTCGGGGATGCAACCCAGAGACATCCCCGAGGAGGTGATCGGCTACACCCCAGATGAGAAGTTCCGGCAGCAGCAGCTGCGAGAGCTCCGCCGCCGCTGGCTCAAAGACCAGGAGCTGAGCCCCCGGGAACCAGTCCTTCCCCAGCGGAAGGTCGGCTGGGTGGAAGGTTTCTGGCAGCGCTTCCTCCAGCCCGAGACGTTCTGGAAGAGACAGGTGAAGCACAGCACAAGTGGTGGGGGGGGATAGGGGATTCCCATCAGATTCCCGTGCTTTCTGGCCACGGTGGCTGAGGACGATGGGGGTTGTAGTACAGCATCTGGCCCGGGCACCAGTTCCAGGGAAGGTGCCTCTACCTGAAGCAAAGGAAGGTTTTTGATCGATTTAAGATTGCAACCCTACGTTTTATTGGGATTTAAGGTAGAAACTCCCTTTTGCAATAACGACAAATGAAATGATGATAATAAGTGTAATGCGTAAACAAAAAAGGGAAATGTGTAACAATTTATTTATTTTATTTCACTTCTATGCCACCCATTTCGGAGGACTCAGGGTGGCAATGTCGAATTATTGCAATAGTTATTTTAAATAAAAGATTTGAAAATAAATAACATTTAAGAAAAAAGAAACTCCCTGGTCCACTGGATGTGAGATCTGACAAGCGCTTAGCAGACGTGTGTTATGATTTGTGTGGTTTAATGCCGACATACATACCTCTAATTCAGTGTTTCCCAACCTTGGCAACTTGAAGATATTTGGACTTCAACTCCCAGAATTCCCCAGCCAGCATTTGCCCAGCCAGTATTTGGATAACAAAGCAGGCTGTTTTCATAAAGGAATTTGGCAATATGTGAAAGTTCTTAATTTGGAGGGATATAGAAAATTTTTATAAGGTCTCTGAGATAACTACATGCTGCAAGGCACCTTTTATCTTTCAGCATGGAGGGAAGAGCTGAAAATCTTGTCTCATTTTGTGTGAATGTTCCTATCTGTACCCAACAAACTGATTTTTGAAAACTTACTTGGAATGAATTAGCTTTATGGCTAATTCAGCTATGCATTAAAATTATAGTTTAGTGTGGGATAACATGATAAATATGTACAGTTAAATTTCTCTTACCTCATGGCTATTCCAGAAGGCAAAGGAGATTTGTTCCTACAGGATTGCACTGTAGTTTGCTATTACATAAAAATAACATTAAACATCATTTTTGAATTTCAACAAATCCAATGAAATCATATTGATGCAATCAAGCAGGAAAGAACTAATTTTTAAAATTATTTTTAGGTATTCAAGATGTACAATACTGGAAAACTTGCTATAACTATTATTATTATTCCTCTATGGATTTCCTATTATATTGTCAAGTATCATGTCCAGGTATGTATGTATGTGGAGTGTATCCTTTTGCTGATTAATTCCAATAACATATTTTATTTCTGATATTAGAAAGCTAGGCTTAGGATATGTTAAAAGCCCCACCACCACCACCATCAGAGTGCTGAAATCAGTGCTGAAATGTGCCTTCTATTTTAGCTTCTGAGACACAACAGATTTTTTTTCTGATGATGCAGAAATGATGTTTCCTGATTGGAATAGTGCCTGTCCTTTAAGAAGTATTACTGTGCTATGCACTCATGATTCGGTGTGGAATGGTAGAACAGGAGAAAAGAAGTGTACTATATTTTTTGGAGTATAAGACGCACCGGAGTATAAAACACACCTTAGCTTTTGGGGAGGAAAATAGGAGGGAAAGCCTGCCTGCCAGATATTCATCTGGCTAGTGTCCTTAGTCTGGTCAGCTTCAGCACATTATTTTATCCCCTGGTTTGGACTTTAAAAAAACCTTATTCGGAGCAAATAGCAATGAAAAAAAGCCTGCAAAGACTTAGGGCTGGAAAAACCTTTCTTAAGAGAGAGTAACAATAAAAAGTCTGCAAGCCAGTAGGACCTGGGAAGATCTGGGAAGATCGTTAGTACTTTGTTAGGGCTGGAAAAAAACTTATTTGGAGCGAGTAGTAATGGGAAAAAAGCTTGCAAAGACTTAAGGCTGGGGAAAAAAATCTTCTGACCGATTAGCAATGAAAAAAGCCTGCAAGCCAGTAAAGTCAGGAAGATCATTAGTGCCACATTAAGGCTGGAAAAAAAAGCTTCAAAAAAAGCTACATTCAGAGTATAAGACACACCCAACTTTTCAGCCACTTTTAGGGAGGAAAAAGGTACACCTTACACTCCAAAAATACAGTTCTTGAGTTTTGTTTTATTGTTTTGGGGATTTTTTTTTTACTATTCAGTCAATCTGAGATCCAGTGGTGGTACTAAAAGTGATCTTTTTCGTTCCAATCTGATATGGCCCCACCAAGAAAATGCAACATGCAAAAATCTTTAATACCATGCTATTGCAAAATAATAATTGTGAATGCCTAGAGTGTGATCAGAATTTGGTCTAAAATCGTTTTAAGGGGTGAGAGATTCTGTTTAAAGCATATAAACAACGGTGCGTTGTGTCAATATCTTTCCTGAAAACATTGAGTTAATAATTGTTTTTTGTGGAAAATGGTACACGAACAGTTAGATTTCATAACTGTTAACTACTCTTTTAAGTACAATGGCTTTTAATATTTTTCTTTTCCTATAGCTATTCAGCATATTGCCTTGGAAGTATTTTCAGTAATACAGTGGTACCTCATGATACGAACTTAATTGGTTCCAGGAGGAGGTTTGTAAGGTGAAAAGTTCGTAAGACGAAACAATGTTTCCTATAGGAATCAATGTAAAAGCAAATAATGCGTGCAAATCCTTCAGGAAAATCCCAAACTTTAGAAGGGAGGCGAACAGAGGGCAGGGAGGAGCAGCTAAAGGGGGCGGGTGGAAGAAGCAAGGCTAGGCTAAAGGGTGAGTGGGAAGGAAGAAAGGCAAGGGGGGCGCCCCTCCCTTTTCTTTCTTCAAAAGACACTCTTTCAGTGCCTACAAGCACGCTGTTCTCCTACTTTTGTTAATGCAGTCTTTCCCCCTCCAAGCCGTCCCTCCCTTTTCTTTCTTCAAAAGACACTCTTTCAGTGTCTGCAAGCACGCTGTTCTCCTACTTTTGTTAATGCAAAGTCTTTCCCCCTCCAAGCTGCCCCTCCCCAAAAAAATCTTAAACACCGGGTTTGTATCTTGAAAAGTTCGTTAGAAGAGGCATTCGTAAGATGAGGCACCACTCTACTTCTAGTCTTGCATGAACAACTTGCTTTACAGCAATTTAATTGAGTAAGGTCTGGGGTTTGACTTGACCATCTTGGAATGAGAAAATTCCTCTGCTATAGTTATTCTCTCATGTGTTTAGGATCATTGTGCTGCACAGCTCACATTTGTGTAATACTATACGCAATACTACTTTGATATTATTGGACCCAAATCAGCATGGCTTTACTGAAGGCAAATCATGTCAGACTAATCTCATTGATTTCTTTGACTATGTCACAAAGGTGTTGGATCAAGGTGGTGCCGTGGATATTGCCTATCTAGACTTCAGCAAAGCCTTTGATACGGTTCCACATAAAGAGCTGATAGATAAATTAGTGAAGATTGGACTTAATCCCTGGATAGTTCAGTGGATTTCAAGCTGACTGAAGCATAGACATCAGAGAGTTATTGTTAATGGCGAGTATTCTGAGCAGAGACAGGTTACAAGCAGTGTGCCACAAGGGTCTGTTCTGGGTCCTATTCTTTTTAATATGTTTGTGAGTGACATAGGGGAAGGTTTGGTAGGGAAGGTTTGCCTTTTTGCCGATGACTCTAAAGTGTGCAATAGGGTTGATATTCCTGGAGGGGTCTGTAATATGGTAAATGATTTAGCTTTACTAGATAAATGGTCAAAGCAATGGAAACTGCAGTTTAATGTTTCCAAATGTAAAATAAAGCACTTGGGGAAAAGGAATCCTCAATCTGAGTATTGCATTGGCAGTTCTGTGTTAGCAAAAACTTCAGAAGAGAAGGATTTAGGGGTAGTGATTTTTGACAGTCTCAAAATGGGTGAGCAGTGTGGTCGGGCAGTAGGGAAAGCAAGTAGGATGCTTGGCTGCATAGCTAGAGGTATAGCAAGCAGGAAGAGGGAGATTATGATCCCGCTATATAGAATGCTGGTGAGACCACATTTGGAATACTGTGTTCAGTTCTGGAGACCTCACCTACAAAAAGATATTGACAAAATTGAACGGGTCCAAAGACGGGCTACAAGAATGGTGGAAGGTCTTAAGCATAAAACGTATCAGGAAAGACTTAATGAACTCAATCTGTATAGTCTGGAGGACAGAAGGAAAAGGGGGGACATGATTGAAACATTTAAATATATTAAAGCAGAGGTCTTCAAACTTGGCAACTTTAAGACTTGTGAACTTCAACTCCCAGAATTCTCCAGCCAGCATAGCTATGGCAGAATACTGGGACTTGAAGTCCATAAGTCTTAAAGTTGCCAAGTTTGGGGACCTCTGTATTAAAGGGTTAAATAAGGTCCAGGAGGGAAGTGTTTTTAATAGGAAAGTGAACACAAGAACAAGGGGACACAATCTGAAGTTAGTTGGGGGAAAGATCAAAAGCAACATGAGAAAATATTATTTTACTGAAAGAGTAGTAGATCCTTGGAACAAACTTCCAGCAGACGTGGTAGATAAATCCACGGTAACTGAATTTAAACATGCCTGGGATAAACATATATCCATCCTAAGATAAAATACAGAAAATAGTATAAGGGCAGACTAGATGGACCATGAGGTCTTTTTCTGCCGTCATACTTCTATGTTTCTATGTTTCTAACACCTTTTATTATAAGCATCTCTATCATGAGCAGTGGGAAACCTATGACTAGGGCAGTGGTGGCGAACCTTTTAGACACTGCAAAACTCACTTACTTGTCGCAAAGTGCCAACAAGGCAATTTAACCTGAATACTGAGGTTTTACTACCTAAAATAATGATAAAGGCAGAGTTCAGCTAATTGTTCTATGAAAAATGTGATAAATGCACTTTTATGCCCCTTCATTTTTTCTGCTTTTGAAATATTATGCTCAATAATAATAAAAACTTTTGTAATATCATTTCTCTTTTTCTCCTTCCCTTTCTGTTTTTCTCTCTCTTTCCTTGCCTCTCTTCTCCTTTCCCTTCCTCTCTGCCTTTCTCTTTCTCTTTCTCTTCCTCTTTCCCTCCCTCTCTCTCTCTGCCTCTGCTTCTCTCTTTCTCACCCTGTTTCCATCCCTCTGTTTCTCTCTTTCCTTCCCTCCCTCTCTCTCTCATTGCCTTCATCTGTTTCTCCACCCCACCCCTCCAAAACTGGTGCTGGGTAGTGGGAATCTGGAGGCTGATGAGCCTAGGAGCAGTGCACCAAAGTTCAGCTGACTGGCAGGGAGGCATGGCACCCCAACGCAGGCAGTTCTGCAGGAAAAGAGCCGTTGTACTTACCTGAACAGTGTTCTCAATGCGCTGCGTGGAGAGTCCAACGTGGGTTATACTCTAGTTTTATTGGTAGGGACTGAGTTTGAATTTAAATAATTAATTCTGTCCTGCCCCCTGCTTGCCCCAGAGGGCTCAGATTTAAAACAAAGGCATAGACATATATTCTTTATATAAAAAAACTTTATTTGTTACAGGAAAAAACCAGAACTATAAAAAGGAACTGCGACCCTGGGCAAGAACAAGGCCGGGTGGGTTTTGGACTCTCCACGCAGCGCATTGAGAAGACCGTTCGGGTAAGTACAATGGCTCTTCTCCAATGCGCTGCTTAGGAGAGTCCAACGTGGGATATATCCAAGCTATGGAGACAGGGAGGGATCAGGCCTGATTAGGGGAGCAGAAGCGGCACAGACTCTTTGAAGAATTCTCCTGCCAAAAGCTGCTTCCGCAGAGGCAAAGACATCGAGGCGGTAATGTCTAATGAACGTTGTTGGGGACTACCACGTGGCTGCGCGACAAATATCCTCCACTGACGCCTGTGTGTTCCAGGCGGCGGATGTGACCGCACTTCTGGTGGAGTGCGCTGTAATCCCTTGTGGTACCTGCTGGGACCGTGCAATATATGCTTCCACTATGCAAGATCTTATCCATTGTCCAATTGTTTGGGAGGAGATCTTGAGTCCCTGAGTGGCTGGGAGGAAGGAGACGAACAAGGCTTCAGATTTTCTAATTGGTTGTGTCCTACGAATGTACAGTTTGAGGGTTCACCGGACATCTAGTTTATGCCAGCGGTATTCCAGAGAATGAGCGGCTTGGGTGCAGAAATCCGGAAGTACGACCTCTTGGGAACGGTGAAATGGTGTGTTGACCTTCGGTAGAAACGCCGGGTCCAGTTGCAGGACCACTCTATCTTGATAGAAAATGCATAAATCCTGCCGTACCGAGAAGGCTGATAATTCCGACACCCTTCTGGCTGAAGTAATTGCTACCAGAAGAGCGGTCTTAAATGAGAGTATGCGAAGTGGAACTGAGTGCATTGTTTCAAAAGGTGGGCCAGTTAATGCCCGAAGGACCAGTGGGAGGTCCCAGGTGGGATACATGTGCACCACCTGTGGTCTGATGTTAGTAGCACCGCGGAGGAAGTCTCGAATGTAGGGCTGGTGATATAGTGACCACAAATTGTCCAGGCGGAGTACTGTGTACAATGCTGCTACCTGCCGGCGGAGGGTGTTCGGTGCTAGTCCGCTTGTGTGTTTAGAGTCCCTGCTATGTGCTCCGCCTTCAAGGACTGCAGGTGTTGTTCCGCCCAGGAAACCAGTGTCTCTGCTTCCTTCATGAGGCATTGTGATTTTGTGCCTCCTTGATGGTTTATATATGCCCGGGTGGCCACATTGTCTGTGAGGATGAGGACTGGGCGGCCTGCCACCTGGGGAAGGAACTGGCGTAGGCTAGCGATACCGTCCTTAACTCAAAGAAGTTGATGCTGTTGTTGGCAAGCTCTTTCAGAGTCCAGTTGCCCTGGGCTATTTGGTGTGCCGTGTGTGCCCACCAGCCTGAGAGGCTCGTGTCGGTTGTCACAGTGATGCACATCTGTTCCTTGAAGCAGGTGCCCTGGTGGATAGCTGATGTTGTCCACCATTGAAGGGAGTGGCAGACCCTGGGTGGTAATCGAACTAGCTTGCTGGTGTGACTGTTTTTGTTCTTCTGAAATGGCAGGAGGAACCATTGTAGTTGTCGTGTGTGTAGTCTTACCCAGGGGGCCACGTCGATGTATGATACAAACATGCCCAGTAGCCTGGATATTAAGGCCAGTGGTACTTTGTGGTTGTGACGTACTGATTGTACTGTCTCTAGTAGGGATGCTTGACGGTCTGGTGACAGGAAGATGTGGCAACTGACCGTATCTATGATTGTGCCGAGATGACGAAGCGATGTTGTAGGTGTCAGGTGACTCTTCGCGAGATTTATTGACAATCCATATGCCTGTAGGGACCAGATGGTGTGGGATAGATCGACCTGTGCTTGTTTGGGCGACCTGGATAGAATAATGATGTTGTCTAAGTAGGCTTGGAGTCTTATGGACTGCCATTACAACATCTAGCAACTTGGTAAATGTCCTGGGTGCTGAGGATAGCCCGAAGGGCATGGCCCGGGATTGGAAGTGGGCACCTCCCAGGTAAAACCGTAGGTATCTCCTGTGGTCCAGGTGGATTGGTACATGTAAATATGCCCCTGTAAGTCTATGGAGGTCAGGAGGTCGTGCTGACAGATGCAGGCTAGGATGGATTTGAGTGACTGCATCTTGAACCTGCTGTACTTTACATTAATGTTCAGTTGCTTTAGATTGAGGATTAAACGATGTCCCCCTGAATTTTTGGGCACTAGGAAGATGTGTGAATAAAATCCCTTTCCCTCCTGGTCATGAGGTACCGGTTCGTTGGCCACGATGTCCAGCAGGTGTTGGACTTTTTGTTGGAGTAGGTCCCTTTCCGCTCTGTTGGCGGGGATGGGGCATCTGAAGTACCGGTTGGGCGGGAGGGCAAGGAATTCTAGACGCAGTCCTGATTGGATGGTGTTTATGGCCCAGCAATCTGAGGATGTCTCTTCCCATTGCGTGGGGAACCCTTGAAGATTTCCTCCAATGGGAGCATCTGTGGATGAGTCATTTGGATTTCCGAAAGTTTCTGGAGGGTTGACCCCTAAACGGGTGTTTAGGTTTTGTGTATGGATGGTACCCCCCCGCGTTCCTGTCTCTGAAGGGCAGTCTATCCTGTCGATAGTATCCTTGGCCATAGGTTCTCTGGGCTTGCGCAAAGGGAGAGGCTGTAGTGGTGTCGTAACGAAAAGTCTGTCTGCGGCAATATGGTGCTGGTCTTCTATCAGCACGCCTATAAGCCTTAGGGAGGACCTTGCGTTTGTCTTTGTCCTCAACCAACACTGAGTCTAATGACTCGCCAAATAGTTTCTCCCTGCTGAAGGGAGCTGCCACAAGACGCCATTTAGATCTTGCATCGGCGTGCCAGCTTTTGAGCCAGAGAAGGCGGTGTGAGGACATAGTGGCCGCCATGGAACGCGCCGTGAACTTAGCGGAGTTCAATGTTGCGTCCGCGGAAAACTCCGCTGCAGCAAGAAGTTTAGTTAAGTCCTGACGGGGTCTAGCGTCCTCTGGGTCCAGTCTGGATTGCATTTCTTTAATCCAAACAATGTATGTGTGTTTAAAAAATGAAGCTGCATGGGCAACCCGCAATGCCCATGCTGCTGACTGATGTGATTTGCGGATGAGGGTTTCTGCTTTGCGGTCGTCCGGCTTCAGACCTTCCATGTCTGCTGAGACTACAAGATTGGCAACAAGATTGATCCACAGGGGGGAACTGTAGCAATCCTTCAATGTCCGGGCCAAACCCATAGAACTTCTTTTCGATGGAGGAAGGGCCTGTGGCCGCTGTAGGGTTCTCCCACGGGCGTTTTATATTATCAATGAAAATTGAAGACGAGGGGATGAAGTCGGATTCCTTTTCTGGCTCAGTAAAAAGTCCTGCAGTCTGGTCCAGCTCTACTGATGGGTCGGTAGGCTTGGTAGTGGAACCCAGCCTAGCTGTGGTCTTTGTGCAAAAGGGTTTTGAACAGTGCGGGTTTAAACAAGCCGGTAAAAACTGGTTGTTCAGCAAATGTCTCTTCATCCTCAGAGAACTCGTCCTCTGCCCCACTTCCCTCATCATGTGATGGGGTCTGAGCCCCCAGCGAGTCCTGGTAGGTGTAGTGGGCATTAGCCATAGGCCATATCTCTGGTTGCTGGCTCTTGGTAGGCATAGGAGGTTGCTGCTGGATGCCTGTGGCGATGCCCTGCGAATATGCGTTGGCAATCATGTCCTGCACCATTGGGGAGAGGTGATGCCAAGCATCAGGGCCCGACCACAGGCCTGCAGTAGATGGCACCAGCTTTGAATTTGCCAGAGGTGGAGACTGCAACCCCACATCCTGTCCCGGGGTTGTTGTGCGAGCTGAGGCACCGAGCATGGGGAGTGTCTCCCCGCGTTCAGGAGACCAGTCTTTGTCTGCGTTTGCAAAGGCAGGTTCTGGTATATCTATGGCATTAGCTGTGGGTTGGGGAGGCATACCCATTTGGGAGGGTGGGAGGCTCCAATGCTGTTGAAATTGATTGTAAGGCAGAGTCCAGGTCTCCTCCTGAGCCTGCTCCATCATTTTTTGCAGAGCTTTAATCCTCTTTTCAGTCTCTTTAGCAGATGCAGAAGACTGGGAGGATTTGGACTTTGGCTTAGTGGAAGGTGCCTTGTCCTTGGGCTTAACCACAGCTGGGGGTGGTGCAATCTCTTCTGCCCCTTGTTTTTGTTCTTTAGTCTCAGCCATTGAAGCTGTTGGCGCTTCCAGTCTCGCACCGCCAACAACAAGCCACCAGGTGGCAACCTACCCTAGAGAGACAGGCTTCTCAAGGCACACAGAAAAAACGCTGGCTTTTTGCTGCTGAAATAGCCTGTAACGCGAGCCCCGACAGCTGTTTAAACTTTGCGCCAGCTAGTAGTGAAGGAGAAAAAAAATTCCGGAAGCCGGGATTCCCTTTAAAAGGTCTTCGGCGGCTCGCACATGCGCCCACCAGTAACCTGGTTACTATGGGGCTTTTAAAATGGCGGCCCCCAGGCTGACGACGGGGACGCCATTAGCGAGGTCAAGAAAAGGGCGTGGCAGCGCCGAACATCTGATTAGCGCGGCGAGCTGCGGCACAAAATACAAACTCTGAAGAGTCAACCTGAAGAAAGGACTTTGGAGGAGCTGGTTTCAGGTGCAGCGGAGAGACGGACCCTCGCTGCTGCCTCGGTAAGTCAGGGGCTCAAACGGGCATTTTGGGGGTTGGCAATGTCCACTGAGGACAGGGGCCAGCCCGAAGCGACCAGCAATTTAACCTATGTGAGCCTGGCCCCGGAGGGCGAGGCTCCTTGCCCATTAAAATTCATTTAAGCTCCTGGGTTGTATCTGCTGAGGAAAGGGACCCATATGAGCAATCCAGGCGGTTCTTGCCGGCGGACCGGTTAACCAGTCAAAGGTATACAATTATATAATTAAAAATTAACTTACCTTATCTTGTTTAGGAGAGTCCAACATGGTGGAAGTCAATCGGAGAGGATAAAAATAACGTCCCTACTCTACGACTGAGTTTTAAAACTGAGCCCTCTGGGGCAAGTAGGGGGCGGGACAGAATTAATTATTTAAATTCAAACTCAGTCCCTACCAATAAGACTAGAGTATAACCCATGTTGGACTCTCCTAAGCAGCGCATTGGAGAAGCAACTGACATCCGGGAGGCCAGAAGGAGCCTAGACCAGGGGTAGGCAAAGTGGTCTCTTCTATGACTTTTTTTACTTCAACTCCCAGAATTCCTGAGCCAATCATGCTAGCTCAGGAATTCTGGGAGTTGAAGTCCACATGTCATACAAGAGACAACTTTGCCTACCCCTGGCCTAGGCGATCCAGGGTTGCATTGCGGCTCTGTTTCGTAATGAATTTCAGGAGGAGGGGGACCCCATCTCCTCCATTGGGAAACACCTGAGCTATGGTGGTGAATCTATAGCATCATGTGAGAGGTGGCATGCAGAGCCATCTCTGTGGGCATGTGCGTCATCGCCCCAGCCTAGCTCCATCGCATTTCTTTGTCAATTTCATTTTCAGGGAAACAAAAGCTTGTGGGACTAAAAAAAATTTTTACTCAATCAATTCCAACTTTGTGAGATCTTCTCCTTTCATGAGAAGTTGGAATTGATTGAGCAAATTTTTTTTTCATTCATTCAATCATTCATTCATTCATTCATTCATTCATTCATTCATTCATTCATTCAGTTGTGTTTCTGAATGGTTGTCCCTTTTCCATTCCCAACTCAGCCAGTGTGGACAACTTTCACCATAGGGTTTTGGCCTCTGTGGAGGAAGGTAGGATCATTAAGGAAAAGTCACTAGACGGGAAAATTCTTAGGATAAAAATGCTAAGGATAAGAATGGGAATTTTGATAATGGCGAAGGCCACTCAAGGGCATTGCTCGTTCTTTTCCCAACCAGAGGTTTATTAACAAGTCATTCTGAGGGTTGCTACTGCTTCATGTTTTTTTTCTCTCCTCTCTTTTCCTTGCTTGATATCTGCCATAAAACAATGCGTGGTGTAATGTCATCAAAGAGGGTGTTTCCTTAACCCCTAGTGCCAATGGTATCACACTATACATTATGGCTATGCTAGCTGTTGCATGAGAAAGGGAGGAAAAACCTAGGACAGGGGTAGACAAAGTTGGCTCTTCTATGACTTGTGAACTTCAGCTCCCAGAATTCCTGAGCAAGTCATGCTAGCTCAGGAATTCTGGGAGTTGAAGTCCACATGTCATAGAAGAGCCAACTTTGCCTAGGAAGATGCATCTATTGAGTTCAACCAGTTCAGTTTAAGGTGTTAGCAACATTGTTAGGTATCAGATAGGGGCCTTTCCCAAACTGGATATGCAGATATGGAATTGGAAATTGCCTGCATGTAAAACAGGTCAAGCATCAAATTCTAGGCAATGCTCAGGTTATTACATTGCTTGAGATATGGAAGAGTAAAATAAATAGTAGAGTTGATGAAAACCAGCAAGAGGATCAGCAGAAAGACTACTTGTGAAGTAGAGGAAGACATAACATAAGCTTTCTTCCTGCAAGTAATGGAGGAGAGAGGCAGCTTGAGTCTATGCAAAGGATTCAAGAGGTCCATGGGTGTTTCAGCTGGGTTTATTTCAACATGGCCAACTCTCCATAGGAAGATTCACTGCGAGACAAGAATTACACTAATATCAAAGAAATGGTGGAATAGAATCACTGAAGAATGGAAAATTTAATATTTTAAAATGTATTTTAAATAATAAAATTGAATTGTTAAATTGTCCCATGGCGAGTTGTCCTGAGGTGAGTTGGCCATGGTGAGTTGGCAGTGGCAGGTTTGGTTGCAGCGACTTGGCTGGGCTGGATTGATTGATTGGTTGATTGATTGACTGACTTACTGACACAATCATTCATTCATTCATTCATTCATTCATTCATTCATTCATTCATTCATTTGTGTTTCTGAATGGTTGTCCCATTTCTATTCCCAACTCAGCCAGTGTGGACAACTTTCACCACCAAAGAAATTGCTGAATACGTTGGCTGGAGAAGATATGTGGTTTGGAGAATCTGAGAGAAGTAGACTTGAATTTAGAGGGAAGGACTTGGGACTAGGAAGAGAGAGAGAGAGAGAGGAACTGCAAATGGGACCATGCAGAATCTGTTACTTTTAAAGTCAAGGAAGGAAGAAATTAAGGATAATTACTTTGTGCATAAAAGGCACCATTAAAACACAATAATTGAATATTTTATAGTTATAATACATTATTTTAATATAAAACATGGATTTATAATCAAAATAATTTTTAAATATTTAAATTCATGGGGATGTACATGAATGCGCAAGGTCGGACACATATGGGGGGGTCAAAAATGCATGCAGTCAGTGGAGGGGCAGGGGGTCACTTGCATATGCATGGAGTGGGGGAGCATAGGGGGAGTGCGCACATATGCAGCGTGCATGCAGGGGAGTTGTGTGGGCAATTGCGAGGCTGGGTGTGTGTCACACAAGCATTGCATTATGGGTGTGCAAGTATGCTTTCGGCAAGTGACAATAAAAATGTTAATCACCAATGTGTTAGGGTAACACCTCTTTAGCCTATTTAAAGTCTTGCATGTCATCTAATATATTATTATTATTATTATTATTATTATTATTATTATTATTATTATTTATTAGATTTGTATGCCGCTCCTCTCCGTGGACTCAGGGCGGCTCACAACACAATAAAACAATTCATAACAAATGTAATAATATACAATTTAAAATTTAAAATAGTTAAAAAACCCCATTTTTAAGCAGACATACCTACAAACATACCATACATAAATTATATAGGCCCGGGAAAATATCTCAATTCCCCCATGCCTGACGACAAAGGTGGGTTTTGAGAAGTTTACAAAAGGCAAGGAGGGTAGGGGCAGTTCTAATCTCTGGGGGGAGCTGGTTCCAGAGTCGGGGCCGCCACAGAGAAGGCTCTTCCCCTGGGGCCCACCAACCGACATTGTTTAGTTGACGGGACCCGGAGAAGACCGACTCTGTGAGACCTATTCGGTCGCTGGGATTCGTGCAGCAGAAGGCGGTCTCGGAGATATTCTGGTCCGATGCCATTAAGGGCTTTATAGGTCATAACCAACACTTTGAATTATGGCCAGAAATTGATCGGCAACCAATGCAGACTGCGGAGTGTTGGTGTGACATAGGCATATTTTGGAAAGCCCATGATTGCTCTCGCAGCTGCATTCTGCACGATCTGAAGTTTCCGAACACTTTTGAAAGGTAGCCCCATGTAGAGAGCATTACAGTAGTTGAGCCCCGAGGTGATGAGGGCATGAGTGACTGTGAGCAGTGAGTCCCGGTCCAAATAGGGCCGCAATAGGTCCAAATAAGGCCTATTTAAAGTCCAAATAGTCCCGGTCCAAATAGTCCCGGTCCAAATAGGGCCGCAAGTCCAAATAGTCCCGGTCCAACCTGGGCAAATGCCCCCCTCGCCACAGCTGAAAGATGGTTCTCTAATGTGAGCTGTGGATCGAGGAGGACACCCAAGTTGTGGACCCTCTCTGAGGGGGTCAATAATTACCCCCCCACAGTGATGGACGGATAGATGGAATTGTCCTTGGGAGGCAAAACCCACAGCCACTCAGTCTTATCCGGGTTGAGTTTGAGTCTGTCGACACCCATCCAGGCCTCAACAGCCTCCAGGCAACGGCACATCACTTACACTGCTTCGTTGATTGGACATGGGGTGGAGATGTGAAGCTTGGTATCATCAGCGTACTGATGATACCTCACCCCATGCCCTTGGATAATTTCACCCAGCGGTTTCATGTAGATATTGAATAGCAGGGGGGAGAGGACCGACCCCTGAGGCACCCCACAAGGCAGAGACCTTGGAGTCGACCTCTGACCCCCCACTAACACCGACTGCAACCGACCGGAGAGGTAGGAGGAGAACCACTGAAGAACAGTGCCTCCCACTCCTAACCCCTCCAGCCGGCACAGAAGGTATCATGGTCGATGGTATCGAAAGCCGCAGAGAGGTCAAGAAGCACCAGGACAGAGGATAAACCCCTGTCCCGGGCCCGCCAGAGATCATCCATCAACGCGACCAAAGCAGTTTTACAATTAGAGTCGAGCTCCACCCGGATCTGAGCGATTTTATCAGCGAAAAACGTGTTAAAATACTCGGCACTACTCTGCAAAGGCTCCCCAACTCCCCCCTGATTAAGAAGGGAGCGGGTCACACTAAACAGAGCGGCCGGGCGGGATTCCGCTGATGCAATCAAGGCGGCATGATACGCGCATCTTGCCGCCTTGAGCACCACTTTGTAAGTCTTAATAAAAGCTCTTACAAATGTTCGATCGGATTCAGACTCACTCTTCCTCCATCGCTTCTCTAGACGTCTCTTCTGGCGTTTCAACTCCCGGAGCTCCTCGTTGAACCATGGAGCTCTACGGGGTCTAGCGCCACGGAGAGGTCGCAAAGGCGCAATCTGATCAAGAGCCTCCACTGCAGCCTTCTTCCTGGCCTCCGCAAGAGACTCTGCCGAACTGTGGACAAGTGCATCTGGAATAACCCCAAGCGCCGTCTGAAAGCCCTCTGGGTCCATCAGGCGTCTGGGGCGGAAAATCTTAATCGGTTCCGCCTCTCTGCAGGGAAGGATTGGAGCCAGGAAGTCAAGCCATAGTAGAAAATGGTCCAACCATCACAAAGGCAATGCTTCTAAGCCCCTTAGTCTCAGACCATTACTCAATTCCTCAGAGAGGAATACCATGTCGGGTGCGTGCCCTCCCTTGTGAGTTGGAGCCTGTACTACTTGAGTCAGGTCCCTGGCTGTCATGGTGGCCATGAACTCCTGTGCCAGTCCAGAGGCTTCACCGAGTGACGGCAGGTTGAAGTCCCCCAAGACAATAAGTCTGGGGAACTCCACCGCCAACCCGGCTACCTCCTCGAGCAGCACAGGCAGGGCTTTTGACACGCAGCTGGGAGGCAGGTATGTGAGAAACAAGCCCACGTGAACCCCTAAGTCCAACTTCATCAAGAGAGACTCGCAACCCGCAATCTCTGGAGCAATGAGTCTACGTAGGCAAAGGCTCTCCCTGGCTGTAATAGCCACTCTCCCCCTTCCCTGGGGTTGAGGTTGATGCCATATCTGAAACCCGGCTGGGCAAATTTCAGAGAGAGGAACTCCTCCCTCTGGGCCCAGCCAGGTTTCAGTAATAAATGCCAGGTCGGCCTCCTCATCCAGGATCAAATCCAGGATGAGGAGAGCTTTATTTACCCCCGACCTGGCATTGAGCAGCAGCAACCTGAGTCCAGGGCCAGAATTACACTCATCACCAGTGCCCAAGATTGAGCTCATGGAGCCAGAACAAGGGATCGTTATTAAGCAACGATCCCTCGTTCCCCTGGAATGGCTAACTCTATGGCCCCCGCCATACCTGCCTCTCCCCAGCAACACCGGAATATTCCGACCCTCTGTCCTCCCAGAGATTGGTGCCCTCTCCCTTCCTGCCTCTCCAGCGTCAGGTGGGCCAAATCTATCATTCATACTATTTCCATTCATCTCATCCATACCATAGCCCCACCCACCCCAACCATCCCACTCATACCAATCATTCATCCCATATACATTATTACATCCACCCCAGTTATCCATTAATTAAAACCCCCAATAATATTAAAAATAGATTAAATTAGTAATAATTAAAACACTAATAAAATATATCTAGAAATATAAATAGAAAATAGAAAAAGTTCATACTAAAGTGCTAGAATATAGGAAATAAATAGATCAATTGACATCAAGTCAGCAGTACAACACCTGTTCTAATAGGTGTATTCTGGAAAGGAGGTTCGATGTTCAGAAAGAAGTCCTGGCATATTGTTCTTTGGTGCCAGTCACTGCCACTGGCTGGCACTCTCAGGTCTTTTCTTTGAGTCCACAGTCGCTTTGTTCTTCTAACGTTGCAATATTTCCAAGTTTCCAATTCAGTTAACATTTCCAGTCATCCGTGGTCCCAGTGGTATCCAGAGCCTCCACGCAACCACAGTTAGTATTTTTTGGTATCTTTAGTTTTGCGCGGAGGTTGTTTTCTTCTTGCACCTAGGTCCTCCTCTCCTCCCTATGCGATGCCCCCCGTGTCCTCCTCCTTTCTTTCTGGCAGTTCTTTCATTGGTTGCTCCAGTTGGCGTATTCCACTGGTTTCATAAAAGTCTCTTGCTTCTTCCAACTTTTCTATTTTATATCTTTTTGTTTGCCAATAAAGTGATAGTCCTTCTGGAATAAGCCAACGGAAAGTTATGTTTTCTTTGATCGGAATTTTGGTCAGGAAGTGGTAGTCTCTTCTACTTTCTCTTACACTTCTTGGAACTTGTTTCAGTATTGTGATTTCTTTTCCCTTATCTTGTAATTTTTCATTTCTTGTCCATTTCAAAAAATCATCTCTTATGGTTCTTCTTACAAATTTGATGCGAACTTCTCTTGGAAGGTTGTGCTGATGTATGTAGCTAGTTTGTACTCTGAAAACTATCAATTTCTTTTGGGGATCGCAATGGCCGTATCCTCTAAGCACAGAGGATCGGTTCTCCCTTTTCCAGAGATGCAGGGCAGACCGCTGTCTCTAGAGCTTCGGCAATGACTCCTCGGACAGAGGGAAGCCCCCTGTTCTAGGATCAGGCCGTCCGGACCCGATCCAACCGCAAACCGCAACCTCTGGAGGGGTGAAAGGAGTTTCAGGGACAGAGCCCTGCCCCGGAGCCTCTGCAGCGGTCCGGGTCCAGACCGGAAGCCCTCATTTCACACAGTTTTCCATAGGGTTTTGGCTTAGGCTTTTGGCTTCTAATACAGCAGCAGAATTGTAAAGGTTTTCGAAGAAAGCAGATCATAGAATACACAATAAGGCTAGGAATGCAGCATATGGTTTTCAGCATACTCCTTTCAGATGAAGCTGTGGAATCAGATGACAAGTGGCTACAGCATCTTCATCCTCTAACTTTTTGATTATTTTTGACTGTCTATGTTTCCTTAATTTATGTTAAGGACAGAGCCCTGCCCCGGAGCCTCTGCAGCGGTCCCGGTCCAGACCGGAAGCCCTCATTTCACACAGTTTTCCATAGGGTTTTGGCTTAGGCTTTTGGCTTCTAATACAGCAGCAGAATTGTAAAGGTTTTCGAAGAAAGCAGATCATAGAATACACAATAAGGCTAGGAATACAGCATATGGTTTTCAGCATACTCCTTTCAGATGAAGCTGTGGAATCAGATGACAAGTGGCTACAGCAACTCTCACCAGCAATGACTTCTCTGGTAAAACCTCGCCCCTTGTCTTCTCCGTTAATTGCGGTCACTTTGTATATTCTAGATAATTAAAAAGTTCATCTTCACTGATATCTTCTTTTTTATATAACTCTTTAAAAAAGTTTTGTACTATTTTTGCTTTTCCATCTATATTATATTTTATTATTCCATCTTCATCCTCTAACTTTTTGATTATTTTTGACTGTCTATGTTTCCTTAATTTATACGCAAGCCATCTTCCTGGCTTATTGGCATGTTCGAAGTATTGTTGTTTAGCTCTTTTTATCTTTTCTGCTATTTGATTTAGCTCTATGAGTTTAATTTTATGTTTGATTACATCTATCTTTCCCTTTAGCTCCCTGTTCTTAGCATTTTGTTGTGATAAAGATTCTACTTGTTTTAATTCATTTATTAATTGTTCATATTGTATTTTTTTTTCTTTATTTACCTTTGCAGTATAGGAAATCGTTAATCCTCTTATGTATGCCTTGGCAGTATCCCATAGGTTTTGTGGGGTAGTATCTAAAATTTTATTTATTTCAAAAAAAATATTTAATTCTTTCTCTATCCATTCCTTATATTTTTTTTCTTTTAAAATATTTTGGCTTCTAATACAGCAGCAGAATTGTAAAAGTTTTCAAAGAAAGCAGATCATAGAATACACAATAAGGCTAGGAATGCAGAATATGGTTTTCAGCATGCTCCTTTCAGATGAAGCTGTGGAATCAGATGACAAGTGGCTACAGCAACTCTCACCAGCAATGACTTCTCTGGTAAAACCTCGCCCCTTGTCTTCTCCGTTAATTGCGGTCACTTTGTATATTGTAGATAATTAAAAACTTCATCTTCACTGATATCTTCTTTTTTATATAACTCTTGTTGGAAAAATTGACAGCTCTTAAAGTGCTAGTGGAAGAGCAAATAAGTCTTGGTCATTTGGAGCAATCCAACAGCCCTTAAAATACTCCAGTATTTGTGATAAAAAAGAAAAGTGGCCGTTGGCGTTTCTTGCTAGATCTTAGTGATGTCAACAAAGTAATCCGCCCCATGGGCCCCTTACAATGTGGATTGCCTAACCGCAATCTCATTCCACAAAACTTCAAACTGGCTGTAATAGATTTAAAGGATGCATTCTTTTCCATCCCGTTGCAATCTCAAGACCGCCTGCTGTTTGCTTTCACTCTCCCTGTCTTTAACAATAGTTATCCTACTTCTCGCTATCAGTGGAAAGTTTTACCTCAAGGCATGTTAAACAGCCCTACCATGTGTCAGTATGTGGTACATTCACTATTAGAGCCCTTTTGCCTCTCCCATGCAAACATTCTTTTATACCACTACATGGATGATCTCTTGCTCTCGGCCGATATGCCTCACCCATCCTTTCAACAGATTCTGCTCCTTCTCATTGAACATTTAACCGCTAATGGCATGACCATAGCTCCTGAAAAGGTTCAGCAAACAGAACCCTTTCTGTATCTGGGTCACAAACTTTCCCAGTTCCGTTCCTCCCCTGTTCTTCCCTCCTTGTCTTTGCCCTCCCCTGCCACCCTGGTTCAGCTACAGCAGTATTTGGGATCGCTAAATTGGGCTCGCCCTTCCTTGGGGTTCATGACTTCTAAGTTGACCCCCTTCTTTTCTGCCCTGGCGGGAGCCTCCTCCCCCTCATATCTTATCCACCTCACCCCTGAGCAGCTGGACACATTGGCTGGAATTAATAATGCGCTGCGCGGATAGGTGCGAGGAAAACACCCCTCTGTCTCTTCTTTTGCTTAACACTCCTTCTATTCCTACTGCTTGTATTATACAAGTGTTGCCCTCATCAATCTTGATCATTGAATGGATTCATCTTCCGCACCACCACCCCCGAAAAACTATTTCTTCTCGCTTTTCATTATATACTCTTCTAATTGTTCGCGGCCACCGCCGCTGTCTAACGCTCATAGGTTTTGAGCCGGTCTCACTTTATGTCCCCCTTCCCCTCCCCATGTGGGAATCCTTATTTTCTCAAAGTGAAGACCTCCAGATGGCCCTTGTGGACTGGCCTGGTCAGGTCTTATATCATCTACCTGCAGACACTCACATTTAATTAATTCAGTTGGTCCCTGTCCGCTTTAACACCTGTATGCAAGACCAACCTATCCCGCAGGCATTAACTGTTTTAGCTGACGAGACAAAAACCAGGGGAGCCTGTGTTTTTCAAAGAAATGGCCAATGGGTTATACACCACACCCCAGCCCAAACCTCTGCTCAACGTGCAGAATTGGCTGCTTCCATTTTGGCCTTTCAGAAACTGACTGATACACCCTTTAATCTTATTGTAGACTCCTTGTATGTTTCCCAGATTATTCTTAATATTTTTGATGCTTATTTGTCCCCAGCTGTTCACAGCTCCTTATTGGCCCTGTTTTTGACTCTCCTGCAGCTAGTTATGGCTAGGACTGCCCCCTTTTTTGTTGCTCTCATACGCAGTTATCAGCCTTTCCCAGGAGTGCTAACCTGAGGGCAATGACACTGCCGATAAGGCGGCACGGTCACCTGCTGTTTTTTCTCTGTCTTTCCCAACCCCTTGGGAAAGCCACTCCTATTTTCACCAAAATGCCAAAGCTCTCACCAAACAATTTAGTATCTCAAAATCTGAAGCCTCAGCCATTGATCAGCAGTGCCCCACATGTAGTCAGCATGCTAACTCCATTCCTATGGGGGTCAACCCGCGTGGTCTTGAGGCTTTACAAATTTGGCAAATGGATATTACGCAATTCCAACCTTTTGCGCCCTGGAAATATTTACATGTTTCCGTTGATACTTATTCTGGCTTTATTATGGCCTCCCCACAGAGAGGTGAGGCCATGAAGCATGTTATCAACCATTGTATTGGCACCTTTGCAACGATGGGACGCCCTAAAGAACTCAAAACGGACAATGGTCCCATTTATACTAGCTCAGCCTTTGTGCAATTTTGTAATACTTGGGGCATCACGCATAAGTTTGGCATATTTTTTAACAGTCAGGGTCAAGCTCTGGTAGAAAGGGCTAACTTGACCGTTAAACGGGTGCTAGAAAAATTAAAAACGGAGAAAATCCCTCCGGGCCTCCCGTCCTTGCAAAACCAATTAAACAGAGTACTTTTTACTCTTAATTTTTAAAACTTAACTGGGCCCTCCGCGCTCTCTACTGCTGCACAGCGACATTTTGTCACACATGAATCTTTGCCCCCCCGACCCCCCGTTTATTACAGGTTACTTCCAGATCTGACCTGGAGAGGCCCCGCAGATCTCATCACCTGGGGCCGAGGTTACACTGCAGTGCAACTAGTTCCTGACCGACACGTCCGCCTTTTTTTGCCAAAAACTAAGGAAAATAAGTAATCCCTCCCTGACCTCTCTGAGTGCTGTATCCTTAATCAATGATGTCCACCTCACCTACAGAGGCTGTTCCCACGCCCGTCCAGGAATCTGGACTGCATCAACCTCCACCTTATGGTGAAGTTTTTCCTGACCCTCCAGGACACTTTCCACCACGAGGATGCTCTGTTTTGCGCATTCACAAACACGCCTCCCATTTCACTCTATGGGATAAATTAAATGGACCAATGTCATGTACGCCATTTTTCTTACATGTTTTTATTTTTCTATTGTGTTTTTTGTGCATATTTTTTATTATTGCTTTGACTACTTGTTCCCGCGCTCCCACTTACACCCGCCCTAGATGTTCTATGGACCTGCAACAATGGATGGAGTATAATATTTGGCTATGTCTCACAAATCTTTCCAACTTGTCTACATTCTGTTTGTCGCAAGCTGTTGATATGCATATGGTTTGAGGGTATTGTCTGATTCCTGTATGCACCCCCCTTTCTGTGTTCCTTAATGATTCCTCTTTGTCTATGTTTTTAACTGCCCAGGAACTACATTATGCCCGGTTTTATGAATGGGGTCCCAAGTCATATCGTCTCCCTTCTGGAGCAATGTCATTATATACCCCTCACGTTGCCATAGGAGCAGATGTGATGTGTGCCCGTATTGTTAATTGTTCCACCCATCAGTCCCACCCATGCTGCTTGAAATTGTCACCTGCCACGTGGAAGCGCAATTGCTCAACCATTCAAAATGTATCATTTGCCTATGGTCATGTTCTGCTTCCCCCAGGCTGGTTTTTTACATGTGGTGACAGGACCTTCAACTATATCCCAGCAAACTTATCTGAAACCGTTTGTAGCCTGACCCGCCTAATTCCTGTTCTCCCCTCCAAGCAAGATGTATTTTTGTCTCACCATTATCGGCAATGCAGAACTATTATTCCCTTGGATAACACCTCTGATGATAGCATTGCCTTATTGAACAACGCTGAATATATTTCTTTAACTGCCTCACTTCTAGGGGTGCTCGCTTTGGCAGTGTACAATCAGCATTTGATAGGAAATCTTGCTTGTGCCTTGGCAAAAGATATTAACAGAACCTCCATTGCCTTGGCTGCTTTAAATGAAGAGCAATCTGACCTGAGACATGCGATATTAGATAACAGGGCTGCCATTGACTTTTTACTGTTACTCCACCATCAAGGTTGTCAGGCAGTTAAGAACATGTGTTGTTTCAATCTCACTGATAACTCTGCCACCATAGAAGAACACATTAAGGAGATGAAACAATTGGTGTACAACATAGACACAGACATATTACCTAATTGGTGGAATGCTGTATGGTCATGGTTTCCGGATGGCTCTTGGTTAAGGGTAATTTTTATGTATGTGATAGGTATCATTTCAGCCGCTATATTGTTATGTTGTTTTACCCAGTGTATTCCTTCCTTGTTTTCTATGTGTCGTTCTGCCTTTGTTCACGATGTATTGTATGAGTCTGCTCAACCCCTCAAAACCCCCCTAGGACCGTTTTGTGATGATCCGATGGAAAATAAGCCCTTTCACGTCTCCTGTGATGAAAAAATAAGAACAGAGTACTGACATAGGTACTTGCGTTCAATAACAAATAAAAAAGGAGGAGATGATGCAGTATAGCATAAATGTTAGAATAGGATTTATAAATCTGGACCTCTAGCATAAAAATACTCTTACCCTGATTCTATAACCCAGGACAGGAAGGGCACTAACCTGCCTAATCTGCATTCCTGGCAATTACAACAGGGAAACAAAAGGGCTCAAATAAACAATAAACAAAGTTTTCACCACTCCGGGACAGGATCAAAGGGGGAATTTACATTGCCTGAAGCATACAACAGGACGACAGGGTGATTAAGGAAGATTAGTGAGATACTGCAGAAGACTTCAGAGAAATTAGGTGTGAGGAACATCTGCTCTAAGGAAGAGTTTTCTAGGAAATTGTTTCTTGATGTCTATGGGAAAAGGAAGAACTCAAAAGATATGTTTGAAGTAATATTATTGGATGTATCATTTGACATGTATATGTAATTATCCCCATTGCCTTACGTTCCCAAATAAAAAGGAGTACATGGCTCTACACCATGTCACTTCACCCAGAGAGAGACAATGTGTCCAAGCTTTCTTTTTAGGATTTCTGTTCGTGAGTGACCCCACACGGCTGGGTTGCTCTTAGCCCCTTTTTGAGGACATGGTCTTCACTAGGGACTTTGACAGCATCCATAGACATTAATCCTACCTACACTGAAATTTGGCAACTTTATTGAACGCTGGGCACGTTCTCTCTTTCCTTTTGAAAGAATAGAAAAGCTTTTTAGTTTTATAAACACAGAGTAATATAGAAGTGCATATAAGAAAAATATCACCACACACAACCATTTCCCACTACCTGAAGGAGCATTTAAAATCTCACTTTTTTCTACTGATACTTACCATTCAAACAGCCTTCATTTATTTCAACCACCTACCCAAATTGTCTCTTAAAGAAGCTCTTTCAGTACTGAGAGAAAAATCTGTATCTGAGAAAAAGGTGAACGGTCATAGGATATACAATAACATGCCCTTGTTTGCAGGTTGGATACTTCTGCTGTGCAGTTCCATGCGTATTCGTCCTGCAAGAATCTGCAGTTGGATCCTGGATCAGAGGAGCAGGAGTTGGAGCTCGGACTGTCCAACAGGGAAGAAATAGTCCTCTATAAATGAGTGGAAAGTCAAGGGGATGAGGATGAGGAAGTTCCAAGGTCGTCTGGCAGTGAGAGTAGGGGGGGGCAACCAGATGGGGATCCTCCTGCAAAAGCAGAGCAGCTGCACAGGACCAACAGAGATGGTAGCCTCTCAGTGGTGGGCTGCTACCTGTATGCCTCAGAGCTCCATTCCGCTAGATTGCGTAATTTGCGTGCAACCACTCTGATGCCATCTTCAATATTCTGGTGACTGGCGCCATCTTTTTTTTTTTAAAAAAAATGTATTTTTTGCTTCCTGCACATTCGCAGAAGCAAAATCCTGCGAGGGGATGCTCAGGTGCGCGAAATGTCATTGATTTTTTGCTTCTCTACATGTGTGGAAACAAAAAATCACCGAAATTGCATGCGAGTGAGTGTCCCCTCAGGAGATTTCAGCAAGTTTTTGTTTCCTGCGCATGCGCAAAAGCAAAATCACATGTGAGAACGCACGCACAGGCGCACATCCATGACCACCCAAATGAGTAGGATGCCCATGCAGCGCACCGGTATGCAGGTAAGTGGAACTCGCCGCTGCTCTAGACTGCCTCTGACAAGGAACGGATGAGGAGAGCAGAGTAGAGAGGGGCACAGAGGAGATCAGTGAGGTTGATTACAAGGAAGCAGCCCCGTCCTTCCTCAGAAGGAAAGCTGGGGAAGGTTGATTGAATCAGATGCTTGAGAAGGTGTGTCTGTCGGGAACACTTTCTTGTTTTGATGTGCTTCTTCCCAGCTTTGCTGGATCCTGTTCCTTGAATTTTGTGCTTGGTCTCAGCTCTCAGACTTTACACTCTTGGACTATTACAGTAATACCTCATGATACGAACTTAATAGGTGCAAGGAGGAGGTTCGTAAGTCGAAAGGTTCGTAAGACGAAACATTGTTTCCCATAGGAAACAATGTAAAGTCAATTAATCCATGCAACCCCCCCCCCCCCCGCAAAAAAACGGTGTTCGGCGACTACTGGGAAGCCGCACGGCTGTTTTAAAAGGTGACAGCCGGCCTGGGGGGCTTCCCAGCAACCTCCCGAACCCCGAACCCGGAAGTTCAGCAAAAGTTTGGGGTTCGGGGGGGTGCTGGGAAGCCCCCCAGGCCGGCTGTGACCTTTTAAAACAGCCGCGCAGCTTCCCAGCTATCTCCCAAAGCCGAACGCCAAAGCCGAACTTCCGCGTTCGGCTTCGGGAGACAGCTGGGAAGCCGTGCGGCTGTTTTAAAAGGTCACAGCCGGCCTGGGGGGCTTCCCAGCAACCTCCCGAACCGAACCCGGGGTTCAGAAAAATTTTGCCTCTTCTTACGAACGTTTTTTAAGTTACGAACCGGCGTTCGGGAGGCTTCTGGGAAGCCCCGCCGCCCGGCTGTCACCTTTTTAAATAGCCGCGCGGCTTCCCAGCAGTCTCCGAACGCTGGTTCGTAACTCGAACAAAATTCGTAAGAAGAGGCAAAAATTTTCTGCACCCCGGGTTCGTATCACGAGTTGTTCGTAAGACGAGGGGTTCGTATCTTCAGGTACCACTGTATTTGGTTGCTGGAACTCTGGACTTATCTCCAGTGAAGGGCTACCAAAATTTTACTACCACACTGTGGGCGTGGCTTATGCAGGACGCCCTGCATTTTCTTTCAACATTTTTCTATGCAAATTGGGTGCTTTGGGGCGGAGCTCCACTTTTGCTACCCCACTGCGTCACCCCCACCATCCAGGCAGTAGCTCCACCCCTGCTTATCACCATCTTTCCTCGTGGGACTTTGTTTGTAAACTCAGAGTGACGGAAAAGCATTAGTGGGTTGTGATAATGAGCAATAAGGAAACCTTCCTTAACCACTGCCTTGCCCACCTGACGTGAGTTAAAACATGAACTTTTATGGATAAAATCTGGCACATTGGGACTTCTGACACTCAGGTCATCGACACAAGCACCTTTTTTGTTCAATCCATTAGAACCTCCTGCTATTCAGATGTGTTTTTTTTCAAATCTCAACTGGAAGTACTTACCATAAATGACTGAGGCAGCTATGGTGAGCAACATCAAGCATTTCACACAGTTTTCCACAGGGTTTTGGCTTCTGTGGAGGAAGGTAGGATCATTAAGGAAAAGTCAATAGACGGGAAAATTCTTAGGATAAAAATGCTAAAGATAAGAATGGGAATTTTGATAGTGGCGAAGGCCACTCAAGGGCATTGCTCGTTCTTTTCCCAACCAGAGAGGTTTATTAACAAGTCATTCTGAGGGTTGCTGCTGCTTCATGTTTTTTCTCTCTCCTCTCTTTTCCTTGCTTGATATCTGCCATGAAACAATGCATGGTGTGATGTCATCAAACAGGTTGTTTCCTTAACCCCTAGTGCCAATGGTATCACACTATACATTATGGCTATGCCAGCTGTTGCATGAGAAAGGGAGGAAAAACCTAGGACGGGGTAGACAAAGTTGGCTCTTCAATGACTTGTGAACTTCAGCTCCCAGAATTCCTGAGCAAGTCATGCTAGCTCAGGAATTCTGGGAGTTGAAGTCCACATGTCATAGAAGAGCCAACTTTGCCTAGCGCTGACCTAGGAAGATGCATCTATTGAGTTCAACCAGTTCAGTGCTGTTTAAGGTGTTAGCGACATTGTTAGGTATCAGATAGGGGCCTTTCCCAAACTGGATATGCAGATATGGAATTGGAAATTGCCTGCATGTAAAACATGTCAAGCATTAAATTCTAGGCAATGCTCAGGTTATTACATTGCTTGAGATATGGAAAAGCAGAAGTGAGAGTAAAATAAATAGTAGAGTTGATGAAAACCAGCAAGAGGATCAGCAGAAAGACTACTTGTGAAGTAGAGGAAGACATAACATAAGCTTTTTTCCTGCAAGTAATGGAGGAGAGAGGCTGCTTGAGTCTATGCAAAGGATTCAAGAGGTCCATGGGTGTTTCAGCTGGGTTTATTTCAACATGGCCAACTCTCCATAGGATGATTCACTGCGGGACATGAATTACAGTAATATCAAAGAAATTATGGAATAGAATCACTGAAGAATGGAAAATTTAATATTTTAAAATTTATTTTAAATAATAAAATTGAATTGTTAAATTGTCCCATGGCGAGTTGTCCTGAGGTGCGTTAGCCATGGTGAGTTGGCAGTGGCAGGTTTGGTTGCAGCAACTTGGCTGGGCTGGATTGATTGATTGATTGATTGACTGACTGACTGACTGACTCAATCATTCATTCATTCATTCATTCATTCATTCATTCATTCATTCATTCATTCATTTGTGTTTCTGAATGGTTGTCCCATTTCCATTCCCAACTCAGCCAGTGTGGACAACTTTCACCATCAAAGAAATTGCTGAATACGTTGCCTGGAGAAGATACGTGGTTTGGAGAATCTGAGAGAAGTAGACTTGAATTTAGAGGGAAGGACTTGGGACTAGGAAGAGAGAGAGAGAGAGAGAGAGGAACTGCAAATGGGACCATGCAGAATCTGTCAATGCACAACCCCATTATTATTATTATTATTATTATTATTATTATTATTATTATTATTATTATTATTATTTTATTATTAATTGGATTTTTATGCCAATTAATTATAATATTATTATTAGCATGCACACACACACACCCGCCTCCCCCACACATGCGCACAGGCCTCACTTAAACCTCCAGACTTCTGTTTGGCCCATTGGGCTGGGATTTTTTTGCCGTCCTCAGGCTTCAGGAAAACCTCCTGAAGCCTGGGGATGGCGAAAAATGGCCGAATGGGACAACCGGAAGTTGGTTTCCGAATTTCCGGTTGGTCCATTGGGCTATTTTCCCAGCAAAAGGAAGCTTTCCTAAAGCCAAGGAAGAGCAAAAATGGCTGAAAAGAAGGCCAACAATCAGCTTGCCAGCACACACATGTATGCTGGAGCTACATAGGGCAATGCCTTGCATGCCTTCAGATATGGCTCCGTGTGCCACCTATGGTACACGTGCCATAGGTTTGCCATCATTGAAATATAATATGGTAATGCTCCACATAATAAAATATGTAAATATCCCTAGCAAATAAGATCTTCCTGGGTTTTGATTATTGAGCTTTCTTGACTGGATTGGATTTAGATACTACCCCTATTTCAGATTGAGTCTGAGTCGGTCATGATGTAAAAAGGTAAAAGCATAGTAGAAAATAAGATAAAAAAATAGAGATTGTAGTATAAAGGAGAATCACAGCCATTCGCTGCATGCAGCGAATTTTGACTTATGACCACAACGGAGCCCACAATTGTGGTGGTTAAGTGAGACAGTTGTTAGTGAGCTTTGGCCCATTTTACAACTTTTCTTGCCACAGCTGTTAAGTGAATCACTGCAGATGATGAATTAAAAACAGTTGGTTTAGTGAATCTGGCTACCCCATTGACTTTGCTTGTCAGAAGGTCGTAAAAGGTGATCATAGGATTTTGGGACGCAGCAATGGTCATAAATATGAACTGGTTGCCAAACATCTGAATTTTGATCACATGATCATGAGGATGCTGCAAAGGATGTAATTGTGAAAAATGGTCATAAGTTACTTTATCTAGTACTGTTACAACTTTGAACCATCACTAAATGAACTATTGTAAGTTGAAGACTACTTGTATATAAGGACAAAGGTGATTAATCTTAATCAGGGCCCCAGTATGGCCAAAATAACAACAAAACATCTTTGATATATACGTATGTTTGAAGTAGCTCCATTGAAACCCAGGAATATTTTCTAACAGTTTTTCAGCCTTCTGTTTTTGAAAATCTCTGCAAAACTAAATCACAGCTGGTGCAATTAAAAGACACAGGGTTCTACAAAGGAAGTGAGGCCTGGGCGATGTATTTTTGTAATATATCTGGGATTTGCTGTATTTGGATAACAAAGCAGGCTGTTTTCCTAAAGGAATTTGGCAATATGTGAAAGTTCTTAATTTGGGGGGGTAAAGAAAATTTGTATAAGGTCTCTGAGATAACTACATGCTGCAAGGCACCTTTTATCTTTCAGAATGGAGGGAAGAGCTGAAGATCTTGTCTCATTTTGTGTGAACGTTCCTATCTGTACCCAACAAACTGATTTTTGAAAACTTATTTGGAATGAATTAGCTTTATGGCTAATTCAGCTATGCATAAAAATTATAGTTTAGTGTGGGATAACATGATAAGTATGTACAGATAAATTTCTCTTACCTCATGGCTATTCCAAAAGGCAAAGGAGATTTGTTCCTACAGGATTGCACTGTAGTTTGCTATTACATA
Source organism: Erythrolamprus reginae (assembly GCF_031021105.1). NCBI lineage: Eukaryota > Metazoa > Chordata > Lepidosauria > Squamata > Dipsadidae > Erythrolamprus > Erythrolamprus reginae. Next base: position 252,612,125 of record NC_091951.1, read on the forward strand.
AAAATAACATTAAACATCATTTTTGAATTTCAACAAATCCAATGAAATCATATTGATGCAATCAAGCAGGAAAGAACTAATTTTTAAAATTATTTTTAGGTATTCAAGATGTACAATACTGGAAAACTTGCTATAACTATTATTATTATTCCTCTATGGATTTCCTATTATATTGTCAAGTATCATGTCCAGGTATGTATCTATGCGGAGTGTATCCTTTTGCTGATTAATTCCAATAACATATTTTATTTCTGATATTAGAAAGCTAGGCTTAGGATATGTTAAAGCCCCACCACCACCACCATCAGAGTGCTGAAATCAGTGCTGAAATGTGCCTTCTATTTTAGCTTCTGAGACACAACAGATTTATTTCTGATGAAGCAGAAATGATGTTTCCTGATTGGAATAGTGCCTGTCCTTTAAGAAGTATTACTGTGCTATGCACTCATGATTCGGTGTGGAATGGTAGAACAGGAGAAAAGAAGTGTACCATATTTTTGGAGTATAAGACGCACTGGAGTATAAAACGCACCTTAGCTTTTGGGGAGGAAAATAGGAGGGAAAGCCTGCCTGCCAGATATTCATCTGGCTAGTGTCCTTAGTCTGGTCAGCTTCAGCACATTATTTTATCCCCTGGTTTGGACTTTAAAAAAACCTTATTCGGAGCAAATAGCAATGAAAAAAAGCCTGCAAAGACTTAGGGCTGGAAAAACCTTTCTTAAGAGAAAGTAACAATAAAAAGCCTGCAAGCCAGTAAGATCTGGGAAGATTGTTAGCACTTTGTTAGGGCTGGAAAAAAACTTATTTGAGCGAGTAGTAATGGGAAAAAAGCTTGCAAAGACTTAAACAGCTATATGTGACTTAACAATATTCCATATTGACATTTTATTCCAGATGGAATGTTGATAAACATTTTAAAGCACTGTAGAATTGGTAGGTCATTGTCTTCTAGTACCCTCTGGCTAAGTCTGGGGTTTTTTGGGAACTCAGAAATAATTTTTGGTCACTAAATATAGTTCCCCTGATAAACAATAGAGAAAAGGTTTTCAAACTTGTCAACTTGTGGACTTCAACTCCCAGAATTCATAGCTGGCTGGAGAATTCTGGGAGTTGAAGTCCACAAGTCTTAAAATTGCCAACTTTGGGGACCCTGAAATAGAATTTGTGCATTTTGTGGTGAGAGAGAGAGGCAATGCCATAACGAAAGGTTTTCCTTGCCTCCCCATCTGGGATGGCAAAATGCTTATAATACTGTTCCTACATGTGTAACTATGTCAAGGAACAAACCTGGAAGCACAATCCAATTGCTACTCCAACCTCAATATATGAGCACAATTTGCGCCCAACATTGTTGTGCAAAGGGAGAGAGTTCTTAAGTGAGTTTTGCCTCTCAATGCAGGTTCATTGACTGTTCCTATCGAACATTTTAAAATAGCTGGATTCGACCCCAAATAAGTAACCTTTCCATTCAGGAGGACTTTACAGATTGTCCTCGACTTAACAATTCACTTTAGTGACCATTCGAAGCTACACCAACATTGAAAAAAGCGACTTATTAATGTTTTTCACACTTATCCCCATTGCTGCATCCCCGTGTTGATGCGATCAAAATTCAGACACTTAACAACCGACTCATATTTATGAGTGTGTCGAGGTCATGTGATCTCCTTTTGTGACTTTCTGACAAGCAAAGTCAGTGGGGAAGCCGGATTAACTTAACAGCTGCAGTGATTCACTCAACAACTGTGGTGAAAGAGGTCGTAAAATAGGGCAAAATGAGCTGTTCTGAGTCCACGGAGAGGGGCAGCATACAAGTCCAATCAATAGATGGATGGACGGATGGATGGAAGGGTGGGTGGATGGAAGGAAAAAAAGAAAGAAGGAAGGAAGGAAATGAATGAATGAATGAATGAATGAATAAATAAATAAATTTGGGGCTCAGTTCTGTTTATAAGTTGAGGACTACCTATATTCATATTCAAACTGGGTTGCAAAAGCCTGAACAGTCACTAGCTGCCTTCAAAAAGTTAGAGTTTTCTGTTTTGCGTTGCTGCTAACTAATACTTCTCTGGACTTTGAGCCCAGATACAAGAGGCCTATAGTCGTGATGGCAAACCTATGGCACATGTGCCGGAAGCTGTTGCCCATTGTTCTTCTGGGTTCCTGCATGTCAGCCAACAGGTTTTGATGTGCACGGGCACACTGGAAAACAAAAGAGCAGTCGCCCATTGTGCATGTGCGATCCACAAAGATGACCTTGTTTCCAGTGCACGCATGTGCAGCGGCCAGCTGGTCTTCTGGTTTCCAGTGTGCATGCGAAAACAAAGACCAGCAACGGCAAGAGCAACAAGTGCGCGTGCCCAAAGACATGGAGAGGGGATCCTGGTAGTCACTCCTAGGGGAGCAGAACTGTTGGACAGGTTGGGTGGGATGGAGTTTCCCTTTATCTCTGTCTGAGGGGCTTCTTGCCTGGCCCAAGGCGATCCGGAGCACATGGCGAGGGGCGGCATAAAAGTCCAATATATATATATATATATAAATCAAACTCAAACATTTTAGCTTTCTTGAGACAATGACGTGACCCAATGACCTACTGATTCAATACCTCTACTTTAGAAAGACACCAGGTAAATACTAGAGAGGAATCTTTAAGCAAGAAAGTCAATTAGAGCAGTGTTTCCCAACCTTGGCAATTTGAAGATATTTGGACTTCAACTCCCAGAATTCCCCAGCCAGCAAAATAACTATTGCAATAATTCGACATTGCCACCCTGAGTCCTCCGGGATTGGGTGGCATAGAAGTCAAATAAAATAAATAAATAAGTTGTTACACATTTCCCTTTTTTTGTTTACGCATTACACTTATTATCATCATTTCATTTGTCGTTATTGCAAAAGTGAATTTCTACCTTTAATCCCAATAAAATGTAAAGTTGCAATCTTAAATCGATCAAAAACCTTTCTTTGCTTTAGATAGAGGCACCTTCCCTGAAACTGGTGCCCGGGCCAGATGCTGTACTACAACCCCCATCGTCCTCAGCCGCCGTGGCCAGAAAGCACGGGAATCCGACCGGAATCCCCTATCCCCTCACCACCACCACTTGTGCTGGGCTTCACCTGTCTCTTCAAGAACTTCTAGGGCTGGAGGAAGTGCTGCCAGAAACCTTCCTCCCAGCCGACCTTCCGCGGGGGAAGGACCGGTTCCTGGGGGCTCAGCTCCTGGTCTTTCAGCCAGCGGCGGTGCAGTTCTCGCAGTTGCTGCCGCCGGAGCTTCTCATCCGGGATGTACCCGATCACCTCCTCGGGTACTCTTCGGGCCCCGCGCCCCTCTGCACCTGCACGACCTTTCTGCGGCGACAGGACAGTCTTGGGTGGGTGGAAAGGGGAACTTCACTTCCCGTGGTCGGCCATAGAGAGAGGAGTAAAGACAAGCTATATCAGGGGCTATACAGAGGGGCATCTGTTTACGGTTATAATAAATCTATTGCCCATAGATTTTCCCTATTCATTATTTTTCTTATGATTATGGGGAATTAGGCCGGGCGATTCTACAAGCGTCTTGAAATATCTTCGTTTGGTATTTTAAAACGAATGAGAAAGGATTACCTTGAATGCCTTTTCTATATGCAAGAGTTATTAATTAATTTATTTTTTATTTCATCAAGAATGCATTAGATCAGGGGTCTCCAAACTTTGTAACTTTAAGCCTGGCGGACTTCAACTCCCAGAATTTCCCAGCCCAGGTTGCTTTGCTGGCTGGGCAATTCTGGGAGTTGAAGTCTTCCAGGCTTAAAGTTACAAAGTTTGGAGACCCCTGATCTAATGCATTCTTGATGAAATGCCCCTTAATGATTAGTATTCTTAATCTTAATATTAGTGATTCCTAGTAAAGTAATTGTATATATTATATAGGGACAAAACATATAAAAGTATGTGTTGCACTTATTGGGCTGTATTAATTATGATATCAGGATACCTGAGCTGTCCCCATCCGAAGCGTGGTCAGCTCTGAGGGGCCCTTGGATCCTCTGAACTTTCTGCTTTCTTGCAGATGTTTCATTACCCTTTTCTTTGTACCAGTGAGAGTGTGAAAGATTCTTTTAAAGGGCTAAGTAAAGGAGGTTGAGCTAAAATGATTCTCTCAGGCAATTTAGCAGGCCAGAAGTGCAAGCCTGTCAAAATTGGAAACTTAAAATGAAAGGCCTAATGGATGTGGATGATGGGAGAGCTTCTAGCGCTGTAGAATAATTTTGCGGAAGACAGCAAGAAGACAAGAAAAGCACCTGGGAAGATGAGTTAATTCTGGAACTAATCCATTGTTACAATGTCTTCCCTTCTCTCTCCCCCATCCCTCCCCCGTTTTAAGTTTTTTTCACTTTGTTCCTTGGGAGCCAATGGCAAATTTTGGGTTGATTTCCAGAGAGTGGGAGAAAATGCAAAGAGCCAATGATAATCAGCATGCGATTGGGGACGTCCCATCATCTGCCAACATATTCTCCATTGTCTTGAGCCCAAATTGAGGAGCCCATATAATTCATTTGCTGATAATTTGCTCATCTTCCCGGGCACTTTTCATGTCTTATTGCTGTCTTCACTCTTCACTAATCCATTCATATAAGAAATATGTATGTATCTATGACTTTTGAAAGATCTCATTTTATCTAGGGAGTTATGCACGGGAAGGTATTATAATACATGCGCAGCCTGGAATTAATAGGAATGAACTGGACAGTTTTAAGTCTTGGACTATTGGCTTCACCTTTATCCTATCACATTATGGAACCCAGCCATCTGGTTGGGCAATGCCCACCACATGAATATGACACATATAGCTACAATGCTAACCTTTTCTGATTTATTTTCCCTAAAGGAAAAAGATATGTGGAATTAAGGTGAAAGCAGACAAATTCTTCTGGTTCTGGTAAGCTAACTTTCTTTAACAACTAATTTGCCTGTTGGAATCATTGGTCTTATATTTATCTTTTCAAATAATTTTCTTCCTAAAAAGGATTTATTGACCCATAGAAGGATTGCATGGCTTGGAACATGTTAAACAAGATAGCCAACACAACACCAGACTCATCAACTGAGTGGAAAGTATATTTTTGTTATTGAAATGTTATTCGACTTACCTGTAAATTTAAAGCTGAAAGGTTGTTCAGTGTGTACAAATCTATGGAGGGTGAGCCTTAGTTGAAAGCTCCTTAACATTTCATGACACTGCTTTTCTTGATACATATTATTTTTCAGTCAACAGAGTGATTCATTAAGACATAATTTTATAACTACATGGATATCTACCCCATTTCTTGATACAGTGATACTTATTGTATGTATTATTAGTCTTCCACATTAAGGTAATTTTTGTTGGAAATATGACTCATTTATTTGAACTTTTAATATCTCTGTACATTTGCCTCTATGCTATAATCTGAACTGAAATATTTTATTGGGAGATCACCTCCAGTCACCTCATCTTTTTGAGAGATTAGACAGAATCTACTCATGCTACTCACATTAGTTTAACAACTACACATTACTTTAACAACTACATTAGTTTAACAACTACATTAGTTTAACAACAATTCTAACTGAATTTTCTACTGAAATCAACATTAGTTTAACAACTACATTAGTTAAACTAATGTAGTTGTTAAACTATTGTAGTTGTTAAACTAATGTTGATTTCAGTAGAAAATTCAGTTAGAATTGTTAAACTAATGTAGTTGTTAAACTAATGTAGTTGTTAAACTAATGTGTACTTGTTAAACTAATGTGAGTAGCATGAGTAGATTCTGTCCAATCTCTCAAAAAGATGAGGTAACTGGAGGTGATCTCCCAATAAAATATTTCAGTTCAGATTATAGCATAGAGGCAAATGTACAGAGATATTAAAAGTTCAAATAAATGAGTCATATTTCCAACAAAAATTACCTTAATGTGGATTCTAACTGAATTTTCTACTGAAATCAACATTAGTTTAACAACTACAGTAGTTTCACTTCCGGGTGGAGCCCGATCACACCGGAGGAGCGGAGGCTCAGCCCTGGCTCCGCAGTCTTCCTTTCCACCCTGCAGGACGCTGTTTCGCGTTGTGCCGACTCCGAAGGGGTCAGCCCAGGACAGGGGGGCTCCTGGATCCCCCGGGATGGATCGCCGCGGCCCCGGGGATTAGGGATAGCCCCGCAGCTGCAGGAATGGAGAGCTGTGCCCAGGCGGCTGCCTGGACACAGCCATAGCGGTCGCCGATAGTGGAAGTTAAAAATAGAACAGAAGTCTATGAGGAACAGATCGGCAGATAAAGGAGATTAACAGCACCACACGGAACTCTTTTGGTATTCCTACAAGTTTGTTAAAGAAGATTTTAGCCTGAAGGTGAACACAAACAAAAGAAAAAAAAACTGTAAGTGATATCCATACGCGGAAAAAAAGATTAGCCGGAACTACTTGACTTTGTTAAAACTAAGTACAACTTTCTCTTTTTTTTCAATTTTAAGATTATAGTGTGGTGTTTCTACTCTTTCCTGTTTGTTATTCATTTTTTTAAAATATATTTTTCCTTTTTTCAATTAAAAAAATTAAAGACTCATTTGGTAATTAATTGAGTGGATGAAGTAAGATATATTAATGAATTGAATACATGAACTTAAGAGCTGAATTGAAATCACGTTATCTGAATGAAATTACAGTGATCCCTCGATTTTCGCGGGGGTTACATTCCAAGACCTCCCGCGAAAATCGATTTTCCGCGATATAGCGGTGCGGAAGTAAAAACACCATTTTTGGGTGCCCACCACTCGCCCGCCCGCCTGATTTCCCTCTGCCTGGCTGGGGAGGTGGATTAGCCACCCTCGCCAGCCTGATCTCCCTCCGCCCGGCTGGGGAGGTGGATTCGCTGCCCCCACCAGCCCGATCTCCCTCCGGTGGCTGGGGAGGTGGATTCGCCACCCCCACCAGCCCGATCTCCCTCCGGTGGCTGGGGAGGTGGATTTACCGCCCCCACCAGCCTTTCCTGCTCTGGGTCAGAGCCGCGGAAACCTTCGGCTCGCCAAGGCTGCGTCTGACCCCTTCGTTTTTATTGCAGCGAAGGAGGCGAAGCAAGGCTCCAAGCTCGCCTGCTGCTGCCGCCGCCGCTACGCCTCTGCTGCCTCAGCCATCCCCTCTGCTCTGCAGGGACCTCGCATGCCACGATCTCCCTCTCTCGCCCTCCCCGCGCTTCTCCTCGGCGGCGGCCAAGCAGCAGACCCGAACTCTCCCAGGTCCCTCTCTATCCTATCCCCACCACCACACACACACACGCCGCCGCCGCCATCCACCCCGCTGGGTTCCTCACTTGCTCTTCGCCTTCTCCCGCCTCCGAGGCCGACCAGCCCAAGCCGCAACCTTTAGCCGGAGGCGGACCTCGCAACCGATTCCGCACAAGGCACCAGAAACCCTTCCACTCGCGACTCCCCACCCCAATAAATTCACCAAAAAAAGAGAGACCCCCTTCAGAGAAACCCGTCCATACACGCACACAAATGCACAATCCGAAGAAAGGGGAGGGGAAAGAGCTAGAAGAGCGAAGAAAGAGAGGAGGGAAAGACACACAGACACACACACACATACATGCACTCCCTCTCTCACGCACACACAGACACACTCAGTCAGAGAGAGACAGAGACACACAGCGAAGGAGAGAGAGGAGGAAAAAAAATTAAAAGGGCACAAGGCTGTTCATCACCAACATGGCTGCCCTAGCTCAGACCTAAAAGAGGCATAACCCGGGTGCTGTCTTTGTCAGTTTCACCTCTGTAACCCTAAACTAATGCACAAAACAATGGAGGAGGCTTGCAGGAAGGACGGAGAACAGGGCAGGGGAGAAGGAAAACGGGGGGCAAAACAGAGAAGGGGGCGATTTTTTTTAAAAAAAGAAAAGGAGCACTTACGTAAAGAGAGGCGCTTGGGTTGCTCCTGCTTCCTCCTGGGCATTCCTCCCCCCCCCTTTTCACATTCTCCTTGGTTTAATGGGAGACCAAAGGCGAAAAAAGAAAAGAAAAGAAAAATCCCCAAAAGAGAGGGACAAGAGGCAGGCACAAAGCGGGGGCACAAAGGGAGCTGCCCGGCAGAGGTTGCTTTTTTTCTTCTCGTGGGCAAGTGGAGGGGGGGGAGAGAGAAGGAAAGAGAGAGAAGGAAAGAAAGAGATGAGAGAGGGAGGAAGAGAGTGTGAGAGAGGAAGAAAGAGAGAGAGAAATGATAGAAAAAAGGGGAGAAAAAAAGAGAAATGAGAAAATGATTGAAGCAGAGAATGACAGGAAAGAAAGAGAAAGAGACAGAGAAGTGACTCTTGGTGATGATGTATGACGTCATCGGGTGGGAAAAACCGTGGTATAGCAAAAAAACCGTGGAGTATTTTTTAATCAATATTTTTTGAAAAACCGTGGTATAGCGTTTCGTGAAAATCGAGACCGCGAAAATCGAGGGAACACTGTACATGGAAGGTATAATTATCTGGAATAAATTTTGGATTGCTTATTTCAATTTCCTATTTTTAAAATTTAGCCTTTCTTCTTTTTTCAATTTTTCTCATTTTCTCCTTTTTGGATTTGCTGGGACTTTTTTTTTTTTTTTGCATGATATTAGAGGCGTGAGGATATTTTTCGTATTTTTCTTTTTCTCTTTCTTTTTACAAAATAAGGAGACCTGGAATTTTTGTTTATAATTATTTGAACTTGGAAATCATATTGGACATTGGATTTGGATTTATATTCTTTGGATATTCTTATTAAAGCATAATTCAAATTTGGTTTACTTGGACTTATTAGAACTTTTTGGATCTTTTTTTTAGATTTTTGATATTTTTTCCTTTTTTTCTCTTCTTTTTAACTCAAAATGTGATTATTATTATTTTTTGACTATTTTCTTTTTTGTTACCTTTTTATATTTTTTGAATATTAGAAACAATTTTTAAATAAATATTTTCCTTTTCTCTTAAACAAATCTGTAATAGGTTTTTCCTTCTTTTTCTCTTCTCTTTTCTTCTTTCTCCTTTACCTATTACTTCTTTTAAAATTTTTATAAATTTCTTTATTAGAATTATATTATATATTATATTCCTATTTTTCTTAATAATTAACTATGTGCTAGAAACTTTGTTTTCTTCCCTTCCCCACCTGATCCCTCTCTCCAGGAGTACAACAAAGGACCATCACTACAATGCTGGCCAAAGAGAAAGAAAAAGAAAAGCCACCTATGGACTCTAATTTCCAGACTATTCAAGAAGCACTAGCAGGCATTCAAGAGGTCGTACAAACAACACAAACTCAGACAAAAACTCAACTTGGCACGAATAAAGAAGAAATGAAAATGTATCTACAAGAAATGAAGCAAGAAATGAGACAAGAAATGACAGAGATGAAAGATGAGATTAAAAAAGAAATTGCTGAACTTAAAACTGAACTAAATGTAGTCAAAGGAAATGTTGCCGAAATGGATGGAAATATAAAAGTCATGCAACAAAACTTACAAGACAGCGAAAAAAGAATACAAATGACAGAGGGAAAAATTCAAATCATGGGACAGAGTGTGGAAGAATATGAAGATCACAACTATGCAACCCGCAGAGATTTTGACATAGCAATAACCAACCTAGAACTCCAATCTGCTTCACATGGTCTGAGGTTCCAAAATATTGATGAAGAAAGAGATTAAGATTTGTCCGCAAAAATGGCAGAAGTCATAGGAGGCATCATGCAGGCGGATCCAGCAGAATTGATAAGAGAAATCGATGAAGTTTACTGAGTCCAGACTGGCTATGCAAGATGCCATAACTTACCTAGAGAAGTTCATATTAAGTTTTCAAGAAGAATTATCAAAGACGAGATACTGAGACTGACAAAAAATGAGACCGCTCAACGTAATGGGAAAGAAATCACAATCCTCAAACAAGTCCCGAAGAGAGTTCGAGAGAATAGAAGAGAATACTACTTTCTTACAAGCATCTTGATCAGAAAGAACATTGTTTTCAGATGGCTGGTACCAGAGGGTTTGACTTGGCAATCAACGAGAGTGAAAATAGAAAACGTGGAATAAGCAAGATCTTTCCTAGCACGCAGCGGATTGGATAGAATTGAACAAATTCGGATAGAACCGAAGAGTAGTGATGTTACGATGGGGGCTACATGTGGTGGAGGGGAGGAACCAATGGCAGTGGAGCAAAAACAAACACAGGCTTCACAGAAGCTAATTTTGGAAACCCGACATCGAGAACCAAAAGAAGTTAAAAGGTACTAAAAATAAAGATGATACAAGATCTGAAAATATTTTCAGTCAAGGTAAATGGATTGAACAACCCGAGGAAAAGAAATCAAGTATTAACTAAACTTATGAAACAAAAAGCTCAGATAAATATTTTACAAGAAGTTCATATTAAAAAATCAAAACGAAGTCTCCTTAAAAACTCAAAATTGGGGAAATTATATACTAGCTTGGCAAATCAAAAGAAAAGAGGTGTAGCGATGTATGTTGATGAATTAATTGAATGCAAAGAAATATATAATGACAGTGATGGATGGATGTTAATAGTGCAATTAGATTTAGAAACAAAACCTCTTGTAATTGTCTCAATTTATGCAACAAATGATAATCAAAAACAATTCTATAAAGGTCTGCACGAAAAAATTAATGAATTATCAATTGAAAATATGATAATAATAGGGGACTTCAATGCAATTGCAGATGACCAAATGGATTATACTGGGAAGAGAAAAGAAAAGAAAAAAAAGGTAATTTTACCTGGGACGTTCTGGAAAATGAGTACGGAACTATCATTAAAAGATGTAAGGTGAGAACAACACCTAAAAGACAACCAATATACAGTAATACCTCATCTTACGAACTTAATTGGTTCTAGGACGAGGTTCGTAAGGTGAAAAGTTCGTAAGATGAAACAATGTTTCCCATAGGAATCAATGGAAAAGCCAATAATGCGTGCGAGCCGATTAGGAAAATCCAAAACATTAAGGCTTAAAAAAAAAAAGCTGCCGGCAGACGAAGCTGAGGCGAACGGAGTGGGGGGCGGGAAACCCATGGATTTCCAGAGGGGAGAATGGGGCAGGACAGGGTGGGGAAAAACGGGGGAAACCCATGGAGATGCAGAGGAGAGAATGGTGCAAGACAGGGTGGAGAAAAACGGACGAAACCCATGGAGATCCAGAGGAGAGAATGGGGCAGGACAGAGTGGAGAAAAACGGGAGGAACTCATGGAGATCTAGAGGGGAGAATGGGGCAGGACAGGGTGGAGAAAAATGGGGGAAACCCATGGAGATCCAGAGGGGAGAATGGGGCAGGACAGAGTGGAGAAAAATGGGGGAAACCCATGGAGATCCAGAGGGGAGAATGGGGCAGGACAGAGTGGAGAAAAACGGAGGAAACCCATGGAGATCCAGAGGGGAGAATGGGGCAGGACAGGGTGGAGAAAAACGGGGGAAACCCATGGAGATCCAGAGGGGAGAATGGGGCAGGACAGAGTGGAGAAAAACGGGAGGAACCCATGGAGATCCAGAGGGGAGAATGGGGCAGGACAGGGTGGAGAAAAACGGGAGGAACCCATGGAGATCCAGAGGGGAGAATGGGGCAGGACAGGGTGGAGAAAAATGGAGGAAACCCATGGAGATCCAGAGGGGAGAATGGGGCAGGGCAGGGTGGAGAAAAACGGGGGAAACCCATGGAGATCCAGATGGGAGAATGGGGCAGGACAGGGTGGAGAAAAACGGGAGGAACCCATGGAGATCCAGAGGGGAGAATGGGGCAGGACAGAGTGGAGAAAAACGGGAGGAACCCATCGAGATCCAGAGGGGAGAATGAGGCAGGACAGGGTGGAGAAAAACGGAGGAAACCCATCGAGATCCAGAGGGGAGAATGGGGCAGGACAGGGTGGGGAAAAACGGGGGAAACCCATGGAGATCCAGAGGGGAGAATGGGGCAGGACAGGGTGGGAAAAAATGGGACGAACTCAAGTCTGGAGGTGGGGCATCCCAGCGGCTGGCAGCAGGTTCGTAAGGTGAAAAGTGTTCGTAAGAAGAGGCAAAAAAATTCCGAACCCTGGGTTCGTATCTTGAAAAGTTTGTATGACGAGGGGTTCGTATCATGAGGTACCACTGTACTTTTTACTCTAACCCACACAAGACTTGGTCTAGAATTGATATGGCCTGGGCCCCTGCCCATATAACGGAACAAATTAATAAAATAGAAATAGAGACAAATACTTGGGCAGATCACAACCCCTTATCCATATATTGGAAAGGTAAAAGGAAAATAAAAAATTGGACAATGAATAGAACTATAATAAAAGACCCAGAGTACAAAAAATGGATAGAAAATTTTATTAACAATGATACGAAAGAAGAAATAAGTGAGGATTTATTTTCAAATATTTGGAAAAAATAGAGTTACCAGCATTAACTGAAACACAACAGCAAAGACTAAACAAACCTATTACAGACATAGAATTAAAACAATCTATAAAGAAACAAAATAATAATAAAGTGACTGGCCCAGATTCAATACCAGCCGAATTTTATAAATTGGACACAGAAATATTTTTCTCAAATATGCTTGAGACATATAATCAAATATTGATAGAAGGTAAATTACCAAAAACATCGTCAGAAACTTTAATAACTTTAATACATAAAGCTGACACGGAAAAAGAAAAAATTTAAAATTATAGACCTATCTCACTATTAAACGTAGATTATAAAATTTTTATATCAATATTTGCTAATAGACTTAAAAGTATTATAAATAATATGATACATAGTGATCAAAATGGATTTTTACCAGGAAGACAAATCAAAAATAATTTAAGAATAATAGTAAATACATTAGAATATTATGAGCAACATCCAGAAAAGCAAATGGTGCTTATATTTTTGGATGTGAAAAAGGCATTGGATAATGTAGATTGGAACTTTATGAAAGTACAACTAAAGAAGATAGAGGTAGGAACAAAGTTTTTTAATATAATAGACACTATATATACAGAACAAACAGCTAAAATTATAATAAATGGTGAACAGACCAAAAAAGTAGATATACAACGAAGAGTAAGACAAAGTTGTCCAATATCGCCACTATTATTTATTTTAACATTAGAGGCATTGTTGATTAAAATAAGAGCAGATAAGGAAATAAAAGGATTGAAGATTAAAAAAGAAATTTATAAAACACAAGCATTCGCAGATGATGTGGTGTTTGTCTTGGAAGAACCAACAAAATATTTTAAATTTAATAAATTTAATTTAAATTTAATATGGGAAAGTCGCAGGATTTATTTATCTTGTTAGATTTCATCCACTTTCTTGCCCAAATGGTTTATGTTGGCCATCCTTCCATGCACCCTGGTTCGATATATGCACGTGTACTCTGGATTTCCCCAGTTGCTCTCCACTTTGATTTTTACATACTGGAACGCCTTCTCTTGTTCATTCTGAAATGTAGATGAGGGAAAAGAACAATCATAATAAAAAGCAATCGAGATGAAGTCATCCTCTTGAATGGCTCTATCGGTTTAATAGAAGAGTGCAAAGACTATACTGTATATCTATATACAAGAGCCGGGGTGGCGCAGCAGGTAGAATGCTGTACTGCAGGCCACTGAAGCTGACTGTAGATCTGTAGGTCAGTGGTTCAAATTTCATCACCGACTCAAGGTTGACTCAGGCTTCCATCCTTCCAAGGTGGGTAAAAGGAGGACCTGGATTATGGGGGCAATATGCTGGCTCTGTTAAAAAGTGCTATTGCTAACATGTTGTAAGCTGCCCTGAGTTTAAGGAGAAGGACGGCATAAAAATCAAATAAATACCGTATATACTCGAGTATAAGCCGAGTTTTTCAGCCCAAAAAATGGGCTGAAAAACACAACCTCGGCTTATACTCGGGTCATTGACAAAGTCACCACACGAGGGCGCCATTGCTTGAGCCAGAGCGAGGAGGCACCAGCTTTTGTCCCCTCTCGCACGCCGTAGTTCCTCTCCCTGCCTCAAGCAAATGAGGCAGCCATTTGCTCCAACCGAGAGGGGGAAAAAGCAATGGTGAGTAAACTATTCCTTGCTCTCTCTGCAATGCCCTTAGTCGGATTAAAAAGGCCCCCTGCTGTCAGATTCTCCTCCCCCTCCTTTGAAAGGATTTAAACTGTTTAAAAAATAGTATTTTGTGGTAGTTGCTGTCCTTGCTTGAATAGGATCTAATAATGTGTTATGAGGCAGAGCTAGACAGGAATTCTTTTTCTATCTGTCTATCTTTCTATCTATCTATTTTTCTATCTATCTATTTTTCTATCTATCTATCTATCTATCTATCCATCTATCTATCTATCTATCTATATCTATCTGTATCTATTTCTATCTATCTATCTATTTTTCTATCTGTCTGTCTGTCTATCTATCTTTCTATTTATATCTATCTATCTATCTATCTATCTATCTATCTATCTATCTGTATCTATTTCTATCTATCTATTTTTCTATCTATCTATTTATCTATCTATCTATCTATCTATCTGTATCTATTTCTATCTATCTATCTATCTATCTATCTATCTATCTATCTATCTATCTATCTATCTATCTATCTATCTATCTATTTTTCTATCTGCCTGTCTGTCTGTCTATCTATCTATCTTTCTATCTATCTCTATCTATCTATCTATCTCTATCTATCTATCTATCTATCTATCTATCTCTATCTATCTATCTATCTATCTATCTGTATCTATTTCTATCTATCTATTTTTCTATCTATCTATCTATCTATCTATCTATCTTTCTATCTATATCTATCTATCTATCTATCTATCTATCTATCTATCTATCTATCTATTTGGTTTTCTATGCTGAAAACCTCACAGCAGCTAATGCAGAAGCTCTTCTTTGGATACACTTATTTATTTGTTTGTTTATTTATTTAATTGGATTTGTATGCAATCCCTCTCCAAGGACTCAGGGTGGCTCACAGCATATATAAAAACAGAACAATAATGTAAATCCAATTAATGATGAGAAGGAATCCAGTTTTGAAGGATTTTAACTCTTAGGTTTTAGCTTTGTTCCTGATCGAGCTACTTTTTTTACTTTTTAATTTATTGTTAATATTGTTAATTTGTTTACCCTCTTTTAAATTTACAGAGCTAGTTTACTGGTTTTCTTTAAAATAAATATTCTAAAACATGTCTCAATTAATGTAATTTTATTGTTTTCCATTTTTATAAGTTACCAGTAGCCACTGCATTTTCTAACCTCGGCTTATACTCGGGTCAATACGTTTTCCCAGTTTTTGTGGCAAAAATTGGTGCCTCGGCTTATACTCGGGTCGGCTTATACTCGAGTATATACGGTAAATAAAATAAATCTGTAGACCTGTTTCCCAAATGCTGATATAACAGCTTTGGGATTGTTATTCATCAGAAAGAAGATTTGTGGTGGGGGTTTTTTGTTTTTTGTTTTGCTATGTCCCATTAGCTCCCATCAATATATATAGTCCTCAACATATGACCCCAATTGAGCTCAAAATTTATGTTGCTGAGTGAGAACTTTGCTAAGTGAGTTTTGCCCCATTTTACGACTTTTCTTGCCACATTTGTTTAATTAGAAACACATTGTTACTTAACAAATTGTTACGTGAATCTGGTTTCCCCATTGACTTTGATTGTCAGAAGGTTGCAAAAGTTAATCACATGGACCCCGAGACACTGCAGCTGTCCAAATTGTGAGTCAGGTGTCAAGTGTACAAATAGGGGTGCTGCAATGGTTACACGTGTGAAAAAATGGTCATAAATCACTTTCTTCAATGCTACTGAAACTTTGAACAGCCATTAAGTCAACTGTTGTAAGTCGGGGACTATCTGTATAGTGCCACAGATTATAACTATATTTCCTCAGGAGGAGCTCTGGTTTTCCAGCTCTGGCCTAATCCACTCCTTAAAGTACTGAATTAAAAGTTGTCTGATTTTTAGTAGATGGGGCAGAAATTGGAGAGATTCTTTCAAAACAACTCCCTCTGACACAGCCCCTTCGGTTTTACTCTATCCTACTTTAGTTTTACCTCTACCCCACTTCTCCCATTTCTAGTTTACCTTCAGTTGGAATGTCTGAATTAATTCCTTCTCATTATCATACTTGAATGTTCCCAGCAGGATCTCCTCTTTTGTTTGATCATTTAGCCCCTAAAATTAAAAGGAGGGAATCAGTGTAGAAGAGTTGAATGCTGCAGCAGCCCTGAAGGACAACCTGGAAGCAGTTCTTGGCCAAGAAAGTCAGGTCAATGCAGAAACCAAAAAAACAAAACAAAATGGAATTTTGAGTCTTGACAAGCAGGCAATCTTTCAATGGTGAGCGGAATTATTTTATATGAAACGGGCAGAGAGCTATGGAGAGTGGTGTGATTTTTCACCCTGGTTATTGCCAGATTGTTTTTAACATGTTTATTTTATTGATTGATTGATTGATTGATTGATTGATTTTGTCCACTACACAATGAGGGTTTTAGTGGGTATACACATAATAAAATACATGATGTAGGTTATATAGAGGATATACTCATAGTAAAATATATCTAAGAAAGAGTAGAAGAGAAGATATAGGAATGTTAAGATGCCTATGTTAGGGCTTATGTCAGAAAGCTATGCTGCTAATTTTCAGCAACTCTGGTGTACTGATCTGGACTCTGACTTTCCCTGGAAGTAGCAGGCAAAGGTTTTGTCCATTTCATCCTCCTCCTCCCACATATTGTATTCCAAATCACTATCCTGTACAGGGGTTGTAGTGAAGGCAGGAAATGTCCCAGATTATGGGACCTTATGGAAGTATCCTATGGAGTAGGGAAAGGGACAGTCTTTAAATGAATTCATATGGGAAGCAGCAAAGAAATTGTTAGTCATTTTCTGAATTAAAGACACCAGGGAAGGTGAGGCCATGTCGTTGGATAAGAGAAATTAATAGACTACTTAGAGTGGAAGCTGATAGAGTTGGGGAGATATAATTGCTTGTCTTAGAATTCTACAAGGGGAATGGCCATTTAGCTCATTACTCCAAATATTGCTAGTTTATCCAGCCTCTACTGATAGGTTGCCAGTCCAGAGAACCTGGCAGTGTATTATGTACCAATCCCTTCAAAAGGAGCTTTTTGAAGGTAGCAATAGCTTGCATATCACAAATTAAGGTATTAATTAATATTTTTCTTAAATTTGTATCTTACTTTTATTTGTTACAATTTAAGATCTGTACACAATAATGGGCTGTGGCCCCCATAGGAGGGGGACACAGTGGGAGTTGTAAGTTCATGCACTATTTATAGAATACTTAATAATTTTTTTATTGTCCTTCCTTCTCTAGTACCTTAGTATGATCCTTAATTGCTTTTAAAATAGTAAATAATTAAATAGTATGTTTTACCCATAAACACTTTAATCATTTTAATCATTATCTAGATCTTAACTTTTATAGCAATTAAAGAAAATTGAGCTACTTGCTTAATCTGTTATCATACTGAACCTTATGGGTTTAGTACAAAACCTTAAAATGTTACTGTGCTCCTCAACAAATAATGCTGTCTATTATTTGTCCTTTTGGTGGCTATTCAAATAACGTGACTTAATCATAGAAACATAGAAGTCTGACGGCAGAAAAAGACCTCATGGTCCATCTAGTCTGCCCTTATACTATTTTCTGTATTTTATCTTAGGATGGATATATGTTTATCCCAGGCATGTTTAAATTCAGTTACTGTGGATTTATCTACCACGTCTGCTGGAAGTTTGTTCCAAGGATCTACTACTCTTTCAGTAAAATAATATTTTCTCATGTTGCTTTTGATCTTTCCCCCAACTAACTTCAGATTGTGTCCCCTTGTTCTTGTGTTCACTTTCCTATTAAAAACACTTCCCTCCTGAACCTTATTTAACCCTTTAATATATTTAAATGTTTCGATCATGTCCCCCCTTTTCCTTCTGTCCTCCAGACTATACAGATTGAGTTCATTAAGTCTTTCCTGATACGTTTTATGCTTAAGACCTTCCACCATTCTTGTAGCCCGTCTTTGGACCCGTTCAATTTTGTCAATATCTTTTTGTAGGTGAGGTCTCCAGAATTGAACACAGTATTCCAAATGTGGTCTCACCAGCATTCTATATAGCGGGATCATAATCTCCCTCTTCCTTCCCAAATCAACTGAAAAAGAGTTGTCAAGCCACTACCACCCAGTCACATGACCTTTAAGCCACCCCAGTCACATGATTGTCAAACCACTCCCACCTGGTCACATGGCAGGCAAGCCACACCCACAAAATAAACCATGCCCACAATGTGGCAGTAAACATTTTGGCAGCTCATTGCTATATGTTCATAATGCTCCCACCTCCCATTTTTCCCCAAGAACTTTGAGAGATGAATTGGTCTGAGGGAGAATGACTGGCCTGAACTCTGCTGGCTTTTATACTAAAGGGAGAAATAGAACTCGGAGCACTGATTTCTAATCGTTCATCTTAACCTCGATACCAGCATGGCTCCATATCCTATTTCAGCTCAATATCAAGGGCATAGTAGCCTTGGTGCTTCCTAAATTGGAGTTCTTTTAATGAACCTTAGAGGAAAGATATAAGATAAGTTAAAACAGTATTGTACTCACATAAACCAAGAAATCTTTTAAGGCGCTTGTGATTCCTTCCGAAAAAGCTATTGCTTTAGAGATGTGCTGAACTGTAACGGCTGTGAGTCGGACTTTTTCAGGCAGCTTAATTACGACTTGGCCTTCAGATCCTGAGAATGCCCAGCAGTTTCCAGGGTAAACATCCGGCTACAAACAGGAGACCATTCACATAAATAAAATGCTCAAAATTGGAATCACTCTATAATATGTAAATAGATACATTGCTCTGGGGTTAAAATGGTTTATACAAGAAACACACCCAATTTGGTGGTGGGGTATGTATGCTTGTTGGGTGGTGGGCACTTTTCACTATACACTTGTTTTATGTTGTGGGTATCTTAAAATTGTTAAAAATCAATTTAAAAAAATGAATTCAGGTCCTGCAGATTGATTTGATGTGTGAGTACAATAATTACTGGGGTTTCTCCAGGAGTAGGGTGAACTTTATTGTGAATGTGTGACAAAATTGCTTCTGACCTCTAATCTGTGTTTTCTCTGGCTTATTAAGAGGTCAGATACACCAGCAAAGTAAACTATTAGTGCGTAAATAGAGTTTTGTAATTAAACCAGAATAATATCCCAACTAGTGTAAATTTTCCAATCATTTGCAACCAGGAAAATGTCATTCTTCCCTCATTCCTCAGTTGTAAATGAGGCATTCCCTCTTTCTCATTCTCTTTCTGTCTATCTGCCTTTTAATCTCATTGAGGGGAGTAGTGAAGAGGATGGGCAAGAAAGGACCAGGATCTCCAACATTTTTATTTTTATCCCTCTAGAAATGAAGGGAATGGATGACGAACTGGGAAAAAGGATTACATAAAGTGAGGAGAGTACAAGGTGAAAAGAACAGAGAAAGGGGATGGATGAGATTAAAGAAATATTCCCAGAAGGTTGGCAGATTTATTTTATTTTTTAAATTTATGTGTTTGTTTATCAAAACGTGTAAATAATAGCAGGTATTGATATAAACACAAACATAAGTAATGTAGGTACAGGCAAATAGGACAATAAGGCAGGGATGGTAGGCACAATAGTTTGCTTATGCATACTCCTTACTAATAAACTTACTGTGTGTGTGTGTGTGTGTGTATTGCTCAAAAAAAATAAAGGGAACCCTCAAATAACACATCCTAGATCTGAATGAATGAAATATTTTCTTCCATTCTGAAACCCAATAATGAAGACTTCTATAGAAATAAATAAGGAGAAACAGTCTACACTATAGCAATAGCAATAGTACTTAGATTTATATACCATTCTTTACAGCACTCTCTGAGATGTTTATAACATTATCAGCCCCCAATTTTACTGACTTCAGAAAGAAGGAAAACTGAATCAACTTTAAACTGGTCAGGATTGAATTTCTGGCAGTGAGCAGTTACCCTGCAATCCTGCATTCTAACTACTGCGTCATCACAGCTTTTGCCATCATTTAAAATCTTCTTAAATACAGCAACTCAGAACTTCACAAACTATTCCAGATATACATTCAGAAACAACATACAAAGGAGAAGATTTTGTTCTTCTCTGGAATATTCTGTTTTTGAGCTGGAGAGTTTTGTGCATCCCTCCCCAGGGTTGGGCTACTGCCCGGATGGGAGGGGACGCAGTGGAGTAGTGAAATTGGAACTCCACCCTAGAGCACCCAATTTGCACTGAAAGATGTTGAAAGAAAATGTAGCAGGTCCTGCATAAACCACGCCCACAGTGTGGTAGTAAAAAATTTGGTAGTCCTTCACCCTCCCTCTCCCTGCTCTAAACCAACCGAAATCATATTATTGTAACTTCTGAACTCTGCCTTAGTTTAATGCAATTAAAAGCAACAGTTAGATTTTCAAGTCAGAACAAAATAGGACCTGAAGAACTGCAGAAAAAGTTTGCAGAGCCATTGACAAATATGTGCATCCTTTAATTTTAAGGAAAGCACTGAGCTTTCCTTAAAATTAAATGAAGTCAGATTTTACCAACATTTCGATCTGGAATACAAGATCTCTAGGAAATCCAAGGGCTATGGTGTAGGCTAGATTGAGAAGTTAAATAAAACATCCAGAAGAAAATAATGACATGTATATAGTTATGAGATAGAAACTGGACTCGGGGCAGTACTATTTTCCTAGCTGAGAAATTGTACTATTCTTCTGAATTAACTAATAGCAATCATAGAAATACTGCACCTGTAAAATAGTTTCAGGAGGGTTGGCTGAAGCGATAAATGGAAACCAAGAGTTTTCCTGGTGCAAAAAATCGAAAGACTTAGATGTCCTGTCTTTATCAATCGTGGCTCCTAGATAGACAGACAGATGATTATGTAACCTCAAGTTGTTTTCTATTTCTAATGAACATTTAGATGTATTTTCTTGTGACAGATGTTTTTTAAAGTCTAGAATTAGTAGAGTAAAATATAAAGAGATTTCTTATCAGAAATTACATTCATTCACATGTAATTTCCCAATATTAGTTCCCGCGTAGTCTCCATGTAGATAGGTGATACTTTTATAAAGGCTAGAATAAGTACAGAATAAAATATAAAGAAACATTTCATCAGAAATTAAATTCACTCATATATACTGTAATTATTCAATAATAATTCATCTTTTGTAGAGTTTATTGTAGAAAGAGAAAAATCTGTCAGATATGATTTCAAATCACTTTTCAAGTCGCAGTTTATGCAAAGACACTCCTGGCTGTGAGTTGCAAACCCAAAGCCACTCCATCTTTCAGGACATTACCTACTGACTTTTGAGCCCAGTCAGCCTTCTGTATATCGTCTTCAAAAATCTTCTTAAAAGCCAAATTGACCATATCAATAATTTCCTGCCAAGGAGAAGAAAAATGCATCAGAGCAATGGTTTATACAAATATCAGATACATACGTTAGATATCATAAGTTATGAATAGAACCATAGACTTAATTCCAACTGTTAGCAACAGATACACAAATATGGACAATAAAGCATCATGTCAAAAAAGTCAAAATTTGCCAATTTGGCAAATGGTTTGTTTCTCAAGTTTGCTGAGTAAAGACAGGAAATAAATGTGCCCAAATGAATAGCCCATAAAGGAATATTAACTGGTATCTAATAATATTTTTCTATCAGATTTTAGCTAAGGAGGAATGGTTGCTGGTGCTTAAAACAGTGTGTACCACGATTCTTTTAGATAGCATTAAGATGTTTTCATATGTCATTTAAGTACGTGAAAACATGATGCCTATGAAGCATACACTATAGCCAGCCCTGGGACACAGGCATTTGGGGGCTAATGTCAAAAGACAAAAATTTATATCAATGCAGAAATCTATATGCAATGCTCATGCTTTTTAGACATAAAGGCTGGAACTTCTGTGGAGAAGAAAAGTATGTAGAAAGGAGAGGTGATTCAATAATTCTTAGAGTCATCAATCAATCCAGACAGACTATCTCATGTAGCAGGTTGGAGATGTACAAATATCCTTTAAACTTTTGGTAAAGGGTAATCCCATAATTTACTATTTTATTTAATTTCTATACCACTCAACTCTCCAAAAGGAGTAATTATTTTGTCTTCACCATAAAGACACCTGAGCTATGGTGGTGAATCTATAGCATCATGCGAGAGGTGGCATGCAGAGCCCTCTCTGTGGGCATGTGTGTCATCGCCCCAGCCTAGCTCCATCGCATTTGTTTGTCGGTTTCATTTTCAGGGAAACAAAAGTTTGTGGGACTAAAAAAAAAATTCACTCAATCAATTCCAACTTTGTGAGATCTTTTCCTTTCATGACAAGTTGGAATTGATTGGGTGAATTTTTTTTTTAGTCCCACAATTTCATTTCCTGAAAATGAAACTGATGAAGAAATGTGATGGAGCTAGGCTGGAGTGATGACGCATGTGCCCACAGAGAGGGCTCTTCATGCCACCTCTCGCATGATGCTATAGATTCACCACCATAGGTCTAGGATTGTCCAAACTATGCCACTGGTTAATTGTTCTCCCTGTTGGGAAATTTCTCCTTGGTTCTTGGTTGCTTTTTCCCTTGATTAGTTTCCATCCATTGTTTCTTGTCTTGCCTTCAGGTGCTTTGGAAAACAGGTTGATGCTCTCTGCTCTCTGCAGTCCTTCAAATATTGGAACACTGCTTTCGTGTCATCCCTAATCCTTCTTTTCATTAGAGTAGATATACCCAATTAGCATCATCCTTGTTTCTCAACATTTTGTTGATATTGTGGCGACCAAAACTGGATGCAACATGGAATACTAGTGCCCAGTATGAAATTATAATTTACCCTTTTGCAGCAGGAAAGAAACCCTCACTGTGGTTCAATGTTTTCCCTACTGTATTTTTTAAGCATATTTGGTACGAGTTAGGCTGGCCATGAGAACAACTAACAGACTTCAGTTTTGTAAAAGGGGGAAAATGACATTCTATGGTAGCTAATAGATGTGCAAAAGAAAATTATAATCTGGAAAGATCGAAACCAGAGAATTTCTGAGATTAGTTGCAGCTTCCTACTTTCTCCTCTCCTGATAAGTCACTTTCCTGAAGGATTTGCTTGGTGGACTGCAGGCGGCCTTTATGGAGGTTGCTGATCTCAGACTGTATTTGATCCATTTCGTTCTTAAGGTCCTGAATTTCATGGAATTGATCTTCCAGCAGACGTTGTGATTTCCTTGTAATAAAGGAGGGGAAATGGGTGTCAGGATTATATGCAAAACTCTGAAAAACTGTTAAATGGGAAAGCAAAAGGATACAAACCCGTTCTATTGTTGCTTCCGTCTAGTGTTGCCTTGATTTTTGCTGTAGACTAGTGTGATGCAGCTGGTCCTTGACTTACAACCATTCATTTAATAAGTCTGAAATTACAGTGGCACTGAAAAAAGTGATTTCCGACCACTTTTCACATTTAGGACTGTTGCTGCCTCCCCATGGTCACATGACAAAGATTCAGATGCTTGGCAACTGATTCATATTTATGATGGTTGCAGAGTCCCAGTGTTATGATCATCTTTTTGCAACCTTTTTACAGACAAAGTCAATTAGGGAATCCAGATTCATTTAATAACCATGCTATTAACTTAACAAAGGCAGAGTTTCACTTAACCAGTGTAGCAAGATAGTGGTAAACAGGGGCAAAATTCAGTTAACAAATGTCTCATTTAGCAACAAAAACATTTGGGCTCAATTGTGGTCGTAAGTTGAGGACTTACGACCACAAAGTTGGCCATAGTGGGCGTGGTCAGCTCAACATCACATGTACCAGTGGCACCTGTGGAGGCCCTGGAGGCTCCATTTTTTTGCTGTGACGGCCTCCTGCAAAACTCGGCCACCGCATGTGGCCCACCCAAGCACTGTTTTGGCCAGCAGAGGCACCAAGAAGCCAATCTTTACTGTTTACAGGGCAGTCCCACAGGTCACATCTAAGCCTCCCTCAGGCCGGATGCGGCCCATGGGCCTTGGGTTTGACAGTCCTGCCCTAAATATACATAGTCAGGAATGAATCTTTTTGCATTCAGGGGAACTTACTTCCACAGAAAGGTGGATAGAATTGCAGCTGAAATATTTTCTCCTTGGGTGTGAAAGAATGTTGCACTGTAGTCTCTAACCAAAAGCAAATGCATACTTATCCAGAGAAGACTTCCAATGTGTTTTCAGTCTTAGGATTGCCTCCAAAGGGATTGGTGTAGGCCAGGAATAGGCAAAGTTGGCTCTTCTATGACATGTGGACTTCAACTCCCAAGAATTCCTGAGCTAGCATGATTGGCTCAGGCATTCTGGGAGTTGAAGTCCACAAGTCATAGAAGAGCCAATTTTGCCTACCCCTGGTGTAGGCCAAGGATGGGATTGGACAACCTATTATTTTAACCCTAATGTACACGAGATAATGAAGCTTGAGGCTTACATTCCTAGACCAAGGCATGCCTGGCTGGGGAATTCTGGAAATTTGCCAAGGTTGGGCAGCCCTGTCTTAGTTCCTGTAGTTCTAAGCTTGGCTGCATTTCAACAAGCCACATTCCCCGAGATTAGTACAGTTCTTTTCCTTTAAACCATAACTTTTCTTCCATATCTTACGTTTGAAGAAGGAGAGGCCTCTTTCCAATGTTTTGGTTTATTGGGTGACGATTTCCAGATTTTTTTTTTTTAAAAAAGCTTGTGTGCATTCTTGTTTTTAACTATTGCATTTTGTAAATTTCCCAGTGTCATGAGATAGATTTAAGCAGTTTATACATTTAATTAATGAGTAAAGTCTTTTTCTTTAAGATATTTTGGAGGGATGTATAATAGCCTTACCAGAGATTGTTCAGCTCAGTTTCATACACTTTTGCTAGTTCCTGTTGGAAGGAAAAAAACATATATGATTCAACTTTTATATGAACAATTTGTACCGTGGACCTCAATCATAGTTAACTGTAGTTAATTTATGACCATTTTAATATATATATATTTTATATATATTTATGCTTCTTGACTTCAATTCCATACCTACCCAGCCAGAATTATGCAGTAAATTATAATCTTATCATTTAGTGATTGCCTCAGATAGTGAGAATTTACCATTACATAGATGATGAAAAACTAACTTTGGAATCAATAACCACATTTATCTTTACAACATCATTTGGTTACCTGTCCACATTGCCTTGTGCTTATCCCATACCCTCTGGTAGAGCCAATACATTTTAATTTATGTTTGCTTGTTTGTATCCTACGTTCCATTATATATATATATATATATTTACAAAATATCCCAACATACCTTCTTCCTCTTATTTTTCCCCAAAATAACAAGTGAGTTAAGGTGAGTGTGTGTGACTTGGCCAAGATCACCCAGCTAACTTTCAAGGTTAAGGCAGGACTAGTACTCAGTGTCTCCTGGTTTCTAAGCCAGCATTTTAATTGCTATATCAAACCCAAGCAAGCTGTCACTTCCTGAGCTGCTTGTTTGTGTAGCAGTGGTTACTCCAAAACTGCTGAGAACAACTTAACAGGCTCAGTTGTGTAATGTTAATTAGTTGATTACAGCCTGGTAGCAGCTGCTGCCTGGAATTGACAAAATCCTAGTCACTTTCACCCCTGAAGGCATTTGCCTCCCAAGAAGCTGCAGCTACACTCCTTTCAATGCATATTCCCCATCATGTACCTGTTCACTCTCTTTCCACTGAATGTAAATGCAAACACCATTCCCATTCTTTCTAATTATCCCAATGCCAGGGTAAGCATTTCAAACGATGGGGAGTAGGGGAAAAGGGGCATATGATTTGGCCTTTTCTCCAGGTTCTTCATAAATTGAGTTCTCCCTACACCTTCCACACTGGTTGGAGCCCCTCCCTTATGATACCAGGTTGCAACGCCTTGGTCCCTTCAGCCTTGAAAGACGGCGTTTAAGGGGTGACTTGATCGAAGTGTATAAAATCATGCATGGGATAGAAAAGGTGGATAGAGAAAATTCTTTTCTCTATCACACAATACTAGGACGAGGGGGCACTCCTTAAAGCACATAGGTAAGAAAGCGAGGACAGATCAAGGGAAATATTTCTTCACCCAGAGGGTCGTTGGTTTATGGAATTCAGCTGTCAGCCTTGATAGCTTCAAGGCAGGATTAGACAGATTCATGGATGCCAAGTGTATCGGTGGTTATTGAAATGGATGTCCATGTGCCGCCTCTATGTTGGTTGAGGCAGGCAGGATTCCCTTGAGTACCATTTTTTAGGGGTCAAGGGAAAGGGAGGGGTTTGCCTTCTCCTTCTGCTCAAGATCCCCATGTACAATTAGGGGGCCAATGTGTAACACAGAATGCTGGACTCGATGGGCTTTGGCCTGATTCAGCATGGCTCTTCTTATGTTCTTATGCTTGGGCTCATTGTTTGTGGTTATATCCTAATGCTGTAAAGCAGGGATGTCAAACTCATGTTGTCATGTTGTTATTATGTGATGTATTGTGACTTTTTTCCCCCTTCGCTAAACCGGGGTGTGGGGGTGGCCAGTGTGTGATGCAGCTGTGCCATGATTGTTTTTTTTTTTTTTAATATTTTTATTTATTGATTTTTAACAATTTAAAATCACACAACATAAAACAGTGCATAGTGAAATGTGAATTGTGCCCATCACCCCGACATACACACATTCCCCACCACCAAATTGGGGGTATTTCTTTTTTAATCCACTTTACCCAAGAGCAATATATCTGTCTACATATTATAGAGTGATTCTAGTTTATTTCTTGTAGCTTGGTCTCGGATTCTGCTCGTCATATATCGTCTTACCTTGTCCCACCGTCCCATCAGCTGTCCCAAATCAGTTTCATTATCCAAATTTATCCTTTTTTCCATAATTTCAAATTGAATATGATCCACCATGTACCTATACCAATTTTGCATTGTCCATTTTGTCGCATCCTTCCAACCCAAAACTATTACTGCCTGAGCACTTTCTATTGCTGCTTTTTTTATTTCTCTAAATTCTCCCATCGCATTGCTTTTTACTAGTACTGCCATTTCCTTAGTGATTGTCCATTGTATATTTAACATTCCATTAATATCCTCTTTCACTTTTTGCCAAAATTCCTGCACTATCGGGCATTCCCAAAACATATGCATAAACACTCCTTTATCTTGACAACCATGCCAACAATTCCCCCTAACATTCTGCTGAAAATGTGCAAATTGAACGGGAGTAAAATACCACTTATGTAATATTTTCCTTCTCATTTCCCTAATTCTTGTATTTTTAATTTTCCTTATATCTTCTACTATATTTTCCATTTCTTGTACCTCTACTAATATCTCATTTTGCCACCATTTAGTCAATCCATCAATCGTGTCCCCATCTGACTGCACTAGCAGTTTGTATATATTAGTTGCTTGCGCCTTTATCCCCTCACTTTTTTCTCTTATTATTTTCTCTAACCCTGTCTCCTCCCGCCATAATACTTCTTTATTCTCCCTTTCATTTAGATATTTACATATTGCATTTATTTGTAGCCACCTTCCCTTACCTAACCACCATTCTATGCGATTTCTACTTGGCCTGCCATCCTTCTCGTATAACTGTACTATCTTAGTTATCCCTCTTCCCTTCAACTCTCCTATAACCCTATTTAAGTTAATTTCGTTTTCTCTATTTATTACATAAAGCGATGACAGTTTAGATTTATATGATCCTATTTTCCCTTGCCATTTTTTCCAAATTTCCATAGTCCCTTTCATTGGGCCTATTAATTTTCCTATATCTCTCCTATTCCACTTCCTAAAAATCAATTCTCTATTATTCATCCCGTTTATCTGTTTTTCCAATTTCGCCCATTTATTTTCACTTAATTGCAACTCCATTAACCTTTCCATTTGAAAGGCTTCCCTATACAGCTCCAAACATGGAACACCCCATCACCCCTCTTTTTCATTCGCAATTAA
This sequence comes from Erythrolamprus reginae, assembly GCF_031021105.1. Taxonomy (NCBI): domain Eukaryota; kingdom Metazoa; phylum Chordata; class Lepidosauria; order Squamata; family Dipsadidae; genus Erythrolamprus; species Erythrolamprus reginae. The sequence continues at coordinate 252,640,190 of NC_091951.1, forward strand.
CCACTTTTTTCTTATTCTTGGTCTCTTATCTTCTTCAATCCAATAATTTAATTTTTTGTCCCACTCTTTAACCTTACATACCGATAACCCCCCCGACAGCACCTGAAATAGGTACATCATCTTGGGAGCTATCATCATTTTTAAAGCTCTTATTTTAGAGAGTCTCCTTAGCTTTTTATCTTTCCAGCTCCTCATCTGTTTCAACATTTTCCTCCATGTTATTCTATAATTAATCTCTTCCATTTTCACTGGGTTTTTTAATAACCAAATTCCCAAATATTTTATTTTTTTAAGTCCTAATTTCAACCCTGATTCTTTCCTAATTTCTATCTGTTCTCTCGGATCTGTATTTAAACACATAATCTCTGATTTTTCCATATTAACCGACAGTCCCGATTCCTGCTTAAACTCTTGTAAAATATTTATTATACCTTTAATCATCTCCATCGGGGTCTGGGTCAATATAATTGCATCATCTGCAAATAAATTTATTTTCATTTCTAATTTCCCTATTCTATATCCTGCCCAAGTGTTATCTTGTCTTATCTTATTAGCTAAGATCTCTATTGCTATTACGAATAATTTTGGAGACAGAGGGCATCCCTGCTTGGTGCCATTTAATATTTTAATACTCTGCGTTCTTTGTCCATTCACTCTTATATATGCTTCATTTCCTTTATAAATCTCTTTTATAGTTTCACAAAATTTTTCCCCCATATTTAATTTGTTACATAATTTATATAAATAACTATGGTTAACTTTATCGAACGCTTTATAAACATCTAATTTCAAAATTCCCAATTTCCTTTTAGTAACGGTAGCATGGTGCATCACATTCATTACATTTCTAATTGGTTCACTTATTTTCCTTCCCTTCACGAATCCATATTGATCCTCTTCAATTATTTTTGGTAAAATATTTTCTAATCTATTTGCCAGTATTTTCATAAATATTTTATAATCCTGATTTGCCAAACTGATCGGACAGTAAGACCCAGGCTCCCTTAAATCTCGACCCATCTTCGGAATGGTAACAATTTCTGAAAGCTTCCATGTCTGCGGGATATCACGATTTGACAATATATTATTAAACAATTTCCCCAAATGCGGAAGCAAAACATTCACATAAGTTTTATAAAATTCCCCTGTAAACCCATCTGGGCCCGGTGCTTTGGCTTGTTTTAACCCTTTAATTACTCTAGCAATTTCATCTTGTGTAATTTCTGCATTCAAAATTTGTTTGTCTTCTTCACTTACTATTTTCCCAACCTTGAGGACTTCTATCTTCACTTGCTCCTCTTTATACAAATCTTCATAATATTTCCTCATTATCTCCTCTAACTGGTCATTACCATATCTAACCACTCCACTGGTGTCCCTCAATGCTAAAATACATGATTTTTCTTTCCTCTTCTTCAGATATCTCGCCATTTGCTGCATTGATCTTGTCCCCCAACTCTGTATTTTTTGTCGCATCGCCATTCTCATCTTATTCCATTTAATCTCATCATACACCATCAACTGTTTCTTTTTCAATTTCAGTAAACTATTCCAATCTCTACTTTTCGTCATTCTTAACTGCTCTTGTATCAAATCTATTTCCCTTATCTTCCTTTCCCTCTCTCTACCCCACCTCTTCCTAATATCTGCTTCCATACATATACATTGTCCCCTCATGAAGGCCTTACATGCATCCCATACAATTGATTGTTTAATACCACCCACATCATTAATTCTAAAATATTCTGATAACTCTGTTTGCAATTTCTCTTTATCTTGTTCCCTAGCAGTTACAACTGCATTATATCTCCAAATTTTTTGATTTCGTTCCTGACCTATTTCCAATTCTGCCAATAGTGGGGCATGATCTGATATCCATATACTTTTAATGTCTACTTTTTTAACTTGTATATTACCTCCCCTGTTCATTAATATGTAGTCTATGCAGCTAAATGTGTGATGTCTTGCTGAATAATATGTAGCTCTGTTTAAAATATCTGCATGTAGATCCACCATATTAAGTCTATTTAAATGTAACATCCTGCTATTTGCATTCCCATTTGTTAATTGCATATTAAAATCTCCTGCCAAAAAAGTTGAGCCCTCCTTAAAATTGTCTAACTTCTTCTTAGTATTTATTATAAATTGTTTTGTTTTCCCATTTGGGGCATAAATTGCTGCTAATGTCAACTTCTTTTGATTTATTTTCCCTTTAACAAATATCCACCTTCCTTCTCTGTCTTTCTGAATTCCCACCTCTTCAAAATTAACCCTCTGATGAATCAGAATCGCTGTGCCTCGACTATTTTGCGTTCCTCTTGACTCAAACACCCATTTCCAATTTCTATCATTAATCAAGTTATCCCTTCCTCCCCTTCTTTTATGTGTTTCTGTCAAAATCATAATATCCACCTTATATTGCTTAGCCATCCTTAATATCCTAAAACGTTTCAAATCCGATCCCAAACCATTCACATTTAAAACCATTATCTTACACTCCGTCATAATATACCAAAAACACCCTTTTCCCCTCTTGTTTTGCCCTTGGTTTATATTTTTCCCTTTTCTTTACCCCTATTACCCCCCCCCCCAACGTGCCTCCCCCTGTGCTCCCCCCACTGAGAGGGGAGAAGACAAGAAAAAACCTTGCCCATACCTGAGGCACATTTTCTGGATTGCGTTCCCACTCAAACTAGCTCCTCTTTCAACCCTTTTTAATTTTATAAAAGAGAAAATTTCTCCCTCCGTCCTTTCTCCTTTAAATAATTCCTTCTTTAATTTCTTCTTTAATTTTAAATTCTTAAACCCCCTTTTTCTCCCCCTTAGACTTCCCCCACTGAATGACAGATATACAGGAATCCCAAGGCATCTCCAAGAAAAATAATAATAATAACAACAATAATAGTAATTGTAATAGTAATAATTCTTTTCCTTTTCCTTTCCCCCCCCCCCCACAACAAGACAAGGGACCAAACACCATCACTTTCTGACTGTGCCATGATTGTGACACCCCTGCTTCAAAGCAAGGGAAAGCTGAAGTAAAATAATAAGCAGAATTGTGGCCATGTGATTTTTTGCTTAGTGACAGCTTTGCTGAGCAACGGACTTGTAGTTTGTCAATTGCAGTCACTAAATAAGGAGTACCTATTTTTGGAGAATGCAAAAGTAGTGGAGCCAAGTTTGCTACTTGAGCCATTCTTTTATATTTAAAAAATAAAATCCAGATTTTAACTGTCACTTCCATGATGACAGATTATACACAAATTCACTTGCTGTTTTCCAGATACAACATTTCTGGTAGCCTCAAAACCCAAGAAAACAAATGTGAACAGCATCTTTGATGGCCTCTTATTATCGAGCAAGGGCTTGTTTCCATTGAGAATTGTTACTGAGGAAAGGATGTTTGTGTGTGGCAGCCTTTTTGTCTTGAGGCCAAATTCTCAAATTCTCTATGAGTTCCCCAATCTGGCCCCAAACTATTTCGATGACTTCCTTTTCTGTCCCTTACATGTAATGGTGTTTACCTTGGATGACAGGCCATCGGATAATTGCAGGTATTCACAAACACTGTAAACGGTGCCTGTAAGAAACAAACAAAACCTGAAGGAGCATTTAAAATCTCACTTTTTTCTACCGATACTTACCATTCAAACAGCCTTCATTTACTTCAACCACCTACCCAAATTGTCTCTTACAAAAGCTCTTTCAGTAGTGAAAGAAAAATCTGTATCTGAGAAAAAGGTGAATAGGATATACAATAACATGCCCTTGTTTGCAGGTTGTATACTTCCGCTGTGCAGTTCCATGCGTATTCGTCCTGCAAGAATCTGCAGTTGGATCCTGGTTCAGAGGAGCAGGAGTTGGAGCTGGGACTGTCCAACAGGGAAGACATAGTCCTCTATAAATGAGTGGAAAGTCAAGGGGATGAGGAACTCCCAAGGCCGTCTGGCACTGAGAGTAGGGGGGGGGGGGCAACCGGATGGGGATCCTCCTGCAGGAGCAGAGCAGCTGCAGAGGACCAACAGAGATGGTAGCCTCTCAGTGGTGGGCTGCTACCTGTACGCCTCGGAGCTCCATTCCGCTAGATTGCGCAATTTGCGTGCAACCACTCTTATGCCATCTTCAATATTCTGGTGATTGGCGCCATCTTTTTTTAAAAAAAATTGTCTTTTTTGCTTCCTGCACATTCGCAGAAGCAAAATCCTGCGAGGGGATGCTCAGGTGAGTGAAATGTGATTGATTTTTTGCTTCTCCACATGCGTGGAAGCAAAAAATCACCGAAATTGCATGCGAGCGAGCGTCCCCTCAGGAGATTTCAGCAAGTTTTTGTTTCATGCGCAAAAGCAAAATCACATGTGAGAACGGATGCACAGGCGCACATCCATGACCACCCGAATGAGTAGGATGCCCGTGCAGCGCACCGGTATGCCGGTAAGTGGAACCCGCCACTGTTCTAGACTGCCTCTGACAAGGAACGGATGAGGAGAGCAGAGTGGAGAGGGGCACAGAGGAGATCAGCGAGGTTGCTTACAAGGAAGCAGCCCCGTCCTTCCTCAGAAGGAAAGCTGGGGAAGGTTGATTGAATCAGATGCTTGAGAAGGTGTGTCTGTCGGGAACACTTGCTTGTTTTGATGTGCTTCTTCCCAGCTTCGCTGGATCCTGTTCCTTGAATTTTGGGCTTGGTCTCAGCTCTCAGACTTCAGACTCTTGGACTATTATTTGGTTGCTGGAACTCTGGACTTATCTCCAGTGAAGGGCTACCAAACTTTTACTACCACATTGTGGGCGTGGCTTATGCAGGACGCCCTGCATTTTCTTTCAACATCTTTCAATGCAAATTGGGTGCTTTGGGGGTGCATTTTCACTACCCCACTGCATTCCCCCTCCCACATCCAGGCAGTAGCCCTACCCCTGCTTATCTCCTGCTTATCACCCTCGTGGGACTTTGTTTGTAAACTCAGAGTGACGGAAAAACATTAGTGGGTTGTGATAATGAGCAATAAGGAAACCTTCCTTAACCACTGCTTTGCCCACCTGACGTGAGTTAAAACATGAACTTTTCTGGATAAAATCTGGCACATTGGGACTTCTGACACTCAGGTCATCGACACAAGCACCTTTTTTGTTCAATCCATGAGAACCTCCTGCTATTCAGATGTGTTTTTTTTCAAATCTCAAGTGGAAGTACTTACCATAAATGGCTAAGGCAGCTATGATGAGCAACATCAAGCATTTCACACAGTTATCCATTTGGCTTCTGTGGAGGAAGGTAGGATCATTAAGGAAAAGTCAATAGACGGGAAAATTCTTAGGATAAAAATGCTAAGGATAAGAATGGGAATTTTGATAATGGCGAAGGCCACTCAAGGGCATTGCTCGTTCTTTTCCCAACCAGAGAGGTTTATTAACAAGTCATTCTGAGGGTTGCTGCTGCTTCATGTTTTTTCTCTCTCCTCTCTTTTCCTTGCTTGATATCTGCCATAAAACAATGCATGGTGTGATGTCATCAAACAGGGTGTTCCCTAACCCCTAGTGCCAATGGTATCACACTACATTATGGCTATGCTAGATGTTGCATGAGAAAGGGAAGAAACACCTAGGACAAGTGTAGACAAATTTGGCTCTTCTATGACTTGTGAACTTCAGCTCCCAGAATTCCTGAGCCAGTCATGCTAGCTCAGGAATTCTGGGAGTTGAAGTACACATGTCATGGAAGAGCCAACTTTGCCTAGGAAGATGCATCTATTGAGTTCAACCAGTTCAGTTTAAGGTGTTAGCAACATTGTTAGGTATCAGATAGGGGCCTTTCCCAAACTGGATATGCAGATATGGAATTGGAAATTGCCTGCATGTAAAACAGGTCAAGCATCAAATTCTAGGCAATGCTCAGGTTATTACATTGCTTGAGATATGGAAAAGCAGAAGTGAGAGTAAAAAACATAGTAGAGTTGATGAAAACCAGCAAGAGGATCAGCAGAAAGACTACTTGTGAAGTAAAGGAAGACAAAACATAAGCTTTCTTCCTGCAAGTAATGGAGGAAAGAGGCAGCTTGAGTCTATGCAAAGGATTCAAGAGGTCCATGGGTGTTTTAACTGGGTTTATTTCAACATGGCCAACTCTTCATAGGATGATTCACTGCGGGACAAGAATTACACTAATATCAAAGAAGTGGTGGAATGGAATGACTGAAGAATGGAAAATTTAATATTTTAAAATTTATTTTACACTTGCGGAAGGCGCTGAAGACCTGGTTCTGCCAACGGGCCTGGGGAACCCAGAATGGGATGGAGCCCATTAAATGGCTCGTGTGATCTGCTACTGCCAGGGTAGGGAATGGGGTAGGGGGTGATTTTATTATATTATACTATATTAATTTATTTGATTCTTTTTATTATCTTTATTGTTTCAAATGTGGTTTTATATTCTGTAAGCTGCCTTGAGTCACTATGGGTGAGTAATATAAAACAATATAAAACAAACAAACAAATAAATTGATCCCAGATTCAGTTCTTGGACCTGCAGTGGAGATAATGATTTACTAAATACATCAAAAAACCTTCCTTTGTTTCTAACTAACCCTCTTCTAAAAAGTTGCTTGTTATAATCATCTTCTTTGGCACAATCCAGAGAACGTATGTGTTGTGAAAAGATCTAACATTTTGCTATATTTTTTTTCCTGTTAACAGATGATTGTACTTTCTGCACCTTCTGAAATAGAAGTTGATCCAGAAAATCTGATCTCTGAGAATGCCTTTTTCCTTCATTGGGAGGAATTCTCAGTATGAAATATGAGGATTGAAAGCTAAAGGACTTTTTAAATTTTATTCTATTTTTTCCAAATCACACAAATTTACTGCCAGGTGAAGAAGAAGAAAAATAAATGAGTTGAAGTGCTGGATACTTTCACTAGAGGTCAGTCTTACTTTATATAATAAACAGCTGGTGATCCCTTGTGGATGATTCTTCCAGAGATCCCTATTTCCTTAATTAAATGGAGAAACAGAATGAAAAAAACAAAAAGGGATTGGGAACCAAACTTTCTGCTTGGTTCCCCATTGAGGTTGCTTGTGGGAATCTGGGAGGGAGTTCAGAAATGAACCCTCTTCAGCTGACCGAGGAAATTGCCTGCTTGTGGAAGGGAAGAAAGGAAGCTGTAGACCAGTAATGGTGAACCTATGGCATGGGTGCCACAGGTGGCACGCGGAGCCATGTCTGCTGGTATGTGAGCCATTGCCTTAACTCAGCTCCAATGTGCATGTGTGTGCTGGCCAGCTGATTTTTGGCTCACACAGAGGCCCTGGGAGTTTTTGGTTTCTAGAGAGCCTCAGGAGGGGTGAGGGGGGCAAAACATGAGCCTATTGGGCCCACCAGAAGTTGGGGAACAGGCCATTTTTGGCCTCCAGAGGGTCTCCAGGGGACAGGGGAAGCTATTTTAGCTTCCTCAAGCATTGAATTATGGGTGTGGGCACTCACGCATGAACAATAGCGCGCACCCATGCTCTCTTGACACCAGAGGAAAGAAAGGTTTGCCATCACTGCTGTAGACCATAAGGAAAATTGTACCCCAGCATACCTGTAAGGGTCCCCTTACTTCAAAGAGAAAGGCCTCGCCCAACAATATCTGACACTCCACAATAACCTCTGAGTCTTTCTCTGGCTCTTATTTCACCACCTTCCTTCAGCCGTTATATGTCAATTGTCAGCCTGAGTTCTAAGACAGCCAACTGCCATTTGCCCATCCACCAGCTGATTGGATGCAGAGGGAGAGAGGGAGGTGTGAAAAAAATAAAAGATACAATAGCAATAGCATTTAGACTTATATACCGCTTCACAGTGCTTTACAGCTCTCTCTAAGCAGTTTACAGAGAATAAGCCTATTGCCCCCAACAATCTGGGTCCTCATTTTACTCAACCTTGAGCCTACTGAGATTCGATCTGCGAAACTCCTGGCAGCCAGTGATCAGCAGAAATAGCCTGCAATACTGTACTCTAACCACTGGACCACGGAGGCTCTTCAGTCCTCTCTTGTGTCATACAACATATGATTAGTGTTGGATGTCACCAAAATGACAACTTTCCCAAACTTCCTAAGTGAGTCAACGTGTGCTAGATTTCTGTAAATAAACTCATTCTGGCTTCTTTCATTCAACAGCTCTTGTTTTAAACCTTCCCATTGAAAGTTGTATTTTATCTTAGGATGGATATATGTTTATCCCAGGCATGTTTAAATTCAGTTACTGTGGATTTACCAACCCCGTCTGCTGGGAGTTTGTTCCAAGTATCTACTACTCTTTCAGTAAAAAAATATTTTCTCATGTTGCTTTTGATCTTTCCCCAACTAACTTCAGATTGTGTCCCCTTGTTCTTGTGTTCACTTTCCTATTAAAAACACTTCCCTCCTGAACCTTATTTAACCCTTTGACATATTTAAATGTTCCAATCATGTTCATTAAGTCTTTCCTGATACGTTTTATGCTTATCAGGAAAGACTTAATGAACTCGATCTGTATAGTCTGGAGGACAGAAGGAAAAGGGGGCACATGATTGAAACATTTATCTGTCTGGAATCCATACCACATCTCAGACATCAACACCCTTGAAAACATCCAAAGATATTTCACAAGAAGAGCCCTTCACTCCTCCACTCGAAACAGAATACCCTACGAAAATAGACTAACAATCCTGGGCCTAGAAAGCCTAGAACTACGGCGCCTAAAACACGATTTGAGTATTACCCACAAGATCATATGCTGCAACGTCCTACCGGTCAATGACTATGTCAGCTTCAACCGCAACAACACAAGAGCACGCAACAGATTCAAACTTAATACAAACCGCTCCAAACTTGATTGTAAAAAATATGATTTCAACTATCGAGTTATCGAAGCGTGGAACTCATTACCGGACTCAATTGTGTCAACCCCTAACCCCCAACATTTCTCGCTTAGACTCTCCACGATTGACCTCTCCAGGTTCCTAAGAGGCCAGTAAGGGGCGTACATAAGTGCATTGGTGTGCCTTTCGTCCCCGTCCAATTGTCTTTCCTTTCTTTCACCTATCATATATATTCTCTTCCTTTCATATATCCTCTCCTCTTAGTTCACTTTTACCCTTATATATATTACCACATGTCTATTTATCTTCCTATGTATTTGTGTATTGGACAAATGAATAAAATAAAAAAATAAATAAAAAAATATGTCAAAGGGTTAAATAAGATTCAGGAGGGAAGTGTTTTTAATACGAAAGTGAACACAAGAACAAGGGGACACAATCTGAAGTTAGTTTTCTTTCCAGTTAGGTAAACACTCAAACCAAGAATGGTGCCACCCACACAAACACACACACACCGTATTTAGCTTGCCAAGAGTGTCATATTGGGGATTGTCAAGCATTTGGTCAAGGAGTGTGGAACCAACTCTCACCTCCGTGTCAATGATGGCATGACATCCCTCCATAATGCAAATCAAACTGGGCCACAACTCTCATTGTCGGGCTGGTGAGCACATGGGGGGGACACACACAATGTGTATGTGTGTGTCTCAGAAAGCTTTTCTTGCTGTTGAACATAAACACATGCAGGCCTCCAGGGAAGTAGTCCTCGACTTATGACCGTTCATTTATTGATTGCTCAAAGCACCCAAAAAAAAAAAAAGTCACTTGGGTCCATTTTTTTTACCCTATGGGTTCTTCTACCCTTATTTCATTCATAGTCAGAAGGCTGGGAGGCTAATCTTACGAGTGCCCGTTGAAGACCTTTTGCATTTACTTGTGGAGTTTTAAAAACTTAAAAACTTAAGTTATGAAGGCAAGACAGCAGTGGAAGGGATGTGCTGGTGCCTGGAAGCTGTTGGGGTCTGGATGCGTGTCAACAAGCTCAAACTCAATCCAGACAAGATGGAGTGGCTGTGGGTTTTGCCTCCCAAGGACAATTCCATCTGTCCGTCCATTACCCTGGAGGGGGAATTATTGACCCCCTCAGAGAGGGTTCACAACTGAGGCGTCCTCCTCGATCCACAGCTAACATTGGAACACCATCTTTCGGCTGTGGCGAGGAGGGCGTTTGCCCAGGTCCCCCTAGTGCACCAGTTGCGGCCCTATTTGGACAGGGAGTCATTGCTCACAGTCGCTCATGCCATTATCACCTCGAGGTTCAACTACTGCAACGCTCTCTACATGGGGCTACCTTTGAAAAGTGTTTAGAAACTTCAGATCGTGCAGAATGCGGCTGCGAGAGCTATCATGGGGCTTCCTAGATTCGCCCACGTTTCTACAACACTCTGTGGCCTGCACTGGCTGCTGATCGGTTTCCGGTCACAATTCAAAGTGTTGGTAATGACCTTTAAAGTGTTGGTAATAAACCTGGCATTGGACCAGAATACCTCTGGAACCGCCTTCTACCACACGAATCCCAGTGGCTGATAAGGTCCCACAGAGTTGGCCTTCTCCGGGTCCTGTCGACCAAACAATGTCGTTTGGCCGGCCCCAGGGGAAGAGCCTTCTCTGTGGCGGCCCCGGCCCTCTCGAATCAACTCCTCCCGGAGATTAGAACGGCCCTCACCCTCCTTGTCTTTCGCAAGTTACTCAAGACCCACCTATATCGCCAGGCATGGGGGAATTAAGACATCTCCCCCAGGCTTTCTTATATTTTATGTTTGGTATGTATGTGCTGTATGGTTTTTTAAATTGTTTGGGGTATTTATATAATTTTATTATTAGATTTGTTCCATTGTTATACTGTTTTTTTATTACTGTTGTGAGCCGTCCCGAGTCTTCGGAGAGGGGCGGCATACAAATCTAATAAATTGAATTGAATTGAATTGAATTATCAAAAAGCTAGGATTGACTAGGACAGTGATGGCGAACCTATGGCACACGTGCCACAGGTGGCATGCAGAGCCATATCTGCTGGCACATGAGATGTTGCCCTAGCTCAGCTCCAGCACACATGTGCACGATTTTTAGCTTTTGCACAGGGTCTAGGAGGGTGTTTTTGGCTTTCAGAGGATCTCTAGGAGGTGGGGGAGGGTGGAAAATGGGCCTACCAGACTCACTAGAAGTTGGGAAACTGGGTGCTCATGGCCTCTGGGGGATGGGGGAAGCCATTTTCACCCTCCCCAGGCATTGGATAATGGGTGTGGACACTCGCAAATGCCCAATAGTGCACGCACACTGGTGCTTTTGGCACCCAAGGAAAAAAAGTTTCGCCATCACTGGGCTAGAGTGTTTGACTTGTCTTCTCTCAGGTTCAATCCTAACAATGTTAGTTGATAGCACATGGACTCAGAAAAATTCTTTACTACTTGTCCACTAGTGAGTTATAAGACCTTATGACAGTGATGGCAAAACTTTTTCCCCTCGGGTGCCAAAAGCGTGTGTGCGTGCCAACACCCACAATTCAATGCCCCTCATGCACCATGCACCCCTCTGCACATGCACACATGATGTCCGCATTGCCCCATGCATGCATGCATGTCCCCCTCCCCCGTTTTCCAAATTTTTTGGGGGGGCTTAAGTCTTCTTTTTGCCCTCCCCAGACTCCAGTCTTTCTTGGAGCATGGGGAGGGCGAAAACAGCCTCCTCCACCCCCAAGGCCTTCTAGAGGCTGAAAATGGCCCATGTTCCAACTTCCGGTGGGCCCAGTAGGCCTGTTTTTCACCATCTCCAGGCTCCAGAGGCTTTCTGACACCCTTCAAGTGGGTGCAGAAGTTGGTGACAAATCAGTAGCTTGCCACACTTGCCTGATGTTTATGGGAACTTGGGAGGGGTGATTTTCATGAGGGAACAGATGCAACCACAAAGCATTCTTTCGAGTGGTTCAAGGCCATCCTATACCCACCCACCTGGGCGGAAGCGGAGGAAGGACTTGCCCCGCTGGCACAATCTGAGTGGGCAATGTGACAAGTTTGTGGGTGGGGGGAACAAGGGATGTGAACTTTCAACTGAGTGGGAAACTCAGATTCAGGTTTCCCAGTGTGGGTGCCAGGATGGCTTCGGAAATAAATTGAAACTTTGAGGAGTACTTTGACTCAGATTCTGATTTAGTTCAGATGTTACTTGGAACCTTGACACCTCCCCTGCCCCCACTAGAGGCTGAAAATGCCTTCCCAGAGCCTCCGCATGAACCAAAAATCAGCTGGCTGGCAGCGACACACATGCTGCAGGGAAACAGCTTGCGTGCTGGCAGATATTATTATTATTATTATTATTATTATTATCATCATCATCATCATCATCATCATTATTATTATTATTATGTCGATACAACACAGCAAATGAGATCACTATGCTGGATTTCGTATTTCATCACCAGTCAGGTGCTTCCCAAGCACCTAGGTGATGTAGTGGCAAATTATGTTTGCCGATCCCAGTAAAGCGGCCTTTTGCAATTGACAGATGGAGATTTTGTCAATTCTGATGGTTTTCAAATGTCCACTGAGATCCTTTGGCACTGCGCTCAGTGTGCCAAGTACCACTGGGACCACAGCAAAGGAAAGGCGGCGGCTACAAAGGGAACGAGTGACAGGAGAAGGGAGCCCTTCAGCATGGGAAGGAAGAGGCAGCAGATAGCAGCAGCCAGTGTATGGGAGGCAGTGTATGGGTGGCACCTCACGCCAGGTGTATTAGAGGCGTGTGCTCCTCCTCACCACCTCAGAGTCCTTTTTTATTTTTTAAGCCTTAAAGTTTTGTTTTTTTTTCATTCCCCTCATCTTATCTTCTTCCTTTGGCAGCAACTGTCCTCCTCTCACTCCTCCTCCTCCCACCCAAATTCTGAGCTTTTATTTCTTTCCTAATGGGTTTGCACACAGTATTTGCTTTTACATTGGTTCCTATGGGAAAAATTGCTTCCACTTAAGAATATTTCTACTTAAGAATCTGGTCACAGAATGAATTAAGTTCCTAAGTAGAGGTACCACTGTATAAGGAGAATTTGACTGTTCTAGTGGAGTAGAAGTTCAACATGTCACAGCAGTATAATGCCGCTGCAAAAAAGAAAAAAAAGCAATTGATATCTCAAGGAGCCTCAAGATAAACAGATATCAGATTACACAAAATTGCATTCAGCCTTAGGCCTATCATGTTCAGTCCTCCACCACTCAGTTTAAAAGATATTTTTTAAACTGGAGTGAATCCAGAGAAGGGCTACCAACATGGTGAAGAGATTGGAATCTGGTGAAAGCATTGAAGTCCTACAAGCGAAGGCATGATTAAAAGATCTAGATAAGGTTAGCAGAAGAGAGGTTTGAAAGGAGATGTGATAGCTAGCTGAAATATTTGAAGGGCTTCACACTGTAGAGCAGGGATCTCCAATCTTGGGAAGTTTTAAGACTTGTAGACTTCAACTCCCAGAATTCCTCAGCCAGGAATTCTGGGAGTTGAAGTCCACAAGTTTAAAAGTTGCCAAGGCTGGATGGAAGACCCCTGCTGTAGAGGGTCCTGACTCATTCTCACTTGTTTCAGGTAAGACTAGAATTAATGGGATGAAACTTCAAAGATATAAAGAAAAACATATTGGCAGGAGGAACTCTCAATCTTCCCTTTCTCTGGAAGTTTTCAAAGAAAAGCTAGATAGTTCTATATCGGGATGAAGCAGTGAATGTTACAGTGCTCAGAGAATTCAATCTCTTAGGTCACTTTCAACACCACGATTCAGGCCTGTACTACCAAATGTTTATGGAGATTCTCTGCAACCTGCAGGTTTTTTTCCTCCACATTCCTTCATACTCCTACACAATTTGAAGGGTGCTCATTCCAAAATGCATAGCTAATTGTCTATATCAGTGAACCTTTTTTTTTGCTCAAGTGAGGATGTGCATGTACAATAGCATGTGTGCGCGTGTCCACGCCCATATGCAACGCCCTCCATCTGCGCATACATGCACAACCCTCCTGTACTGCCTTCACTGGGAATGCACGCAGGCTTCACTAAAGCCTCTGGACTTTGGGAAGGCCTGTTGGGCTGTTTTTCGCCCTCCCCAGGCTTTAGCAAAGTCTCCACAGCCTAGGTATAGTAGTTGGTTCAGGGCCAGCTCCTGCAACAGGGATTTTGGACGTTGGTTTAGGGGAACCCTCAGGGTCACAGAGACTTGTATTATTGCCAGCAGCTTCTGATAGTGAGGATTCATTGCCAAGGTCAGATGGTGGGGAAGCAGAATCAGATGGAGAGATGGGTGCAGGCAGCACATTAGTTAATAACCCCATTAGTGAGTCATCAGACTCAGAGGAGGATCGGTGGATAGATGCCCGAATATGCAGGCTCATGGTTAGAAGGAACCAACTGCACAGGTATCATCGGAGATAAGGGGGAACACTTGTTGCTGAAGCAATTAGGTTAATGGGGTTGATGATAAATTACGGGCATTGGGGAGTGCGCATGTGGGCGTTTATTCGTTTGGAGAGAGATCATTGCCAAGGATTGGACTATTCCAGGATTTCTGTTGACTCTTTGAACAATTCACAGTTAACTCGTGTGGACTCAAAGAAGGGGGAGTTGTGAGGAATCACAGTTGACTTCATTGTTCTCTTTTGTTCCTGCTTTTGACCGTATTCCATGACTGTTATCTGGGTGAGAGAAATTTGACTGCTTAAACGTGTGTGCTTTTAACACTGTTTCAGATAAACTACTTTTCTTTCTTCTGTGTATTTGACTTTGCATTCCTCTCTCACTGGGGGCTATTAACGAGAAGCCTGGCATAACACTAGGGAGAGCGAAAAATGGCCCAACTGGCCTACTGCAAGTTCGTTTGGTCCGTTGGGCCCATTTTTTGCCATCCAAAGGCTCTAGAGGTTTTCCTGAAGCGTAGGGAGGGTGAAAACCGCCTTCCCCCCACCCTCTGGAAAGCTGAAAATAAACTGGCCAGCACGCATAGCGCAAAGCCTCATGTACCTTCAGATATGGCTCCATGTGCCACCTGTGGCACACGTGCTATAGGTTCGCCATCGCGAGTCTATATAGTCAGTTACCCAGATCATGGTTGTCCCAAAGATGCAAAAAACATGCCGCTGAAAAAGCTCCTTTTGATGAGAAGCGAAAAACTAGAAATTCCAGTTGCCTCTTGAAAAAGCACCTTTGCGGTGACTGTACTACCAGGTTCTGGAGAATAGAAACATAGGCAGAAAAAGATGGCAGAAAAAGACCTCATGGTCCATCTAGTCTGCCCTTATACCATTTCCTGTATTTTATCTTAGGATGGATATATGTTTATCTCAGGCATGTTTAAATTCAGTTACTGTGGATTTACCAACCATGTCTGCTTAATATTTAAATGTTTCGATCACGTCCCCCCCATTTCCTTCTGTCCTCCAGACTATACAGATTGAGTTCATTAAGTCTTTCCTGATGCGTTTTATGCTTAAGACCTTCCACCATTCTTTTAGCCTGTCTTTGGACCCGTTCAATTTTGTCAATATCTTTTTGTAGGTGAAGTCCCCAGAACTCAACACAATATTCCAAATGTGGTCTCACCAGCGCTCTATATAAGGGGATCACAATCTCCCTCTTCCTGCTTGTTATACCTCTAGCTATACAGCCAAGCATCCTACTTGCTTTTCCTACTGCCCGACCACACTGCTCACCCATTTTGAGACTGTCAAAAATCACCACCCCTAAATCCTTCTCTTCTGAAGTTTTTGCTAACACAGAACTGCCAATGCAATACTCAGATTGAGGATTCCTTTTCCCCAAGTGCATTATTTTACATTTGGAAACATTAAACTGCAGTTTCCATTGCTTTGACCATTTATCTAGTAAAGCTAAATCATTTACCATATTACAGACCCCACCAGGAATATCAACCCTATTGCACACTTTAGAGTCATCGGCAAATAGGCAAACCTTCCCTAACAAACATTCCCCTATGTTACTCACAAACATATTAAAAAGAATAGGACCCAGAACAGAACCTTGTGGCACACCGCTTGTAACCTGTCTCTGCTCAGAATACTCGCCATTAACAATAACTCTCTGATGTCTACGCTTCAGCCAGCTGCAAATCCATTGAACTATCCAGGGATTAAGTCCAATCTTCACTAATTTATTTATCAGCTCTTTATGTGGAAGTGTATCAAAGGCTTTGCTGAAGTCCAGGTAGATGCACACCGCCCATCTATAACTGCATCGGGTTGCATGTACTATGGGATGGTGCACACCGGCCATGCGCATACCACCCATCTGCACACTGCCTGAACACATTCGAAAACTCTGAGACTTGCAGACCAGGATACTGAGGGCTGCATCCACTATAGGATGGTGCACACCGCCCATCTGCAAACTCAGTCACACTCCATCGGGCTGCATCCACCATGGGATGGTGCACACCGCCCATCCGCACACCGCCCATCCACACACCACCCATCTACACACCAACCATCCACACACCAACCATTCACACACACCAACCATCCACACACCGCCCATCCGCACACCGCCCATCCACACACCACCCATCCACACACCAACCATTCACACACACCAACCATCCACACACCGCCCATCCGCACACCGCCCATCCACACACCACCCATCCACACACCACCCATCCACACACCAACCATCCACACACCAACCATCCACACACTGGCCATCCGCACACCAAGAATCCGCACACCACCCATCCACACACCAACCATCCGCACACCACCCATCCGCACACTGCCCAAACACATTCGAAAACTCTGATACTTACAGACCAGCCTACTGAGGGCTGCATCCACTAAGGGATGGTGCACACCGCCCATCTGCAAACTCAGTCACACTCCATCCATTCACAATAATGCACCAGCATCCACTCATGGATTATAAAACTGTGTCCCTCGGTCAGCTTTTCCTAGGTCTGTTTTCCCAACCTCAATCTGCTTTAGGCAATGGAGATAGAGGGCTACATGCTGGAAATGAGCTGTTCCACTCAGCAAGTCCTCTAGAGAACTAGCCTTTTCATCCTGTCTCTCCTGTTCCACCATTGGGTTCCTCTGGATTGACTTTAGTTGCAGAAGAAGTTGTCTTCTGAAGAAAATGGCAAAAAGCACGCTCTGCAAAGAAACACCATTAATGATGAAGACCTTACCCACGCTGGACTGGCTAGTGATATATGTAAAGTGGCCCTTTAGTTCCAAAAGCTATGAATGTCCAAGATTGTTGCCCGAACAAACACAATCAAGTCATGAAGGGGAGAAGATACCGCTGGAGAAGATATACATGGAGTTATAAGTCTAGGAAGCAGGTTCTGTTTATCCTTTGCAAAAATATTCCATTGCCTCCATCAGAGGTGTTGGGGAGAGGTATTGGAAAACGATTCCAAGGGCCTTCAGAATTGATTTTACCCTGCAGCCCTGAGAGGAGGACTGCCCTTAGAATGAGTAATGGGAGGCAAAGAAAAGAGCAAACAATGGCTAAGGGATATACTTGGGCTATAACCCCCTGGAGAGAATTTGCTAGGTTTGCTTTGCAAAAACTTAATCATGGACCTATGGAGCAGATTCAGAGTAGGGCTCACTTCCTCTGGGGAAGTGGCCAAATATCCCCATTTTAGGAGGAATACTGCTTTTCACTTCCCTTTTGAGGAATGCTCCTTTTAGAGGTCCAGTTTGACTTAGAAACTTTCTATGGAACTTGCCTTTCTATTAGCCATCGTAAGCTTGCACATTATTGTCCTCTGTTCATTGATGCTCTATTGTCAGCTTCTGTCCAGGAATAGACAGGAGTACCAAAGGGCATGCTGCAAGGAAAACAAAGTACACTGAGCAGGCCAGCTCGTTTGCAACATGTATCTTCCAAAGAATCCCCCAGCCAAAGCCTAAAACATTGTACCTCACTAACAGTTCCCCAACTCCAGAACATTGTACCTCACTAACAGTTCTCTAATTTCACTGGCTTCCACCGAAGAATATCCACCAGTTTGATTTCATTTTCACACCAAAACAGTATCTTCAGCCTTATCTACCATCTACCAAAAGAGATCTACCAGCCTCAGTCCTGAAAATTATACCTCAGGAATCTGTGCCAAATTCCACTGGCTTCCACTGAAGAATACACACCAGTGTGATTTCATTTTCATACCAAAAAAGAACCTTCAATCTTATCTACCCTCTACCAAAAGAGATCTATAAGCCTTATTCTTAAACATTGTACTCCACTAACAGTTCCCCAATTCCACGGGCTTCCTCTCAGGAATATACTCTGGTTTCCATTCGTTCTGCATCATAAGGACGCTAATCTGCATTCACAGCACCACAAGACCCGACAAAGCTGGGACTAGGGCTTATACTTCCACGCAGCCTACGCATTAGACTAAGCCGACACCATACATCTGTTCCATCACACACACATTCGAAAACTCAGATACTTGCACACCAGCGTCATGCGGGCTGCATCCACTATCGGATGGTGCACACCGCCCAACCGCACACTCAGTCACACTCCATCCATTCACAATCATGCAGCGGCTTTCATTCATGTATTTGAACAAAGTGTCCCTCGTCCATTTTCCTAGGTCTATCTAAATGACATCAGCCGGCATCTCTTCATGGGGTGAGAGGGTTCCAAACCAAAAAAGGACCATCAAACCTATCTAGCATCTACCGAAAGAGATCTACCAGTCGTGAACATTATACCTAAGGACCTGAACACTATACCTCAGGAATATGTGCCAATTGTCACTGGATTCAACCGAATGATAGCCACTGGTTTCATTTCATTTTCATACCAAAAAACTCCCTTCAATCTTACCTATCCTTTACCAAAAGAGATCTACAAGCCTTAGTCCTAAACATTGTACTTCGGTAACAGTTCCCCAATTCCACTGGCTTCATCTGAGGAATATACTCCGCTTTCCACTCGTTCCACATCATAAGGACGTTAATCTGCATTCACAGCACCAGAAGACCCGACAAAGTTGGGACTAGGGATTATACTACCACGCAGCCTCCGCTTTAGACAAAGCTGACACCATACATCTCTTCCATCACAAACACATTCAAAAACTCAGATACTTGCACACCACCGTAATGCGGGCTGCATCCACTATGGGATGGTGCACACCGCCCATCTCCAACCTCAGTCACACTGCGTCGGGTTGCATGCACTATGGGATGGTGCACACTGGCCATCCGCACACCACTCATCCGCACACTGCCCGAACACATTCGAAAACCCTGATATTTGCAGACCAGCATACTGAGGGCTGCATCCACTATGGGATGGTGCACACCTCCCATCTGCAAACTCAGTCACACTCCATCGGGATGCATCCATTATGGGATGGTGCACACCGCTCATCCGCACAACACCCATCCGCACACCACCCATCCACACACCGCCCATCAGCACACCAACCATCCACACACTCTGACACCATACCTCTCTCTTCCATCACAAACACATTCGAAAACTCAGATAATTGCACACCTGCATACTGTGGGCTGCATCCACTATGGGCTGGTGCACACCGCCCATCTGCACACCACCCATCCACACACCGCCCATCCATACACTCCAACACCAGACCTCTCTCTTGCACCACGAACACATTCCAAAACTCAGAGTATTGCACACCCGCATACTGCCGGCTGCATCTACCATGGGATGGTGCACACCCCCCATTTGCAAACTCAGTCACACTCCATCCATTCACAATCATGCACCAGCATCCACTATTGGATTATCAAACAGTGTCCCTTGGTCAGCTTTTTCTAGGTCTGTTTTCCCAACCTCAATCTGCTTTAGGCAATGGAGATAGAGGGCTACATGCTGGAAATGAGCTGTTCCACTCAGCAAGTCCTCTAGAGAACTTGCCTTTTCATCCCATCTCTCCTGTTCCACCATTGGGTTCCTCTGGATTGACTTTAGTTGCCGAAGAAGTTGTCTTCTGAAGAAATCGGCAAAAAGCACGCTCTGCAAAGAGAGAACATTAATGATGAAGACCTTACCCATGCTGGACTGGCTAGTGATATATGTAAAGTGGGCCTTTAGTTCCGTAAGCTATGAATATCCCTGATTGTTGCCCGAACAAACACAATCATGTCATGAAGGGGAGAAGATACCGCTGGAGAAGATATACATGGAGTTATAAGTTTAGGAAGCAGGTTCTGTTTATCCTTTGCAAAAATATTCCATTGCCTCCATCAGAGGTGTTGGGGAGAGGTATTGGAAAACGATTCCAGTGGCCTTCAGGATAGAATTTATCCTGCAGCCCTGAGAGGAGGACTGCCCTTAGAATGGGTAATGGGAGGCAAGGAAAAGAGCAAACAATGGATAAGGGATATACTTGGGCTATACCCCCCTGGAGAGAATTTGCTAGGTTTGCTTTCCAAAAACTTAATCATGGACCTATGGAGCAGATTCAGAGTAGGGCTCGCTTCCTCTGGGGGAGTGGCCAAATATCCCCATTTTAGGAGGAATACTGCTTTTCCCTTCCCTTTTGAGGAAACCTCCTTTTAAAGGTCCAGTTTGACTTAGAAACTTTATATGGAACTTGCCTTTCTATTAGCCATCGTAATCTTGAACATTATTGTCCTCTGTTCATTGATGCTCTATTTTCAGCTTCTGTCCAGGAATAGACAGGAGTACCAAAGGGCATGCTGCAAGGAAAACAAAGTACACTGAGCAGGCCAGCCATTTGCAACATGCATCTTCCAAAGAATCCACCAGCCTCAGCCCAGAACATTGTACCTCATTAATATTCACTGGTTTCCACATCATGAGGACGATTATATGTATTCAAAGCATCACAAGACCCAACAAAGCTGGGATTAGGGTTCATAGTTACATGCTGCCCCCAAATCGGATTAAGCAGACACCAGACTTCTCTCTTCCACCACAAACACATTCGAAAACTCAGATACTTGACACCAGCATACTGCGGTCTGCATCCATTATGGGATGGTGCACACAGCCCATCTGCACACTCAGTCACACTCCATCCATTCACAATCATGCACTGGCTTCCATTCATGAATGTGAACATAGTGTCCCTCGTCCATTTTTGCTAGGTCCATTTAAATGACATCAGCCGGCATCTGTCCTTGGGGTGTGAGATCTCCATAACAAAAAAGGACCTTAAATCTTATCTACCATCTACTGAAAGAGATCTACCAGCTCAGTCCTGGACATTAAAGCTCAGCAACCGCTGCCATATTCCACTGGCCCCCACCGAAGAATATCCACTGGTTTCATTTCATTTTCATACCAAAAAAGGACCTTCAACCTTATCTACCATCTATCAAAATAGATCTACAAGCTTTTGTCCTAAACATTCTACCTCACTAACAGTTGCCCAATTCCACTGGCTTCCTCTGAAGAATATCCACCGGTTTCATTTCATTTTCATACCAAGAACATAGAAACATAGAAACATAGAAGTCTGACGGCAGAAAAAGACCCCATGGTCCATCTAGTCTGCCCTTATACTATTTTCTGTATTTTATCTTAGGATGGATATATGTTTATCCCAGGCATGTTTAAATTCAGTTACTGTGGATTTATCTACCACGTCTGCTGGAAGTTTGTTCCAAGGATCTACTACTCTTTCAGTAAAATAATATTTTCTCATGTTGCTTTTGATCTTTCCCCCAACTAACCTCAGATTGTGTTCAATCTTATCTACCATCTACCGAACGAGATCTACAAGCCTTTGTCCTGAACATTGTACCTCACTAACAGTTCCCCAATTCCACTGGCTTCCTCCGAAGAATATCCACCAGTTTCCATTCTTTCCACTTCATAAGGACGCTTTTCTGCATTCACAGCACCACAAGACCTGACAAAACTGGGACTAGGGCTTACCGTATATACTCGAGTATAAGCCGAGTTTTTCAGCCCCAAAAATGGGCTGAAAAACCCGGCCTCGGCTTATACTCGGGTCACCACAAGAGGGCGCCAGGTGACCACAAGAGGGCGCACCGCGGGAGCCTGGCAGCTGCCCTACCCTTCCCGCGCTCCCGTCTAGTGCACATCACCCCCGGGGAGGGCGGGATTGACTCTCCGGCAAACGGTCCGAGCATCCCCCTCCACACCCGTGCATCTGGAGTAAGGCGGCGTCTTTTAACACCCCCCCCTTCAGCCATGCTCGCAAAGCCACCCATCCTCCTCCTCCTCCATCCCTCGCCGGGGGGAGACTCCCCTCCTCCGCCCCTTCTCTGACCTTGTAATCCTCGTGGCCGAGGTTTTGCAGGCGCTGTTTGCCTGAGGGGGGCGGGATTTCCACACCGCCGGCCGGGGGCTCCTTCGGGGTTGCCTCCGCCGGAGAGTGCTGTTGCTGGGGCTCCTGGTGGTCCCGAGATGGGACCACCTCTCTCCCAAGGGCCAAACCTCACACAACGGTAAAGCTTCTCTCTCTCTCAGTCATCAGTCACTCCGCGCCTGAGCCGAGCCAGCGGCACCCGGGAAGTCTCCCTCCCTCCCGCCCGCCCGCCCTTCTTTCTCTGCCTCGCAGACGGAGTCGCCGGCTTGACTTACCCCAGTGACTCCCGGCCATGTCTTCTCACAGCGGGCGGAGAGGCCGGGAGCGGCCGGATCCTGCGGCGGCGTGGGAGGAAGATCTGCCCGTCTACCTGGCGCGCCCGGGCACCGCCGACCAAGTGCCCCGCCAGAAGTATGGCGGGATGTTCTGCAACGTGGAGGGCGCCTTCGAGAGCAAGACGTTGGACTTCGCGGCGCTCAGCGTGGGGCAGCGCGGAGCCCGCCGCGCCCCATCTCGGGACCACCAGGAGCCCCAGCAACAGCACTCTCCGGCGGAGGCAACCCCGAAGGAGCCCCTGGCCGGCGGCGTGGAAATCCCGCCCCCCTCAGGCAAACAGCGCCTGCAAAACCTCGGCCACGAGGATTACAAGGTTAGAGAAGGGGCGGAGGAGGGGAGTCTCCCCCGGCGAGGGATGGAGGAGGAGGAGGATGGGTGGCTTTGCGAGCATGGCTGAAGGGGGGGGTGTTAAAAGACGCCGCCTTAATCCAGATGCACGGGTGTGGAGGGGGATGCTCGGACCGTTGGCAACTTTGGCAACTTTGGCAACTTTGCTGCGTCACTCGGAGCCCCCTTTTACTTCCCTCTTGGAGCTCCTGTCTTGCAGCTGCCTTCCCTGGGTCCAGCAAAGTTTCCAGCTTGTACAATTACTGCACTAATTCCCTGATTAGATTTTGAGGTAAGTTCTCTCTCTGCTTTTTTTCAAAGTCTCCTTTCTATAGAACTTTGATAAAGTTCCCCCCTCCCTCCCCCCTCTCTCTCAAGAGACACAGAGAGCGAGACAGAGAGAGAGAGAGAGAGAAGGAAGAAGGGTAGAAGAAAAAGAAAAAGGAATTGAGTACTTTTTAAGGGCTTTGTTGGATTCATTCTGTAGATTTGTTATGGTACAAGCAATATACAATCGTACTAATTTTAGCCTGCCAGTAGATTGTAAAAATAAGATACATTATGCTGCTTTCTTCTACTCCAGAGATTCATGAATACTTAAGATGTTTAGCATTTCTGTACTCACTTAGCATTAAGTTTTAGTGTTAAAATAATATTAATATTTACCTCTTGGATTTAAATCTATTGTTATTTCTGTGTGGATTTACCTCAGAATAAGTCTCAGTTTTTTGGGAACTTGCTGATAGATATGCTTAAAACTGCAGTCCATCTGTGCAGTTGCCTGTAAGTAAGTCCTATTGAAATCTGTAAGGCTTAACTCAGAATAAAGAGTTGATTTAATATGCAATCCTGTACATAAATTTACTCAGTAATTAACTTGGCTGCATGGCTTGGGGTAGTTTGGTAGAATGTTATGCAATTTTTATGTCTCTGAAAATCTTTTATTCTTAGATGGGAAAAAGAATTTTGTGAAATTATTGTGCAATTTGAATTTGAAAAAATATTGTTTTGTTCTTCTCTCTACTTTATCATTGGATTATAGAGAGAAAAATTAAGTCTCTAAAATACTGTTTTGAGGGATTTTGACTCATAGGTTTTAGCTTGGTTGCTGATTGAACTACTTTTTTTACTTTTTAATTTATTTAATTTTATTTAATTTATTGTAAATATCAGATTGCTTTTATTTACCCACTTTGAAATAAATATTGTTTACCCTCTTTAAAATAAATATTCTAAAACATTTAATCTACCGATGTCTCATTTAATGTAATTTTATAGGTTTCCATTTTTATAAGTTACCAGTAACCACTGCATTTTCTAACCTCGGCTTATACTCGGGTCAATAAGTTTTCCCAGTTTTTGTGCCAAAAAATGGTGCCTCGGCTTATACTCGGGTCGGCTTATACTCGAGTATATACGGTATATTTCCATGGTGCCCCCGCATCGGACTAAACCGAACACCAGACTTCTCTCTTCCACCACAAACATTTTCGACAACTCTGATACTTGCACACCAGCATACTGCGGGCTACATCCACTTTGGGATGGTGCACACTGCCCATCTAGACTCAAACACACTCCATCCATTCACAATCATCAACCGGCTTCCAATCATGGATTATCAAACAGCGTCCCTTGGTCAGTTTTTCCTAGTTCTGTTTTCTCGACCTCAGTGTGCTTTAGGCAATGGAGATAGAGGGCTACATGCTGGAAATGGGCCGTTCCACTCAGCAAGTCTTCTAGAGAACTTGCCGTTTCAAACTTTCAAGCCAATTTACAAAACAGCTTGTGGAGGTACGTAGTGGAAAGAAACTACATGAGGACAGTATATTAGTTACAATCTTCCCATCCCACTTAGGAACTTTCTATGGAACTTGCCTATTAGCCATCACAAGCTTAACTATTTCCCCCTATTCATTGTTTCTCCATTCACAGCTTCCCTCCTGGAATAGCCTAGTGTGTCAACAGACATGCTGTAAGGAAAGCAAAGATAGACTGAGTAGGTCACTTCATCTGAAATATGTATCTCCCAAAGATCTCCCCCAGCCTAAATTCATTTTCATTTTTATTTCACTATGTTTAGCTGCACTAATGCCACTAATAGACTGGAGTAAGACGTTTCCTTAGTTTATTCTTCCATACAGCGACCATACCAGACTAAGCTGTCATGACACTTTTCTCTTGCACCGCATTTGAGAGCTGACATTTACAAATAAGTACTCTGTGGCCTACCTCCTCTTTGCTCATAGGCATTTTGTTGCATTGGATCCATTCAGAATCCTTCCTGGGTTCAGCTCATGGATTTTTATCCAGGATCCGTCAACCAGCTTCAGGTAGGTTTGTTTTTCAGACATCAGCCAACTTCAGTCCTCGGGCTCTGAGAGTTTCGTACTTGAAATATGCTGACCTCCTCAACAAGTTATCCAGCAAACTTTTCTTTTCTTTCCAGCAGCCCTTCATTATTCCATCTTTGGTTTCTTCTGTATTGACCATTTGATGTCTGGGAGTTCCCCTATGAAGAAAGAGGTAGCATCCAAATTTAGTACCTTGAAAGGAGGCATATTAAATATGGAGGTTCAGCTGGTGGCAGATGTGATGCTGCAGTGGGCTTTTATGAAGTGAGCTGTGAGGTGCCATGTCACAAAGGGGAGCAGATACAATTGTGTACACAGGGGTTGGCTTAATAACCAGATAATTCTGTGTACTGGGCTCTGTTTTCCCTTTTCCAAAGATTTTCCATGGCCTTCCATGGACTTTTTATTTAATTTCAGCAATGAAAATTCTTTGGGACAGAGCAGGAGGGAATCACTTGACTATGGTCTATCAGCTGCAATCTTGCCAATCTTGCATTCTGAATGTTTCTGAAAAAAAAGTCTTTGTTCTAGCAGTCACCTTCTTGGCATTGCCTTTTACTCATTGATGCTCAGTTTCTCTATTCTTTCCTCCTGGAAAAGACTTGATTTTTGTGATGCATACCAAAATAAAAAAGAAGCAAATGCAGAATCCAATATTGTACTATCCCTAAAACCTAAGTCATAGATATGTTGGATTTGAAGTAGGAAAATATTTTTCAACCAATATGAAGATTGTAGTTGTAAAACCTGTTATACTTAGAATTCTAATTTGAATAACTAAATCCGGAAATCTATTCCCTGCAAATCTTTGTATGTCCTTTGTGAGTCCTTCTTTATAGTTCTTCCTTAGATATCCCTTAAAACTTTCAAAAATACATAAGGTAATATAAACATATCTTTCCTATAGATTATCCAGTACAATCTAAGGGAAATATAAATATTAGAAAAAGAGAATGGTAGGTTTTAGTAGTATCATCTGAAAAAATTCAAATTCAGATAGGATGGAATTTGAAATTGAGCAACTTTTTAAGAATGTTTTTACTGATTTTTTTCTCTTTTCTATATATTGATATGTACTTCTCCAATGTTATATACAATATATTAATATCTTGCTCAGATTTTTATAGTCTTTTTTTTTTTTTAAATCACAATTCAAAATGTTGGTTATCACTTATAAAGCCCTTCATGACACTGGACCAGGGTATCTATGAGACCGCCTTCTGCCGCATGAATCCCAGTGACTGGTTAGGTCCCACAGAGTGGGCCTTCTCCGGATCCCATCAACAAAACAATGTCATTTGGCAGGGCCCAGGGGAAAAGCCTTCTCTGTGGCAGCCCCGGCCCTCTGGAACCAACTCCCCCTGAAGATTAGAATTGCCCCCACCCTCCTTGCCTTTCGTAAGCTCCTTAAAACCCACCTCTGCCATCAGGCATGGGGGAACTGAGATATTCTTCCCCCCTAGGGCTTTACAATTTATGCATGCTATGTTTGTTTGTAGGGATGTTTGGTTTTACAATAAGGGTTTTTTAGTTGTTTTAGTATTGGATTTATATGATGATTTTTATTACTGTTGTTAGCCGCCCCGAGTCTACGGAGAGGGGCGGCATACAAATCCAATAAGTAAGTAAGTAAGTAAGTAAGTAAGTAAGTAAGTAAGTAAGTAAGTAAATAAATAATTGTGAGGCAATGCTTATTGGTTTATTTTGTTCATAAAAGTCCGCCAGCCCGCCCCCTTTTTTTGTGAATTTTTTTTCAATTTATAGATAGTTTAGCCTGCAAAATGTGTACAATTTTACTAAATTTGGTGTGGGATTACTAGTTTGAACATTCTCTTATCATAAGAAAAATATAAATGAACTGAAAAAAATGATGCTCATTGATTTTTTAAAATCAGAAATAAGGCCTCCCCCCCCCTCCGGCTGCTTGCAACCATTTTCACTTTAAATTTTTTTAAGGCACCAAATCCGAAATATTTTTAATATCTTAGGCATTCATTTATTCAATTTCACATTGCTGATCATCAAAAAAATATTTTTGGGGTGGAGGGGTGGAGGCTAATTTATCTGGGCAAAAAAACCTCACATTGAGTCTTTCTGGTCGTATAAAGTGACATGCTTGAAAAAACGGGGGGGGGGAGCATGGCCCTTTTATGAGCAAAATACGTAAACAAATAGGCTAAAACAAGCAGGCCAACCAGTGAAAGAACTGGTGTGGGAATTCAGAAGAGTTGCTGGTAAATTAAGAGACTGGCCCGAAAGATTATTACTCCATACTTTCAAAAATGCTCTTGACCCAGAATTAAGAAGGGCATGTGAAATCCGGGGAATCTCTTGGGCCATTCAGAATTGGAACACCACGGCGATTACATTGAATGAGGTGGTTCGCAATGAAAAGAGACCACCTCGGGTCTCTAACAAACCTTCAGGACGCCGCCCTTCCTTTCGCCATCTGGGCCCTTCTCGTTCAGAGTCCATGAGGGGAGTAAACAAGGGCACAGAGTGTCTGAGTGCCTGGCACCAGCCCCCCTCTCTCTCCCAAGGGCCAAACCTCACACAACGGTAAAGAAGAGACCTGGAAGATCCCCTGAACCAGGCCGTTGGGCTTTTCAGACAACAGAGCTGTTCCCTCCTGAGGATACCCCTGGGCCCGAAGAAGCCATCCCTTCAGGATCCAGCTCCAACTGGAATGAGGTAACGGCTGGAGGAGATGACCCAATGGTGAGTGAACCCATTCCCCCTTTCCTCCTCAAGGCAAAGATTAAAGTAATCACCACAGGGGTGGAGGGGGAAGTAAAGGCCCTGCTAGACACAGGATGCTCCAGATGTCTAATCAGCAAAGCAGTAGTGCAAAGATTAAAAATCCAAACCAAACCTTTAGCTAAACCCATCCGGTTCCAACAAGTGGATGGTTCCCTCGTAGGCGGGGTGCCTGCCACGTTCCTGACAGAACTAGTTGAGTTACAAATAGGTCGACACCGTGAGTTCCTGCGGTTCATAGTTGCCCCCCAAATGTCAGAAGCCATCATCCTGGGTTTGGTTTGGTTGGATAAATGGACCCCCACTATAAAGTGGAAGGATGGATATTGCAAGCTTTTCCTCCGCATAAGGCCTACTCCTCCCACAGAAAATGACAGGAAAAGCCCTTTGCCCCAAGAGAGAGCAGATGGGCCCTCAGTAGCTGCAACGATGAAGGAAAGGACACTGCCAGATCACCAAAAGGTACCCCTTGAATACAGAGACCTGGAGAGAGTTTTCAGTGAGGAAGATTGCAATGAATTGCCACCTCACAGACCCACAGACTGTGCAACAGAACTTGAGCCAGGGGCAGCTCTCCCAAGATCTAGAATGTATGCAATGTCACCAAGGAGATGGAAGAGCTGAGAAAGTACATAGACACCAACCTGAGAAGGGGATTCATTCAGCCTGCAAATTCCAAAATAGCAGCCCCAGTGCTCTTTAAGAAAAAAAAAGATGGCGGCATTCATTTAGTAGCAGATTTTTGCAATCTAAATGCAGTGTGCGTGCAGAACACTTATCCCCTCCCCCTTATGAAGGATCTACTCAATCATCTAGCAAAGGGGAACATATTCACCAAGCTGGATTTAAGAGAGGCTTATTATAACATCAGAATAAAGGAAGGGGATAAGTGGAAGACAGCTCTTAACTGCCCATTGGGGAGTTTCCAATTCCGTGTCTTGCCATTTGGCCTCCTAAAAGGAGCCCCCGCGGTATTCATGCAGTACATCAATGAAGTATTACACGCCCACCTTTACGAGGGCGTCAGCGTGTATCTAGATGATATACTTATCTATAGCCAGAACCTGCCTGACCACGTCAAATTGGTGAGGCAAGTCTTGAAAAAACATTTGGCTGCTAAGCTCTATGTGAAACTTTCCAAATGCAAATTTCACAAAACCTCAGTAGACTATGTGGGATATCGCATCTCAACCAAAGGCATAGAGATGGACCCAGCCAAGGTGAAGGCTGTGCTTGACTGGCAAGCTCCCCCCACGCGTAAACAACTGCAGAGTTTCTTAGGATTCACAAACTTCTATCGACAGATCATTCCAGCTTTTGCGGAAGTTGTTTTGCCTTTAACTGAACTCCTAGAAACCGGGTCCACTCTTACTAAGCCCAAACCTTCTCAGCCAATTAGGTGAACAGTGGAATGCCAAAAGGCTTTTGAAGGCCTAAAAAGACTTTTTGCAAAGGAACCAATCCTGCAACATCCGGACCCAAAAAGAAAGTTTGTGATTCAGTCAGATGCCAGTGATGTAGCAGTAGCGGCTGTGTTGCTACAAGAGAATGGTGAAGGACAGCTGTTGCCATGTGCATACCTTTTCAAAAAGCTGAACCCCACCGAAAGGAGATGGGCCATATGGGAGAAGGAAGCTTTTGCTATCCGAGTGGCATTGGAGTCGTGGAGACATTTCTTAGAGGGTGGAACAATTCCTTTCGAGGTGTGAACTGATCATAAAAACCTCGAGGTGTTAACCCCCCCCCCCCGAAAGCTTTCTCCCAGGCAAGTACGATGGGCTCAATACTTCAAATGATTCAACTTCACACTGAAACAAATCCCGGCTGGGAAGAATGTTCTTGCAGATGCCTTGTCGCGCAAATCCCAGTATAACAGCCAAAGAGAAGAAGAAATCCATCCAATCATCCCATGTTCCCCTTCATCTTCAGAACCTAACGAGAAAGTTGCTCCTGTCCACACTCGAGGCCAGATGAGGAGACAATCATCACCCAAAGACAAAGACTGGGAAACCAGATTGAAGTCTACCTTAATGACTGACCAGTGGTTCAACAACCACAAGGAAATCCTGACACCGAGGGAAGGTCTGGCCTGGAAGGGAGCCAAATTATATGTGCCTGTCAGCCTGCAAATAGAAGTTCTCCAACGGAGTCACGACTCCAGACTTGGGGGTCACTTCGGGTTCCTGAAAACATTGCACCTAGTGTGAAGACAATTCTGGTGGCCTAGGATGCGAGCAGAAGTTGAAGATTGTGTGAAAAGTTGTGCCACCTGCACCACCAGGAAACATAGGCCTGGTAAACCCTCAGGGTTGTTACAGCAAGTTGCCAACCCTAACAGGCCTTGGGAGGAGATAGTCATGGATTTTATTGTAGAACTCCCTGAGAGCAAGGGAAACACCGTTATTTGGACTGTTATTGATTTGTTCTCCAGCAAGCTCATTTCATCGCTTGTTCGGGACTGCCCACAGCCAGACATCTGGCTAAGTTATTCTTAAAACACATTTACAGATTGCATGGAGTTCCCCATAGGATTGTATCAGATTGAGGGGTCCAATTCACCGCCAGGTTCTGGAGAGAATTCGTCAGTACCATTGGTTCCACCCAAGGACTCAGTTCAGCATTCCACTCTGCCACAAATGGAGCAGCAGAAAGAGCTAATGCCCTAGTGGAGCAGTAACTTAGATGTTATGTGAGTTACCAACAAACCAATTGGGCTGAACTACTGCCTTTTGCAGAAGTAGCGTACAACAACTCTGTACACAGCAGTACGGGATTAACTCCTTTCCAGGTCGCCAGTGGACAAGATTTCATTCCCATGCTGGAACTACCTATTGAACCTCCTTCATCCATCACGTTGGCGGAGTGGATGGAGAAACTGAAGAGAGGATGGGAGGACACCAAGAAGGCGCTAACAGAGGCCGCAAAAGCTTACAAGAATCAAGCGGACAAACACCAATCTCCTCAACCCTGTTTTGAAGTGGGCGATAAAGTTTTCCTGTCAACAAAATACATCCGGCTAAGGCTGCCTAGCAAAAAACTAGGCCCAAAATTTTTAGGCCCTTTCCCAATTGTGAAAGTAGTCAACCCAGTCACGGTGCAGCTCATATTGCCTAGAATCCTAGGGAAGATTCACCCCATATTCCACTGCAGCCTGCTGAAGCCTGTGATCAGGTCCAACATTAGGCCATGTGCACAGCCGCCTCTCCCCCCGCTAGTGATTCAGGGGGAGACTCACTACGAGGTCAATTTTTTTTTATATTCCTGCATTTTCCGAGGAAAACTGCAGTACCTGATTCATTGGAAAGGGTATCCCCAGTTGGAAGCAACCTTGGTTAAGAGCCGGGATGTCAAAGCCGATAGATTAATTAAACGGTTTCATGAAACTTACCCAACTAAACCGAAAGGTCTTAACTGATACTAATCCCTATGTGTTTTATTCTAATTTTCCAGGACATGGTTCTTTCTGAAGGAGGGCCACCTGTCAGGCCTAAGTCTTCATGTGGAGTTTAGAGAGTTCAGCCTGACACAACACAAGGGGGGATGGGAGGGGTAGTGGGTAATTAGAGGGGAAAGATTCCAAATATTCCTTTCTCTATGCCAAGGCCACCGTTTGTTCTGCCTCAACTGAAGAGAAGAGGAAGTTTATAAGCTCCTGCACACAGACTGGCTCTCGTGATGAACTTGTGGGTGTGGGGGATATAAGATGAACCTTAACCTAGGTGGGATTCTGGGAAGTACTCAGAATCAGAATGACAATGGCGTAGTTAACATGGTTCTGTTAATAAATCAAGCTCTGATTGAGAGAAATGGACTAGGACTTGTTTTATTTCTCAGATGCTATTTAGAACGCTGACAGGAAGTCTCAAACTTTAGGCTCCGAGAAAGAGAGATGCTGCTAACTTCTTATAGCAGATTGCAAC
Source organism: Erythrolamprus reginae (assembly GCF_031021105.1). Lineage (NCBI taxonomy): Eukaryota > Metazoa > Chordata > Lepidosauria > Squamata > Dipsadidae > Erythrolamprus > Erythrolamprus reginae. The sequence continues at coordinate 252,672,060 of NC_091951.1, forward strand.
ACCAGCTCTTAAATCAGTAGTGGGCTAATTCCTTTAACCATACATTGCTGACTTCAGTTATATATTGCAAAATCCAACTAGTTATACACACAGTACTAACACAAGTTTACTGTGGCAAAATAAGCCTTCATGTTTTTCACATTATACAAATATTGTCAGACTTGCCCCAATCTGATCCCTTATGAAAGAAAGAACCTTGACTCCATTTGGCTGAAGCAAAGGGTTATTTTTGTTTATTCTGTTGCTGTGAGCCACCCCAAGTCTTCAAAGAGGGGTGGCATACAAATCTAATAAATTATTATTATTATTATTATTATTATTATTATTATTATTATTATTATTATTGTTATTATTGTTGTTGTTGTTGTTGTTATTGTTATTATTGTGTCAATAAAACACAGCAAACGAGCTCACTATGCTGGATTTCGTATTCCATCACCAGTCGGGCGCTTCCCAAGCACCTAGGACTGCGTGATGTAGCGGCGAATTATGTTTGCCGATCCCAGTAAAGCGGCTTTTTGCAATTGGCAGATGAAGATTTTGTCAATTCTGATGGTTTTCAAATGTCCACTGAGATCCTTTGGCACTGTGTCCAGCGTGCCAAGTACCACTGGGACCACTTTCACTGGCTTATGCCAGAGTCGTTGCAGCTCGATTTTTAGATCTTTGTATTTCACTAATTTCTCTAGCTGCTTCTCCTCAATTTTGCTGTCTCCCGGGATTGCGATGTCGATGATCCATACTTTCTTTTTCTCCACAATCAGGATGTCTGATGTGTTATGCTTCAAAATTCGGTCAGTCGGAAGTCAGAAGTCCCACAGTAGTTTTGCTTGCTCATTTTCGACCACTTTTTCGGGCTTATGATCCCACCAGTTCTTTGCCACTGGTAAATGGTAGTTCCGGCACAAGTTCCAGTGGATTATTATTGTTATTGTTGTTGTTGTTGTTGTTATTACTATTATTACTATTATTACTATTATTACTATTATTACTATTATTACTATTATTACTATTATTACTATTATTACTATTATTACTATTATTACTATTATTACTATTATTACTATTATTACTATTATTACTATTATTACTATTATTACTATTATTACTATTATTACTATTATTACTATTATTATTATTATTATTTTACTAAAAGATATTGGCTGCAGCAAAATCAGGGTAGATCTAGGTTTCCTATGCTCAAAAGTCCATCTTCAGCCAACTGGAACTCGCAAAGGTGTTTTGAGAATCTGATATATTTTTGGGTAATCCACATTCTTTCTTAGGATGCCTGGCCTTGGATGCTGGTACACACTGGTTCTGAGCAGATTTGTTCTTTATCACCTGTAATTCTTCCTCCCTATTCCCATCACATACACACGCAGCTTTATTGCCTATCTTACCACCATCCCATTTCTAGCCTTTGATGGCAGGATGCCTGTGAGGTGCCAAGCCGAACCTGGCAGATGCTATTAATTCCAATGAAATATCAAAAATGCCCATTGCTGTGATATGTAGAGAAGAAACATTTTAGAGGATTTTGTCTAATTTTGCATACAATTTGAGATTCAGAGACCTGGTAGTGTTCAGATTACCTTCTTAACTGGATCATCAGCAGAATTAGTGTGTTGTACCAATTCTGTAACTGATTCACTGGTGGAGTTAGAAGGATTTGGGTCTACAGTACTTCACCCATTTAGTCATAAATGAGTCATTTATCCTACAAACATAGAATATGGGCTAAGCTTCACCTTCCGCATCACTGGAAACATAATTTGAACTGTTCGAGTGGCCTCAGCAGTGTTGATCTAGTTTGCATTTAATTTAGTTTGCACTCAACACAGTCACAGTCAATCACTATAATCCAGATCAAGTCAAGGCCAACACTCAAATCAGTTAGCAAAAATAAAGTTTGACTATGTATTTATGTAATATCAGCAAATAAACTAAAACAGTTAACTAGTAAAAATGGGAAGAAAAGCTAGCAATAAGGGAGACAAAGAGACATGAATAACAGGGAAGAATTTATATTACCTATTAAATATAGTTATTTATCGCAAGCTTTAAGCATAAAACTTTCCAGGGACTGTTCTATATCAAGTTTTTGTTATTTCAGCTTTACTGCTTTTATGCGCATAACAACAGCAGAAAAGAAAATGGAGTAGGATACCACTAATTCTTTTATACTGCAACATTAAAAAACACCACATTGGTGGACAACAGTGGTTTCCTGGAAAGAGTTTTATATATATATATATATATATATATATATATATATATATATATATATATATATATATATATATATGTAGATTGTTCTGAAATTTCTAAAATTTACGAAAACAAATATATATATATATATATATATATATATATATATATATTACATATTCTATATTAATTAGAATTCTTTCTTTCTTTCCTTCTTTCTTTCTCTCTCTCTCTCTCTCTCTCTCTCTCTTTCTTTCTTTCTTCTTTATTGGCTAAGTGTGATTTAATACACAAGGAATTTGTCTTGGTGCATATTCTCTCATTGTACTGGGGCCCCTACAACCACTCACAGGAATAAAAAATTAAACATATATTTATTTTATTGGCCCTTCCAACAAAATCAATATTGGTATGGGGCTCCTATGCTCGTGGGGCCAATAGGCAAGTGCCCATCAGGCCCATATGTCAAGATAGCTCTGCTTAGGAGAGGTGAAGGAATTAATTTTCTTACTCTTCTCCTACCTCATACAGCAGTCTTCCTGAAACTACTGAATCAATGTAATAATTAAGTTTCATCAAATCAGTATCAACTCAGCAACCACATAGACTTTCCCTGGGATTATCTGTCCTTAACCTGGCCTTTCAGGTCTTCACTAATGTATCTATCAGCTCTTTATGTGACGGTTCCACATAAAGAGCTGATAGATAAATTAGTGAAGATTGGACTTAATCCCTGGATAGTTCAATGGATTTGCAGCTGGCTGAAGCATAGACATCAGAGAGTTATTGTTAATGGCGAGTATTCTGAGCAGAGACAGGCGGTGTGGCACAAGGGTCTGTTCTGGGTCCTATTCTTTTTAATATGTTTGTGAGTGACATAGGGGAAGGTTTGGTAGGGAAGGTTTGCCTATTTGCCGATAACTCTAAAGTGTGCAATAGGGCTGATATTCCTGGAGGCATCTGTAATATGGTAAATGATTTAGCTTTACTAGATAAATGGTCAAAGCAATGGAAACTTCAGTTTAGTGTTTCCAAATGTAAAATAATGCACTTGGGGAAAAGGAATCCTCAATCTGAGTATTGTATTGGCAGTTCTGTGTTAGCAAAAACTTCAGAAGAGAAGGATTTAGGGGTAGTGATTTCTGACAGTTTCAAAATGGGTGAACAGTGCAGTCAGTCGGTAGGGAAAGCAAGTAGGATGCTTGGCTGCATAGCTAGAAGTATAACAAGCAGGAAGAGGGAGATTATGATCCCGCTATATAGAGTGCTGGTGAGACCACATTTGGAATACTGTGTTCAGTTCTGGAGACCTCACCTACAAAAAGATATTGACAAAATTAAACGGATCCAAAGATGGGCTACAAGAATGGTGGAAGGTCTTAAGCATAAAACGTATCAGGAAGAACTTAATGATAGCAGTCTACAGGTATACGAGAGGTTGCCACAGAGAGGAGGGGATCACTTTATTCTCCAGGGCACCGGAGGGCCGGACGAGAAACAATAGCTGGAAGCTGACCAAGGAGATATTCAACCTGGAAATAAGGAAGAACTTCCTGACGGTCAGAACGATCAACCAGTGGAACAACCTACCAGCGGACGTTGTGAACTCCAATACTCTGGACATTTTAAGAGGAAATTGGACTGCCATTTGGCTGGGATGCTATAAGGTTCCTGCTTAGGCAGGGGTTTGGACTTGATGACCCGCATGGTCCCTTCCAACTCTAACAATCAATCAATCAATCAATCAATCAATCAATCAATCAATCACTAACTCAATCTGTATAGTCTGGAGGACAGAAGGAAAAGGGGGGACATGATCGAAACATTTAAATATGTTAAAGGGTTAAATAAGGTCCAGGAGGGAAGTGTTTTTAATAGGAAAGTGAACACAAGAACAAGGGGACACAATCGATTTAACGCCCAGCCTAAAGTTGCCAATGGCGAGAACCAACTCGGTACCGCCTATCAGCTGAGGGTGTTCCCCGCGGTAAAGCCCCTGACTACCCAGTGGCTGCTCGGGCATTCTGGGAGGCCAGGGGTGGGGAGTGCGCCCTTTATCAGGGCTGGCTCTCCCTCCCCTCCCCCCTGGCTTCCCTTGCCCCACGAGCTCACCACATAACGGACAGGTGGTTTGGAGGCTGTTGTAACTGGAAGTTCAGAGGAAACTCCCACGAGGTTGCAAGCTTAACCAGTGAGCCTTTCCCACCCACCCACCCCTTTTGGTGGAGGAGGCTGAGGACAGCGCCGATCATCAGGGGCAGCTCAGGTTTTCTGTAGGGTGGGGGGGGCAATGGCAATGGCACCCAGCACCCAGGAACATAATGTGTACTGGGCGCTCACTGTTGCAATTTCAGCTGATAGCATTGGTAGGCTGGCGGCAGTGGGTAATCACTTATTGTGTGTGGTGGGGGGTAGACCAAAAGGCTAGACTAACCGCAACCCCCACCTTTTCCAACATCTTCATTATTACTCTCTCAAGTGATAGAGATGGGATATTTCTTAACTGATGATTACTTTACTCTTGATAGTTGATGTGGTTAAATATGACTGGAAAACCAAATTTAGGAACAAAGGGTATTAGCAAATTTAAGAGTACGCACTCAAAGCAGAAGCTTGAGCAAATTTATGTAAGAATGCTTCCTTATATTTCACATCACATCATAACAACAAGCAAACTCAGATACTTAGAATAGTTTATAGTTGTAATAAGAAATAACGAGCCACAAGTCCAACAGGCACATCTAATGCTCTTTCAAAAGGCTGCTTGGTCCAAAGACAGAAACTGCCCATCTGAAAGATTATTGGCATATTAGGAGCTTACAAGGACATCCTGAAAATGCCTCCTTCCTTTTTATTTATTTATTTATTGATTAGATTTGTATGCCGCCCCTCTCCGTAGACTCGTTTATCCCTCATCCCTTTACTGGGCATATGAACTACCAGTCAAGGTAAAAAGTGCAGCAGAAGGAGAGAGTAATGGATAAATGCTGCAAGAAAATGGCAGTCAGTGGCTAGGATTAACATTGCATGTAGTCCTTGACTTACAGCCATTTGTACAGTGTCTGCTCTAAAATGCAGAAAAAAAGTGATTTGTTATTGTTTTTCACACTGATGACAGCTGCAGTATCTGCATGGTCATCTGATCAAAATTTGGATGTTTAGCAATTGCCATGTATTTATGATGGTTGCGGTGTCCTGGAATCACGTGATCCCCTTTTGTGACCTTCCAACAAACAAGCAAAATTAATGGGGAATCCAAATTCACTTAACAACCATGATTTAACAACTACACTGATTCACTTAAAAGCTATGCCAAAGAAGAGCATAAAATGGGGCAAAACTCACTTAACTTGATTAGCAATGGAAATTTTGGGCTCAATTATGGTTTTAAGTCGAGGACTACCTCTACCAAGAAAGCTGCAGAATTATTATTACTTCTTAGGAACTATTTGCTGATGAAAACTGCTTAAGGTCAAGACACGTTGATCATAACTAAATGACATTTTGTTTATTGATCTTTAAATTGTTATTTTATTATATAGAGGTCTGTTTCTATTTGCTTTTCGTCAACAACAAAAAAGATGCAACATGCAACTAATATTTATCCTAGCACTGAGGAAAAATTATTATTAGATAGAAACCATTATACAATGTTTTCAACTTTAAAGCCATTGCCCATTGGAAATAAAGCCTAGGGCAGGGGTGGGTTCACCTTACCTTAGCCACCAGTTCTCATTGCAATGTTTTCCGCGGGCGCATCCCCTTATGCAAGTTTGCTTCTGTGCATGCTCAGTAGCAGAATTCAGCCCGAAACTGAGGAGTTGATCAGCTGTGGTTCAGGCAAAGAAATAAAGGTAGGTATTAACCTGGGGTAAGATGGGAGGGCTCTTTTTCAAACAGTAGAAGAGGGAAAACTATCCAAACATGGAACAATTCCCCCAAAATTCGCCCCAAAAGATAGCAGCACCTATGGTCCGGCAGCAACTAGCATCATCACATCACCAATGGATCACTACCACTAACTTGGGCATCCTCCTATATCCACAGCTTACATTAGAGAACCATCTTTCAGCTGTGGTGAGGGGGGCGTTTGCCCAGGTTCGCCTGGTGCACCATTGCGGCCCTACCTGGACCGGGAGTCACTGCTTATAGTCATTCATGCACTCATCACCTCAAGATTCGACTACTGTAACGCTTTCTACATGGGCTACCTTTGAAAAGTGTTCGGAAACTTCAGATCGTGCAGAATGCAGCTGCGAGAGCAATCATGGGCTTCCCTAGGTATGCCCATGTTACACCAACACTCTGCAGTCTGCATTGGTTGCTGATCAGTTTCCGGTGACAATTCAAAGTGTTGATTATGACCTGTAGAGACCTTCATGGCATCGGACCAGAATATCTCTGGGACCGCCTTCTGCCGCACGAATCCCAGTGACCAGTTAGGTCCCACAGAGTTGGCTTTCTCCGGGTCCCGTCGACGAAACAATGTCGTCTGGTGGGACCCAGGTGAAGAGCCTTCTCTGTGGTGGCCCCAACCCTCTGGAATCAACTCCCCCAGAGATTAAGACTGCCCCCGTCCTCCTTGCCTTTTGCAAACTCCTCAAAACCCACCTCTGCCGTCAGGCATGGGGAAATTGATTCCCTTGGGCCTTTTCCACTTTATGTATGGTTTGCATGAGATGTATGATTGTTTTTATGTTAAGGGTTTTAAACTGTTTTTTAAATAATGGATTTGTACTGGGTTTTTTTTCTTGTTGTGAGCCGCTCCGAGTCCTCGGAGAGGGGTGGCATACAAATCTAATAAATAATAATAATAATCTAAAGAGTGCCCCATCCCTGATCTGCTGCAGGATTTCAAAGATCTTCTCACCACCAGCCCACCTTGGACAAAAGGGAAAGAAAATAAATTTCTACTGTTCCCTCTACCCACATTATTTTGGCATGTTGTGTGCATCTGTACCAGGATGAAAAAAGAGCAATTGGTATCAAGGGAAATTTCCTGACTGCTACAATGGCATTCCTATGTCACATTTAAAAACTGCTGTAGATTTTGAAGTGGAATGATAACCTGTTTGCATTTTCCAGGCAAGTGCACTTCACAATACTTCTGACTCTGATCATATATTGCCATTGCGCTGGAGCAGGGTGGGAATGAAGAAATAGTCCTTAAGTGATACACATAGGCAAGATCCAGAAACAGGATTCTGAATCTCCTGCATTTGGGGGGGGGGGGGGGGGAAGGGAAAGAAATGGTTGTTTTGAAACTGGGTGCCTAAAGATGGGATGAGTTTTGGCCAGTGAGAACTTTGACCACTCATTAGCTCTGCAGAGCCACAGAACATCAAATGGAACCACCAGCTTTCCTGAGAATCCTACCATAACAAAACAAATGAGTATCTTTTTTCTTCAAAACACTTGACTTTCCTGACATCACACACTTAGATATTTCAGAAACAGAATTTGAAGTGATATAAAGCTGTCATAGTGAGTATCACTTACAACTCTTCAAAATCTAACAGACTAGATCAGTGTTTTTCAACCTTGGCTGCTGGAAGATGTGTGGACTTCAACTCCCAGGAGTTGAAGTCCACACATCTTCCAGCGGCCAAGGTTGAGAAACACTGGACTAGATCAATGATGACAAACCTATAGCATGCATGCCACGGGTGGCACGTGGAGACACATCTGAGGACACACGAGACGTTACCCTATGTCAGCTCCAGGCCACATGCATGCTCTGGCCATCTGGTTTTCAGCCTTCATTTTGGGCATTTTCCCTCTACCCATGGCAAGAACGTCCCAAAGGGGCAACTTTTAGACTGTCTTTTATACTGTTTTTACATATGTTGTACGGCTGCCCAGAGTCCGAAAGGAGTTGGGCGGTGAATGAATGAATGAATGAATGAATGAATGAATGAATGAATGAATGAATTGGAAGTTTTCTTGTATGCTCACCCTCAGCCTCCTTTTCATTGTCAGAGGTCTTCAGGAATGTGGAATACATGGCTTGATAGGATTACTTGTGAAAAAAAGATCTCAGAATAGTAGTTGACTGCAAACTGAATATTAGTCAGCAGTATAATGCAGCTACAAAAGTGGCAAAGGCAATTTTAGAAGTATAATTTCTAAATAATGGCAAGTAATTGTTTTAACTTACTTTGCTTTGGTTAGGCTCTATCCTGAGTATTGTGATCACTTCTGGTGATCTACCTTAAGAAAGAACTAAACAAACTGATACAAGTTTAGAGATGGGAAACAAAGGTGGTCAGAAACCTAAAAACTAAGTTGTATGAAGAAAGACTGGTGGGATTGGAAATGTTTAGCCTTGAGAGAGAAAAGTCTAACAGGCTATCATATAAGAACATCAAGCTCTGTTCTATATCATTCTTATGTTCAGGACACTAAATTGGTCATTGGTCTGGAACCCACACCACATTTTGGACATAAACACTAGAAAATGTCCAGAATACTTTACTAGAAGAGCCCTCCACTCCTCTACTCGCAACAGAATACCCTATGCAACTAGACTTACAATCCTATGTTTAGAAAGCTTGGAACAATGTCGCATTAAACACAACCTAAGCATAGCCCATAAAATTATCTGCTACAATGTCCTCAATGACTACTTCAGCTTCAACCACAACAACACAAGAGTACACAACAGATACAAACTTAAAATAACATGCTCTAAACTCGACTGCAGGAAATATGACTTTAGCAACTGAGTAGTTGATGCATGGAACTCACTACCAGATTCTCTAATATCATCATCTAACCCCCCAAACTTTACCCTTAGACTATCCACTGTTGACCTCTCCCGATTCCTAAGAGGTCAGTAAAGAGCATGCATAAGTGCACCAGGGTGCCTTCTGTCCCCTGTCCTAATGTTTCTCTTTTACTAGTATGTATATAAATATTATTATAAATTATTATATCTTTGTATACCACCAATATCTACTTGACAAAACAAACAAACAAATAAATAAACAAACATTCTGACTGCATATAAGAAAAAAAAATTCCTAAGTGTAGCACCACTACAATGTTGGAACAAATTAATTGGAGAAGTGTTGGGCTTTCATTAATAGTTGTATTGAGCACTCACTAGAAAACCATTTGTAGGAGTAATTCAATAATATTTCCAGCTGTCAGCATGGTGTTTGTCATGGTTATCTAAATGGATTGTCCCAATTCTATAATTCTAGAATCATCTATAAAAAGGCCAGTGAACATCTGTGTCTGAAAGAATTTACTTCTGAGAGATCATAAAAAGGATCATGAGGTGAACTCAGACAGCCACTTCAAAACACGATTCAACTCAATTCAATATTTACCAGAGGTGGAGGCTGATGATGCACAAAGCTACCTCACAGCTAAGCTTTGCCTACCTCAAAGTTTAGCTGTGATTAGTTTCTTCAACATATATGCCACATTATTCTTCTGATCCAAAGCCATAAGCAGAATATAATTTTATACAAAATAGTAGTTTATCATAGTCACTCAGCATTCCTCCAACACTCAATGCATTTTTCCAAAGAGAACAAGACTTACAGTAACACAAGTGTAGGGATTGTGTAAGACAAATATTAGCTATGCTCTAGGATATACACAGAAAGAGTTATCTGAAATAGCATGGTGAAGATTTGCCCAGAGACAGTGAGTCATACAATAGCCATGAACTTTGGACACAGTAAGAAAAAACCCTCAACAGCGCTCCTGGCACGAGATAAGACACTGACAGTGTGATTGGCTGGCAACTCAGCTACCGATAGGTGCATAAAGTGAGAATTTAGTAGCCTATCATAAGCTGTAGATGATACCTTTTATAACCAATTAGAAGCTTAATAGAAATAGCCTATGAACAGTTAGGTATCTAGAAGCCTTATTTTTGCATATAGAAATAGCCTATGATAACTTGCGTATTCAAAAGTTTTATTATTAGCCTATAGATTTGAAAAACCTTATATTTGTAGCCTATAAGAAACGTATATTAGGAAAAATTAGACTTGTATTTAGCCAATAGAAAATTACTAGTTGAAACCCCTTCATTTGCATATGAAGGGTATAAAAGAAGCATACTTGTAACAATAAAGCTTTGTCACTTTACCCAGACCATTGACTCCGTGTTTCATTGGTAAGCACTAGTAATGGTTTCAGGATCGGGCCTCGTAAAGTGAACCATCACAGGGTTGTCGAGACCCCCGTCCAGCGGGGATCGCTTCTCGTCAAGTGGTGACCCCAGACGGTGACTGATTGGCCTTAAGGACATCGCTGAGGGGGCAACGCTTGGATCACGCATCTCAGCGCACTCAACCTCCCATCTCTTACCAAGTGCACAAATACATAAGTATGGGAGTAAGGCTGTCTTTGCAACAGGAACTTCATGTTCGGGAATTAGGACAGATAGTTGAAGCTAATAAAACTTATTTAAAAAAGAAAGGGCAATATCCCACAAAGAAGGGATTGGCTAAATTATTATTATATATCTGGCAAGAATGTCCAAGTTATCCTCATAAAGGAACATTACAAACTGAGGCATGGACAAAAATAGGTGAATATTTACATAAAGAACCAAGGGCTCCTCCACCTATTTTATTAACATGGAAAGTTGTTTTAACAGCCCTAAGGCTTCATTACGATGAGGAGACTATAACAACTGATAGCCATAAAGAAGCCTTTAAGGAACCTAGCGCACCTCCTGAATATGAGGAAGTAGAAGCTAAAAAGATGAATAGATCTAATGAGGTGGTAGAAACCATATACCCTGTAACCACACTTAAAACAGAGAAGGGAGCGTTAATGACGGGAATAGAATTTTCAAACCCAGCAGCAACAAATGGCTATTCCTCGAGCCACCCTAGATTACACTGCCCAAGCCGCCTTGACTGCATTTTCAAAAATAGGCAACTTTGGAGATCAAACCTCCTCCTCATTTTTAAAAATTGTGCAAAATAATGGGGAAAGTTTTGGGGATTTTGTTGAGAGATTGCAACAATCTATCAACAGGGAAATTAATAATGAGGAAGCAAGAAAACAACTCACGCTGAAACTAGCCTTTGAAAATGCCAATGCGGATTGTCAATGTGTATTGGGTCCTCTGCGTACAGACCCCTCTAAAAAATTGATTGATTATGTGAAGGCTGCTGCTACAGTTGGCTCAGTAATATATCAAGCAGAACAAATGGCACAGGCTATAGCAGTAGTACAATCAGGGGATAACCATCAGAATAACCGTGTAAGGGTCCCACGTATGGGCAACTGTTTTAATTGCGGCCGCTATGGTCATTACAAGGGCCAATGTAGGGCCCCGGGGGGAGGGGCAGGTCCCGCAAGAGGTGGGCAGCGTCCTACTAGCCCTTGTCCAGTTTGCAAAAGAAATGGTCACTGGGCTAGAGAATGTAGAAGCCACTATCGGATCAAGGATGCCCGAGACACCCCAGAAGCCAAATGGTCCGATCAGCCTCAGGGAAACTAGATGCGGGGCATGGCTCCAGCCCCGAACAAAAGGAAGCCACAACATTTGTAAAACATTTTTTGGACACTAAGGAGGAAAATGTGGTTAATATTCCCCCATATAAACCCCAAAGATATGAATCTAATATGCTTGTGCCCCCAGAAAAACCCCAACCCATGGCAGTTTTAAATTCTCATGATGAAAAAGAACTTTCTTATGTGCAGTCTATTATTGTGCAGGCTTCAGAGACTATAGACATTTTAACCCCGGGACGTGTATTTCCTCCCTGTAAATATAGAAGAACTTCACCTCCCCCCAGGCCAGCCCCTTATTATGTACCCTAATCGTAATCTTTTATCCAAAGGCATTTTGGCCTCACCCTATATTCTGCAAGAAGAAGACTTAGCTTCCCTAGCTTTAGGTTGCATACCTGATAGCCCCATGACAATTCAAAAGGGGGAGGATGTTGTTATAATAATATCAGTAGACCTGACATCCGATCCCTATGAACGCAATGGTGACCGCCACTGTTGTATTTCCCCCTTTAAGGACTTTATTGAGGAAGATGTAAGTGCCTGGTTTACCACTAACGTATCAAATTCTAAACCCTATTTGACCATAGTTATTAATAATGTACCCCTTTCAGGAATTCTAGACACAGGAGCAGATGTATCTGTAATAAGCCTTCAGCAATGGCCCCGTGACTGGCCGCTTCAATCGTCCCCAGCCATTAAAGGAGTAGGAGGAGTTCAATTGGCTCAGTCCAGTGCCCAGTGGTTGGACGCTTCTATCCCGGGCTCATCACAAATGGCACGTATTCGCCCTGTTGTTTTACCCTTGCATGTAAATTTGTGGGGAAGGGACTTATTATCCCAATTTCGAACCACCCTCATGCTGGACTGAGCGCAATGGACCCCTTAATGAAATTAACTTTAAAACACACCACCCCGGTCTGGATTGACCAATGGCCCCTCCCATACGATAAATATTTGGCACTCCAGGATATAATTTCTAATTTGATAGAAGAAGACAAAATTGAACCCTCTAATAGCCCTTATAACACCCCTGTATTCGTAATAAAAAAGAAATCAGGGAAATGGAGAATGTTACAAGATTTAAGAAAGATTAATAGTGTTTTAGAACCCATGGGTGCATTACAGTGTGGGCTACCGAACCCCAATATGATCCCCCAAAAATATAAATTAGTAGTAATAGACTTAAAAGATGCCTTTTTCTCAATCCCTCTTTATCCACAAGACAGAAAACTTTTTGCATTCACGGTGCCAGTAGAAAACCATGATAAGCCCACTAAACGGTATCAATGGAAAGTTTTACCCCAAGGGATGTTAAATAGTCCAACCATATGTCAATGTTATATTTCAAAAATTTTAGAACCCTTTCGTAACAAATATCCCTTTGTTATTCTCTATCATTATATGGATGATATCCTCTTGGCCGTAGAACAATCTAGATTTTATAAGACTATTTTTTAAGAACTAATACAGTTATTTAATAACCAAGGCTTTACGATAGCCCAAGAAAAAATTCAGCTCTCACCCCCCTATTCGTATCTCGGGAACAAAATGTTTTTTGATAGATCTGTTCCTGTGCTGCCACATATTGACCCTTTTGAGAATTGCACCCTAGTACAGTTACAACAATATTTAGGCATATTAAATTGGGCACGCCCCTATATGGGCTTAACAACAGAACAATTACAACCATTGTTTGCTTTATTGGGAGGCTCCAAAGAACCCTCCACAATTATTCACATGGGCCCTGCTCAGGAACAATGTCTCCGTACTATTCAACAGGCAGTTTCTAATAAATGGGTGGATAGAAAGATAGATAAGGTGCCTATAGCAGCAGCAGTCCTTAATACCTCACGCCTTCCTACTGGTTGTTTATTACAATGTCATGAGAGTAAAGTGTATATTATTGAATGGATCCATTTAGCAAATACCCCAAAGAAAACTATATCTACTCGCCCTTTTTTAGTGTCTCAACTAATCTTTAAATTGCGCTTACGCTGCCGCCAGCTGGCCGCTGCAGATCCCTCCACCCTATATGTTCCATTCCCCTTACCTGTTTGGGAGCAACATTTTAAAGTGTCAGATGATCTTCAATTGGCACTTGCAGATTTTGTTTCCCCTGTAAAATATCATTTGCCTGTTGATCCCCGATTTGCCCTTGTCACTACTTTACCTATAACTATACAGTCACAACGGCAAGCCATGCCCATAAAGGGAGCCTTGACTGTTTTTGCAGATGGATCAAAAACCATGGGAGCATGTGTATATAAGGAGAAAGATGACTGGATTGTACATCACACATACCCTCAGACTTCTGCTCAAAGAGCTGAGCTAGCTGCAGCGTCTCTAGCATTTCAGAAAAAGCCAGAAGAGCCTTTTAACTTAATAGTTGACTCTTTGTATGTCTATCACACCATTCAGAATATTTTTGGGAGTTATATATCTCCCTCGGTGGACAAAAATTTATCGGTTCTGTTTAACACACTACAAAATGAAATAGAAAAAAGAGCTTTCCCCTATTTTGTTGCTCATATAAGGAGCCATCAACCTTTTCCAGGCATGTTAACGGAAGGGAATAATAAAGCAGATGAGGCATCCCGAGCAATTTTTTCTCTTGAAACACCGTGGGAGAGCCATTCCTTTTTTCACCAGAATGCGTCTAGCCTTAGTAAACAGTTTAAGATTACAAAAACAGAGGCTTCCGCTATTATTCAACAATGTCCCACTTGTAGCAAACAAGCACACGCCCTCCCTATGGGGGTTAATCCTCGGGGACTTAGTCCTGCGCAAATTTGGCAGATGGATGTTACCCAATACCCCCCCTTTGCCCCATGGAAATATTTACATGTATCTATAGATACTTTTTCTAGCTTTTTTTTTGTAACCCCCCAGCGGGGAGAAACGGCAAAACATGTTATTAATCACTGTATACGCTCTTTTTCAGTATTACAGAAACCCGCTGAATTAAAAACAGATAACGGTCCAGCATATGTCAGTAAACAATTTTCGGAGTTTTGCAATAAATGGGGAATTGTTCATAAGTTTGGCCTCCCTTTTAATTCGACGGCTCAGGCTATAGTTGAAAGATCTCATTTAACATTAAAAAATATGCTGGATAAACAAAAGGAGCCGATGTTAACATCGCTGCCCGCTGTTCAAAATGCAATTGCAAAAGCTCTGTATACTTTAAATTTTTTAAATCTTACAGGCACCCATAACCCAACAACAGCCGCCCAACGGCTGTTTCAGCCTAGTGTAGTTTCTCCCCGCCGCCCTGTTTATTACAGAGAACTCCCCGACCCGGAGTGGAAAGGACCTGCCCAGCTAATTACGTGGGGACGTGGCTACGCTGCTGTACAACTCCCGGACACTGATCGAGTTCTGTGGGTGCCAGGCCGCTGTGTTCGCCCGTATCAGGTGACCAAGAAGACACCTGCCACACCTCCCGAAGAGGATATTCATTTTTTATTCCAGTAAATGTGTTACTTCTGCTTTTGTCCCTGCGCAGCTTGCTGCTGTTCCCACTGTCCGGCTTGTGTTTTATGTACTAATTGTCTAGTGCCTTGTGACGTCATCGTGATTGACCAATTCTTGGAAGAATATATTTCTCTGACACCACACGAACGCTGTACAACTTTGACTCTCACACCCACGGTATTGTACTCTTTGTTTCACCCCTTTTACAATCCTTACCACACAGAATGAAGACTTTTTCGACTCATACAAACGTTTGCCCTATGGGCTACCACATTTGTGAACCCCGTCTCACTTCTCCTCCTCGGTGTCCAATATTCAGGGGACCTGCACCAGGACATCACCTCACCTTTTGGGATCTTTTGATGCACCCGATGTCCCTTAAACACTTCATATATCACCTTTTGCCTTTCATTATATGTTTGTTGGTTGTAGGAGGGGGAGTGCACCTGGCTATGATATATACCCATGCCAATTCACGACACACTAGATCGGTGTCATTAGATGGGAAATCTGATACGCCCTTTCTTCAATGGATCGGCCCCCCCAAACAATTTAAAGAAGAAGGGCAATATACCACTATTAGATGTGGTCTATGGGAAGCAACTGAAATCCCTTACCAGACTTCGCTCCCCTGTCACGTTAACTGGATGTTTTATCCTATTAACAGCAGTCAACCCGTACAATTTTTAAAAGGTACCCAATTTGGTAAAGACGAAGGATGTCTCAATGTTATACAATTTATAATTAGCAATGAAACCACGGGAACTTATGTTTGTATTCAATCCCAAAAATGGCAAACCTATTATATCCTGGCTCAGGTGCATTCCCAATATAGTTTTAACTTCCCTATTAATGATCCTTGGTTAAAGGCTTTTAGACAACAGCAATTTACTCGCAAGAAAAGAGCCAATGACGCTATAGAACAGACTTGTGCTCAATGCATTGTAAAGACTGTATTGGGAACTTGCATCCAATACACTTTATTACATACCAACATCCCCCCGGTAGGAGGTAAAAAAGACGGTGTGTGTATTCATGAGGGAATTCAATACGATATATATCAAACAAAGGACAAGCTATGGTTCTCTAAACCGTCTGCACCAGTGGCCATTAACATCACTATTTACGCAGGGGATGTAGGTGTACGCAATTCACATTTTACATGGCTGTCGTTTCTAAATTCAACAAGTATCATTTTTATAAAACCCACTACCGTTTCCCTCATCATTGATGCATGTAATGCCATGTCCAGATCTGTATCTCCCGGAACTATTAAATGCGGATCGGACAGCTGGAAATCCTCATATCACTTTGATCATAAATATTTGTGTAAAGCAGATACCGGCCAACAAGCAGCCAACATCATGCGAAAAAAGCGAGAGGTCTCATCAGGAGACTGTTGGGATGATTTTTTCTCCCTCGCACCTAGCCCATGTCATGGACGGCACTGTCAAGGCTGGGGATGTGTATGTTATCATACAGGAGGGGGATACTCTGGTAAGGATTGCCCAGACATTTCAGAATTCACACGGCTTTCTGCTTCCAACCAGATTAACATCCAATGGAAAGTTTCTAGTAAGAACTCACTTACCCGCACCTATGGTTTGGGCATAGATGGAGCAGGCTCAGACCCCCTAACATATATCACCATTAAACAAACGATTTTACGAAATAATCCTGAAATAAAATGGTCAGTATATCAGACACTGGAAAAAGCAGGAAAGCAACAAATAGTTACCGATAAAGCCAGAAATTTGTTTGTAGAATTTGCCAGTGATGTAGCCACCACTCTAGGGATAAAAAATTGTTTTGTGTGTGGGGGAACAAATATGGGTAATCAATGGCCATGGGAAGCTACAGAAGCCCACGGCCATGTGTTTAACAGCATGAAAGAATCGGGAAATATCACTAAAGGTCAATTGTTAACAGATGAACAAATTGTGACATGGGCTCTTACCACTAACATAGTGGGGGTGGAATGTTACAAGAGAAATTTAACCAATGGGAATTATGTGGGAGATTTAATGTGTTTAGGATATTGGGAAAATGATAATTGGACTTCTCCTTCAAACTTGTCAAAACCAGAAAAACACAATTTTAACAACATAGCCAATGTAACATCAGGTAAACCATGGACTACCCCAAAGGGTATGTATTGGGTATGTGGGAACAGAGCTTATTCCCAACTAGATAGCGACTGGTCGGGGTCGTGTATTTTGGCATGGATAAGACCTTCCTTTTTCCTCATTCCTCTAACTAACGCCCAAACTCTGGGAGCCCCAGTTTATGACGCATGGAAACATAATAAAAATAAAAGAGACTTAAACACAGGGATAGGAGGTCTGCATGTAATGGGAAAAACTGATGATATTTGGACACCTGAGAGAATCATTGCTTACTACGATCCTGCTACATGGGCATAGGATGGGTCTTGGGGATATAGAACCCCAATATATATGCTTAACAGAATTATACGTTTACAAGCTATCTTAGAAATAGCAGGAAGGAATATTGACTCTGCGTTAAATAACATCGCAACGGAACAAGACAAACTTAGGACAGCAGTTTACCAGAATAGATTGGCTTTAGATTATCTTTTAGCCGCAGAGGGAGGCGTTTGTGGGAAATTTAACCTAAGCAATTGCTGTCTACAGATAAATCCCGTAGGCAAGGTTGTCGCTGATTTAACGGCAGAAATGCAAAGGATCATCCACGTACCTCCTCAGAAATGGACAGGAATCTTGGATGATGGAGGATTTTTAGGTGGAATATTCCGTAACTGGAAGCAAGCTATATTTTTTGCAGGAATGATTTTACTTGCTATTATTATGTTACCCTGCTTAATACCTATATTGAAAACTATTATGCAGTCGGTGGCTGAGTCTGTTGTTCAAAAACATTCTGTCATGAGTGTTATTAAGTGTCCAGAGGAAGACCTTTTCATCCCAGGATGTCCTATGAAGAACCAACTGCCAAAGTCACTGCCCACATTCCCAGTCCCCTCTATACTTAAAAAGAAAGGGGGAGATGTAGGGATTGTGTAAGACAAATATTAGCTATGCTCTAGGATATACACAGAAAGAGTTATCTGAAATAGCATGGTGAAGATTTGCCCAGAGACAGTGAGTCATACAATAGCCATGAACTTTGGACACAGTAAGAAAAAACCCTCAACAGCGCTCCTGGCACGAGATAAGACACTGACAGTGTGATTGGCTGGCAACTCAGCTACCGATAGGTGCATAAAGTGAGAATTTAGTAGCCTATCATAAGCTGTAGATGATACCTTTTATAACCAATTAGAAGCTTAATAGAAATAGCCTATGAACAGTTAGGTATCTAGAAGCCTTATTTTTGCATATAGAAATAGCCTATGATAACTTGCATATTCAAAAGTTTTATTATTAGCCTATAGATTTGAAAAACCTTATATTTGTAGCCTATAAGAAACGTATATTAGGAAAAATTAGACTTGTATTTAGCCAATAGAAAATTACTAGTTGAAACCCCTTCATTTGCATATGAAGGGTATAAAAGAAGCATACTTGTAACAATAAAGCTTTGTCACTTTACCCAGACCATTGACTCCGTGTTTCATTGGTAAGCACTAGTAATGGTTTCAGGATCGGGCCTCGTAAAGTGAACCATCACAGGGTTGTCGAGACCCCCGTCCAGCGGGGATCGCGTCTCGTCACACAAGGACTAATGCTCTAAGGTGACATAATTGTTATTCCAGCTGAGATGTGACAAAGAATTTTTTTAAAAGCTATGAAGGCCAGTTAGACATGGCTATAAGTCTATTTGTTTGATGGCCATAGTTAAATACAAAAATATTTGTCTCAAACTGTGAATTTTGTCAGAGGAAACATTCTCTGTGAAAAGAACTGTTGATGATTATAGCAATGCTTAGCAGACTAGGGAAGAGAGTTGGAGCTGTTATTTGTCAGCTTGGGAGGACATACATGCTTAGTTATGATAGTTTATATTTCTAGACATCCACAGATTACAAAGATCTAGTGACAATAATTGTTTTAAAAATGTAATAGCTCATCAGACATGTCCTGAGGACCTCATAACAGAAAATGTCCCATAATTCACAGAACAAAATTTTGCATTATTTGCAGAAAAGGATAACTTTGTACATTTACAACCAGGCCTGCCATCCCAAAGTCAAAAGGAAAACAGAAGCAATAGTTAAAACTCTAATATAAATTCCAGCACAAGAAAATGAAACTTCAGCTTTATTAAATTGTAGAGTGACTCGCATTCATCCATGAACTGGCTTGGAAATTCTGGAAGTTGAAATCCTCAAATTTTAAAGTTCTCAAGGTTTATAAACATTGATTTAAAGCAGGCAAAACCCTGACTTCTGTGCAGAATGTGAGACTTAATTAATCAGAGGCACCCAGGGTTTGCAGAATGTAAGAGTCTTAGCCAGAGACACTCAACTAACCATAGTAGGAAAGAGATACTGGATAGAAGGGATTCTTGCTCTGGTTCAGCTCTGCTAGTGCGAATGGTAGACTTTGGAGAAAGATATCTAGATGGTAAAACCAAAATTTTCTGTCCTCTTATTATTGCCCAGAAAGAAAGTAGCCATTTCCTTCTTTTAAGCATCATTAGAATCATAGAAATCAATGGCTCTGATGGTTTTTTTTAGATATTTACAACCTAGAAGTCATTTCTAGGACTAAATCTTATTTAGAGAGCTACTTCAGAAACACTTTAGTTTTCTCCAGCCTATATCCTACAACTGAGTTGAATGGAAGCCGTTATTATCCTCAGCCAGTGTGGCTACCCCTTTCCTGCCTTCCTTCCTGCCTTCTGGCCAAGAAATTGGGTGGGATGGTGAATCCAGGATCAAAGATGCTCAAAATAATTAACTCTGAAGACAGACATCTTCTGTATAGGACTTTGTTGATTTATTTATTTCTTTTTAACCCCATCGATTCAGAATAAATTATGCAAAAATGCACGCGGAATATGTTTTTAATCACAATTTTGCAAACATGTTCTTCTTATATTTCAATTATTTGGTTTGTTTTGATATGCAATAGTTGGTCCTTTTTCTAAAATTCTGTAATTGACATTTAGGGAATGTTTCCTTTATACCATTCTTTCATTGCAGATATGCAGTTGCTCAGGTTCTGATACCCTGTTAGTGCTGCAGCTGATTTTTTAATAACCAGTAACCAAACGGTGTTCCTTTATTTCTCTACTCTAAAGTATATCATCCTGAATTCTAACTAATAGGATATAGAAGACCATAGCAACTCTCAGATAAGCTTTTCCCTGTTGCAATGCCAGAAAATCAAACTTCATGAGTTATGTAAGTAACGTAGAAGTTAACTGAAGATTATGTCTTACATTTTTTAAGTTTATGAATAAATGCTGATCATTATGTAGCAATATAACATAATTTCTTAAAAAGAGGGTAATAATATCAGCAATCTTGGGTGGAATATCACATTTTTAGGAAATAATTATTTAGAAAATAGTGAAAGAATAATTCCTAAGGAAATGCCATTTACACCACCCCATTCCAAACCTATCAACCAATGCAATAAAGATGGAGAAATATTGACATTTCACCTCCATTTCCACTAAAAAATGTCAGATTTGCTTCAATATGCTCTCCATGCATATTTTCTAAAGCAAATTAGACTTTAAAGGTTGGACTACACAAGTTCCCTCTACATATTGCTTAAAAGTGTTGGAGCCCAAAATTTCCTTTTATCCAATCACTCTGCAGATAAAAATACTGTTTTTAGAAGGGCAGGTATAAGGCTCTTTATACTTTGCAGTAGAAAATGATGAAGAATATGTTGTTATTGAATGCATCCCATCTGCGAGTTGTCTCTGTTTTTATTCTCTCTCTGTATTTAGAAAATTTCTAAAAAAAACATCACTCTTTTCTTTGACTTGTAATTGATAGATGAATGTGGTATTTATGCTTTGCTTAATTTTTAGCTCTACGTTTAACTGATTATATTCTATTTTTGTTTAAAAAGCTACTTTGAGTGCTCACTAGGGCAGAAAATGAGAGTATTAATCAAACATAAGGACTGAATGCTAGAATGGGCCTGGTGACTTTTATTAAGCAGTTCAAAAAGGACTCAGTTTGTGCCATCAGCTGAGCAACTCTCCAGACTGTTTATATTCCTGGAATCAAAAATCTGTAGCCAGAAAGTTTGTGATTAAAGAGCCTGAGAGGACGCTTGGGACCATTATAAATCAATAGGAAATTACAAAAACCTAAATATAAGTCTGATATTGTAAAGTTTACCTTTTAGTGCTTTGAACTGAATTAGTGCGGTAGTGCCAGGTACTCAGATGTTCCCCCTGGGTCCTAAATATAGATTGTCCACTGCATAACTTATTTCAAAATGCAACTGTCCAGATTAACCCAACTAAGTTCTGTTTGTACCTACCAATAAAACCACATCATTATGACTTAGAACTTAGAATTTAGAGCTTAGAATATCTTTACTGTCACCTTGGATGTATACTGATAGGCATACATTAAAATGAAATTCCATTGCATACAGCATACATTATTTGAGTAATGGCACTTAATAAATTAGTGTAACTGTAGAAAAGGTACAAATAGCAACACAACTGCACTGTTGTTGGATTCCTTTCCAAGAGAGATACCTGGGAGGAAGATAGAATGAAAATTGCCTATAACTGATAAATATTCAGTCTCTCAAAGGTTGTATCTAGAAAATCAGTGCCTTGGATTCAACAAGCATGATCTGAAGTCATACAGAAATAAAACTTTGAAGATTGTATATCTCTACTGACAGTTTCTAAAACAAAGTGGAAGGAGAGGCATGAAAAATATGGAAAAGGCGGAATGAAGATATTTAAATCTGGACTGCTGGTGGGAGACTGGGCTTCTTACCCATTCCTCCTTTCCCCATACTTCCCAGCAACATAAATACAATCTCTTCTGTATTGTTTTACTTTTGCCATTTTATATTTTGCAGTGAAAGTTGAGTTAAAATGCTGAAGTAGCTGGTAATTAACAATGTGCTTGCACAAGAGGACAAGTTGGAATAAGAGTCAAAAAGAAGTAGGGTAAAAAACAATTTGTTTATTTAACTACTGATAATATTTAAATCCTGCCTTTTATAGAGAAGTTCAATTTTTTCCCATACCTGTTAGTACCGCCATCTCATCCCTAGTCCTTCTTTTCATTAAACTAGACATACCCAATCATCTTTCTAGAGTCTCAACATCTTTTTTACATTGTGGTGACTAGTGTTGGGCGAACCGAGCTTGCATAGTTCGGGTCCATGCTGAACTTGAGGTGAGAAAAGAGGGGGGGGGGGGGATGACGCCTGATGCTCGCCAGCCTTCCTTCCCTGCATGGTCTCTCTCTCACTTTCTCTGTCTCTCTCTCTGTGAAGCACAAACGCTGGTCTTCACAAACACACTCGCTCACACCCAAAAACTGAGCCAGGCTGCAAAACTCTTCGGAGACTAAAAGGCAAACTCCTTCCAGGTGCTGCTGCTGCCGCCAGGCTCGGTTTTTGAGTGTGAGCAAGTGTGTCTGTTTGTGTGTGTGTTTGTGTTTGAGTGTGTGTTTTCACTTCGGGAGAGCCAGGACGACACGGAGGATTTAGGCAGCCAAGCAGGGGGAACCAAAATAGCTTTTCCCTGCCAAGGAACAAAAGCGGAGTCCTGGTGTGTTTGTATGAGATCGCTCTTCCCCCTCTTTGCCTTCCTCTCCCATTGGCATCCTTCCTCCCAGGGATCCTCCTCCAACTTTGTGCCCTGGACCTTCGTGGGGTGTGTGAGTGCACAGGGCATGGAGATACAACTCCCCCCCCCTCAGTCTTCTCAGGGCGGCATTTCAAAGAGCCTTCCCTGCCTCCCCCTCCCACCCACCACCTGCTTGAAGCTGCCGTCCGGGATCCTGAATAGCTGGCCGGCAGAACCTGCCTCCCGAGTCCTCTTGCCTGGTGGGAGGCGAAGCGCTGGAGAGGGAGGTCAGGCTCTGGGTCCGGAGTCACCCCTCCTGCCCCCCCAAGCCAATTCGCCCACTTGATGGAGCCTGACACACACCTCCAGCGCTTCGCCTCCCACCGGGCAAGAGGTGTTGGGGTTGGGGTTCGGCGAACTTACCTGAACTCCACCTGCAAGTTTGGCCGAACCCGCCGAACCCGAACTTCAGCTAGTCTTAAGCATAAAACTTATCAGGAAAGACTTAATGAACTCAATCTGTATAGTCTGGAGGACAGAAGGAAAAGGGGGGACATGATCGAAACATTTAAATATGTTAAAGGGTTAAATAATGTTCAGGAGGGAAGTGTTTTTAATAGGAAAGTGAACACAAGAAAAAGGAGACACAATCTGAGGTTAGTTGGGGGAAAGATGAAAAGCAACATAAGAAAATATTATTTTACTGAAAGATTAGTAGATCCTTGGAACAAACGTCCGGCAGACATGGTTGGTAAACCCACAGTAACTGAATTTAAACATGCCTGGGATAAACATATATCCATCCTAAGATAAAATACAGGAAATAGTATAAGGGCAGACTAGATGGACCATGAGGTCTTTTTCTGCCATCAATGTTCTATGTTTCTATAATTCAATGCCTGGGGAGGGTGAAAACAGCTTCCCCCACCCCCCGGAGGCCCTTTGGAGGCCGGAAATGGCCTGTTTTGCAACTTCTGGTAGGCTTAGTAGGCTTGTGTTTTGCCCTCCCCAGGCTCCAAAGGCTTCCCTGGAGCCGGGAGAGGCTAAAAATGCCTTCCCACATCCCTTGGAGGCTCTCTGGAAGCCAAAAACACCCTCCCAGAGCCTTTGTGTGAGCCAAAAATCAGCTGTCTGGCACTCACATGTACGTTGGAGTTGAGCTAGGGCAAGGGCTCGTGTGCCAGCAGAGATGGCTCCGTGTGCCACCTGGGGCACCCGTGTCATAGGTTCACCATCACTGGTCTTAGATGTGATGGAAAGCACATCTGAAAAATAAATGGAAAGGATTTTTGACAAGGAACTTTCCCAGAGAGAGGCCAGATAAGAGACTGGGCAGTTTTGAGCTGCAAGGAGGAAGGGAAGTTCAGGGAAGCCTCACATGTGCCTGTCAGTATGCCCCTGTGTCATCATTGCTATGCAAGCTTCATTGGTTGCAGCTGGCTTCTGAGTGCAACTCAAAGTGCTGGTTTTTACCCTTTGTAGTAGGGCCTGGGAAATTGAGTGACTACTTATCTCCAATAGCTTCTGCCCAACGGGTATTTTCCAGCAGAGTGGTTGTGCTCCAGGTTCCCTCTATTGAACATTGTTATTTTGTGAGGAGGCAGGCCTTCTGTATCATGGCCCACGCCCTCTGGAGAGAGAAAAGCTCTTACAACGTAGTCTTGGGCCCAAATCTGGGTTAATGTATTATTGTGTTTGGAGGTGGTGCTGTTTTGTTTGCTTTGTGTTCCTTTTAAGAATGTTTTCATCTGGGCTGGGCTATCTGTATGGTTCTAGGTTGTATCTTTTTTAATGGGATTTTTCTGGTTTTGCATAGCACCCAGAATCCCTTCGAGTTTAATGACTATAACAAATTTGAATAAACAAATGAATTAACATTATACAATTTAATTTTCCTTCTCCCCTTTATTTTTCTGAGGTCAGCATATTATGCATTATTTATAATGCTAGTCAGAGAGTGTTAAAACTGACAACTTTTTCTTCCCTTCCCTTTCCGTGCTCTTGGCTCCCCCCCCCCCCCCCAATAGCTATTTGGGTCCTCAACCCTTTTTTAAACATGCAACACTTTCAGAGATTTCTCAGTCAGAACTTTTGCTCTGGAGGAATCTGAAATCAAACAGGACAAGCAGAGCCATGGATTGCACAGGATCTTCAAACCGGTAAGGATGTAGTGGTCAGAGGGAAGATAAGGAAGCAAGAGCCACTACTAAGGCAGATTAGATTTTTTTTTTAAAGGTTTGAGTTCAGGGCAACAATGCAATGTGCATAAATATCTCAGACAAGCCTCCTCCGTTCACACAAAGATAAAATGGGGGGTGGGGTGGGGTGTTAAGCACATTCAGACTTGTAGAAATATTCTGCTACAATAAAATTAGCATTGACCTACATGGCATTGATTTACCAGTTTGGTCTATCTTAAACGGCTGATAAAGACACAGCAATACTTTGTTAGTCCAAAGGCATATGATCCAAAAACATTGCTACTGTGAGATGCTAATCCTCTCTATGGGATGCCAAAGAGCAATATTATGCTACCCACTTCCTTTCTAAAATCCACATGAAGCGACTAGATGAGACTATCCATCAGCACAGGACAAAATATCATCAATATACAGATGATCCTCACTTGTATATCTATGTCCCAAGCTGACCAAACATTGCGAGTTTGATAGTTACTGGATGGGAAAGAACAGGTTGAAGCTTAATCCTGATGTGACTGAATAACTATGGAATTCCCCTCCCCTTGACACAGAGAGTTTCCATATTTATCTCTGAATGGAGTTGATGCTTGAAGAGCATGGAGCAGCTATGGTTGGCAAGCTTTTGTGCAAATCCATCATCTCACCAGTTGTGCCTGTTCTTGAATCAGGAGGCTCATGATCAACTCATGTCTTTTTTTAAAAAAATATATATTTATTAAATTTTTCCATTTTTTTAAAAAAGAGTACATAATCATATTTACAGGTGAATCTACATCATATATACATTCCTATCGACATTGTCTTCTAATTACTTTTAGATTTCTTGATATTTTATTTCAATGCTTCTTTTGAGTTTCTTTTTTTTTGTCCATTGGTACCATTTTGTCCAGGTTTCATAATAGTCCGATTCTTTTCGATTATTAAGTTCCATTGTCAATCTGTCCATCTCTGCACAGTCGTATATTTTCTTGATGATCTCATTGTCTTCAGGTATTTGCGTATTTTTCCAGTTCTGTGTAAATACAATCCTTGCAGCTGTTGTAATATGCAAGCTTAAATATTTTACATTTTTAGAATAGGTACCTCTCATAATACCCAGTAGAAAAAACTCTGGCGTATATTCTATTTTTGTATTTGTTATTTGACACAACCAATTATTTATTTTTTTCCAATATTTTCATGTCTCTGGACATAACCACCATAGATGAAAGAAGGTGCCTTGAGTGTTTTTACATTTCCAACACATTGGATTGTAATTTTTATGCATTTTAGCTAGTCTTTTGGGTGGAAGATGCCAACGGTATAGCATTTTATATTGGTTTTCTTTGTATATTGTGGATTTTGTTAATTTGATATTTCTCTTCCAAATCTGTTCCCATTCCTCTATATATATATTGTGGCCAACGTTTTTCGCCCAGGCAATCATTGTACCTTTAACTATCTCCTCTGGTCTTTCATATTCCATCAGATATTTATATATTTTAGATATTGCTTTTTCTTCCGGGCCTGTCAATAGTTTAGTGGTTGGGTAGTTCTTTCTATACCTATACCTCATGTCTTAATCACCTCCCAGTCATCTACCCGGGGCTGACTTTAAATTTGGAGAATTTGGAAGTTATAGCCAGCCTATTGCCAGCACAGGCAATCTTGAGTACATCATAACATGCCCATATAACCCTAGTGCTCCATGAAAAACAGTGGCTTCCAGTGGTCTTTGATGTGCAATTCAAGATGCTGGTTGTCACCAATATTGTCCATGGCATGGCTATTTGCAGAAGTACCTGCCTCTGACCATTCCTGTTCTTTCCATCAGATCTGGCAAGGTCAGAATGCTCTGAGTCACTTCTTTGAAGCAGTGTCACCTAGGATGCCCCTGGAGGAGTATCTTCTCTGCCACCACGCCTGCCTTGTGGTCTCACACGTGCTGGCAGGTTTTGAAACCTTGCTTATTCCCTCAGGAGTTGGGCCAAGATGTACAGTAGGTGAACCTGGTCAGATGTTTGTAAGGTGCAGGGTTTTTTGAGGATCTTAATGCAGCGCGTTGCATTGTTATAGTTATTTTATTTGGATTTAGGTAGTGCGTTGTTTTAATTACTGCTTAAAGAAGCCCAGGATTGAAGAAGCAATATGGAAATCCATACAATTCATTTAAATGGACAAATTTGGTCGTAATAATACAAATATAACACAATATGGATCAAGACAACACATTCACAGATCCTTGCAAATATAGCTGGTATTAACTAATAAATTGCAACGGAAAAGGCAATGTTTAAAATACTGTAGCCATAGATCCAGTCTCCATGAACTAGTATTAATACTGTGATGCTACAGTACAGAATGGTATCTCTGCTGAAGATGGCAGGAATTTGTATCTATATTTGGATCTCTGCTATTTTTAGAGCTTTAAAAGTAAACGATCCGGAGTTTAAAGCTAAGAAGCTTGTATTTAATTTGGAAATTACTAAACAACTAGAACAACTGAGATAATTTCTTACCGCTACTTTCTAAGCCAATTAAAGCGTCCAGCTCATCAACCTTCACAACACATTGTAATGATTTAATAGGAAAGTTTCCAATCTGTGAATCACCAAAATTAAATTATTCCTTTCAAGGAAACCAAACCAAACCATAACAGTAGAAGTTTTAAAAAAACACTTACAGCCAGTTCAGGTCAGTTAGGTATAATTTGAATACAGGAATAATTGCCAAGGCACACACACCTGTTCTTTGTAGATGGGTATAAATTCATTCAGAATAGTTTTCTAGAGTCCGTGCTCTTGACAATATTACAGATAATGCAGACTGAATGAAATTTTTCCTTACTTATATCAGAGCAGAACCAGGAAAATCAGGTGGCCAACTAATTTTCAATATATAGAAATGCTGTAAATATATTTCTTATTTTACCCAATGGGTCTATTGCTGTGTAATTTTTTAACTTTAAAAAAGAACTTTAAAAAAGCAGTTAATTTTCTAACTGCTAAGAAAATTAAAATCAATAAGCTACCAAGTGAACCTAGTTAAAGAAGAACATTTTATCAAATGCTTCAGTTGGCTTTGGTGAAAGCAAGCTAGCATGCAAAAATACAGAAAGAAAGATATATTGTTAATCTTAGCCTACTTTGTGCTAGTGTTCTTAAGAAATTCTTAAGAAATAATATTTCAAAATTCATTTTACAAGCAGCAGAAAAGCACATATATTCTACTGTTACAAAAATTAGGTCTTTCATTCTTTGAATTTTGTATTAAAACTGCCAAGCTACTACATATTTTTCTTCAGTTAAGAATGACCTATGCCTTGTCTTGTAGTTTCTTTAAATGTTATCATTAGTTCTAGTGCAAAAACATTAAATGCACAATTAAAATATGAAAATTCACAGTGAGAGGGGTGACACATAAATTTAATGAATGAACAAATAAACACATTAATAAATAAAACACTCTTCTTCAGTCCAAGTCAATCATTTGAATAATGGATGTAAATGCATGCTTTTGGGAGGCTTCTCTACATATTTTTGAAATATTTATAAAGATGAAATATCTTTGCATTAAAGATATTTGTTTAAATGAAGTCCTTTTGACTTTTTTCCCCTTGCTAGTGTACCCAAAATTCATTATGCATAGAATATATAGTATAACAGTTGGAAGGGATCTTTGATGTCTTCTGTTTAAGCTCATGAGAAGGAGACCTTATACCATTCCAGGCAAATGATTGTCCAATCTCAAACACTTCCCGTGAAGGAGCAGCACCCACAACCTCTGGAGGCAAGCCATTCTAGTGATTCATTAAAATTTCTTCTTAGTGGTAGGTTGGACCTCTCTTTAATGATCTTCTACCTGTAATTTCTTGTTCTGCTCTTGGATGATTTGAAGAATAGATTGACCCACTCTTGTCTGTGACAGCCCCACAGAACTACTATTATGTCACCCTTAGTCCTTCACTTCTTTAGATTAGACATGCCCTTGCTCCCTCTGTTATTAATCATACAATTTAGCCTTTGTACCCCTTATCATCTTCATTGCTCCTCTCTCTTTCTAGGACCTCAACATTCTTTTTGTCTCATGATAACCAAGACTGGATGCAGCGTCCCAAGTGTAATGTCAATAGTGCAGTATAAAGCAACACTATAACTTCTGGTGTTCTTGATCTACTCTGTTGATGCAGCCTAGGACTGTGTTGACTTTTTTGGCAGCTGCAGCACACTGTTGGCTGATTTTAAGTGATGGCTCACTAGGACACCTAGATCCCTCTCCCAGTTACACTGTTGAGCTAGGTGCCATTCTGTGCATTTAATTTTTCTTGCCTAAGTGTAAGCCCTTACTTTTCTCACCACTGAATTGGATTGTATTGGATAGGGCTTAGTGTTCAAGTCTTGAATTTATTTTCCAAAGTGTTAGCTATTCTTCCTAGCTTGCTGTCATCGGCAAATTTTATGTGTTTCCCTTCTGTCCACTCATCTAGATCATTTATGAAAACGTTGAAGGGTTTTGGACCTAAGACAGAACCTTGAAGTACCCCACTGCACGTTTTCCTCCAAGTAGATGTAGTTCCATTGAGGACTATCCATCAATGGTACTGCCTACCCACATTATAGGAAGTAGGCTGCGATCTAATTTGTCAAAAGCCTTACTGAAGTCTAGATAAACTACCACCCCTGTCCTAATGTTTCCCTCTTATTAGTACCTATATCATGTATATAAACAATTCTATATCTATGTATGCTACCAATACGTACTTGACAAATAAATAAAATAAAAATAAGTAAATAGTTGCTTTGTCAACAAAACCAATAAGGTTTGTCTTTTTTTGACAATTCATGATGTCTTCTAGTAATCGCCTTGCTTGTTTCTAGTTGCTCATAAATCTGCTACCTAAATAACTTTTCCAGGATTTTTCCAGGTGTTGATGTCAAGCTGATTGCTCGCGTTTCTTGGATCCACTTTTTTCCTGTTACTTTTTGAAAGGAAAATTTTATTTCCAATGTTCTATTTTATTTCCAAATCTGATTTCCCCAAAATTGGCAATGGAACTGACAATGGAAGCTGGAAGGGAAGAGACAGAAGTGGAAAAGTTGTATCTCCCAAAGTTCTCCCTGAGGCAGAAACTACCTCAATTTCCTCAGCTGAAAATATGTGGCATCTTATGCTCCATAGGCTCCTGTCTCCCAGACTTCTATCTAGGCAACAACTTTTTAATGTGCGGGCGCATGAAATGTCAGCAATTTTTGGCAATTTTTTGCTTCCGCGCATGCGCAAAAGCAAAAAAATCACCAAAATTTCACACAATAAATTTGCTTCCTACGCATGCACAGAAGCCAAATCTCGCTCTGACACCCATGCTCCAGACACATACAAGTGCACGGCAGTCACCCAGAGATTCACACGCATCTGCACTGGTAGAAGAGGTAAGGTGCAACCCCTGCCTGTTCACATCTGTTTTACACTATTTGAGTTTCACTATGAGATCTGGTGGGTCAAACTGGACCAGAATGCCCATTTTTTGCTCTCTCCACTGCTTCAGAGCCTTTCTAGGAGCCTGGGGAGGGCTAAAACAGCATTCCTACAAACCACCCATTTCTGGCCTCTGGAGGGCCTCCGGAGGGGGGGGAAGGCCATTTTCGCCTTCCCCAGGCTCCTAGAAAGGCTCTCGAGCTTATTTATGTATTTTATTTATTTTTATTTATTTATTTATTTTGTCCAATACAGAATAATATACAATGAAGCTTATAGAGATATAGTAGAGAATATATAGGAGATATAGGAGAGACTATAGAACAGGGGATGGAAAGCACTCTGTACACCCCTTATTGACCTCTTAGGAATCTGGAGAGGTCAACCATGGATAGTCTAAGTGTAAAATGTTGGGGGTTTGGGGATGACACTATGGAGTCCGGTAATGAGTTCCACGCTTCAACAACTCGATTACTAAAGTCATATTTTTTACAGTCAAGTTTGGAGTGGTTAATATTAAGCTTGAATCTGTTGTGTGCTCTTGTGTTGTTGTGGTTGAAGCTGAAGTAGTCTTTGATAGGCAGGACATTGCAGCATATGATCTTGTGGGCAATAGTTAGATCATGTTTAAGGCGTCGTAGTTCTAAGCTTTCAATACCCTGGATTGTAAGTCTAGTTTCGTAGAGAATTCTGTTTTGGGTAGAGGAGTGAAGGGCTCTTCTGGTGAAGTATCTTTGGACATTTTCGAGGGTGTTAATGTCAGAAATGTGGTATGGATTCCAAACAGATGAGCTGTATTCTATGATGGGTCTGGCGAATGTTTTGTAAGCTCTGGTAAATAGTGTGAGATTTCCAGAGCAGAAGCTACGTAGGATTAGATTAACAACTCTTGAGGCCTTCTTAGCGATGTTGTTGCAGTGGACTTTGGCACTTAGATCTTTAGTTATTAGTATCCCGAGGTCCTTGACCGAGTGGGGATTATCTGTGATAATTTGTTTATTCAGTTTGTATTTGAAGTTCTGATTCTTTTTGCCGATGTGTAGGACAGAGCATTTGCTGGTGGAGATTTGGAGCTTGGGGAGAGCAAAAAAACAGGCTTTCTCCACCCCCTCCAGCGGCCAGAAACAGTCTGTTTCCCAACTCTCAGTGGGCCTAGAAGGCCTAGAAATCAGCTAGCCAGTGTGCACATGCATGCCCACTGATATGACTCCATGTGCCACTTGTGGCACATGTGCCATAGATTCCTCATCACTGGATAAGGTCCTTCAGCAAATGTCCTGTGCTACTGAGAGATTTATTTATCTGACCTGCAGATCTGGGCTTTCTCCTGCATGGCTCCCAATCTATGGAATATAGTCCCTGAAAAATTGCTCCCACATTCTCTTATGTTTAGAAAATGTGTAAATATTAAGCTTTTTAATGGTTGATTGATGTCAGTCTTTGTCTTTTTCATTTCAGATGCCTTAGCTATATGGAATGGATGGATAGGTGGGTGGGTGGATGGATGGATGGATGGATGGATGGAGGATGAAATTGTCCAGCATACCTGTCAATTTGGAGAATATGTATGTGCTGATTGATTAGAGAGAGAATCATATGAGATAAAGATAATTACCACCCTTGTTTTCATCTTTTGGAGATGCTATTTTTTTTTAAATGTAATTTTTAGTATTTCTAGAAAAAAACCGATAAAACCTTACTTTTTCTATGCCTTGTTCCCCCACCCCAACCTCTCTCTCTCTCTCTCTCTCTCACACACACTCTCTCTCTCTCCTAAGTAAGGCATAATTGTTTCATATTAAACAGATGCCAGAATATATTTTTATATGAACTGCCCATGTCAGGCAACCATATCTTTCTATAATTTCACATCCCCACCCCACACCCCACTATGCTTAGCTTTTAAATTAGCAGAGAAGCAATTAAGGCAGAATAAATGAACAAATTCTCCATGTACTTTAAAAGTACAAAGATGGTATATATTCAATCACAGGATGAAGCTGTCAAAAATATAATAATTGGGAAAGCACTATGTAATTATCTTTCCTGGTAGCCGTATTTGCTCATGGGTTCAGAGAACAGAAAATATGATTGATCTAGGAATGGATGGATCTGTTGCTTTCTCTCCCACATTCATTCAAATGTCTTCAGTCTCAAAATATTTTATGAGACATCTTTTTTTTTTTTTTAACAAGTTCCTAAGAAGACGAGCAGAATATAATTGGATATTGCCCCCTGGTCATCACCCAAATTCAGTAAGAACCAGAATTCCCAGCATGGAGAGGACCTCTACTGACTGTCACATAGCCAATAAAGATAAGAAGGCTGTTATGAAAAAAAAGAGCTGGAAACTCTAATTTGGCAGCATCTATATTGTTGAATACATAGAGATCAAACTAACGCTTTGAAGTTCTGAGAATTCAGAGCTCTCTTCTGGAATGAAACACTCCGTTTTATTTTTTTCTATACAGTAGTACATCTAGATACGAGCTGCTCCACATGCGAGTATTCCAAGTTACGAGTAGAGAGGCAAGCAAAATTTCTGTTCTACAAACGAGCTTAAATTCGGGATACGAGCCAAGTGTCCACTAGGTGGCGCAAGAATTCCATTTTTTCCAGTTATCTCCAGGCGAAAAGCCAAATCTAAATGCATTGGTTTGAGATACGAATTGATCGACATACGAGGTCGGCTCTGGCACGAATTAAACTCGTATGTCGAGGTACCACTGTATTTGTTTAGAATCTCAATATATCATCCACCATGTTTACGAAAAATACATGCAGTGTTCATCTACTCTTATTTTAAAAGTCATAACCTTTCTTCAGTCCCTTAAGGTAGAAAACCCACTCTTATGTAGTTGAGACAGACCCGGGGGAAGGGCCCTGTGGTGAGGGATAGTGTTGTGGCCCGCCCATATCCCATGCAGCTGGTCACAGATCACGAGGATCAATTTCATTTCATTTCATTTATTCAATTTGTATGCCGCCCCTCTCCAGAGACTCGGAATGGAGGATCAAGGGACGGTTGTGATGCAGTATCGTAGGCCTGTGTATCTGGCACCCGAGTCCGATAGCGAGGAGGTCGGAGAGGATGGGGTGTCAGAGGCTAAAAGCCAACCAGGGCCGTTTGCACCTCCCAAGGTGCACATGAGTGACTCAGGAGAAGAGGAGGAGCCTCTTCTTGATGCTAGGGCACACAGAGCTTCGATGTTATTGTTTCAATGATGAATTACAAACTGGCAATGTGGACTAATTATATCCAGGCTTCCTGCCAACTCAGAGTAAGTCCATGAATGAGATCTATGTGATCAAAGAAATGATCTGTTTGTTTTGGTTTCTGCTTGGACTCTAGCCCGTTATGGGAACCCTAACTGAAGTTTGCACATGATACAACAGTGATTGGTCTCACTCGAGACAACAATGAAACCACATAGAGATGGTAAGTTAAACAACTAACCTTGTGGTGTGACCGGAACAATCTAGAACTGAACACACTCAAAACCGTAAAAATGGTGGTCCTACCACCTCTCACAATACTAGACAACACAGTATCAATAGTAGAGACCTTCAAATTTCTAGGTTTTATCATATCTCAAGACTTAAAATGGTCACCTAACATCAAAAACATCATCAAAAAAGCACAACAAAGAATGTTCTTTCTGGAATGTTGTTCAGGAAGCTCAAACTTCCAAGGAGCTGCTGATACAGTTCTACAGAAGAATCATTGAGTCTGTCATCTGCACCTCTATAACTGTCTGGTTTGGTTCTGCAACGAGACAGACACAGACATCAGAGGATAATCAGAACTGCAGAAAAATCCAATTAAATAAATACATATATAAATTGCTGCCAACCTGCCTTCCATTGAGGACCTGTATACTGCATGAGTCGAAAATGGGGCTGTGAAAATATTTAATGACCCTTCGCATCCTGGACATAAACTGTTTCAACTCCTATCCTCAAAACGTCACTGCACAACTAGACATAAGAACAGTTTTTCCCCGAACACCATCACTCCGCTAAACAAATAATTCCCTCAACACTGTCAAACTATTTACTAAGTCTGCAGTACTATTACTACTAGTTTTTTCTCATCATTCCTATCACCCATTTCCTCCCACTTATGACTGTATGACTGTAACTTGTTGCTTGTATCCTTAAGATTTTATTAATATTGTTTCCTCATTTCTTATTTGACCCCCATGACAATCATTAAATGTTGTATCTCATGACTCTTGACAAATGTATCTTTTTCTTTTATGTACACTGAGAGCATCTGCACCAAAGACAAATTACTTGTGTGTCCAATCACACTTGGCCAGTAAAAAATTCTATTCTATTCCATTCCATTCCATTCCATTCTATCAGCAGCTGGCACTTAACAGACTTATTTCCTGATTTTCTGAACTTTTAAAACCAAACCTCAATGTTCATAAAATGTTATAAGTAAAAGCTTAAATCTTGTAAAATCAGTGTGTGGGGGCCTATTTCCGGGGGGGGGGGGTTATTGTTGGGACAGATTTCCACCCTATCCCCACACAAAAACTAGGATCATGGATCAGGTCCGTGATGACAATGTGCAGTTTCAGCAACAGCCATGGCTGCCCAGCTGGCTCAGCTTTAAAGCCAGATGGCCCCACCTGCTCCTGCTCCGATGAGGAATTGTCCTGTCACTATGCCAGATAAATTTAATGGGGATGAAATTTTGTTTCAGGCTTGATAAGTTAGTAATACGGTTCTTAAGTGAATCTGGCTTCTGCATTGACTTGCTTGACAGAAAGTCACAAAAGGGGATCACATGACCTTGGGACAAAGCAGCAATCATAAGTATGAATCAACTGTCATGCCTCTGAATGTGGATGTTGTAAGTTGAGGTCTACCTGTACTCCCTTCACCAAATCTAAGTGGTAGAAGAATATCATATTCAAGAGGCCTCCGAATTACGGTACTCCCATTGGCTTGAGCTCACAAATCTCAAGTCCTTTTACAGGAAAGACCTTCTACTAGATTAGCTGTGCCTGGAACAAAGAAAGAGGCCTTGAGATTGTTGTGGTTAGCTCTGGCCCAGCTCCTGCCCCTAGGACTGTGGATGTGGGGGAGACATCCACATGCTGCAGGCCTGTTTTGCTCCCGGTGGAATCTCATGATGAAGGCTCCTCTGACCAAGAAGACATGAGTGACAGGGAGGAGGAGAGAGTGGCAGACAGCTCAGAAGAAGATCAATTATCTAGCTCCTCCTTGGATTCGGAACAAGAGTTAATGATACATCCACGCATGCGGAGAGCGATGCATAGGCAGCAACATCTGAGAGATTATTATCAAAGAAAATGAGGCCAACTGTGGTTGGGTGGGACTGTGGTAATTAGTGAGGCTGCTATAAGTAGCAGCCTATTGGCCATTGTGGAGGATTATCTGATCATTGTATTTCGTGCCTGCTTTGCTGACTTTGACTTTTGTGTGCTGATTTTTCCCCGCTTTGAAACTAAACCAGAGCAAAGTGTGTTTCACTTTGTGAAAGAAGGACTGTGAATTGCCTCACAGCTGCAAGCTAAGTATCACAGAACTGATAAGGGACTTGTACAAATAACCAGTTTGTTTGGAGACGAGTGCTCTTTGCTATACAAAAAGAGTGCTTCGTTTATTTGCATTTTCGGTATAAAGAACATTGTTTTGAATTTTCAAACGTGTGTGTGTCTGAAATTGTATCTGTGCATTTTCGGGAGGATTCTACCAGAGAAATCGACAGAACAGAGATGAAGAGTGAGAATTAAAAGTAGTGCCAAGGTAAAGATTACGTTGAGGATGAATTACTTTGTCTAGAACTGTGTATGCAAGTAACAAGATTCAGACTCAGTCCAGCATATTTTGATGTTTTCCAGACACGGTTGTCTGTGCCAAAAAAAAGTCTTGTATACATTATTGATGGTATCTCCTTTTATTTTGCTTTACTTTCTGTTTGAAGAAACTCTTTGATTACATTACCAAAGAAGATTTTCATATTTTAAAATGTGCAATTAGAAGTAATTTCTGTTTTATCTCAGCATGACTAGTTTATCATAATGCTTGCAATTTGCTAAGCAATGTCTCTTCCGTATACTCCAGGGCTAGTTGAAACTGTTCAAAATATTTTAGAGGTTTTATGAACTGGCACCGCTGTGTTGGCAATAAACAAATCTGCTTACAAGGTGATCCAGCGTAATGGAATGCCTACTGTTGCTTTTTTTTTTTTAAAGAGAGAGTAATTTATGTCCAATGTTTAAAATCCTAAATTACCCTGATAAAAACAATACAGAAAAACAGCTATTTCAATCTTTTGGCAGCTCAAAATCATGAGTCTAGTTCCTCTTTTCAGACTAAAACTATTAAAAGCTGATAAGTGTAAATATGACTTGGTCATAGAGAAGTAGATAATACAGCGAAAAACACAATGACAAAAGAATTTCCCCCCTCTCATAATACTATATATAATAATATTAAAGTCTTGAAACCAAAAGATTGTTCAGCTCCCTCTTTCAATGGAAGCTCAGTGCACTATCCAGAAGTCCATGGAGATTTTAAAGCAATTTTCTAGAAGCCAGAAACTATTTACTGGAAGAAGAAAAAAGCTTTGCATGGAAACCAGTATCTCTTCTCAACAGAGAACATTGTGGATGAAACTACAATAATATAAAAAAGTGTGACAGATATTTCCTAGGTAAACAGTGCCCTCAAAAAGCATTCCTCTTAGCAGAAGTTTCCATCTTTGCATGGTAACTTGACTTCGCCTTGATAATGAGCTTTGCACACTGAATCTCAAGCGACATACAGACCACTTCATCTCTCCATCACAAGTGCTGCACATTAGCACAGACCTCGTCTACCTTTTAGGAAGGCTAGAAGAGGTTGAGGAACCAGAGAAAGTCAAGTAAAGTAACATCTTCACAATGTGGGGATACATTGCATCACGGTTGCCAGCAGTTAGAAAATCCAATATACTTGGGGGAGGGGAAGTTATATTAGTCCATTTTTCAACAAACCTACATAAAATAAAAATGAATAACACACCATACGTAAAGAAAAAAAAGGTGGGGCAATACAATAACTAAATGACCTATAAAGCCCTACATGGCATCAGACCAAAATATATCCGGGACCGTCTTCTGCCGCACAAATCCCAGTGGCCGATAAGATCCCACAGAGTTGGCCTTCTCCGGGTCCCATCGACTAAACAATGTCATCTGGCGGGCCCCAGGGGAAGAGCCTTCTCTGTGGCGGCCCCGACCCTCTGGAATCAACTCCCCCCAGAGATCAGAACTGCCCCCACCCTCCTTGCCTTTGCTAAATTGCTTAAGACTCACCTATATCGCCAGGCATGGGGGAATTGAGACATCTCCCCCAAGCTTATAGACTTTATGTATAGTATGCTTGTGTTGTATGTTTTTTAAATGATGGGTTTTTTAAAATACTTTCTTTTAATATTAGATTTGTTACATTGTATATTTTTATTATTATTGTTGTGAGCTGCCCCAAATCTGCGGAGAGGGGCGGCATACAAATTTAATAAATAATAATAATAATAATAATAATAATAATGATAATAATGATAATAATATAGAAAAAGACAAAAAGCTTGTCCTTATAAATATATTACATGCTCACCTGATTTTATAACTCTTTGAAAGGAGAAACTAAGCTTTCAATATTCACCAAGCCTGTCCAACAATTTTCTTCCAAAGGAAGAAATAATGTGACATTTTTGATTGACAGAGTATATATTTTCTCCAAAAATTTCTGGATCACACAGCTCTAAAAGCCAATCCACAACATACTAGTGGTGACATTCTGGGTTTTGGTCTCTACTTTCCACTCACAGTCAATACTCAAAGATGGTGAAGTCATCATTTAAACCCCATGTAGAAAGGAAATGACTTCATTATTTCAAAATCCATGAAGAAATTGGGGAAATTCCACTCCCCTTATGTGCATTCTGCTCCCTCAAGTATATAAATGTTGATTTGAGACATCATAGAACTGGTTGATGTAATAGGATGCAAACATTTTTCCCCTAAAGTCCCCTGTCACTCTTGATTATACTTCCAAGCATTGTCCTATCAATCCATACTGTTAGGATTTCAGTCATTTTTGCTGCCATTTTGCCCCCTTGGGTGAACCTGTAGTCACAGCATGAACAATTATTTAGCAGCGGGGGACTTGGCACGCTTTTTTTAACGCTTGTTGGCTAAAATTCCACTTAAGAACTAAAATACAGCAATCTTATTGAAGAGGACAGTATTTGCTGCCTTTCATCTTTGGAGAGCAAGGATGACAAGACTTCAGAGAGGATGGTTAAAGCCTGTGGAACAATTAAGGAACATGTTAAGCCAATTATCTCCTGGTCTTCTGTGTTATTCCGGTGAGTTTTGTAGACTTTTGTTGTCTTCCAGCAATCAAATCTCCTGGAACAGTGAATGCTGCTGCCTAAAGCAGTAAGTTAAATTTAATTTGTGTGTGTGTGTGAGAGAGAGAGAGAGAGAGAGAGAGAGAGAAGATATGATTGCTTTCCCTAAAGTGCATGTTGGAGCCTATTAGAGAGGATCACCAATCTATACCAAACCCTTAGGTGTGCACACAGAAGTGTTTAGTTACACTACTCCATGAAATAGAGTCATTTTCTTACTTAGAGCACCTGTGATTGAAGAAAAAAGACATGACTTCCCAATTATATTCCAGCTGTATTTGCCATTCTGCATTGATATTCCAAAGGAATTGTAGGCATACACATCTATGTGTATGTACAAAACTTAAAGAGATACTTGTGGATAGATTTACTTCATTTATAATATATATCATCTCCGTCCAGGCAG
The DNA here is from genome assembly GCF_031021105.1 of Erythrolamprus reginae. Classification (NCBI taxonomy): domain Eukaryota; kingdom Metazoa; phylum Chordata; class Lepidosauria; order Squamata; family Dipsadidae; genus Erythrolamprus; species Erythrolamprus reginae. Next base: position 252,711,439 of record NC_091951.1, read on the forward strand.
AAGAATGGGGCCATTCTTCTCTCAGGACTGTATTTTACAAGTCACAATACAAAAGAAATGAAGACTGAAAAAAAGGTGGAAAGAAGCAAACATGCCTCCAATTTCTTAAAATAATGACCACAGTGTAGAGATAGAGATCACATAGAGGTTGTGTGCAGCAAACTACCTACCCTAAGCAGGCCTCACATACCTACGTGATCTCATCCAGTTCACATTGCCAGGATGATGTAGGACACTATCCCTGGCTGGTACATGATCTCATCTAGAATAGAATAGAGAATAGAATAGAATTTTTATTGGCCAAGTGTGATTGGACACACAAGGAATTTGTCTTGGTGCATATGCTCTCAGCGTACATAAAATAAAATATACATTTGTCAAGAATCATGTGGTACAACACTTAATGATTGTCATAGGGGTCAAATAAGCAATGAAGAAGCAATATTAATAAAAATCTTAAGATATAAGCAACAAGTTACAGTCATACAGTCAACATGGGAGGAAATGGGTGAAAGGAATGATGAGAAAAACTAGTAGAAGTGCAGATTTAGTAGAAAGTCTGACAGTGTTGAGGGAATTATTTGTTTAGTAGAGTGATGGCGTTCAGAAAAAACTGTTCTTGTGTCTACTTGTCTTGGTGTGCAGTGCTCTGTAGCGACGTTTTGAGGGTAGGAGTTGAAACAATTTGTGTCCAGGATGTGAGGGGTCAGTAAATATTTTCCCCGCCCTCTTTTTGACTCGTGCAGTATACAGGTCCTCAATGGAAGGCAGGTTGGCAGCAATTGTTTTTTCTGCAGTTCTGATTATCCTCTGAAGTCTGTGTCGATCCTGTTGGGTTGCAGAACCAAACCAGACAGTTATAGAGCTGCTGATGACAGACTCAAAAAATTATTTGTTTAGCGGAGTGATGGTGTTTGGGGAAAAACTGTTCTTATGTCTAGTTGTGCAGTGACGTTTTGAGGATAGGAGTTGAAACAGTTCATGTCCAGGATGCGAAGGGTCAATAAATATTTTCACAGCTCCCTTTTCGACTCATGCAGTATACAGGTCCTCAATGGAAGGCAGGTTGACAGCAATTTATATATGTATTTATTTAATTGGATTTTTCTGCAGTTCTGATTATCTTCTGATGTCTATGTCTGCCTTGTTGGGTTGCAGAACCAAACCAGACAGTTATAGAGGTGCAGATGACAGACTCAATGATTCTTCTGTAGAACTGTATCAGCAGCTCCTTGGGCAGTTTGAGCTTCCTGAGCTGGCGCAGAAAGAACATTCTTTGTTGTGCTTTTTTGATGATGTTTTTGATGTTAGGTGACCATTTTAGGTTGTATCAACAGGATGTTCTTAAGGATTGGCGAGGAAAATTCACCAATAGAAATGCTGTTGCTCTTTGTTACCTTTTGCTGCTTGGAAAACGATATAAAAGCCATAAAAAGTGAGCCAGGGTGGAGCAGCAGGTAGAGTGCTGTACTGCAGGCCACTGAAGCTGACTGATAGACCTGTAGGTCAGTGGTTCAAATCTCATCATCGGCTCAAGGTTGACTCAGTCTTCCATCCTTCCGAGGTGGGTAAAATGAGGATCCGGATTGTGGGGGCAATATGCTGACTCTGTTAAAAAGTGCTATTGCTAACATGTTGTAAGCCGCCGTGAGTCTAAGGAGAAGGGCGGCATAAAAATTGAATGAATGAATGAACGAACGAACGAACGAACAAACAAACAAACAAACAAACAAACAAACACAGCGAAGATAGTCAAATGTCATAGCAGCCTGCAATGACTGGTCTCTAACTCCATCACTACAGAAGGTGGAACAAGGAAACTGGAATCTTTTCATTCATTTCTAGGTATAAGATGAACACACTATTCAGTAAATAGCTTAATATGTTAATGTTGAATCCATTAATTAATCAATTTTGGTTTCCCCCAAAAACATAACACTCTAATTTTCTTTTTCTTTTATCAACCGTCATTTATTCCTCTGCCTTCATGTTCACCAGCACAATCAGAAAAAAGGATGGGTTTAACTATGATTACATATAATATCCCTTTTGCTATGCTTCACTCCATCTAGTAGAAATGAATTAGGGATTACAAAAGCTTGTTAAATCAGGTGATTTTTCATGGGTCACAAAACTCCTAAATAGGGTCTCTTATATATCTTTAAAAGTAACAGGGCAATTTTAAGTGTGACCAGGGATTTCTTCCTATTTCCAAAGCTAGAAAGATGCACAAATATGTCTACCAGGTTTTCTAGCTAAGTGAGATGTATATCATACAAGACAGACAGGCAGGCAGATAGATAGACATGTATTTGGTATTCCCATGTTGGATTGCCCTTATATTATGAATATTTCTGTTCCGGCCAGTGATATCCAGTTACAACAGGGGAGAGAAAAGAAGCATCAAAGTTATGTCCAAGCCTTTTCAGGAGGCAATGCATGAAATTATCCTAGGTCCCACAAGCAGATAGAGCTTTACCCAAAATATGTTTCAATATTTGTTTTAGATAGAATGCACTTCACCAAGAGTTTTCCTCTAAGCTGGGATTCTCCACAATTTCCGTCAGGTGATGCATTTATTTTCATGAAGGGGGGGGGGAGATGACACCGGTTGCAGTGAGAATAATGGGTGATGGAGGGATGGAGTTCTAAGTATGTTTTTCTTCTGAGACTCCTGGAGATTTGAGAAATAAGGATCTTTACAGAAAAGGAATTAATCTACATGTGGGATTTAATACAACTCATTCCTCATTCCCAGCCCAGTCCTTATCATTACATGGGGCCTTTGAAATTGATGTACTGGTAGTCCTAAACTTACAACAGTTCGTTTAGTGACTGAAATTAAATGACACTGAAAAAAAAGTGTTTTATGACCATTTTTCTCACCTACAATTGTTGCAGCTTCCCCACAGTCCAGGGATGAAATGCTACCAGTTCATCCCAGTTTGGGCGTACTGGTAGCAGGAGCTACCGGTGGTTTGGGCATACCCAGTGATGGGCTCCTACAGGTACAGTCCGGAATTCAGTACCGGTAGCAAAATTTGGAGTTCCACCCCAAAGCACCCAATTTGCACTGAAAGAGGTTGAAACAAAATGCATAAGCCACACCCACAGTGTGGTAGTAAAAAAAATTGGTAGCCCATCATTGGGCATACCACTAGCAGGGGCCACTGGTTATTTGGAGGCACAAGGCTCCGCCCACCCACCCGGATGTTGCCATTTTCTTTTTTTTAACCCTCTGCGCATGTGTTCATGTAGAGAGTGAAAAAGCATGTGCAACAGTGATACGCACACAAAGTGAGCATGCGCAGACAAAACTCCCACTTCCAAACCAATAAGGAAGGTAAGTAGATTTCACCATGGTCAAAATTCAGACCCCTGGCAACTGGTTAATATTTATGAGGGTTTCAGTGTCCTGTGGTCATACTATCACCTTTTGAGATCTTCTGACAAGCAAACTCGATGGGAAGCCAGATTCCTTTAGAATAGAATAGAATTTTATTGGCCAAGTGTGATTGGACACACAAGGAATTTGTCTTGGTGTATATGCTCTCAGCGTACATAAAAGAAAAAGATACATTTGTCAATCATCGCTTAATGATTGTCATAGGGGTCAAATAAGCAATGAAGAAACAATCAATATTAATAAAAATCTTAGGATACAAGCAACAAATTACAGTCATACAGTCCTAAGTGGGAGGAAAAGGATGATAGGAATGATGAGAAAACTAGTAGAAATAGAAGTACAGATTCAGTAAAAAGTCTGACAGTGTTGAGGGAATTATTTGTTTTGTAGAGTGATGGCGTTCCGGAAAAACCTGTTCTTGTGTCTAGTTGTCTTGGTGTGCAGTGCTGTGTGCTAACTTAACAACTGTATTGATTCATTTAACCCTGCAATGGCGAACCTACAGCATGTGGGCCACAGGTGGCACATGGAGCCATATGGGAGGGCACGCAAGACTTTTCAATGTTTCAGCTACAGCGCGCATGTGCACGCTGGCCAGCTGATTTTCAACTTTGGGAAAGACTGTTTCGTCCTCCAGATGCTTCAGGGAAGGCTTCCCTGAAGCCCCAGAGGCAAAAAAAATCCCTCACCAGGCAAACCAGAAGGTCAGAAAAATGTACTTCCGGTTTGCCAGTTTGGGCATTTTTTTTTCACCTACCAGCAGTGGTGAATTCCTACCAGTGTGGTCCAGAGAGCTGTACCAGTAGGAACCCACTGATTTTCAGCTATTTTTTTTTCCTGGCATCTCCCTGTGGAAGAAGCCCTCAGCGGTGCTTCTGACGAAGAATAAAGGTCAGCATTAAGACGAGAGCACAACTTTATATTCAATCACTTTACTTTCTAACATATACTCTTCTGGAAATGAATTCCATAAACCAACGACCCTCTGGGTGAAGAAATATTTCCCTTGATTTGTCCTCGCTTTCTTACCTATGATCTTTAGGGAGTGCCCCCTTGTCCTAGTATTGTGAGATAGATTTTCTCTATCCACCTTTCCTATGCCATGCATGATTTTATATACTTCAATCAAGTCACCCCTTTAACGCCGTCTTTCAAGGATGAGGAGACCAAGGCATTGCAACCTGGTTTCATAAGGCAGGTGCTCCATTTCCTTTATCATTCTTGTTGCCCTTTTTTGCACCTTTTCCAGTTCCATTATATGCCTTTGCTATGCCTTTACTAAGATCCCATAGATTGACATATTGTGTACCAGCCTGTTATTTCTGCTCAATAATATATCCCTGGCTTTATTTCCTGTTGCATTTAAAGTCTTCACAGATTTTACTATTTATTTATTTACATTCTTATGTTTGGGTATTAATTTAATTTACATATGGCTGTCCATCTTACATTTGTGACTCTTAGTGGTGTACGATTAAAACATAAATAATACCAACCAATCAATAGTAAGCAACAGCCATACAAATGTTAAAAGCAATTGAACAATTAGAAGCATACAGTGCAATCAATGGGAGTTTTCTTGCAGATGCATGTTGGAGCTGAGCTAGGGCAACGGCTCACGTGCCAGTAGATATGGCTCCACGTGCCACCTGTGGCACCCATGCCATAGGTTCGCCATCACTACTGCAGGCTGTTCTGAAGAAAGGAAGCATGCAGAAAGGCAATTTTAAAAGTAATGTTTTTGGTTCAATTGAAAAAAACAGAATATTTTATAAAAAGCAGCCTTTTAATTTGGAGCATTGGACTAAATGGAACAGAACAGAACAGAACAGAACAGAACAGATCAGATCAGAGCAGAGCAGAGCAGAGCAGAGCAGAGCAGAGCAGAACAGAACAGAACAGAATTCTTTATTGGCCAAGTGTGATTGCACACACAAGGAATTTGTCTTTGGCGCATATGCTCTCAGTTTTGGGAGTGGGGTCAACTTTCTAGGTACACCTGCGGGCACCTGTAGTCAGGTTTGGGCCATGCCAGCTCCGGCTGCGCTTGTTCAGCCCCCAATGACGGCCTTTCCGTCGGGGTCGGGGGTGTCAGGGGCTGGGGTTGCCACGGCATGGGACCCTCTAGCCAGTATTAGGGCTGGGGCTATCCCGTTGGGGCTGCCATCCACGCCCCTAGGGTTTCATTTACATCCCTCAGTCAGGAAAACATTTGGAAGGGGGAATATGTCGATCTTTTCTCCCTCCTTAACAGGGAGGTCCCCAAGAAAGACAAGGAGGAGGAGGCGCAGGTAGAGAAGCCTAGGAAGGCGAAAGTCAATAGGTGCTTCAGCTCTTGGCTGTATGCTTATCTGACTTACGCCTCCATAGTGATTCAGAGGCAGCCCGCTAGGGCTGCCTCGATGCTCAAATATATTGATTTAATAGCCCGTGCTCATTTTGAGTACAAGGGCTCAATTTGGCGTCACTATGACAAGGCTTTCAGGATGCGGGTGGCATTCGATCCCACTCTCCCCTGGGACATGGTCGTTCCCGACTTGTGGTTTGCAGCAACACACATGTCTGGGAATGAAGGTTGTGATCGCACAGATAGCGGACACTTTATGGAGGAGGAGCCTCCAGCGTCCACCCCGGCTAAGGCCACCACGGGGGGTGCGGCAAAAGCCGCCCCTCCCCCATGTCATGAATTCTCTGCGAAGGGGGCTTGTTTTCATCCCTTCTGCAAGTTCAGGCATGCTTATGGGAACTGTGGGGGTACCCATGCCGCTTCAGTGTGTCCCAGGCCAAAAAAGGGGAAGGATAAGAAGGGAGGGAGTCAGGCTAAACTGCCCCCGCCCACGGGGGGAAAGGGGCCCAGCCCAATTAAGCTTCCAGTGCTCAGGGAATGGCTAGCGGATTATCACCCTCGCTGGAGAGCGGCTGCTCGCCTGCAGGGCTTCTCAGAGGGTTTTAGGATCCCGTATGTGGGGATACGGAAGGCTTTCATGTCCGACAACCTCAAGTTGGTTGTAGGACATGAAGACATCGTTAGGGCAAAAATACAGATGGAGGTGGCCGAGGGCAGGGTTCTAGGACCTTTCCCAGAGCCGCTCTCCCCAACTCTGCGGGTGTCCCCTTTAGGTGTGGTCCCCAAAAAGGTGAGTGGTGAATTTAGGTTAATTCACCATCTGTCTTTTCCAAAAGGGGAATCAGTGAATGATTTCATTCCAGATGAACTTTGTTCGGTCCGCTACGCATCTTTTGATGCGGCAGTGACCATGGTTAGGAAGTGTGGGGTTGGAGCCTTTATGGGGAAATGCGACATTAAGTCAGCATTCCGGCTCCTCCCCATACACCCAGACGAATTCGAGCTCTTGGGCTTCCACTTTGAGGGTGGTTTTTATGTGGACAGAGCATTGCCAATGGGATGCTCTGTCTCATGCTCTCTTTTTGAGAGCTTTAGCACCTTCTTGGAGTGGGCACTCAGGAGGCGCAGTGGTCTGGGTTTGGTCGTTCACTGCCTCGATGATTTCTTGTTGGCGGGGCCTGCGCGTTCAGAGCAATGCTTTGCTCTAATGCAGGACTTCGAAGCCCTTTGCACTCAATTGGGGGTGCCTTTAGCCCCTGAGAAGACCGAGGGCCCTGCTACCAAGATTACCTTTCTTGGTATTGAATTGGACTCAGAGGAGCAATCTTCTAGATCGCCCCTAGACAAATTGGTTAAGATACGGGGTAAGCTCGATTTATTGTTAGGTTGTCAGAAGGTCACCCTTCGACAGCTGCAAGAATTAGTGGAGCTTCTTAATTTTGCCTGCTGGGTCATTGTGCCCGGTCGGGCTTTTTCCCGGAGGTTGTATAACGCGATGAAGGGGCTGCATTTGCCCCATCATCGTACCCGCCTATGCACCGGGGTCAGGGATGACCTACGTGTATGGCAGGAATTTTTAGATCATTTTAATGGGTTGTCATTTTGGAGGCACGAGCTTCTCTTGGAAGCTGGGTTGCAGTTGTGCTCGGATGCTGCGGGGACCCGTGGGTTCAGGGTTATATTAGGAGACCAGTGGTGTCATTCTGCTTGGCCTCTGGAATGGAGGGCCTCTCCCCTGGTCAAGGACTTGACCTTCTTAGAGCTCTTTCCCTTGGTAGTGGCCTTAGAGCTTTGGGGGGGAGCAGTTTAGAGACAAAACCGTGCACTTTTGGTGTGACAACCTGGCTGTAGTCCATGTTGTAAATGCCCTGTCCTCCAAGAGCGACAGGGTAATGCGGCTTGTCCGCCATTTTGTGCACAGGTCTTTGTCCCTAAATGCCTTATTTTTGGCTCGACACGTCCCTGGGTTAGACAACGGGATTGCTGATGCCTTGTCCCGTGGTCAGTTGTCCAGGTTTCGGACCCTGGCTCCATGGGCCCGTGCGTCACCAGAGACTTTTCCCGGCCACCTTTGGGGCCTGGGCGGGCTCCCAAGCAGTGGAGAGCAGAAGCCTGCAGGGCCATGGCCCTCTGAGTGGCACCAGGCACCCTGAGGGCTTATCAGCATGCAGGTAAGGAGTTTGGGGATTTCAGGCAGGACAGGGGTTGCACCCATAGTTGGCCTGCCCCAGTGGAACACCTGATGGAATTTTGTGTCCAGCTTAGGCAGCGTGGCCTTTTAGTTAGGACAATTAGGTCCAAGCTAGCAGGTCTCGCCTTTCTGTCCAAGGCGGGGGGGGGGGGAGGGTTCTGGACCTTTCTGGTGACTTCCGTATTCGGAAGATGCTGGAAGGCTGGGTGAGGGAGCGACAGGGGACCCCTACAGATAGTCGCCAGGCTCTGACGGTGCAACAGCTGTCGCTTATTAACCAAGCTTTGGACAGTCTGTGTGCCTCTGTGTGTGAGGCCCGTCTTTTTCGGGCAGCGACTTGTGTCATTTTTTGGGGGCCCTGCGGGTCAGTGAGGCTATGGCCTCCTTGCAGGCTGACAGGTTGCTCCGTGCCTTCCAGTTTGCTGACTTAGAGTTCAGGGACAGGGGTGTCTCCCTTTTGGTGAGACATTCCAAGACGGGTCAGTTGCATAGAGGGGTTAGGATAGAACTTAGGGCGGCCACCGATCAGTCTGTGTGCCTGGTGGCCGTTCTTTATCACTTCTGTAGCATGAGAGGACCGGGGCAGGGTACCTTTTTAGGCATCAGGACGGTACCGCTCTGACCCGCTATCAATTCTGGGTTCTAGTGTCCAGGGCTATGGTCAGGATAGGTATTGATCCCGCCGGCTATGGAACACATTAGTTCCGTATCACCGCTGCCACTAGTGCGGCAATTATGGTTTTCCCGATACAGAGGATTCGGAAAATCGGCCACTGGCGGTCAACGGCCTATTTAGGGTACGTATGGCCGGCTGAGGGTCCAGGGCAAGGTCTTAGGCTAGGTAACCTCTCTTGGCCCTCTTCCAGATAGCCCCACCAATACGAGACCGACGGCGTTGCTTTGCGGTCACAGCATGATGTTTTGGGCCGGCCGCTCAGCAGCAAGGACCACCGTGGGGACCCAGCTGTCATTGGGCTGATGGGTCAACGTCGTCTGGATGGGGAGAAGAGGCATGCGGTGGGAAAGGCTTCTACCGCTATTACTGGGAGGGCGGCACCCCATTGCTGTGCCCAGGTGGTGCTGGGAGGGCGGCATCCCATTGCTGCGCCCAGGCGGTTGGTCTTGCACCTCCGTGGCAATGACCTGTGTGTGCTTGGAGGTCTACCTTTGATCTGCCAGGCTCGCAAAGACCTGCGGTGGCTTCGCACTGTGTGGCCCACCACGCAAGTGGTGTGGTCTGAGATCCTCCCAAGGATCACTTGGAGGGACGCCATTTCCCTTAGGGCCATTCACTGGGTTAGGAGGAGAGAGGATAAGGCCCTGGGTAAGGTAGTCAGACAGTTAGGTGGGGTTGTAGTGGCCCATCACCTTACCACCATAGATCAGCCTTGGCTTTACCGGGCTGACGGTGTTCACCTGGCACAACAAGGGAACACCATCTTCTTACAGGACCTGCAGCGGTCACTGTGTGAGCTGGTGCAGTTAGAGGGGGGAGTCGGGGGGCCAAGATCCCCACTCCGCGGCAGGTTAGGGGTGGAAAACTGGGTGGTGGTTTAACAACTGCGTGTTCTCCATTGGGCATTTTTGGGGATGATTGACAGGTTCTCTCCAAAGGCTTGTGGTATTGGCGACCTGAGCAGTTGGGGAGAACCTGTCTTTGGGTCCCGCCCATTTAATTCCCCTTGTAGGGGTTAGCCAGCGGGACCTCCCACATGCAAGTGCATGGCAAGGTCTCAGGTGAGGGAGTGGTCCCTCACCTGGATTAGCATGGAGGTAACGCCCATAAGTTGCGCCGGAAGTTTATTATACGTCATTTTCCGCCCCGGAAGCAATTGTTTGACCCTGCGGGTCCTTGTTAGGGTTATAGTTAATTATGCTAATTATGCTAATTTATTTAAATAAATTATGCTAATTTATTTAAATAAAAATGACCCAGTTTTAAATCCAGCTCTTGTGTCCATGTCGTTACTCCGCCTCTCCTGCAATAAGAATCAATTTGGAGAAAATTCCCACTACTTTCTCTTAACTAGCGAAAGGGTTGCTGGAGCAAGTGGGCTTTAAATCTTGGAGTAGAAGAAGAGTGTGAGAATAGATAACCTGAAGGATCCCACAGCATCCCACAGCTCTTCTTGAAAGAAAGTTGTCAGAAGACATAGGATGCCTGCTCTGTTTTTATGCATTCTTGTGTATGGCAGTTGAAATCTTACCATATAAATATTGTTTATTACAATTGGAAGCCAGTTTATTTCTATTGTGTGGTACACCCTTAACTGTTTACAGGTAATCCTTGATTTACAACCTTTTGCTAAGCAACTATAAAGCCCTTCATGGCACTGGACCAGATTATCTCAGGGACCGCCTTCTGCTGCACGAATTCCAGCGACCAGTTAGATCCCACACAGTGGGTCTTCTCCAGGTCCCGTCAACCAAACAATGTCGTTTGACGAGACCCAGGGGAAGAGCCTTCTCTGTGCCGGCCCCGGCCCTCTGGAACCAACTCCCCCCCCAGAGATTTATTTATTTATTATTTATTATTTGGATTTGTATGCCGCCCCTCTCCGAAGACTCGGGGCGGCTCACAACAAGTGAAAAAACAATCCAATACATAATCCAATTAATTAAAATATTAAAAGTTTTTAAAAAACCCTATACTAACATACACACACACAAGCATACCATGTATAAATTCAGCGGGCTCAGGGGGAGATGTTTAGTTTCCCCATGCCTGACGGCAAAGGTGGGTTTTGAGAAGTTTACGGAAGGCAGGAAGAGTAGGGGCAGTTCTGATCTCCGGGGGGAGTTGGTTCCAGAGAGTCGGTGCCGCCACAGAGAAGGCTCTCCCCCTGGGGCCCGCCAACCGACATTGTTTAGTTGACGGGACCCGGAGGAGGCCCACTCTGTGGGACCTAATCGGTCGCTGGGATTCGTGCGGCAGAAGGCGGTCTCGGAGATATTCTGGTCCGATGCGATGAAGGGCTTTAAAGGTCATAACCAACACATTGAATTGTGACCGGAAACTGATCGGCAGCCAATGCAGACTGCGGAGTGATGGTGAAACATGCTCTCGCAGCTGCATTCTGCACGATCTGAGATTAGAATTGCCCCACCCTCCTTGCCTTTTGTAAGCTGCTTAAAACCCACCTCTGTCACCAGGCATGGGGGAATTGAGATACACTTTCCCCCTAGGCCTTTAAAATTTTATGCATGGTATGTCAGTATGTTTTTATATAATGTGTTTTAACTGTTTTTAGTATTGGATTATACTGTTTTGTTACTGTTGTTAGCCGCCCCGAGTCTGCGGAGAGGGGCAGTATACAAATCCAATAAATAATAATAATAATAATAATAATAATAATAATAATAATAATAATAATAATAATAATAACAACAACAACAACAACTCTATTCAAAGCTGCAATAGCACTGAAGAAAGTGACTTATGACCAGTTCTTGCACTTATGACCTATGTAGCATTTGCATGGTCACAGGATAAAATTTTGATTGTTTGGCAACTAGCATTATTTATGATGTTTGCAGGGTCCCCCGGTGTATTTGTGACCTTCCAAGCTGGCTTCCGATAGACAAAGTCTATTGGGGAAGCCGGATTCTGCATGATCCATGTAACAACCCCAATAATTTCCTTCATGCAAAAAAAAATCATAAAATAAGGCATAACTCACCTATCTTACCTTACTTGCATATCTTGCTTCCTTTGCTTTTTTTTTTTACAACTCACTACCTTGCTTTGCATCAGAAATTCTGATTCCAATTGTGATTATAGTTTATATAGAGGACTACCTATATTGCTAGAGATGGTTGTGTGTGGTGATATTTTTCTTATATGCACTTCTATATTACTCTGTGTTTATAAAACTAAAAAGCTTTTCTATTCTTTCAAAAGGAAGGAGAGAATGTGCCCAGTGTTCAATAAAGTTGCCAAATTTCAGTGTAGGTAGGATTAATGTCTGTGGATGCTGTCAAAGTCTCTAGTGAAGACAATGTCCTCAAAAAGGGGCTAAGAGCAACCCAGCCATGTGGGGTCACTCACGAACGCAAATCCTAGAAAGAAAGCTTGGATACATTGTCTCTCTCTCTGGGTGAAGTGACATGGTGTAGAGCCATGTACTCCTTTTTATTTGGGAACATAAGGAAATGGGGATAATTACATATACATGTCAAATGATACATCCAATAATATTACTTCAAACATATCTTTTGAGTTCTTCCTTTTCCCATAGATATCAAGAAACAATTTCCTAGAAAACTCTTCCTTAGAGCAGATGTTCCTCACACCTAATTTCTCTGAAGTCTTCTGCCATATCTCACTAATCTTCCTTAATCCCCGTCATCCTGTTGTATGCTTGAGGCAATGTAAATTCCCCCTTTGATCCTGTCCGGAGTGGTGAAAACTTTGTTTATTGTTTATTTGAGCCCTTTTGTTTCCCTGTTGTAATTGCCAGGAATGCAGATTAGGCAGGTTAGTTCCCTTCCTGTCCTGGGTTATAGAATCAGGGTAAGACTATTTTTATGCTAGAGGTCCAGATTTATAAATCCTATTCTAACATTTATGCTATACTGCAACATCTCCTCCTTTTTTATTTGTTATTGAACGCAAGTACCTATGTCAGTACTCTGTTCTTATTTTTTCATCACAGGAGAAGTGAAAGGGTTTCTTATTTTCCATTGGATCATCACAAAACGGTCCTAGGGGGGTTTTGAGGGGTTGAGCAGACTCATACAATACATCGTGAACAAAGGCAGAACGACACATAGAAAACAAGGAAGGAATACATTGGATAAAACAACATAACAATATAGCGTCTGAAATGATACCTATCACATACATAAAAATTACCCTTAACCAAGAGCCATCTGGAAACCATGACCATAGAGCATTCCACCAATTGGGTAATATGTCTGTGCCCATGTTGTCCACCAATTGTTTCATCTCCTTAATCTGTTCTTTTATGGTGGCAGAAATATCAGTGAGATTGAAACAACACATGTTCTTAACTGCCTGACAACCTTGATGGTGGAGTAACAGTAAAAAGTCAATGGCAGCCCTGTTATCTAATATTGCATGTCTCAGGTCAGATTGTTCTTCGTTTAAAGCAGCCAAGGCGATGGAGGTTCTGTTAATATCTTTTGCCAAGGCACAAGCAAGATTTCCTATCAAATACTGATTGTACACTGCCAAAGCGGGCACCCCTAGAAGTGAGGCAGTTAAAGAAATATATTCAGCTTTGTTCAATAAGGCAATGCTGTCATCACAGGTGTTATCCAAGGGAATAATAGTTCTGCGTTGCCGATAATGGTGAGACAAAAGTACATCTTGCTTGGAGGGGAGAACAGGAATTAGGTGGGTCAGGCTACAAACGGTTTCAGATAAGTTTGCTGGGATATAGTTGAAGGTCCTGTCACCACATGTAAAAAACCAGCCTGGGGAAAGCAGAACATGACCATAGGCAAATGATACATTTTGAATGGTTGAGCAATTGCGCTTCCACGTGGCAGGTGACAATTTCACGTAGCGTGGGTGGGACTGATGGGTGGAACAATTAACAATACGGGCACACGTCACATCTGCTCCTATGGCAATGTGAGGGGTATATAATGACATTGCTCCAGAAGGGAGACGATATGACTTGGGACCCCATTCATAAAACCGGGCATAATGTAGTTCCTGGGCAGTTAAAAACATCGACAAAGAGGAATCATTAAGTAACACAGAAAGGGGGGTGCATACAGGAATCAGACAATGCCCAAGAACCATATGCATATCAACAGTTTGCGACAAACAGAATGTAGACAAGTTGGAAAGATTTGCAAGACGTAGTCAAATATTATACTCCATCCGTTGTTGCAGGTCCATAGAACATCTGGGACAGGTGTAAGTGGGAGCGCGGGAACAGGTAGTAAAAGCAAACAAAGGCTGAGCTAGTATAAATGGGACCATTGTCCGTTTTGAGTTCTTTAGGGCGTCCCATCGTTGCAAAGGTGTCAATACAATGGTTGATAACATGCTTTGTGGCCTCGCCTCTCTGTGGGGAGGCCATAATAAAGCCAGAATAAGGATCAACAGAAACATGTAAATATTTCCAGGGCGCAAAAGGTTGGAATTGCGTAATATCCATTTGCCAAATTTGTAAAGCCTCAAGACCACGCGGGTTGACCCCCATAGGAATGGAGTTAGCATGCTGACTACATGTGGGGCACTGCTGAACAATGGCCGAGGCTTCAGATTTTGAGATACTAAATTGTTTGGCGAGAGCTTTGGCATTTTGGTGAAAATAGGAGTGGCTTTCCCAAGGGGTTGGGGAAGACAGAAAAAAAACCAGCAGGTGACCGTGCCGCCTTATCGGCAGTGTCATTGCCCTCGGGTTAGCATTCCTGGGAAAGGCTAATGACTGCGTATGTGAGCAACAAAAAAGGGGGCAGTCCTAGCCATAACTAGCTGCTGGAGAGTCAAAAACAGGGCCAATAAGGAGCTGTCAACAGCTGGGGACAAATAAGCATCAAAAATATTAAGAATAATCTGGGAAACATACAAGGAGTCTACAATAAGATTAAAGGGTGTATCAGTCAGTTTCTGAAAGGCCAAAATGGAAGCAACCAATTCTGCATGTTGAGCAGAGGTTTGGGCTGGGGTGTGGTGTATAACCCATTGGCCATTTCTTTGAAAAACACAGGCTCCCCTGGTTTTTGTCCCGTCAGCGAAAACAGTTAATGCCTGCGGGATAGGTTGGTCTTGCATACAGGTGTTAAAGCGGACAGGGACCAACTGAATTAATTGAATGCAAGTGTCCGCAGGTAGATGATATAAGACCTGACCAGGCCAATCCACAAGGGCCATCTGGAGGTCTTCACTTTGAGAAAATAAGGATTCCCACATAGGGAGGGGAAGGGGGGCATAAAGTGAGACAGCTCAAAACCTATGAGCGTTAGACAGCGGCCGCGAACAATTAGAAGAAAATATAATGAAAAGCGAGAAATAGTTTTTCAGGGTGTGTGCGGAAGATGAATCCATTCAATAATCAAGATTGATGAGGGCAACACTTGTATAATACAAGCAGTAGGAATAGAAGGAGTGTTAAGCAAAAGAAGAGACAGAGGGGTGTTTTCCTGGCACCTATCCACCCACTTAATGCGCAGCGCATTATTAATTTCAGCCAATGTGTCCAGCTGCTCAGGGGTGAGCTGGATAAGATCTGAGGGGGAGGAGGCTCCCGCCAAGGCAGAAAAAAGGGGGATCAACTGAGAAGTTGTGAATCCCAAGTAAGGGTGAGCCCAATTTAGTGATCCCAAATACTGCTGGAGCTGAACCAGGGTGGCAGGGGAGGGCAAAGACAAGGAGGGAAGAACAGGGGAGGAACGGGACTGGGAAAGTTTGTGACCCAGATACAGAAAGGGTTCTGTTTGCTGAACCTTTTCAGGAGCTATGGTCATGCCATTAGCGGTTAAATGTTCAATGAGAAGGAGCAGAATCTGTTGAAAGGATGGGTGAGGCATATCGGCCGAGAGCAAGAGATCATCCATGTAGTGGTATAAAAGAATATTTGCATGGGAGAGGCGAAAGGGCTCTAATAGTGAATGTACCACTGCTGTTTAACATGCCTTGAGGTAAAACTTTCCACTGATAGCGAGAAGTAGGATAACTATTGTTAAAGACAGGGAGAGTGAAAGCAAACAGCAGGTGGTCTTGAGATTGCAACGGGATGCAACAGAATGCATCCTTTAAATCTATTACAGGCAGTTTGAAGTTTCGTGGAATGAGATTGGGGTTAGGCAATCCACATTGTAAGGGGCCCATGGGACGGATTACTTTGTTGACAGCCCTAAGATCTTGCAAGAAATGGTAACGGCCACTTTTCTTTTTTATCACGAATACCGGAGTATTGTAAGGACTGTTGGAGGGCTCCAAATGACCAAGACTTATTTGCTCTTCCACTAGTGCTTTAAGTGCTGTCAATTTTTCCAATCAGAGTGGCCATTGATCGATCCATACAGGAGAAGAATTGAGCAGTTGAAGGGAAAGCAAGTGGTCAGACATAGTTAGTCAGGGACAAAGGAAGCGTTAAACTGAGAAAGAAGATCACGTCTCCAGAGGTTGACGTGTAGGGGTAAAACAACGGGACGGATACGTGCCTTGGTCTTAGAAGGGGGATTGTAGCTTCTATCCAAGCAGTACTAATCTGTGCACTCTGAATGCCGCCGCCGCCCCTCATGGCCGGTGAAGACTGCAAAGGCCAGTCAGTGGGCCAAAGAGAGGACTGGATGACCGTGACATCAGCTCCGGTATCTAAAATACCAGAAAAAGGGAATGCCATTTAGAAAAAGGGTCAGCACAGGTTTAGATGAAGAGACAGAAGAGGTGAGAAGAAGTGTACTCCATGGGTGCTCCTCATGAGTGGAAAGATCATCATATTTATGAGGATCAATTTCTAGGGGTACAGGCACAACGACAGCAACGTCAGAGCCTTGCTGCACCACAATGGGAGAAACTGGGATACAGACAAGAGCCAAGGTCATGGGCAGAAAGTAAAAATGGGGAGGCAAGAACCCCTTTGGAAATAAGATCACGATGAGGATACAGCATAAGTGGCAAAGAAGGGGGAAAAGAGAGAGACTGAATGTTTAAGGGAAGAAAGTAGACAAGACCAGGGGTCTGCATAGACACAGTTTCTGCAGCTTGAACAATTGCGGATTGGACAAAGGTGGTAAGTTTACCAGAATCTATCACCCCAACGGGTGATGTCAGGATGGCGATAGGTTGGGGTTCCTCATGGCAGTCTATGCCCAAATGAATGGAGTCTTGTTCAGGGGGTAAGGATAAAGTAAAATGAGAAGTGGCCTTGAGAGTGGGGCTAGCCACATGCCCCGACCCTAGTTTCCCGAAATTGGTTGGACATTGCTAGGAGAGGGATTAGGAATAGAGCTGTGGCTGGCACGGCATTCTTGGGCCCAGTGACCAAGGCGGCCGCATCTAGGACACGGAGTTTGTGGTCGCGCGCCCGTGGTTTGAAGGGCGGCACCACCGCCTGGGGTGCGGCACTGGCTTCGATAATGCCCATAGCGCTTGCAATTGAAGCAGGCATCTGCCCTGGGGTGGGAAGAAGAGACCTGCAGGGCAGAAATGGCAGAGGCCATGAGTTCAGCCTGGTAAGTAAGAGAGCCTACCCGGGCGGCTTTTTGTAAATAATCAGCCAGGTTTTTAGTGGAGTCTCCACGAAGTGGTTCAAGAACTCGCTGACAATCTACATTGGCATTTTCATAGACTAAACATATCAACACCTCTTGTTGTGCGTCAGAATTGTTAATATCCCGCTTCAAAGCTTTTTGCAAACGTTCAATGAAAGTGTCATAGGCTTCAGAGGGGCCCTGACGGATGGTAGTAAAAGAAGCAGCAGATTTAGAAGCAGGATCATCTATCTTAGAAAAGGCATGAAGGGCACACTCATTGATAAGAAGAATACAAGCCAAGTTAGTAGTGAGCTGTTGTTGTTGAGTCGAAAAAACTCCTTCCCCTTTAAGCTGATCCAGGGGAAATTGGCCAATTTGGGCATGTTTTTCCTCACATTTTTGGTAGAAGAGAGACTTCCAAATTACAAATTGAGTAGATGTCAGACATGCCTCTGCAAGTGTCTTCCAATCCATAGGAAGAAGGTTATAAATTGCAGTAAGATTTTTTAAAACAGCCTGACAATAAGCAGAGGTAAGGCCATATTCAGTGACAGCTCCTTTCAAATTCCTCAAAACTTGATAGGGAATAGCCCTATAATGCGGGGCATTACCCCCAAAATCAACAGGGAATTGGGAAATAGTTTCAAGATCCTCTGGAGAAATGGATGGGTCAGCCAGTACGGAGGCAAGCCCCCGTGCAACCACACTGCTGGAAGAAGGATCCGAGCAAAGAGGGGAGGGGAAGTAAGCAGATGCGGGAGTAGAAATTTCCTGAGAGGGTGTGAGTACGAGAGCAGGAAAATCCTGAGCGGGCACAGGCACGGGATCTGGGCGGGGCATAGGTTGAGAAAGGCAGGGATCCATGAGGGAGGGGGAATAAGATGAGGGTGGTGCCGAAGGCTCGGCGGGATGAGCGATAGAGAGGTTGGAAGGAGGGGGGGAATCAAAGTTGTGAAAACGAAGGGCAGCAAGGACAGCCTTCCAAGTTAAAAGAATTGTAGCAGGAGCACAAGGTTCCTGGTAAAGATACGTACCTATCTTAATCCAAACGGCAGGCTTTAATGAGCCGTGAGGAGGATAAGAGGGACAATGTTTCCAAACATAAGTTTAAGAGTTGGCGTAACTCGCATTTAGTAGGGAAAAGAAAGTTTTTTCTTAATTTAGATTCAAAAGCTCTGAGAATTTGCCCAAGTTCCTTTACATGAAGGTCCTTTTCCCTGGACAACTCCGCTCCCATACTTACGAAAAATAGTGCGCTCCTTCACCGATGAACAATGAGATGCGCAGGTAAGAAATGAGGGTCTCAGGCACGTGACGAACGCATCGGCACGCCGAGGTAACAGGATAAACTTGCCCATATTTCTCCACCACCTGTGGATGCTGTCAAAGTCCCTAGTGAAGACAATGTCCTCAAAAAGGGGCTAAGAGAAACCCAGCCATGTGGGATCACTCACGAACGCGATTCCTAGAAAGAAAGCTTGGAAACATTGTCTCCCTCTGGGTGAAGTGACATGGTGTAGAGCCATGTACTCCTTTTTATTTGGGAACATAATGAAATGGGGATAATTACATATACATGTCAAATGATACATCCAATAATATTATTTCAAACTTATCTTTTGAGTTCTTCCTTTTCCCATAGATATCAAGAAACAATTTCCTAGAAAACTCTTCCTTAGAGCAGATGTTCCTCACACATAATTTCTCTGAAGTCTTCTGCCGAATCTCACTAATCTTCCTTAATCACCACGTCGTCCTGTTGTATGCTTTAGGCCAGTGGTCCCCAACGTTTTTTCCACCAGGGACCAGTTTCAGCAAGACAATTTTTCTATGGCCCAGTGGGGGGCGGAAAGGGGCGTGGTTGGGGGCGGGATTAAGCATGGGGGTGCTGGTCCTCCCCGCCCCTCTTTCCCGCCATCGTCCTGTGGCCGGCAGAACCTGCCTCCCAAGCCCTCTTGCCCAGCGGGAGCTAAGCGCTGGAGAGAGGGGGTCAGGCTGGCCCTCCTGCCTCTCCCCAGCCAAAAACGCAAAAGTGCCCTGCGGCAGAAGCCAAAAGAGGCTTGAGCCTCTCGGTCCTTCCCGCCCCTCTGTCCCATCCATTGTCCTGTGGCCGGCAGAACCTGCCTCCCGAGGCCTCTTGCCCGGCGGGAGGCGAAGCGATGGAGGGAGGGGGCGGCGGCATGAGGGCCGGCAGCTGCTGACTCCACGGACCGGTGCAACATGCCCCGCGGCCCGGTACTGGTCCGCGGCCCGGTGGTTGGGGACCCCTGCTTTAGGCAATGTAAATTCCCCCTTTGATCCTGTCCGGAGTGGTGAAAACTTTGTTTACTGTTTATTGGATAACTTTTGTTTCCCTGTTGTAATTGCCAGGAATGCAGATTAGGCTGTTTAGTGCCCTTCCTGTCCTGGGTTATAGAATCAGGGTAAGACTATTTTTATGCTAGAGGTCCAGATTTAGAAATCTTATTCTAACATTTATGCTATACTGCAACAAATGTCCTTCTTGAAGAGTTTTGAGAAAAGAGGATAATATGCTAGAGGAACATCTTTCCTAATATACTGTGTAATTTTAGCAATTTCTTGGACATGAAGCTTCAAGACAAAAGGCATTTGTAGAATTCATTATAGAAGCTTCCCAGTTTTGTTTGTTTCTTACAGGCACCGTTTACAGTGTTTGTCAATACCTGCAATTATCAAATGGCCGGTCATCAAAGGTAAACACCATTGCATGTAAGGGACAGAAAAGGAAGTCATCGAAATAGTTTGAGGCCAGATTGGGGAACTCATAGAGAATTTACGAATTTGGCCTCAAGACAAAAACGCTGCCACACACAAAGATCATTTCCTCAGTAACAAGTCTCAAAGGAAACAAACCCTTGCTAGACAATAAGAGGCCATCAATGATGCTGCTCACATTTGTTTTCTTGGGTTTTGAGGCTACCAGAAATGTTGTATCTGGAAAACAGCAAATGAATTTGTGTATAATCTGTCATCATGGAAGTGACAGTTAAAATCTGGATTTTATTTTTTAAATATAAAAGAATGGCTCAAGTAGCAAACTTGGCTCCTCTACTTTTGCATTCTCCAAAAATAGGTACTCCTTGTTTAGTGACTGCAATTGACAAACTACATGTCCGTTGCTCAGCAAAGCTGTCGCTAAGCAAAAAATCACATGACCACAATTCTGCTTATTATTTTACTCCAGCTTTCCCTTGCTTTAAAGCAGGGGTGTCACAATCATGGCACAGCTGCATCTCACACTGGCCACCCCCACACCCCAGCTTAGCGAAGGGGGGAAAAAGTCACAATACATCACATAATGACAACATGACAACATGAGTTTGACATCCCTGCTTTACAGCATTAGGATATAACCCCAAACAGTTGTGTGAACTCAAGCATAAGAACATAAGAAGAGCCATGCTGAATCAGGCCAATGCCCATCAAGTCCAGCATTCTGTGTTACACATTGGCCCCCTAATTGTACATGGGGATCTTGAGCAGAAGGAGAAGGCAAACCCCTCCCTTTCCCTTGACCCCCAACAAATGGTACTCAAGGGAATCCTGCCTGCCTCAACCAACATAGAGGCGGCACATGGACAATCCATTTCAATAACCACCAATACACTTGGCAAATCATATACCCCTTTTCCCCTACTCCCCATCGTTTGAAATGCTTACCCTGGCATTGGGATAATTAGAAAGAATGGGAATGGTGTTTGCATTTACATTCACTGGAAAGAGAGTGAACAGGTACATGATGGGGAATATGCATTGAAAGGAGTGTAGCTGCAGCTTCTTAGGAGGCAAATGCCTTCAGGGGTGAAAGTGACTAGGATTTTGTCAATTCCAGGCAGCAGCTGCTACCAGACTGTAATCAACTAATTAACGTTACACAATGGAGCCTGTTAAGTTGTTCTCAGCAGTTTTGGAGTAACCACTGCTACACAAACAAGCAGCTCAGGAAGTGACAGCTTGCTTGGGTTTGATATAGAAACTAAAATGCTGGCTTAGAAACCAGGAGACACTGAGTTCTAGTCCTGCCTTAACCTTGAAAGTCAGCTTGGTGATCTTGGCCCAGTCACACACACTCACCTTAACTCACTTCAGATTGTTATTGTGGGAAAAATAAGAGGAAGAAGGTATGTTGGGGTATTTTGTAAATATATATATATAATGGAAAGTAGGATACAAACAAGCAAACATAAATTAAAATGTATTGGCTCTACCAGAGGGTATGGGATAAGCACAAGGCAATGTGGACAGGTAACCAAATGATGTTGTAAAGATAAATGTGGTCATTGATTCCAAAGTTAGTTTTTCATCATCTATGTAATGGTAAATTCTCACTATCTGAGGCAATCATTAAATGATAACATTATAATTTACTGCATAATTCTGGCTGGATAGGTATGGAATTGAATTTAAGTCAAGAAGCATATGCTGTATATATATATATATATACTGTATATTCTAAAATGGTCATAAATTAACTACAGTTAACTATGATTGAGGTCCACGTTACAAATTGTTCATATAAAAGTTGAATTTTATATGTTTTTTTTCTTCCAACAGGAACTAGCAAAAGTGTATGAAAATGAGCTGAACAATCTATTTATTTTATTTATTATTTATTTATTATTTGGATTTGTATGCCGCCCCTCTCCGAAGACTCGGGGCGGCTCACAACAAGTGAAAAAAACAATCCAATACATAATCCAATTAATTAAAATATTAAAAGTTTTTTTAAAAAACCTTATACTAACATACACACACACAAGCATACCATGTATAAATTCAGTGGGCCCAGGGGGAGATGTTTAGTTTCCCCATGCCTGACGGCAAAGGTGGGTTTTGAGAAGTTTACGGAAGGCAGGAAGAGTAGGGGCAGTTCTGATCTCCGGGGGGAGTTGGCAATCTCTGGTAATGCTATTATACATCCCTCCAAAATGTCATAAAGAAAAAGACTTTACTCATTAATTAAATGTATAAACTGCTTAAATCTATCTCATGATTCTGGGAAATTTACAAAATACAATACTTAAAAACAAGAATGCACACAAGCTTTTTATAAAAAAAATAAAAAGCCTTGAAATCGTCACCCAATAAACCAAAACATTGGAAGGAGGCCCCTCTCCCTTCAAACCTAAGATATGGAAGAAAAGTTATGGTTTAAAGGAAAAGAACTGTACAAATCTCGGGGAATGTGGCTTATTGAAATGCAGTCAGGCTTAGAACTACAGGAACTAAGACAGGGCTGTCCAACCTTGGCAAATTTCCAGAATTCCCCAGCCAGGCATGAATTGGTCTAGGAATGTAAGCCTCAAGCTTCATTAACTCATGCACATTAGGGTTAAAATAATAGTTTGTCCAATCCCATCCTTGGCCTACACCGGGAGTAAGCAAAATTGGCTCTTCTATGATTTGTGGACTTCAACTCCCAGAATGCCTGAGCCAATCATGCTAGCTCAGGAATTCTGGGAGTTGAAGTCCACATGTCATAGAAGAGCCAACTTTGCCTATTCCTGGCCTACACCAATCCCTTTGGAGGCAATCCTAAGACTGCAAACACATTGGAAGTCTTCTCTGGATAAGTATGCATTTACTTTTGGTTAGAGACTACAGTGCAACATTCTTTCACACCCAAGGAGAAAATATTTAAGCTGCAATTCTATCCACCTTTCTGTGGAAGTAAGTTCCCCTGAATTCAAAAAGATTAATTCCTGACTATATTTAGGACAGGGCTGTCAAACCCAAGGCCCATGGGCCACATCCGGCCCGAGGGGTGCTTAAATGTGGCCTGCGGGACTGCCCTGGAAACAGTAAAGTTTGGCTTCTTGGTGCCAGGATAAAACAGCACTCGGGGTGGGCCACATGTGGTGGCCGAGGTCTGCAGGAGGCCATCACAGCAAAAAAATGGAGCCTCCAGGGCCTCCACAGGTGCCACTGATACATGTGATGTTGAGCCGACCACGCCCACTATGTCCACGCCTACCTCCCCCCAAGATCAAACACAACCCTGATGCGCCCCTCAATGAAATTGAGTTTGACATCCCTGGTTTACCGTATTGGGGTCAGGCATGCTTAATATCTCCTTTCTTGATTCTAACATCCTTCAGATTCGGGGGATTTGCCTTAATATCCAGTTTTATGTAACCACGATTATTAGCTGGTGCATTGCAGGCCCAGGAATGGTCTGGAAAACAGTTAAGATTACTGTGGTCGTCCTCAACGTACGACCACAATTGAGCCCAAATGTTTTTGTTGCTAAATGAGATATTTGTTAAGTGAATTTTGCCCGTTTACCACTATCTTGCTACGCTGGTTAAGTGAAACTCTGCCTTTGTTAAGTTAATAGCATGGTTATTAAATGAATTTAGCTTCCCTAATTGACTTTGTCTTTTAAAAGGTTGCAAAAAGATCATCACAAAACTGGGACTCTGCAACTGTCATAAATATGAATCAGTTGCCAAGCATCTGAATCTTTGTCATGTGACCATGGGGAGGCCGCAACCGTCCTAAATGTGAAAAGTGGTCGGAAATCACTTTTTTCAGTGCCACTGTAATTTCAGACTTATTAAATGAATGGTTGTAAGTCAAGGACCAGCTGTATCACACTAGTCTACAGCAAAAATCCAGGCAACACTAGACGGAAGCAACAATAGAACGGGTTTGTATCTTTTTGCTTTGCCATTTAACAGTTTTTCAGAGTTTTGCGTATAATCCTGACACCCATTTCCCCTCCTTTCTTACAAGGAAATCTCAACATCTGCTGGAAGATCAATTCCATGAAATTCAGGACCTTAAGAACGAAATGGATCAACCGCATTCTGAGATCAGCAACCTCCATAAAGGCATTCTGCAGTCCACCCACCAAATCCTTCAGGAAAGTGACTTACCAGGAGAGGAGAAAGTAGGAACCTGCAACTAATCTCAGAAATTCTCTGGTTTCGATCTTTCCAGATTATCATTTTCTTTTGCACATCTATTAGCTACCATAGAATGTCACCATTCACCCCTCCAGAGGTCACGAATTGCGGTTGGATCGGGTCCGGACGGCCCGATCCTAGAGCAGGGGGCTTCCCTCTGTCCGAGGAGCTATCGCCGAAGCTCCAGAGGCAGCGGTCTGCCCTGCAGCTCTGGAAAAGGGAGAACCGATCCTCAGCAGCCAGAGGATACGGCTATTGCGATCCCCATACACCAATGGGAAGCGAGAAAGTGAAAGAAGAAAGTCGAGATTTCCGAAATCCAACAGAGTGAAAAAGAATACCAAAAGAAAAGAAGAATTAAGGTAAAATTTCATTGTTCCATGTTAAATACAGAAGATTGAAGCATAGGGAAAGTTACAAGTGAAAGTTTTCTTAACAAGGCGAAAGAGAAAGTTGATAGAAAAATTCATATTCTGGAGCCAAACAACGGCCGGATCTATTTTCTCTCTTTCGTTTCTCGAGTTGAATCTGAACCTGAACTTTTGAACTTTTAAATTTGGAAGAAACTTGACTATAAAATATAATTTGACATGAAAACCTGCAATTTGTAATCAATTAAACAACTTAATGAATCGACGATTTGTTGACTGATGGACTAAAAAATTAAGAAGATTTATGAAGTTTGAATGATTGTGTTTGGAATCGTTGTTATTGGATTATTGGCTGTCTCTTTGGACTTGCAGTAAGAAGAGATCATCTGCTTTCCTTGGACTGCTTTCGTAGGATTTATTTTAAAATTTGGAACTGATCTAAACTTAATAAACTTTGATTTGGAAAAATACCAAACTTTGGATTTTGGCATTGTGACTGAATAAAATTCAACAACACTTGGACTTTTTTGGCATTATTTGGCATTTCGAGACTTTGGGAATTATTATAAAAGACTTTGGAAAATTAAATAGAACTTCAATCAACAAGGAAATCTCCGTTTAAAAGAAGATTATAAGTATATTATTGTTGTATTTTTCGATATCTTTTTCTCTATTTTCTTGTTTTTCTTTTTCTTTATATTACTTTTGTTTTCTTTTCCTTGCTTTCCTTGTTTATAGACATTAGTATTAATTTTAGAAAAGAAAAATAGAAATAGTTTGAAATAAATAAATTGCTAAATATTCCTTGGTTCCCTCTCTCTCCCTGTGGTGGTGTTCCTCTTTCTTCCTTCCATTTTATTTTTTCTTCCCTTCCTCTTTTCTTCTTATTTTCCTATTTTTGCTTCTTTTCCCCCTTTTGCTGCTCTTCTTCTCTTTTACCTTTCCTTTCTTCTCTTTTTTATTTTTAAGATTAGCAGATTTGTTAACTGAAATTGGTTTGTTATAATAATACATTACACATTATTGCTTTTTGAAATGGAATTTTTTTTTCTTAATTGAAAGAAACCTTAAAGGCTAATTTCTTTTTTTTTAATTATCAAAATTTACATTCTTAAACATTGATAAGGTATATAACAAGGATATATATATATATAGATAGATAGATTTTAAAGCATCCCTTCCAACCAAGGTCAACAGCCTACTTTTTCCTCTCCACAATCCTACCGTCCTTTCCGGCCACAAGGACGGGGGTACCGACGACCATGGAACGCCAGAGGTAACCGCGCTCTCATTGACTCTGGAATTTACCCTCCTGCCCCAAATAAAATTATTGTCCCCCTGTTCTTAAACCATCAGCCATGCCATATGGAGTTGGACACTGGCTCCAAATATACTCTAATGCCATGGCATAAATTGCATCTGTATGTACCGGGTTTGTCACGGGACGCTTTACAGCCTTTGGACATTTCAATCAATGACTTCCAGGGTCACCCTATTAGGGTTTTGGGTAAAACCAGGGTACCTATAACCTTTAGGAAAATTCACCATGTTCTGCCTATTTTAGTTGTGGAAGGTGCTAATCACTCCCTTCTGGGTTTGGACTGGATGGCACCTTTGGGGTTAGCAGTCACCGGCCTGAACAAATTGACCTGTACAACTGTTCCTAATTTTGTGAAGGAATTCCCTGAGGTTTTCCGTGATGGCCTGGGTACCTTTAAAGGGCCTCCCATATCATTTTCCTTAGATCCTGCTGTTCCTCCCATAAGGTTAAAGCCACGCAGGGTGCCGTTGCCCTTACTCAGTAAGTTGGATGCTCAATTAACTAAACTGCAAGCACAGGGCATACTGGTACCAGTTGAACATGCTCCCTGGGAAACCCCGATAGTAACCCCACTGAAGCCGGATGGTTCGCTTCGAGTTTGTGCAGATTATAAGTCAACCATTAACAAGGCCCTACAGCACAACTCGTACCCCATTCCAGTGGTGCAGCAGCTGTTGCACACATTGGGTTCTGGTAAAATCTTCGCGAGGCTGGACCTTGCCCAGGCATACCAGCAGTTAACCATTGACGAGGCTACTGCTTTATCTCAAACTATTGTCACACACAGAGGTGCCTTCAAGTGTACTCGTCTACAATTTGGGGTTAGTGTTGCTCCTGAAATATTTCAAAGATTAATGGAGCACTTCTTAGGGGGCCTTAATGGGGTGGTCCCTTACTTTGACGATATATTGATTTGTGGTGACAACTCTGACCAGCTGCATACTAGAATCAGACAAGTACTCACGAGATTGAGGGACAAAGGTTTGAGACTGAAGCCGGAAAAATGTGTGTGGGGAACTCCCTCGGTGGATTTCTTAGGGTTTCGTATAGATGCTGAAGGCATACACCCCACAGAAGAAAAGGTGAGAGCCATCAAAGAAGCCCCTGCCCCAACTTGTAAGGCGGAGCTGCAAGCCTTTTTGGGGCTATTAAATTTTTACGCTGTTTTTTTAAAACAGAAAGCCTCCGCAGCTGAGCTGCTTCATCGGCTCCTCCACAAAGGGACAGCGTGGGAGTGGGGTGAGAAGGAACAACTGGCGTTTGATACTGTGAAAGCTCTCTTGTCATCCCATAGTCTAGTGATTCAATATAGCTCGACACTTCCCCTGAGGCTCACATGCGATGCTTCTCCATACGGGGTGGGTGGAGTATTGGCCCATATCTTCCCTAATGGTCAGGAAGCCCCAATTGCCTATTTTTCAAGAACGTTGTCTGGGGCTGAGCGCAATTACGCGCAGATAGACAGGGAAGCTTTGGCATTGGTGGCCGGGGTAAAGAAATTTCACCACTATCTGTTAGGGAGACCTTTCCAACTAGTGACAGACCACAAGCCTCTCTTGGGTCTGTTATCCACGGGACGCCCAACCCCTCTTTTCATGTCTCCCCGCATGTCTCGATGGACTATCTTTCTAGCTGCCTATGATTACAAGCTTATTCATAAAGGAGGATCTGCTATCAACCACGCAGACGGCCTTAGTCGCTGTCCATTGGGACAGAAGGTAGAGGACCCAGCCCCAGCGTCAGAGGTGCTCCTCATTGAATTAGATAGGACTCCTTTGGTCACTGCTAGGGTGGTTGCCTTAGAAACCAGGCGGGATCAGGTTTTGAGCAGAATTTTGCAGTATATTCTAAAAGGCTGGCCATCAAATGGAGACGACCCCTCAGTAGGAGAATTTAAGACTAAGCGGCTGGAGCTATCGGTTATGCATGATTGCATATTATGGGGGGAGAGAGTAGTCGTCCCCGCTGCTCTGAGGCCTCGGGTAATGAAAATGTTGCATGAGGGACACCCAGGGGTGGTGAGGATGAAAGCATTGGCTAGGGGATATTTATGGTGGCCTGGCTTGGACAGAGAAATAAAGAGTTTAAATTGGAGACCGTGTTTCTCGGTTATTACATTGGCGACGACGGTCTTAGAGGTGATTTTTTTTTTAGAAAAAAATCAGTATGTCGACCCCTTCACTTATTCAGCCTCCGGAGCTGTTTGACCCAGAGAGGTCCACTTGGTCAGCCTATATGGCTAAATTTGAAATATTCTTAGAAGCTGCAAGTCTGCATACTGCTGAGGATAGCAGAAAACGTGCCTTATTTTTGAACTATTGTGGCACGCACATATTTGAGTTAGCTGGGACTTTGACAGATCCTGAGCCTCCTAATTCTGTGCCATGGACTACTTTGCAAACCAAATTGGCTGCTCATTTTAAACCTGTGACATTTCTGCTGCGTTTGTTGTATTTTTGTATTGTGACATTTAGAAATAACTAGTGAAGTTTAACTTAATAAGCTTGGAGTTTGTTGGAGTTTTCTTCCCCTCCTTTAAATTTTACAAATAAGAAATATTACAGAAAATTGTTGTAAAGCCAAGGATGTCGAGTACGTCTACATATACTAAGACTGTTAAAAAACAAACATTAACGTGTCGCCACACCCATCTCCTGTACACCAAAGTACTACTGCAATCATGTTAGCCAAAGAGAAGGAGAAAGAAAAAGCACAACAGCCTACCCTTGTAACGATACAAGAGACATTAAACGCAATGAAAGAATTTATGCTTAAATCACAAGAAGATGCAAATCAACAACGAGAAGCCTTAAAAGCAGAAATGGGCGAATTAAAGGCGGATACAGGAGAGATGAAGGAGCAGATGAAGGAAATTCAACAAACTTTGAAAGAAAATGAAGATAGGGTGAAGGCGGTGGAAGAGAAAACTGAAAAAATGGGAAAGACTATGGACTATTTTGAAGGCAGATCTGATGTATGTTATCGAAAATATGATGAATCAATCACACATCTTGAAGTGCAACGAGCATCCCATGGACTAAGATTTCAGAACATAATAGAAGAAAAAGATGAAAATTTACAAGCAAGAATGGCAGAAATTATCGGAGGAATTCTTCAGACGGATCCCACAGAATTAACAAAATAAATTGATGAAGTTTTCAGAGTACAAACTAGCTACGTACGTTGGCACAACCTACCAAGAGAAGTCCATATCAATTTTGTTAGAAGAACCATAAGAGATGATATTTTGAAATGGACAAGAAATGAAAAATTACAAGACAAAGGAAAAGAAATTACAATACTGAAACAAGTTCCAAGAAGTGTAAGAGAAAGCAGAAGAGACTATCATTTTCTGACTAAAATTTTGATCAAAGAAAATATAACTTTCCGTTGGCTTATTCCAGAAGGACTACACTATCACTTTATTAGCAAACCAAAAGATATAAAATAGAAAACTTGGAAGAAGCAAAAGACTTTTATGAAACTAGAACTGCCAGAAAGAAGGGAGGAGGACACAGGGAGCACCGCACAGGGAGGTGAGAAGGACCTAGGTGCAAGAAGAAAACAACCTCAGCGCAAAAGAAAAGATACCAAAAAATAACTACAAATGACTATGTTAAAAGATTTTAACATCTTTTCAGTAAATGTGAATGGATTAAACGAACCGAGAAAAAGAAAACAAATATTTACAAAAATTAAAAATCAAAAAGCTCAAATATTAATATTACAAGAAGTTCATATAAAAAAGACAAATTGAAAATTATTATTAAATCCAAAAATTGGAAATATGTATGCTGCATTGGCAGATCAAAGAAAAAGAGGGTTTGCGATGTATGTTGAGAACTCCACAAACTCCAAACAATTATATGCAGACAAAGAAGGTAGAATATTAATTGTGCAGATTAATATAGAGCCTAAACCTCTTGTCATTGTTTCTATTTATGCCCCAAATGAAAATCAAACGACATTTTACAAACAATTGCATCAGAAAATAAATGAACTAAATATTGAAAATATGATTATAATTGGCGACTTCAATGCAATTTCAAATAGATTATTAGATCATTCGGGGGGGGGGGGTGAACAGTAAAAAAAAGAAAAATATACTACCCACTACTTTCCAAAAGATGAAAACAGAATTACTATTAAACGATATCTGGAGGGAAAGACATCCCCAAACAAGACAGTATACTTTTTATTCAAACCCCCATAAAATTTGGACAAGAATAGATATGGTGTGGGCCTCAAAAATAATTGCAGAACAAATAAAAGAGGTTGAAATAGATGTTAATACTTGGGCAGATCATAACCCGGTAGTAGTTTACATGAAAAGTAATAAGAAACACTCAAATTGGCAGATGAATAGAAACATTTTAAAGGGGGGGAAAAATATAAGGAATGGATAGAGAAGGAATTAAAGATTTTTTTTGAAATAAATAAAAATTTAGATACTACCCCACAAAACTTATGGGATACTGCCAAGGCATACATCAGAGGATTAACGATTTCTTATACAGCAAAGGTAAATTTTTTTAAAAAGTACAATATGAACAATTAATTAACGAATTAAAACAAGTAGAATCTTTATCACAACAAAATGCTAAGAACAGGGAGCTAAAGGGAAAGATAGAAGTAATTAAACATAGAATTAAACTTATAGAGCAAAATCAAATAGCAGAAAAGATAAAAAGAGCTAAACAACATTACTTTGAACATGCCAATAAGCCAGGAAGATGGCTTGCGTATAAACTAAGGAAACATAGACAGTCAAAAATAATAAAAAAAAGTTAGAGGATGAAGATGGAATAATGAAATACAATATAGATGAAACAGCAAAAATAGTACAATTTTTTTTTAAAGAGCTATATACAGTGATCACCCGGGTATCACGATCCCGATCATTGCGAATGGGCTAAATCGCGATTTTTCAACCCGGAAGTCAAAACACCATCTGCGCATGCCCGCCCTTTTTTTCTATGGGCACGCATGCGTAGATGGCGCCGGGCAGATCAGCTGCTGGGCGGCTTCCCTGGGTCTTCCCCCTCTTGCTGGCGGGAGGGCGAGCGGCGGGCATCAGCGAGGAGTTTCCCCACCGCCCACGCAAACTCCTCGCTGCTGCCGCGCCTGCCCTTCGCCTGCCCACGCCGTTCGCTCGCGCCACTTCCCAGCTGAGTCCTGAAGCGAATTGGCTTCAGGACTCAGCTGGGAAGCGGCGCGAGCGAGCGGTGCAAGCGAACGGCTTGTCCGCCGCCTGCCCGCGCGCCCGCGGCTCGCCCGCCCTTCGCCCGCCCACGCCGTTCGCTCGCGCCGCTTCCCAGCTGAGTCCTGAAGCGAATTGGCTTCAGGACTCAGCTGGGAAGCGGCGCGAGCGAGCGGCGTGAGCGAACGTCTTGTCCACCGCCTGCCTGCCCGCGCGCCCGCCGCCCGCCTGCCCTTCGCCCGCCGACGCCATTCGCTCATGCCGCTTCCCAGCTGAGTCCTGAAGCGAATTGGCTTCAGGACTCAGCTGGGAAGCGGCGCGAGCGAGCGGCGTGGGCAGGCGAAGGGTGGGCGAGCGGCAGCGAGGAGTTTGCGTGGGCGGTGGGGAAACCCCAGCGCCGCTTCCCAGCTGAGTCCCCTTCCCAGGAACCCCAATCTTTGGCTCCTCGCTAGCGCTGCGGAAGTAAAAACACCATCTGCGCATGCGCAGATGGTGTTTTTACTTCCGCAGCGCTACTTTGCGAAAAACCGATCATTGTGAGGGGTCCTGGAACGGAACCCTCGCAATGATCAGGGGATCACTGTAAAACAGAAGACATTAGTGAAGATGAAGTTTTTAATTATTTAGAATCTATAAAGATACCCCAATTAACGGAAGAACAACAGGAAAGCTTAGATAGTCCAATAACAATTGAGGAACTTCTTATAAGTATTAAAAAGCAAAAAAACAATAAAGCCACTGGACCTGATGCCAATGGTACAAAATAGATAGTGAAATAATAACAAATAATATGTTGGAAATTTTTAATGAAAGTAGACTGGATGGTAAAATCCCAAAATCATGGTCAGAATCCTTAATAACTTTAATTCACAAACCAGGAACAGCAAAAGAAAATATTAAAAATTACAGACCTATATCATTATTAAATGTTGATTATAAAATATTTACCACAATATATGCTGATAGATTAAAAAGGATTTTAAATGAAAAAATTCATCATGACCAAAACGGTTTTTTACCAGGTAGACAGATTAAAAAGAATCTTAGAATGATTATTAACACATTATAATACTATGAACAACATTCTGAAAAAAACAGTATCATTAATGTTCCTTGATGCCAAAAAAGCTTTTGACAATGTTGATTGGACTTTCATAAAAATGCAACTAAACAAAATGAGATTTGGTACTAAATTTGTAAACTTAATAGACGCTATTTATTCAAAACAAACAACAAAAAATATATTAAATAATGAGCAACTGGAAACATTTGAAATAAGTAAAGGAGTTCGACAAGGATGTCCGATATCACCCTTATTATTTATTTTATCTTTAGAAATGTTATTGATAAAGGTAAGAGCAGATCCAAAAATAAAAGGTTTGACTATTGGAAAAGAAATATATAAAGTCCAAGCATTTGCGGATGATTTGACTTTTATAATAGAAGATCCGATAACAACAGCCTCAATACTAATATAGACAATAGAACAATATGGAAAAGTTGCAGGATTAAAACTAAATAAGAGTAAAACACAATTTATAGTGAAAAATATGAATAAAATTCAAGAAAGAAAACTTGAACATATTACAGATATGAAAATAGTTAAGAAAGTTAAATATTTGGGAATATGGATAACATAAAAAACAATATCATTAAAAAATGACAATTATATGAAACTAATTGCAGAAATTAAAAAGGACTTAGAAATATGGAACAACCTAAAAATATCCTTTTGGGGGAGAATTGCCACAATTAAGATGAATATTTTACCTAAGATCTTGTTTCTGTTTCAGGTCATTCCAATAAATCCTGGAGGAATTTAAAAAAAAACCTTAACAACGATAGTTTAAAAATTCTTATGGCAAGGGAAAAAAGCAAGAATAAAGATAAATATTTTGGAAGATATTAAAGAAAGAGGAGGATTAGCTTTACCTAACTGGAAATTATATTATCAGGCAGCCGCCTTAACATGGATTAGAGATTGGATAGTATTAGAAGATAAAAGAACATTAAAACTAGAAGGACATGATCTTATGCTTGGTTGGCATGCCTTCATATGGTATGATGATAAAATTCATACATATTTTAAATGACATACAATAAGAAAGTATTTGTTGGAAGTCTGGAAAGATATAAAAAAGAATCATTTTTTGACTATTCCCGAATGGATCTCCCCCCTAGAAGCAATAACACATCCAAATTCAATAAGGGAAATGAAAATAATAAGATATAAGGAATTACTGGATGATCAAATGAAATTAAAGTCAAGAAATAAATTACAAGAAGAAGGAATCATAATTGACTGGTGGCAATATGCTCAGATTCAATCTAGATTTCAGAGAGATAGTATGACTTACATTTTTAATAAGAATAAAAATTTCTTAGGCAACTTATTAATTACTAACCAGATTAAATTAATAGGGAAAGTGTATAAATACTTGATTGCCCATAAAAATATAGATTTGACCTTAAAGGATAATATGATAAGTTGGTGCAAAAATATTGGCAAAGAAATCGATATAGATACCTGGGAAAATGTCTGGATTTCAAATTGGAAAATGATAAAATCAGTTTCTCTAAAAGAAAATCAAATTAAAATGTTCTATAGGTGGCACCTCCCACCAAATAGGATAGGAAAAATGTTCCCAAAGATTCCCCCATTATGTTGGAAGTGTAAGAAGGAAATAGGGTCCTATTACCATCAATGGTGGACGTGTAGTAAAGTTAAGCTTTATTGGAAAATGATAGAAAGAATAATAAAAGAAATAGTAAAACAGGAGATAGAAATAACCCCGGAATTCTATTTACTGGGCATAACCAATCAGAAATATAAGAAAGATCTTGCACAGCGGAAGCATATATTGCAAGGTCCCAGCAGATACCCCAAGGGATTACATCGCACTCCACCAGAAGTGCGGCCACATCCGCCGCCTGGAACACACAGGCACCGTTTACAGTGTTTGTCAATACCTGCAATTATCAAATGGCCTGTCATCAAAGGTAAACACCATTGCATGTAAGGGACAGAAAAGGAAGTCATTGAAATAGTTTGGGGTCAGATTGGGGAACTCATAGAGAAATACCCGGCCAACGGTTTTAACCGTCGGCCGGAGTTGCCTCAGGGGCGGGGGGCGACGATGATGCAGCTCTTTTAGCTGCGAACTTCCGGGTTCTTCGGAAACCGGAAGTTCGGCTTTTGGCAGCGCGCCAATGAGAGCGCGCTGCCGGCTTGCTGAGTCGGGCCCACAGATCGCCCTGGCGATCTGCAAGGGTCCCGCACTGTTTTGCTTTTAACAAACAGCCTGCTTTCAGTGCTGGCTGTTTCGGGACGGCGATCGGCAGCGGAGAGGCAGCGGATCGCTTCTGCTGGGAGAACGGGGCCTATCGAGGCCTCGGCAGGCTTGCTGGGTCAGGGGCTTGCGGGCCTCTGACTCGTCCATTTATTTTCTAGCTTTTACAGCGGAGAGTAGGGCAGCCTACTCTCCAGGGGGGTGGGGGTAGGTCGCGGCGGGGCCCGGAGGCCTCGCCCGGTAGGCAGTTGTTGCTGATTCAGAGGCTTTTGCCTCTGAGTCTTGATTAAGCATTTTGTTTTGTTTTTTAGGTTAATTTTGGTTTAGTTGTTGGGAAAGGTTGGTGCCCGGGGTACAGGGGGTTGTAGGGTAGGCCCCTTCCCCCGGGGGGAAGCTAACCCACCCCCCCCAGCCTTGAACCCTCCCCCCGATACCCCCCTTCCCCCCCATTGGAGTTTGTTGGCAAAGGAAGGGTAGGGTGGTAAGGGGTGGACAACCCCCCCTTTTTTAGTTGGGGGGCATAGGGGTTTGGGTTCTGTGAGGCGGTGGGCCTTGTTCGGGGGTGGTGGGATTAGGCAGGGTGACCTAGTGGTTCCCTACGGTCCCAGGGGCTCCCATTAAGAAGCCACACCTAGGTAGGCTTTGGGGCTTCCCATTGGTGGGTTTGCCCAGGGTTTTAGGACCTCAGGACCTCCCATCCGGGTGGCTGAGGGGGAATAAGCCCAATTTTTGGGCTTGTTATTTGTATTTGGCTGGTAATTGGGTGGCCTGTTTGGTATGGGCCCCAGGAAGCGCGTAGCTACTCAGGCTCCGCAGGGCCCTCGCCCTCGGAGGGCCAGGGTCCCATCTTTATGGGCTAGGGAGGCGGGGGTTATAGTTCCCACCCCCCAGGTGCCACCCCCTCCTGCCGCCCAGGCCCCTCGAGGCCAGGAACCTGTTGTATCGGCTCAATCGTTTTCTGCTCTCTTAGATCGCCTGGACCGCATGGACGCCCGCTGGGAAGCTGCCTTCGGGGCACGCAATGGATCCGGGCCCTCAACGGCGTTGGGAGCCCCTCCTGTCGCTGGGCATGCACAAGAAGCTCCGGACTAGAGCGACCCTGTGGCACAGGATGCCAGTTCTGCGGCCGGGGCCCTTGGGGCCCCATTGGATGGCAGGGGTGAGTCTCTTTCCATCGCACCCACACCGGTTGTTCAGGGGTTACCCACCTTAACACCCCCCCCGGCAGGACCGGCCGGCTTGGGCCCTCCTTTGGGGTCCAGCATGCCCATGGTCTGCTCCCAGGTTTGGGGGGCGACCGCACCGCCGGCTTCGGTTCCAGCCGGGGCGCCAGTGGTGAACACGGGGTCTTTGCTTGGCACGACTGGGGTGGCAGGGATCCAGGTAGCCCCCCCATGGGTGGGAGGATCTGTGATTTTGCCTGGATTGGCCAGCCTTCCGGCGGCCGTGTCTTCTGCGGGGGTGACCAATAACAGCGTGGCCACCTTGACCGACCCCATGGCGGCTGCCATGGGGGCGGTACCTGTGGGACTTCCCTCGACTCCTTTAGGGTATCATTTGCACCCCTCAATTAGAGATAAGATTTGGAGGGGGGAATATATTGACCTCTATACTCTATTGAATAGGGAACTTCCCAAAAAGGAAAGGGATGAGGAGGCCCATACCGATCGGGCCAAGAAGGTCAAGGTACCTAGGTCTTTCAGGTCTTGGCTTTACGCCTTCCTGACCTATGCCACCGTTATCATACAGAAGGAGCCGGGTAGGGCCACGGCGCTCCTTAAGTACATTGACCTCATTGCCATGGTGCACTTCGAGGTCAAAGGGGATGACTGGCAGAACTACGACGAGGCATTCCGGATGAGGGTGGCATTTGACCCCTCTCTGCCCTGGGATCGGGAGGTGCCCGATCTATGGTTTCAGGCGACCTGCAAGAGCGGGTCGGGTCAAAGGACCGATAGTGGTCATTTAATGGAGGAGGAGCCGGCTGCGCCCCGCACAGTTGCGGGGCAGGGTGTTCGAACCACCCCGCTTTGGTTTGAGTACAGCGCCAAGGGCTCTTGTGCTCGCTCCTCCTGTAAGTTCCGACATGCCTGCGGGAAGTGCGGGGGTTCCCATGCCACGCACATGTGCCCGCGTCCCGGGAAAAACAGGAACGGCAGGGACAAGAACAGGCCTGCCGTTCCTGCGACTCAAGGGCCCCAGTCCGGTCAGGCTTGAGCACTTGACTGAACTCTTGCGGGGATATCACCCGCCCGAGAGGGCGGCTGCTATCCTGCAGGGCTTTAGTGAAGGCTTCAGAATTCCGTATCAGGGTCCCCGTAGGGCCTTTATGTCAAAGAATTTGAGGTCCATTCAAGGTAATGAGGAGTTAGTTAGGATCAAGATTAAGAAAGAGGTAGACGAAGGGAGGGTCCTGGGCCCCTTTCCCTCCCCTCCCATCCCGAATTTAAGGGTATCCCCCCTTGGGGTGGTACCCAAGAAAGCCCAAGGTGAGTACTGGTTGATTCACCATCTTTCTTTCCCACGGGGGGAGTCGGTGAACGACTTCTTACCGGAAGACCTGTGTTCAGTCCGCTACGCCTCGTTTGACGCGGCAGTAGCTATGGTCCGGGCTTGCGGGGTCGGGGCGCTAATGGGCAAGAGCGACATTAAGTCTGCTTTTAGGCTCCTGCCCATACACCCCGACGATTTCGATCTCCTGGGTTTCTGCTTTGAGGGAAGTTTTTACCTGGATCGAACTCTCCCCATGGGGTGTTCGATTTCATGCGCTCTCTTTGACAGCTTTAGCACTTTCCTCGAGTGGGCGCTCAGGAGTCGAACTGGGTCCAGGTCGGTCATCCACTATTTAGATGACTTCCTGGTGGCAGGCCCGGCGGGCACACCTCAATGCCAAGCCCTGATGGCGGCATTTGAGGGGCTATGTGCTTATTTAGGGGTGCCCCTAGCGCCAGAGAAAACGGAAGGGCCGTCCTCTAAGATGTCCTTCTTGGGTATAGAGCTGGACTCCTCCACGCAGTCTTGCAGACTGCCGGAGGACAAGCTGTTGAAGATAAGGCTCAAACTGGAGGAGGTAGCCAGCCTGAAGGTGACCCTCAAGCAACTCCAGGAGCTTACAGGGCTGCTTAACTTCGCTTGCCGGGTAATTGCTCCTGGTAGGGCGTTTTTACGCAGACTGTATTCCGCCATGCAGGGTTTGAGCTCGCCCCATCACCATGTGCGGCTCAGTGTTGGGGCCAGAGAAGACTTGCGGGTATGGCAGACATTCCTGGCCCACTTTAATGGGATTTCCTTCTGGCGGCAAGATTTGCTTCTCCAAGCAGACTTGCAATTGCACTCTGACGCCTCGGGTTCCCTTGGCTTCGGGGTGATGCTAGGAGGGAAGTGGTGCCACTCAACATGGCCGGCCGAATGGGCTGCGGCCGGTATAGGAAGGGATCTCACATTTCTAGAATGTTTTCCCTTAGTGGTGGCGGTTGAACTGTGGGGCAGTCAGCTCGCCAATCGGGTGGTTCATTTCTGGTGTGACAACTTGGCGGTTGTCCACATGGTAAATTCTTTGTCTTCAAAGAATGAGAGGGTAATGCACCTGGTCCGATTTTTCGTCAGTAAAGCCTTGGCTCTGAATGCACTGTTCTTGGCACGCCATGTGCCGGGGTTAGAGAACGGTGAGGTTGACGCTTTATCCCGTGGACAGCTTGCCAGGTTTCGGGCATTGGCGCCCTGGGCGCAACGCACACCAGAACAGATGACAGGACACTTATGGAGCCTGGCGGGGCTGCAGAACCATGGAGGCAAGAGGCAATTCGGGCCATTGGGCTGTCGATAGCCCCAAGCACCCGGGCTGCGTACCTCCGGTCAGGTAAGGAGTTTATGGAGTTCAGGGTTAGTAAGGGCTATAGGCAGATGTGGCCCGTACCGGTCGACCAGTTGTTAGAGCACTGCGTCCTGTTACACCAACGTGGGGCCATTAGGGGCAAGTTGGCAGGCCTGGCATTCATCGCCAAAGCTCAAGGGTTCCCTGACACATGTAGTGACTTTCGGGTTAGGAGAATGTTAGAAGGGTGGTCCCGGGAATGGCCGCCACCAGCGGCTGATGCCCGGCAGCCCTTATCCATATTACAGCTGTCGGCCTTAAGCCACACGTGGATCAGGTTGTGCACTTCGCACTATGAAGCCTGCCTTTTCCACGCGGCACCGACTACGCTCTTTTTCGGGGCTTTTTGGGTGAGCAAAGTTTTAGCCAGCTCTGTTCGGGACAATAGCATGCGCGCGCTCTAGCGGAGCGACGTGCAGCTACGAACTAGTGGGGTCTCCATACGCCTGCGACAGTCCAAGACGGACCAGCATGGTCGCGGTGTGGAGATTGCTTTGGCACCAACGACTGATGGTGCCGTTTGCCCAGTGGCGGCTTTAACCGCCTTTTGCGCTAGTCGTGGGGAAACCCCGGGATTTTTATTTTGTCACTGTAATGGGGTCCCCTTAACTAAGTACCAATTCTGGGCGGTTACTAAGCAGGCCCTTGAACAAGTGGGCGCGGACCCCTCCAGGTTCGGCACACATTCGTTTCGTATAGGCGCAGCTACCGCAGCCGCCACTGCTGATTTTGCGGATCGCCACATTATGCCCATAGGCCGTTGGAGGTCTGCAGCCTTTCGTTCATACGTCAGGCCCCCCCGATAGGGACCCGTTTTGGCCGTGTTAATTTTCTGTTTGTTGTTTCAGCTGTTGCTGGTTCCCGGCCCGCAGTTTGGCTCATGGGCCACAGTTTCGTGTTTTGGGCCGGCCGTTTTGCTTCAAGGTCTCCTGTCGGATCGCAGCTTTCCCTGGGCTCGAAGATGGACGTTGTATGGATGGGCCGCAGGGGAATGCGCTGGGAGGGGCTTCGCCCCGTTTTTTGGACGGTGTCGATCCGAGGGAGCCCCCGAGTTGTTGGTGATCCACCTCGGGGGCAACGATCTCGGTGTTTTGAGCGGCTTGTCGGTGAGCATCCAGGCTCGCAAAGACCTTCGGGCCATCGCAGCCGCGTATCCAGGCACACGTCTTGTGTGGTCTGAGATCCTGCCCAGACTTGTCTGGCGGGATACTGTTTCACCCAAAGCCGTTAACAAGGCCAGGTTGAGGGTGAACCAGGCCATTGGGAAGGTGGTTAGGGAGTTAGGGGTGTGTGTAGTGAAGCATCCCCATATAAAATTTGGAACCCCCTGGATCTACCGAGCCGACAGCGTTCACCTCTCAGAGGAGGGGAATGCCTTTTTTCTGTCGTACCTGCAGAGGTGCCTCCAGGAATTGGTGTAGGAGGCTGGGTGGGGGTCAGGGGGGGCAATATTGAGATCTGACCCCCCCTCCGTGGCAGGTTTGGGGTGGAAATGGGCAATTAGATGCAACTGCGCATGCTCCTTTCAGGGCATCATTAAAGGGTGATGGACCGCCTCTCTCCAGGAACCAGAGGTTCGAGCAACGTCGGGGATTGGAGAGAGGATGTCCATGGGAATCACCGGATCCAATGTCCCACGGGGATTGGAGGGTGATCTCCTCCCACACGCAGAGGCGTGGCTAGGATCCAGGTGAAGGTGGTACCTTCACCTGGTTCAGCAAGGAGTTATTGCCCAATGTTGCCAAAGAATGTTATGGTAGGAATTTCCGCCCCGTTAGTTTTTGCTCTGCAGGTCCTTAGTTTGTTTTGAATTAAATATTCAAATTTATTTATTCAAATTTATTTAAAGTTATTTAAAGTTATTTAAATATGTTAATTAATAAATGACTCTTAATTAATCCACAATCCATGTCTCAGCATCTTTACTCCGCCTCCGGGGGCAAATACCCGGCCAACGGTTTTAACCGTCGGCCGGAGTTGCCTCAGGGGCGGGGGCGACGATGATGCAGCTCTTTTAGCTGCGAACTTCCGGGTTCTTCGGAAACCAGAAGTTCGGCTTTTGGCAGCGCGCCAATGAGAGCGCGCTGCCGGCTTGCTGAGGCGAGCCCACAGATCGCCCTATTTAAAGGGCGATCTGCAAGGGTCCCGCACTGTTTTGCTTTTAACAAACACCCGTCCACCCTCCGCTATCACCAGTGTGTCCTCCAGAGGTCGCCTCGGGGCCGAATAGGAATTTTTTGCGGCCTCCCCTTTAGAGGCGGCCGTTTTTTCACCTATTCCACACTGACGGGTGCGGATTGGATTGGTTAGGGGGTGAGGTGCATTTAGATAATAAATAGGCCTCCCTTTGGTCATTGGGGTTTGGCAGGTTTGGGGCGGAATTGGGCAATTAGATGCAACTCCGCATGCTCCTTTCAGGGCATCATTAAAGGGTGATTGACCGCCTCTCTCCAGGAACCAGAGGTTCGAGCAACATCAGGGATTGGAGAGAGGATGTCCATGGGAATCACCGGATCCAATGTCCCATGGGGATTGGAGGGTGATCTCCTCCCACACGCAGAGGCGTGGCTAGGATCCAGGTGAAGGTGGTACCTTCACCTGGTTCAGCAAGGAGTTATTGCCCAATGTTGCCAAAGAATGTTATGGTAGGAATTTCTGCCCCGTTAGTTTTTGCTCTGGAGGTCCTTAGTTTGTTTTGAATTAAATATTCAAATTTATTTATTCAAATTTATTTAAAGTTATTTAAAGTTATTTAAATATGTTAATTAATAAATGACTCTTAATTAATCCACAATCCATGTCTCAGCGTCTTTACTCCGCCTCCGGGGGCAATTTGAGAATTTGACCTCAAGACAAAAAGGCTGCCAGACACAAAGATCCTTTCCTCAGTAACAATTTTCAATGGAAACAAGCCCTTGCTCGATAATAAGAGGCCATCAAAGATGCTGTTCACATTTGTTTTCTTGGGTTTTGAGGCTACCAGAAATGTTGTATCTGGAAAACAGCAAGTGAATTAGTGTATAATCTGTCCTCATAGAAGTGACAGTTAAAATCTGGATTTTATTTTTTAAATATAAAAGAATGGCTCAAGTAGCAAACTTGGCTCCTCTACTTCTGTATTCTCCAAAAATAGGTACTCCTTGTTTAGTGACTGCAATTAACAAACTACAAGTCCGTTGTTCAGCAAAGCTGTCACTAAGCAAAAAATCACATGACCACAATTCTGCTTATTATTTTACTTCAGCTTTCCTTTGCTTTGAAGCAGGGGTGTCACAATCATGGCACAGTTGCATCACACACTGGCCACCCCCACACCCCAGCTTAGCGAAGGGGGAAAAAAGTCACAATACATCACATAATGACATGACAACATGAGTTTGACATCCCTGCTTTACAGCATTAGGATATAACCCCAAACAGTTGTGTGAACCCAAGCATAAGAACATAAGAAGAGCCATGCTGAATCAGGCCAAAGCCCATCGAGTCCAGCATTCTGTGTTACACATTGGCCCCCTAATTGTACATGGGGATCTTGAGCAGAAGAAGGCAAACCCTTCCCTTTCCCTTGACCCCCAACAAATGGTACTCAAGGGAATCCTGCCTGCCTCAACCAACATGGAGGCGGCACATGGGCATCCATTTCAATAACCACCGATACACTTGGCATCCATGAATCTGTCTAATCCTGACTTGAAGCTATCAAGGCTGACAGCTGAATTCCATAAACCAACGACCCTCTGGGTGAAGAAATATTTCCCTTGATTTGTCCTCGCTTTCTTACCTATGTGCTTTAAGGAGTGCCCCCTCATCCTAGTATTGTGTGATAGAGAAAAGAATTTTCTCTATCCACCTTTTCTAACCCATGCATGATTTTATACACTTCGATCAAGTCACCCCTTAAACGCCGTCTTTCAAGGCTGAAGGGACCAAGGCGTTGCAACCTGGTATCATAAGGGAGGGGCTCCAAGCAGTGTGGAAGGTGTAGGGAGAACTCAATTTATGAAGAACCTGGAGAATAGGCCAAATCATATACCCCTTTTCCCCTACTCCCCATCGTTTGAAATGCTTACCCTGGCACTGGGATAATTAGAAAGAATGGGAATGGTGTTTGCATTTACATTCACTGGAAAGAGAGTGAACAGGTACATGATGGGGAATATGCATTGAAAGGAGTGTAGCTGCAGCTTCTTAGTAGGCAAATGCCTTCAGGGGTGAAAGTGACTAGGATTTTGTCAATTCCAGGCAGCAGCTGCTACCAGGCTGTAATCAACTCATTAACGTTACACAACTGAGCCCGTTAAGTTGTTCTCAGCAGTTTTGGAGTAACCACTGCTACACAAACTAGCAGCTCAGGAAGTGACAGCTTGCTTAGGTTAGATATAGCAATTAAAATGCTGGCTTAGAAACCAGGAGACACTGAGTTCTAGTCCTGCCTTAACCTTGAAAGTCAGCTGGGTGATCTTGGCCCAGTCACACACACTCACCTTAACTCACTTCAGATTGTTATTGTGGGAAAAATAAGAGGAAGAAGGTATGTTGGGATATTTTGTAAAAATATATATATAGTGGAAAGTAGGATACAAACAAGCAAACATAAATTAAAATGTATTGGCTCTACCAGAGGGTATGGGATAAGCACAAGGCAATGTGGACAGGTAACCAAATGATGTTGTAAAGATAAATGTGGTTGTTGATTCCAAAGTTAGTTTTTCATCACCTATGTAATGGTAAATTCTCACTATCTGAGGCAATCACTAAATGATAAGATTATAATTTACTGCATAATTCTGGCTGGATAGGTATGGAATTGAATTTAAGTCAAGAAGCATATACTGTATATATATATATATATATATATATATATATATATATATATATATATGTTCTAAAATGGTCATAAATTAACTACAGTTAACTATGATTGAGGTCCACGGTACAAATTGTTCATATAAAAGTTGAATCGTATACAGTATGTTTTTTTCCTTCCCACAGGAACTAACAAAAGTGTATGAAACTGAGCTGAACAATCTCTGGTAAGGCTATTATACATCCCTCCAAAATATCTTAAGGAAAAAGACTTTACTCATTAATTAAATGTATAAACTGCTAAAATCTATCTCATGACTCTGGGAAATTTACAAAATGCAATAGTTAAAAACAAGAATGCACATAAGATATTTTTTTTTAAAAAAAGTCTGGAAATCGTCACCCAATAAACCAAAACATTGGAAAGAGGCCTCTCCCCCTTCAAACCTAAGATATGGAAGAAAAGTTATGGTTTAAAGGAAAAGAACTGTACAAATCTCGGGGAATGTGGCTTATTGAAATGCAGCCAGGCTTAGAACTACAGGAACTAAGAAAGGGCTGCCCAACCTTGGCAAATTTCCAGAATTCCCCAGCCAGGCATGCCTTGGTCTAGGAATGTAAGCCTCAAGCTTCATTAACTCATGTACATTAGGGTTAAAATAATAGGTTGTCCAATCCCATCCTTGGCCTACACCA
The DNA here is from genome assembly GCF_031021105.1 of Erythrolamprus reginae. Lineage (NCBI taxonomy): Eukaryota > Metazoa > Chordata > Lepidosauria > Squamata > Dipsadidae > Erythrolamprus > Erythrolamprus reginae. The sequence goes on from NC_091951.1 coordinate 252,755,050, forward strand.
GAGGTAGGCAAAATTGGCTCTTCTATGACTTGTGGACTTCAACTCCCAGAATGCCTGAGCCAATCATGCTAGCTCAGGAATTCTTGGGAGTTGAAGTCCACATGTCATAGAAGAGCCAACTTTGCCTATTCCTGGCCTACACCAATCCCTTTGGTGACAATCCTAAGACTGCAAACACATTGGAAGTCTTCTCTGGATAAGTATGCATTTGCTTTTGGTTAGAGACTACAGTGCAACATTCTTTCACACCCAAGGGGAAAATATTTAAGCTGCAATTCTATCCACCTTTCTGTGGAAGTAAGTTCCCCTGAATTCAAAAAGATTCATTCCTGACTATGTATATTTAGGGCAGGACTGTCAAACCCAAGGCCCATGGGCCACATCCGGCCTGAGGGAGGCTTAGATGTGACCTGTGGGACTGCCCTGTAAACAGTAAAGATTGGCTTCTTGGTGCCTCTGCTGGCCAAAACAGTGCTTGGGTGGGCCACATGCGGTGGCCGAGTTTTGCAGGAGGCCGTCACAGCAAAAAAATGGAGCCTCCAGGGCCTCCACAGGTGCCACTGGTACATGTGATGTTGAGCTGACCACGCCCACTATGGCCAACTTTGTGGTCGTAAGTCCTCAACTTACGACCACAATTGAGCCCAAATGTTTTTGTTGCTAAATGAGACATTTGTTAACTGAATTTTGCCCCTGTTTACCACTATCTTGCTACGCTGGTTAAGTGAAACTCTGCTTTTGTTAAGTTAATAGCATGGGTATTAAATGAATCTGGCTTCCCTAATTGACTTTGTCTGTAAAAAGGTTGCAAAAAGATGATCATAACAGTGGGACTCTGCAACCGTCATAAATATGAATCAGTTGCCAAGCATCTGAATCTTTGTCATGTGACCATGGGGAGGCCGCAACAGTCCTAAATGTGAAAAGTGGTCAGAAATCACTTTTTTCAGTGCCACTGTAATTTCAGACTTATTAAATGAATGGTTGTAAGTCAAGGACCAGCTGTATCACACTAGTCTACAGCAAAAATCCAGGCAACACTAGACGGAAGCAACAACAGAACGGGTTTGTATCCTTTTGCTTTGCCATTTAACAGTTTTTCAGAATTTTGCATATAATCCTGACACCCATTTCCCCTCCTTTATTACAAGGAAATCTCAACATCTGCTTGAATATCAATTCCATGAAATTCAGGACCTTAAAAACGAAATGGATCAAATTCATTCTGAGATCAGCAACATCCAGAAAGGCATTCTGCAGTCCACCAAGCAAATCTTTCAGGAAAGACCTTTTCAAAGGAATCCCGGCTTCCGGAATTTTTTTTTCTCCTTCACTACTATCTGGCGGGAAGTTTAAACAGCTGTCGGGGCTCACCTTACAGGCTGTTTCAGCAGCAAAACACGGGTGTTTTTTCTGTGTGCCTTGACAAGCCTGTCTCTCTAGGGTAGGCTGCCACCTGGTGGCTTGTTGTTGGCGGTGCGGGACTGGAAGCTCTAACTGCTTTAATGGCTGAGACTAAAGAACAACAACAAGGGGCAGAAGACATTGCACCACCCCCAGCTGTGGTTAAGCCCAAGGACAAGGCACCTTCCACTAAGCCAAAGTCCAAATCCTCCCAGTCTTCTGCATCTGCTAAAGAGACTGAAAAGAGGATTAAAGCTCTGGAAAAAATGATGGAGCAGGCTCAGAAACAGGCATGGACTCTGCCTTACAATCAATTTCAACAGCCTTGGAGCCTCCCACCCTCCCAAATGGGTATGCCTCCCCAACCCACAGCTAATGCCATGGATATACCAGAACCTGCCCCTGCAAACACAAACAAACACTGGTCTCCTGAATGTGGGGAGACACTCCCCCTGCTCGGAGCCTCAGCTCGCACAACAACCGCGGGACAGGATGTGGGGTTGCAGTCTCCACCTCTGGCAAATTCAAAGCTGGTGCCATTTGCCTCCTTCACCCCCATGGCTGCAGGCCTGCGGTTGGGCCCTGACGCTTGGCATCACCTCTCCCCAACGGTGCAGGACATGATTGCCAACGCATACTCGCAGGGCATTGCCACGGGTATCCAGCAGCAACCTCCTATGCCTAACAAGAGCCAGCAACCAGAGATATGGCCTATGGCTAATGCCCACTACATCTACCAGGACTAACTGGGGGCTCAGCCCCCATCACATGATGAGGGAAGTGGGGCAGAGGACGAGTTCTCTGAGGATGAAGAGACATTTGCTGAACAACCAGTTTTTACCGGCTTGTTTAAGCCCGCACTGTTCAAAACCCTTTTGCACAAAGCAAAGACCACAGCTAGGCTGGGTTCCACTACCAAGCCGACCGACCCATCAGTAGAGCTGGACCCTACTGCAGGACTTTTTACTGAACCAGAAAAGGAATCCGACTTCATACCCTTGTCTTCAATTTTCATCGATAATATAAAACACCCGTGGGAGAACTCTACAGCGGCCCCAGGCCCTTCCTCCATCGAAAAGAAGTTCTATGGGTTAGGCCCGGACATTGAAGGATTGCTACAGTTCCCCCCTGTGGATCAACCGGTTGCCAATCTTGTTTCCAATGCTGTAGTCCCAGCAGACATGGAAGGCCTGAAGCCGGACGACCGCAATGCGGAAACCCTCATCCGCAAGTCACATCAGTCAGTAGCATGGGAATTGCGGGCTGCCCATGTAGCTTCATTTTTTAACCGCACATCGTTTAATCCTCAATCTAAAGCAACTGAACATTTATGTAAAGTACCGCAGGTTTAAGATGCAGTCACTCAAATCCATCCTAGCCTGCATCTGTCAGCATGACCTCCTGACCTCCATAGATTTGCAGGAGGCCTGTTTACATGTACCAATCCACCGGAGATACTTACGGTTTTACCTGGGAGGTGCCCACTTCCAATACCGGGCCATGCCCTTCGTGCTATCCTCAGCACCCAGGACATTTACCAAGTTGCTAGATGTCGTAATGGCAGACTTACGCCTCCAGTCCATAAGACTCCAAGCCTACTTAGACGACATCATTATTCTATCCAGGTCGCCCAAATAAGCACAGGTCGATCTATCCCACACCATCCGGTCCCTACAGGCCCATGGATTCTCAATAAATCTCGCAAAGAGTCACCTGACACCTACAACATCTCTTCGTCATCTCGGCACGATCAAGTCTTCCTGTCACCAGACCGTCAAGCATCCCTACTAGAGACAGTACAATCAGTACGTCACGACCACAAAGTACCACTCGCCTTACTATCCAGGCTACTGGGCATGTTTGTATCATGTATCGATGTAGTCCCCTGGGCAAGACTACACACCCGACAACTACAATGGTTCCTCCTGCCATTTCAGAAGAATAAAACCAGTCACACCAGCAAGCTGATTCGATTACCACCCAGGGTCCGCCACTCCCTTTAATGGTGGACAACATCGGACTTCCGGTCTGGCTCGGGACCACAGCGGAGTCTCCCGGCCAGGGCTCTGCCCCAGACTCCTTCTACCCCTCCAGAGGTCGCAGACTGCGATCGGATGGGGTCCGGATGGCCCGATCCTAGAACGGGGGGCTCCCCCTTGTCCGAGGAGCCGCCGCCGAAGCTCCGGAGACAGCGGTCTGCTCTACAGCTCTGGACAAGGGAAAACCGATCCTCTTCCATAAGAGGATACGGCCATCGCGATCCCCCCAAACCCAGCGGGAAGCGAGAAAAAAGCTTAAAGAAAGTAAGATTTTTGCAGCTTTTTAGACTGAAAAAGAATACAAAAGACAAGAAGAAATTAAGGTAAAAAATGTTATTGTTTCATGTTTGAAAATAGATTTCCTTAACAAGGCGAAGGTGAAAGTTACTAGAAAATTCGTATCCAACTGCGTAACAACAGCCGGATCTACTTTTTTCTTTTCACTTTCGTTTTTTGCTTCAAACTTGAACTTTTGAACATTTAAAAATCTTGAATATATTAACTACATAATACAAATTTGATATGACATTATGAAAGACTTAATTTGCAAAGTTGAATAAAATTGAATAAAATCTGGAATTCTCAAATCTTCAATAAACATTGTATCCCGGGCTCTAACTTTGACAGCGGAGGGATTAAGAACGTCTTTGCTTCAATTCCTTTCTTTTTCTTCTAATGACAAAATGAAATAAACCAACAACTTGAATATAAATGGAAAACAAAACAAACTGATACATTAAAGCTAAGAAGACTTATTTTCTGGACTGCTTGTTCCTGGATTATTCCCTTTGGATTATTTGCTGTTTTCTTGGATTTGTAGTGGAGAGACTGGCTGTTTTGTCTTGGGCTATGAAATATAAACTGACTCCATTTAAAAAAAAAAATCAAATTTGATTTGATTCTAACTGGAAAATTGTGACTGTATAATATTGAAATTTCTTTTTTGACATCATTGGATTAACGAGACTTGCATCAATAAGGATTATTTGATTTATAAGAAGAATATAAGTATATAATATTTGTATCTGCTCTTTAAATTTTACAGCGTTAATTCCTAACTTTTTTTCCTCTTCTTTTTTTTCTTTTGTTCTTTTTAAAAGAAAATTAACTTAAAACATATGCACTGCTAACTACCCTTGGTCTCCTGCTCTACTTTAGTGAAATTAAAACCTCCTTCTCTTCCAAAGACTGCTTCCTCTTTACTATCCCCTTTTCTTTCTTCTTCTTAGTTATACAGCTAATTTTCTATTTTTCCTCTCTCCTTATTATTATTTCTTCTTCTTGTGTTGAATCTCTCCTTCTTCCTTTTCTTTCAAATCATTTTATTTGTCTTCTCTCCTTCTGGTTTTGTTAATTTAAGGTAATAAGATAATTTACTGTGATATTTGCTAACAATTTTACTGATATTTTGGCTATATTAATAGTTAAATTTTATTGTGATATCTCAAGGGAAATTTGTTGAAAAATCAATTGAACAGGTTTGGAATTTATAGTGATTCTTTTCTTTTCACGAAATATAAAACAATAAGAATTGTAAATTTGAAAATGTCGAGTACTTCAACCCATACTAAAACAGTTAAAAAGCAAACAGCAACTGTAGCTTCATCACCCCAAGGATCACCTCACCCCTCTCCGGCACACCAGACTTTATCTATAACCATGTTTACTAAGGAGAAGGAGAAAGAGAAACCACAACAGCCCACTCTTACAACAATACAAGAGACTTTGAATGCAATGAAGGACTTTATGCTTAAATCACAAGATGACGCAACCCAACAAAGAGAAGCTATAAAAACAGAGAGGGCTGAATTCAAAACAGAGATGGCTGTACTAAAAGCAGACACGGGAGAAATGAAGGCGCAGATGAAGGAGATTCAACAAACTCTGAAAGAGAGTGAGGATCGAGTAAAAACAGTTGAAGAAAAGACTGATAAAATGGAGAAAAGAATGGACTATCTTGAGGACAGAGCTGATTCGAGATATAGAAGATATGATGAATCAATCACTCATTTGGAAATGCAACGTGCTTCGTATGGGCTACGATTTCAAAACATAATAGAAGAAAAAGATGAAGATTTAAAGATGACTGTGGCTGAAACCATTGGAGGAAACCTCCAGGCGGATCCCACAGAAATAATGAAAGAAATCGATGAAGTTTTCAGAATTTCAAATAGCTACATACGTCGCCACAACCTTCCAAGAGAGATTCACATCAAGTTTGTAAGAAGAACTTTGAGAGATGATATACCCCACTGGGCAAGAACTGGAAAATTGCAACATAAAGGAATAGAAATAAAAACATTAAAACAAGTCCCAAGAAGTGTCAGAGAAAGCAGAAGAGATTATCATTTCCTAACCAGAATTCTGATTAAAGAAAATATAACTTTTCGTTGGCTCATTCCACAAGGATTATCACTAACTTGGCACTCTACAAGATATAAATTGGAAAATCTGGATCAAGCAAGAGATTTCTTTGAAAATAGTGGAATAAGCCAACTGGAGCAATCAGTAAAGGAATGGACAGTACAAGAGCAACCAGTAAAGGAGCCGACAGTACAACAGGAGGAAGTTATGGGGGCAGCTGTACAAGAAGAAGAGCAGGACCAAGGCGCTAGAATAAAACAACCTCAGCGCAAAACCAAAAAATATAACAAATGACAACATCGAAAGATTTAAAATTTTTCTCAGTAAATGTAAATGGACTGAACGAACCAAAGAAAAGAAAAGAAATGTTTTCCAAAATTAAAAATCAAAAGGCTCAAATTGTAATACTACAAGAAGTACACATCAAAAAAAGCAATCAGAAATTATTATTAAATTCTAAAATTGGAAATATGTATGCTGCATTAGCAGATCAAAAAAATAGAGGAGTAGTGATGTATGTTGAGAATTCTATAAATTCCAAACAATTATTTACAGACGATGAAGGTAGAATTTTGATTGTCCAAGTTAATATTGAATCTAGACCTCTTGCTATTGTTTCTATTTATGCCCCCAATGAGGATCAAATGACATTTTATAAAAAATTACATCAAAAAATAACAGAGTTAAACATTGAAAATATGCTAATAATTGGAGATTTCAACGCTATTACAAATAGACAATTGCATCACTCGGGGGGGGGGGATAGTAAAAAGAAAAAAAAAAGAATCTATTACCCACCACTTTCCAAAAAATGAAAACAGAATTATTATTAAATGATATTGGAGGGAAACACATCCCCATAAGAGACAATATACTTTTTATTCCAACCCTCATAAAATTTGGACAAGAATAGACATGGTATGGACTCCAAAAATAACCGCAGAACAAATAAAACAGGTGGAAATAGATGTTAATACATGGGCGGATCACAATCCTGTAGTACTTTATATGAGAATTAATAAAAAACATTTTAATTGGCGGATGAATAGAAATATATTGAAAGAAAAAAAATATAAGGATTGGATTGAGAAAGAATTAAAAATATTTTTTGAAATTAATAAAAACTCAGATACTACTCCACAAAATTTATGGGATACAACCAAAGCATACATAAGAGGACTAACAATATCTTATACAGCAAAATATAACAAGGAAAATAAAATAAAATATGAACAATTAATAAACGAATTAAAACAATTAGAATCTTTATCACAACAAAATATAAAGAATAAAGAACTGAAAGGAAAAATGGATGTAATTAAACATAAAATCAGATTGATAGAGCAGAATCAAATAGCGGAAAAAATAAAAAGAGCTAAACAATATTATTTTGAACATGCTAATAAACCAGGTAGATAGCTCGCATATAAACTTAGGAAACAGAGGCAATCATAAATAATTAAAAAACTAGAAGATAAGGATGGATTAATAAAATACGACACAGAAGGGAAAGCAGATATTGTACATAACTTTTTTAAAGAATTATATAAAAAAGAAAATATTAGTGAAGATGAAGTTTTCAATTATTTAGAACATTCTGAGTTACCACAACTGACGGAAGAGCAACAGGCAAACATGGAAGGACCAATAACAATGGAAGAACTCCTTACAATAATTAAAAAACAAAAAAATAATAAAGCTACTGGACCAGATGCCATACCGGCAGAGTGGTACAAAATAGAAAATGAAACAATAAGAAATAATATGTTAGAAATTTTTAATGAATGTAGATTTGATGGTAAAATCCCTAAATCTTGGTCTGAATCTTTAATAATTTTAATCCATAAATCGGGTACAGCAACAGAAAAAATTAAAAATTATAGACCTATATCATTACTAAACGTGGATTATAAGATATTTACTGCAATATGTGCAAACAGATTTAAAAGGGTCATAAATGGGATAATTCATCAAGACCAGAACGGTTTTTTACCAGGTAGACAAATTAGAAATAATCTTAGAATGGTTATTAATACATTAGAATACTATGAGCAACATCCTGGAAAAACATTAGCATTAATGTTTTTAGATGCCCAAAAAGCTTTTGACAATCTCAATTGGACATTTATAAAAATGCAATTGAACAAAATGAGATTTGGTCCAAAATTCGTAAATGTGATAGATGCTATCTATTCAAAACAAACAACAAAAATTATATTAAATAATGAACAATTGGAAACATTTGAAATAAATAAAGGAGTTCGCCAAGGCTGTCCTATATCACCTCTATTATTCATTATGTCCTTAGAAACTCTATTAATTAAAATAAGAGCAAATTCAAAAATAAAAGGTCTGACCGTTGGAAAGGAGACATATAAAGTCCAAGCCTTTGCAGATGATCTGACTTTTATAATTGAAGATCCGATAACGACAGTCCCAGTATTAATCCAGACAATAGAACAATACGGAAAGGTAGCAGGTCTAAAAATAAATAAAAGCAAAACACAATTTATAACAAAAAATATGAGTAAAATACAAGAAAGCAAATTAGAATGCATTTCTGGAATAAAAGTAGCTAAAAAGGTTAAGTATTTGGGAATATGGTTAACAGCTAAAACAATAACATTAAAAATGATAATTACATAAAATTAATGACGGAAATTAAGAAAGATTTAGAAATTTGGAATAATTTAAAAATATCCCTTTGGGGAAGAGTGGCCACAATTAAGATGAATATTTTGCCTAAAATCTTATTTTTGTTTCAGGTGATCCCAATAAACCCAGGGGGAAACTTCTTTAAAAATCTAACAAACATTGTTAAAAAAAATTTATGGCAAGGGAAAAAAGCAAGAATAAAGATAAATATGTTAGAAGATATTAAAGAAAGGGGAGGATTTGCACTTCCTAATTGGAAATTATATTATCAGGCAGCCGCCCTAACGTGGATTAGAGATTGGATAACTTTAGAAGATAAAATAATATTAAACTTAGAAGGACACGATCTTATGCTTGGTTGGCATGCCTTTATATGGTATGATAAGGATAAAAACCACTCATACTTTAAAAGACACACCTTAAGAAAATACCTATTAGAAGTTTGGAAAGATATAAAGAAAAATCATTTTCTAACTACCCCTGAATGGGTTGCCCCCCTCGAAGCAATAATCCACCCAAAGTCTACAAAGGACATGAAAATAATAAGATATAAAGACTTATTAAACGATCAAATGAAATTAAAATCTAGGATTAAACTACAAGAAGAAGGGATAATAATTGATTGGTGGCATTATGCACAGATTCGATCTAGATACCAGAAAGATACAACGCTTTATATTTTTAACAAGAATAAGAACTTACTAAGTAACTTAATTACTTTTAATCAAACTAAAACAATAGGAAAAATCTATAAATATTTGATTGCACACAAAAACATAGATTTGACCCTAAAAGATAACATGATAAGTTGGTGCAAAAATATCGGAAAAGAAATAGATATAGATACCCATGGGAGAAAGTCTGGACCAACAATTGGAAAATGACAAAATCAGGGTCCCTAAAAGAAAACCAAATTAAAATGTTTTACAGATGGCACCTCCCACCAAATAGGATAGCAAAAATGTTTCCCAAAACTTCCCCGCTGTGTTGGAAGTGCAAGAAAGAAATAGGAACTTATTATCATCGATGGTGGACATGTGGTAAAGCTAAAATGTATTGGAAGACGATAGGGAGAATAATAAAAGAAATAGTAAAGCAAGATATAGAAATTACCCCGGAATTCTATTTATTAGGAATTACCAATCAGATCTATAAGAAAGAAATTTTATATTTAATTATACATATCTTAATCGCGGCTAGGATTATATACGCGCACAATTGGAAAGGGGAGGATATCCCCAAGGAAGAAGAAGTTATTTCAAAAATATTAGATTGCGCTGAAATGGATATGATGACAAGACGCTTAAATGATCAAGAAGATATGAAATTTTATGAAACATGGAACAAAGTTTATATATGGATAGATAAGAAAAAATAATAGAAAATTAAGATATGTAAATAAATAAATGTGTGTAATTTTCCCCCCCGGTAAAAATAAGTTTTATTTTAGGTTACAATAGTATTAGATAAATTAAGTTTGTTTAAGAATTATATTAGAATTAGTTTATATATAAAGAAGTATTATGGGAAGAATTTTGTTTTATTTTAGTATTAGACTAAATACGAAAAATTTTAATCAAATTTTTTTTAAAAATTAATTACTTTTTAATATTCAAATATATATTCAACTATGTATTCTTTTTCTGTATTTGAACTTATACTTTTGAGATAAGCGGGGAAAATGCATCCTCACCTTTCATGTTTAATGTATGTACGTCTGTTTGTCTATTTTATGAAAATTAATAAAAAAAATTGAAAAATAAATAAATAATGGTGGACAACATCAGCTCTCCACCAAGGCACCTGCTTCAAGGAACAGATGTGCATCACTGTGACAACCGACGTGAGCCTCTTAGGCTGGGGGGCACACACGGCACACCAAATAGCCCAGGGCAGCTGGACTCCAGAAGAGCTTGTCAACAACAGCATCAACTTCTTGGAGTTAAGGGCAGTATCGCTAGCCCTACGCCAGTTCCTTCCCCGGGTGGCAGGCCGCCCAGTCCTCATCCTCACAGACAATGTGGCCACCCGGGCATATATAAACCTAGCCCTCACAACATCTGCTTGAAGATCAATTCCATGAAATTCAGGACCTTAAAAACAAAATGGATCAAATGCATTTTGAGATCAGCAACATCCAGAAAGGCATTCCGCAGTCCACCAAGCAAATCCTTCAGGAAAGTGACATACCAGGAGAGGAGAAAGTAGGAAGCTGCAACTAATCTCAGAAATTCTCTGGTTTCAATCTTTCCAGATTATCATTTTCTTTTGCACATCTCTTAGCTACCATAGAATGTCATTTTTCCCCCATTTACAAAACTGAAGTCAGTTAGTTGTTCTCATGCCCAGCCTCACTCGTACCAAATATGCTTAAAAAATACAATAGGGAAAACATTGAACCACAGTGAGGGTTTCTTTCCTGCTGCAAAAGGGTAAATTATAATTTCATACTGGGCACTAGTATTCCATGTTGCATCCAGTTTTGGTCGCCACAATATCAACAAAATGTTGAGAAACAAGGATGGTGCTAATTGGGTATATCTACTCTAATGAAAAGAAGGATTAGGGATGACACGAAAGCAGTGTTCCAATATTTGAAGGACTGTAGAGAGCAGAGAGCATCAACCTGTTTTCCAAAGCACCTGAAGGCAAGACAAGAAACAATGGATGGAAACTAATCAAGGGAAAAAGCAACAAAGAACCAAGGAGAAATTTCCCAACAGGGAGAACAATCAACCAGTGGCATAGTTTGGACAATCCTAGACCCATGGTGGTGAATCTATAGCATCATGCGAGAGGTGGCATGCAGAGCCCTCTCTGTGGGCACGTGCGTCATCACCCAAGCCTAGCTCCATCGCATTTCTTCATCAGTTTCATTTTCAGGGAAACAAAAGTTTGTGGGACTAAAAAAAAAATTCACTCAATAAATTCCAACTTCTCATGAAAGGAGAAGATCTCACAAAGTTGGAATTGCCAACGCATACTCGCAGAGCATCGCCACGGGCATCCAGCAGCAACCTCCTATGCCTACCAAGAGCCAGCAACCAGAGATATGGCCTATGGCTAATGCCCACTACACCTACCAGGACTCGGTGGGGTCTCAGACCCTGTCACATGATGAGGGAAGTGAGGCAGAGGATGAGTTCTCTGAGGATGAAGAGACATTTGCTGAACAACCAGTTTTTACCGGCTTGTTTAAACCCGCACTGTTCAAAACCCTTTTGCACAAAGCAAAGACCACAGCTAAGCTGGGTTCCACTACCAAGCCTACCGACCCATCAGTAGAGCTGGACCCTACTGCAGGACTTTTTACTGAACCAGAAAAGCAATCCGACTTCATCCCTTCGTCTTCAATTTTCATGGATAATATAAAACGCCTGTGGGAGAACCCTACAGCGGCCCCAGGCCCTTCCTCCATCGAAAAGAAGTTCTATGGGTTTGGCCCAGACATTGAAGGATTGCTACAGTTCCCCCCTGTGGATCAACTGGTTTCCAATCTTGTTTCCAATTCTGTAGTCCCAGCAGACATGGAAGGCCTGAAGCCGGATGACCGCAAAGCGGAAACCCTCATCCGCAAGTCACATCAGTCAGCAGCATGGGCATTGCGGGCTGCCAATGCAGCTTCATTTTTTAAACGCACATCCATTGTTTGGATTAAAGAAATGCAATCCAGACTGGGCCCAGAGGATGCTAGACTCCGTCAGGACTTAACTAAGCTTCTCACTACAGCAGAGTTTTCCGTGGACGCAACATTGAAGTCCGCTAAGTTTGCGGCGCGTTCCATGGCGGCCACTATGTCCTCACGCCGCGTTCTCTGGCTCAAAAGCTGGCACGCCGATGCAAGATCTAAATGGCGTCTTGCGGCAGCTCCCTTCAGCGGGGAGAAACTATTTGGCAAGTCATTAGACTCAGTATTGGTTGAGGACAAAGACAAATGCAAGGTCCTCCCTAAGGCTTATAGGCGTGCTGATAGAAGACCAGCACCCTATTCCCGCAGACAGACTTTTTGTTACGACACCACTACAGCCTCTCCCTTTGCGCAAGCCCAGAGAACCTATGGCCAAGGCTACTATCGAAAGGATAGACTGCCCTTCACAGACAGGAACGTGGGGGGGGGGGGTTACCGTCCATACACTCAACCTAAACGCCCGTTTAGGGGTCAACCCTCCAGAAACTTTCGGAAATCCAAATGACTCATCCACAGATGCTCCCATTGGAGGAAAACTTCAAGGGTTCCTCACACAATGGGAAGAGACATCCTCAGATTGCTGGGCCATAAACACCATCCAATCAAGACTGCGTCTAGAATTCCTTGCCCTCCCGCCCAACCGGTTCTTCAGATGCCCCATCCCCGACAACAGAGCGGAAAGGGACCTACTCCAACAAGAAGTCCAACACCTGCTGGACATCGCGGCCATCGAACCGGTACCTCCGGACCAGGAGAGAAAGGGATTTTATTCACACATCTTCCTAGTGCCCAAATATTCAGGGGGACATCGTTTAATCCTCAATCTAAAGCAACTGAACATTTATGTAAAGTACCGCAGGTTCAAGATGCAGTCACTCAAATCCATCCTAGCCTGCATCTGTCAGCACAACCTCCTGACCTCCATAGACTTACAGGAGGCCTATTTACATGTACCAATCCACCCGGACCACAGGAGATACTTATGGTTTTACCTGGGAGGTGCCCACTTCCAATACCGGACCATGCCCTTCGGGCTATCCTCAGCACCCAGGACATTTACCAAGTTGCTAGATGTTGTAATGGCAGACTTATGCCTCCAGTCTATAAGACTCCAAGCCTACTTAGACGACATCATTATTCTATCCAGGGCGCCCAAACAAGCACAGGTCGATCTATCCCACACTATCCGGTCGCTACAGGCCCATGGATTCTCAATAAATCTCGCGAAGAGTCACTTGACACCTACAACATCTCTTTGTCATCTCGGCACGATCATGTCTTCATGTCTTCCTGTCATCAGACCGTCAAGCATCCCTACTAGAGACAGTACAATCAGTACGTCACGACCACAAAGTACCACTCGCCTTACTATCCAGGCTACTGGGCATGTTTGTATCATGTATCGACGTGGTCCCCTGGACAAGACTACACACACACATTGGTTGAGTCGGGCAACATTAGATCCAGTGGAATGGTGGCTGGACCCGAACATATTCCAGGACATCTGTCTACGGTTCGGCACGCCACAGGTGGATCTGTTTGCCACCCAGGACAATGCACAGCTCCCCCGCTTCTTCTCATGCTTCCCATCCACAGGAGCGGAAGGTGTCAATGCCCTACACTCCCCCTGGCCGGAAGGGCTTCTTTATGCCTTTCCCCCGACGGCACTCATCCCAAGGGTAGTGAACAAACTGCTGGCGGAAAGGGCGGAGATTCAGCTGGTAGCGCCACACTGGGCACGCCGCCCGTGTTTCTCAGACTTACAAGATCTATCGGTCTCCAGACTATGGCAGATTCCAGACAGTCAGGTATTCCTCACCCAGGGGTCAGTTCACCACCCAGACCCTCAATGGTGGCACCTCACCGTCTGGTACTTGAGGGGTGCCGATTGAGATCACTCTCCCTACCTGATAATGTAATAGGAACTATCCAGGCGGCCCGGCGGTCTTCAACGACCAGGATTTACGACTCTAATTGGTCAGCATATTACCTTCTGTACTTTAAAGAATCTGGACCCATAGCAAGAGTCCTTAGAACAGATCTTGTCCTTCCTCCAGGCAGGGTTCGAAAAAGGACTAGCACCGAACACCATCCGCCGGCAGGTAGCAGCATTGTCCACAGTACTTCGCCTGGAGAATTTGAGGTCACTATATCACCACCCCTACATTCGAGACTTCCTCCGCGGTGCTACTAACATCAGACTACAGGTGGTGCACAGGTATCCCACCTGGGACCTCCCACTGGTCCTTCGGGCATTAACTGGCCCGCCCTTTGAACCAATGCGCTCAGTTCCACTTCGCATACTCTCATTTAAGACCGCTCTTCTGGTAGCAATTACTTCAGCAGAAGGGTGTCGGAATTATCAGCCTTCTCGGTACTGCAGGATTTATGCATTTTCCATCAAGATAGAGTGGTCCTGCGACTGGAAAAGGCGTTTCTACCGACGGTCAACACACCATTTCACGGGATTTCTGCGCCCAAGCCGCTCATCCTCAGGAACACTGCTGGCATAAACTAGATGTCCAGCGAGCCCTCAAACTTACATTCGTAGGACACAACCGATTAGAAAATCTGAAGACTTGTTCGTCTCCTTCCTCCCGGCCACTCAGGGACTCAAGGTCTCCTCCCAAACAATTGGACGATGGATAAGATCTTGCATAGCGGAAGCATATATTGCACGGTCCCAGCAGGTACCACAAGGGATTACAGCGCACTCCACCAGAAGTGCGGCCACATCCGCCGCCTGGAACACACAGGCATCAGTGGAGGATATTTGTCACGCAGCCACGTGGTCGTCCCCAACAATGTTCATTAGACATTACCGCCTCGATGTCTTTGCCTCTGCGGAAGCAGCTTTTGGCAGGAGAATTCTTCAATGAGTGTGCGCCGCTTCTGCTCCCCTGACCAGGCCTAATCCCTCCCTGTCTCCTTAGCTTGGGTATATCCCACGTTAGACTCTCCTAAGCAGTGCATTGGAGAAGAGCCGTTGTGCTGACCTGAACGGTCTTCTCAATGCGCTGCATGGAGAGTCCAAAACCCACCCGGCCTTGTTCTTGCCCAGGGTCGCAGTTCCTTTTTATAGTTCTGGTTTTTTCCTGTAACAAATAAAGTTTTTTTTATATAAAGAATATATGTCTATGCCTTCGTTTTAAAACTGAACCCTCTGGGGCAAGCAGGGGGCGGGACAGAATTAATTATTTAAATTCAAACTCAGTCCCTACCAATAAAACTAGAGTTTAACCCACGTTGGACTCTCCACGAAGCGCATTGAGAAGACCATTCAGGTAAGTACAACAGCTCTTTTCCTGCAGAACTGCCTGCGTTGGGGTGCCATGCCTCCCTGCCAGCCAGCGGAACTTCGGTGCACTGCTCCTAGGCTCATCAGCCTCCAGATTCCCACCACCCAGCACCAGTTTTGGAGGGGTGGGGTGGAGAAACAGATGAAGGCAATGAGAGAGAGAGGGAGGGAAGGAGAGAGAGAAACAGAGGGATGGAAACAGGATGAGAAAGAGAGAAGCAGAGGCAGAGAGGGAGGAAAAGAGGAAGAGAAAGAAAAAGGCAGAGAGGAAGGGAAAGGGGAAGAGAGGCAAGGAAAGAGAGAGAAAAACAGAAAGGGAAGGAGAAAAAGAAAAATGATATTACAAAAGTTTTTCTTTTTTATTGTTATTGGGCATAATATTTCAAAAGCAGAAAAAATGAAGGGGCATAAAAGTGCATTTATCACATTTTTCATAGAACAATTAGCTGAACTCTGCCTTTATCATTATTTTAGGTAGTAAAACCTCAGTATTCAGTTAAATTGCCTTGTTGGCACTTTGCGACAAGTAAGTGGGTTTTGGCTTGCAGTCTCTAAAAGGTTCGCCACCACTGCCCTAGTCATAGGTTTCCCACTGCTCATGATAGAGATGCTTATAATAAAAGGTGTTGTAGTATATTTTAAGTCTTTATGGTGAAGACAAAACAATTACTCCTTTTGGAGAGTTGAGTGGTATAGAAATTAAATAAAATAGTAAATTATGGGATTACCCTTTACCAAAAGTTTAAAGGAAATTTGTACATCTCCAACCTGCTATATGAGATAGTCTGTCTGGATTGTTTGATGAGTCTAAGAATTATTAAATCACCTCTCCTTTCTACATACTTTTCTTCTCCACAGAAGTTCCAGCCTTTATGTCTAAAAACCATGAGTATTGCATAGAGATTTCTGCACTGATATAAATTTTCGTCTTTTGACATTAGCCCCCAAATGCCTGTGTCCCAGGGCTGGCTATAGTGTATGCTTCATAGGCATCATCTTTTCACATACCTAAATGACATATGAAAACATCTTAATGCTATCTAAAAGAATCGTGGTACACACTGTTTTAAGCACCAGCAACCATTCCTCCTTAGCTAAAATCTGATAGAAAAATATTATTAGATACCAGTTAATATTCCTTTATGGGCTATTCATTTGGGCACATTTATTTCCTGTCTTTACTCAGCAAACTTGAGAAACAAACCATTTGCCGAATTGGCAAATTTTGGCTTTTTTGACATGATGCTTTATTGTCCATATTTGTGTATCTGTTGCTAACAGTTGGAATTAAGTCTATGGTTATATTTATAATTTACGATGTCTAACGTATGTAACTGATATTTGTATAAAACATTTCCCTGGTGCATTTTTCTTATCCTTTGCAGGAAATGATTGATATGCTCAATTTGGCTTTTAAGAAGATTTTTGAAGACGATATACAGAAGGCTGACTGGGCTCAAAAGTCAATGTCCTGAAAGATGGAGTGGCTTTGGGTTTGCAACTCACAGCCAGGAGTGTCTTTGCATAAACTGCGAGTTGTACAGTAGTTACACCCAGTTCTGGATCTTGAGAACCTGGTTGCCCTTGAGAAGTATCTGAAAGCTTCGGTTGATTTAAATGTTTAATGTGCATCACATTTAAATCCATGAACTGAAGCTTGGGGGGGGGGGGGGAAATAAGAAAGTGATTTGAAATCATATCTGACAGATTTTTCTCTTTCTACACTAAACTCTACAAAAGATGAATTACTATTGGATAATTACAGTATATATGAGTGAATTTAATTTCTGATGAAAAGTTTCTTTATATTTTATTCTGTACTTATTCTAGCCTTTATAAAAGTATCATCTATCTACATGGAGACTACGCGGGAACTAATATTTGGAAATTACATGTGAATGAATGTAATTTCTGATAAGAAATCTCTTTATATTTTACTCTACTAATTCTAGACTTTAAAAAACATCTGTCACAAGAAAATACATCAAAATGTTCATTAGAAATAGAAAACAACTTGAGGTTACATAATCATCTGTCTGTCTATCTAGGAGCCACGATTGATAAAGACCGGACATCTAAGTCTTTCGATTTTTTGCACCAGGAAAACTGTTGGTTTCCATTTATCGCTTCAGCCAACCCCCCTGAAACTATTTTACAGGTGCAGTATTTCTATGATTGCTATTAGTTAATTCAGAAGAATAGTACAATTTCTCAGCTAGAAAAATAGTACTGCCCCGAGTCCAGTTTCTATCTCATAACTATATACATGTCATTATTTTCTTCTGGATGTTTTCTTTAACTTCTCAATCTAGCCTACACCATATCCCTTGGATTTCCTAGAGATCTTGTATTCCAGATCGAAATGTTGATAAAATCTGACTTCATTTAATTTTAAGGAAAGCTCAGTGCTTTCCTTAAAATTAAAGGAGGCACATATTTGTGAATGGCTCTGCAAACTTTTTCTGCAGTTCTTCACGACCTATTTTGTTCTGACTTGAAAATCTAACTGTTGAGTATGTATAAACCAATGTAAATAGTTGAATTTTGTTAGACGCCTCTGATTGGCTAAGACGCTGACAGTTGGGTTTCGGCGGGAAGTCTAAAAGTATAAAAGGAGTGTCTGGTGCTGTGTAAAGCCAGACGCGTTCCTTGCTGAAGTCACTTTCCGAATAGAGCTGAATAAAGGAACTGTTTAAACTCGAGCTGCCTCAGACTTTTCACTGGCGACGTCGGACGGTCGAACCTGAGATCTCCACCATGAACAACATACCTGTCGGAAGAGCTCCTGACTTCTTCGACCCAGAAAAATTAACTTGGGATAACTACATCTCAAAATTCGACATATTCCTAAAAGCTGCGGGCATGAAGGACGCCGACAGCGACATGAAGAGAGCAATATTCCTGAATTATTGCGGCTCAGAGATATACGATCTTGTCCAGACTCTGACAGACCCGTTGCGGGCGAAGTCCGTGACTTGGGACGCCTTGAAAACCAAGGTCGCTGCCCACTTCCAACCTACAAAGCTGGCCATCGTTTTCCGGCATGAATTCTCCAGAATGAGCCAGATCAACACCGAATCTATCAACCAATACGCCACCCGTCTTCGCTCCGTCTTGTCAAAGTGCAAATTTGACAACCCAGAAGCCCAGCTCTTTGACGCCTTGATCTTCGGCATGAGAAATGCAGCCATAAGAAATAAGCTCCTAACAGAAGATGAGCCTTCCCTGCAAACCGTAATCAAGACGGCTCAAACAGCTGAAATCTCTGAAGCTGCCGCCAAAGAACTCAAGCAAAATGACAAGAAGGAAGTCGTCACGAAGATCGACACTCAACCTTCCCAATCCGAGTCATCAGACGAGCAAAGTCTATCAGCCAACAGTGAAGACAACTGTTTCCTGCTCAAACATGACACAGCGAGGCCACCGAGACAACCTCGTCCCATCTTTCCCTGCTCCAGCTGCCGAGGAACCATCCGTGCCTGAAATGCCCTTTCCGGGATTCCATTTGCCGCCGATGCGACCGATGAGGGCACATCGCAGAAGCCTGCAGAGCCCCCATGCCAGAAGACTCCTTCTCTGCCCAGCGTCCTCCTCGTCCTCAGGGTCAGCCTGGCCAGCCGCGCGACAACCGCAATAATCGTTTTCCAGGACGCAGAAACAACGCAAACACCAACCGAGACTACGCAGGAGGTAACTCTGATCATTCAATTAATAGCACGGTAACTAAAGGCTCGAACAAAATTGTGATTTCACTGCTCCTTAACAAGAAGCCATGCCAGATGGAACTAGACACGGGGTCTAGATTTACCATCATGCCTTGGGAAAAACTAAAGTTATATATGCCTCATCTTACCCAGGCTGCTTTAAAGCCAACTGCTCTAGTAATTAAGGATTTTCAAGGGGGAATTATTCCTGTTATGGGAAAAATTGATGTACCTATACTGTTTAAAACTGTTAACTGTATGCTACCATTGATTGTGGTGTCGGGAGCCAGGCACTCCCTTTTGGGGTTACAGTGGATGGCTCCCCTTGGGATTGTAATTACAGTATTCATAATGTGAGTGACCAAGGGATTCCTAACTTCCTACAAGAATTTCCTGATGTATTTAGCTCCACCTTGGGCTCTTACAATGGCCCACCTATATCTTTTTCCTTAGACACCAAAGTTCCCCCTGTACGGCTTAAACCTCGTAGAGTTCCCCTACCACTACTTCCAAAACTAGACCAACAACTGGATAAACTAATAGGACAGGGCATCTTGGTCCCTGTTGACCAGGCTCCTTGGGAACCCCCCATAGTTACCCCTTTAAAACCTGATGGCTCATTAAGAGTTTGTGCTGACTATAAGTCCACTCTTAATAAAGCCCTACAACACCATCCTTACCCTATTCCAGTGGTCCAACAATTGCTTCATTCCCTGGGGGAAGGGAAAGTATTTGCTAAAATCGATTTGGCGCAGGCTTATCAGCAATTGCCAGTCGATGAACCAACCACCCTCGCACAAATCTGAATTCATTTTTTTAATTGATTTTTAACAATTTTAAGATACCCACAACATAAAACAAGTGTATAGTGAAAAGTGCCCACCACCCGACAAGCATACATACCCCACCACCAAATTGGGGGTGTCTCTTGTATAAACCATTTTAACCGCAGAGCAATGTATCTATTTACATATTATAGAGTGATTCCAATTTTGATCATTTTATTTATGTGAATGGTCTCCTGTTTGTAGCCGGATGTTTACCCTGGAAACTGCTGGGCATTCTCAGGATCTGAAGGCCAAGTGGTAATTAAGCTGCCTGAAAAAGTCCGACTCACAGCCGTTACAGTTCACCACATCTCTAAAGCAATAGCTTTTTCGGAAGGAATCACAAGCGCCTTAAAAGATTTCTTGGTTTATGTGAGTACAATACTGTTTTAACTTATCGTATATCTTACCTCTAAGGTTCATTAAAAGAACTGCAATTTAGGAAGCACCAAGGCTACTATGCCCTTGATATTGAGCTGAAATAGGATATGGAGCCATTCTGGTATCGAGGTTAAGATGAAGGATTAGAAATCAGTGCTCCGAGTTCCATTTCTCCCTTTAGTATAAAAGCCAGCAGAGTTTAGGCCAGTCATTCTCCCTCAGACCAATTCATCTCTCAAAGTTCTTGGGGAAAAATGGGAGGTGGGAGCATTATGAACATATAGCAATGAGATGCCAAAATGTTTACTGCCACACTGTGGGCATGGTTTATTTTGTGGGTGTGGCTTGCCTGCCATGTGACCAGGTGGGAGTAGCTTGACAATCATGTGACCACTCTCCGTAGCTCTCTGCCCGTTTCATATAAAATAATTCCGCTCACCATTAAAAGGTTGCCTGCTTGTCAAGACTCAAAAATCTTTTTTGGGGGGTTTCTGCATTGACCTGACTTTGTTGGCCAAGAACTGCTTCCAGGTTGTCCTTCTGGGCTGCTGCAGCATTCAACTCTTCTACACTGATTCCCTCCTTTTAATTTTAGGGGCTAAATGATGAAACAAAAGAGGAGATCCTGCTGGGAACATTCATGTATGATACCGAGAAGGAATTAATTCAGACATTCCAGCTGAAGGTAAACTAGAAATGGGAGAAGTGGGGTAGAGGTAAAACTAAAGTAGGATAGAGTAAAACCGAAGGGGCTGTGTCAGAGGGAGTTCTTTTGAAAGAATCTCTCCAATTTCTGCCCCATCTACTAAAAATCAGACAACTTTTAATTCAGTACTTTAAGGAGTGGATTAGGCCAGAGCTGGAAAACCAGAGCTCCTCCTGAGGAAATATAGTTTAGATAATCTGTGGCACTACACAGATAGTCCCCGACTTACAACAGTTCACTTAATGGCTGTTCAAAGTTTCAGTAGCATTGAAGAAAGTGATTTATGACCATTTTTTCACACGTGTAACCATTGCAGCACCCCTATTTGTACACTTGACACCTGACTCACATTTTGGACAGCTGCAGTGTCTCGGGGTCCATGTGATTAACTTTTGCAACCTTCTGACAAGCAAAGTCAATGGGGAAACCAGATTCACTTAACAATTTGTTAAGTAACAATGTATTTCTAATTAAACAAATATGGCAAGAAAAGTCGTAAAATGGGGCAAAACTCACTTAGCAAAGGTCTCACTCAGCAACATAAATTTTGAGCTCAATTGGGGTCATATGTTGAGGACTATATATATTGATGGGAGCCAATGGGACATAGCAAAACAAAAAACAAAAAAACCCACCATAAATCTTCTTTCTGATGAATAACAATCCCAAAGCAGTTATATCAGCATTTGGGAAACAGGTCTACAGATTTATTTTATATATTTATTTGATTTTTATGACGCCCTTCTCCTTAGACTCAGGGCAGCTTACAACATGTTAGCAATAGCACTTTTTAACAGAGCCAGCATATTTTCCCCATAACCCAGGTCCTGATTTTACCCACCTTGGAAGGATGGAAGCCTTATTCAACCTTGAGCCGGTGATGAGATTTGAACCGCTGACCTACAGATCTACAATCAGCTTCAGTGGCCTGCAGTACAGCATTCTACCTGCTGCGCCACACCGGCTCTTGTATATAGATATACAGTATAGGCTTTGCACTCTTCTATTAAACCGATAGAGCCATTCAAGAGGATGACTTCGTCTCGATTGCTTTTTATTATGATTGTTCTTTTCCCTCATCTACATTTCAGAATGAACAAGAGAAGGTGTTCCAGTATGTAAAGATAAAAGTGGAGAGCAACTGGGGAAATCCAGAGTACACGTGCATTTATCGAATCAGGGTGCATGGAAAGATGGCCAATATAAACCATTGGGCAAGAAAGTGGATGAAATCTCCCAAGATAAATAAAGAAAAACAGGAATATGAACATTTATACTGAGCAAGTGTAAAAAGCACCTAGAACTTGCTCCAGATTTTCCCACCAGGGGAAAATGGGAAAGAAAACATGAGGATATACTAATGATGTTGAGTTATTTGACTAACAGGTTTCAGTTTGATTTCAGTTGAAAATTCAGTTAGAATTGTTGTTAAAGTAGTGGTTGTTAAACTAATGTAGTTGTTAAACTAAT
Organism: Erythrolamprus reginae; assembly: GCF_031021105.1. Classification (NCBI taxonomy): domain Eukaryota; kingdom Metazoa; phylum Chordata; class Lepidosauria; order Squamata; family Dipsadidae; genus Erythrolamprus; species Erythrolamprus reginae. Next base: position 252,777,586 of record NC_091951.1, read on the forward strand.
GTTGATTTCAGTTGAAAATTCAGTTAGAAATGTTGTTAAAGTAATGTAGTTGTTAAAGTAATGTGTAGTTGTGAAACTAATGTGAGTAGCATGAGTCGATTCTGTGCAATCTCTCAAAAAGATGAGGTGACTGGAGGTGATCTCCCAATAAAATATTTCAGTTCAGATTACAGCATAGAGGCAAATGTACAGAGATATTAAAAGTTAAAATAAATGAGTCATATTTCCTACAAAAATTACCTTAATGTGAAAGACTAATAATACACACAATAAGTATCAAGAAATGGGGTAAATATCCATGTAGTTATAAAATTATGTCTTAATGAATCACTCTGTTGACTGAAAAATAATATGTATAAAGAAAAGCAGTGTCATGAAATGTTAAGGAGCTTTCAACTAAGGCTCACCCTCCATAGATTTGTACACACTGAACAACCTTTCAGCTTTAAATTTACAGGTAACTCGAAAAACATTTCAATAACAAAAATATACTTTCCACTCAGTTGATGAGCCTGGTGTAGTGTTGGCTATCTTGTTTAACATGTTCCAAGCCATGCAATCCTTCTATGGGTCAATAAATCCTTTTTAGGAAGAAAATTATTTGAAAAGATAAATATAAGGCCAATGATTCCAACAGGCAAATTAATTGTTAAAGAAAGTTAGCTTACCAGAACCAGAAGAATTTGTCTGCTTTCACCTTAATTCCACATATCTTTTTCCTTTAGGGAAAATAAATCAGAAAAGGTTAGCATTGTGGCTATATGTGTCATACTCATGTGATGGGCATTGCCCAACCAGATGGCTGGGTTCCATAATGTGATAGGATAAAGGTGAAGCCAATAATCCAAGACTTAAAACTCTCCAGTTCATTCCTATTTATTCCAGGCTGCACATGTATTATAATACCTTCCCGTGCATAACTCCCTAGATAAAATGAGATCTTTCAAAAGTCATAGATACATACATATTTCTTGTGTGAATGGATTAGTCAAGACAGCAAGAAGACATGAAAAGCGCCTGGGAAGATGAGCAAATTATCAGCAAATGAATTATATGGGCTCCTCAGTTTGGGCTCAAGACAATGGAGAATATGTTGGCAGATGATGGGACGCCCCCAATCGCATGCTGATTATCATTGGCTCTTTTCATTTTCTCCCACTCTCTGGAAATCAACACAAAATTTGTCATTGGCTCCCAAGGAACAAAATGAAAAACATTTAAACGGGGGGGGGGGGGGGGGGGGAGACGGGAAGACTCTCTAACAATGGATTAGTTCCAGAATTAACTTACAGTATCTTCCCAGGTGCTTTTCTTGTCTTCTTGCTGTCTTCCGCAAAATTATTCTACAGCACTAGAAGCTCTCCCATCATCCACATCCATTAGGCCTTTCATTTTAAGTTTCCAATTTTGACAGGCTTGCACTTCTGGCCTGCTAAATTGCCTGAGAGAATCATTTTAGATCAACCTACTTTACTTAGCCCTTTTAAAGAATCTTTCACACTCTCACTGGAACAAAGAAAAGGGTAATGAAACATCTGCAAGAAAGCAGAAAGTTCAGAGAATCCAAGGGCCCCTCAGAGCTGACTTCACGCTTCGGATGGGGACAGCTCAGGTATCCTGATATCATAATTAGTACAGCCCAATAAGTGCAACACATAATTTTATATGTTTTGTGCCTATATTATATACAATTACTTTAGTAGGAATCACTAATATTAACATTAGGAATACTAATCATTAAGGGGCATGCATAAGCGCACCAGTGTGCCTACCGTCCCTGTCCCTAATGGTCCCTTTTATTTATATCCATTTCATGTATTCATAATTATGTTTTTATATCTGTTATCTAATACAGAGGTCTCCAACCTTGGCAACTTTAAGCCTGGAAGACTTCAACTCCCAGAATTGCCCAGCCAGCAAAGCAAAGCAAAATTGCCCAGCCAGCAAAGCAACCTGGGCTGGGGAATTCTAGGAGTTGAAGTCCACCAGGCTTAAAGTTACGAAGGTTGCAGACCCCTGATCTAATGCATTCTTGATGAAATAAAAAATAAATTAATTAATAACTGTTGCATATAGAAAAGCCATTCAAGGTAATCCTTTTTCGTAATCCTTTTGTAAGGCCCGGATATTTATATAATTATTACTATCCAAACAATTATCTTCAAAAGCAATAATCGTTCAGAGCTAATATCAGAAATTTACTTTGTATTCACTGAGGATTCCTTTTCAACTGTTTCTTTAACTCTGTCTTCCTTTAATTGAGAACTTCGTATTTTTATTTTCAGTTCAACCACTTCATTACTTATTCTCTAGATAGTTATTGGCTACCTATTTATTCCTACCTTCTGCGCCCACTATTCCTACCCACTGAATTCTTTGCTCCATGACATTTACAGATGGGTATGCTGTACAGACATGCACAAAGACAGCCAAACATAGGTTTCAGATTCCAACATTGATTTGCTCCTTTATTGATTATAATTCCCACGTTTCCATTGTTACAAGGAACCCCATACGAGAGTTACACTTTTATTCATAATTCAAATGGTTGGGGTTTTTTTTGCCAGTTTCTGTCATTTTTTTGTTGGTGTCAGCAAAAAAAAAAGTCCAATCAAATGAATGGATTTGTTTAATGACCATCATCATTTTCAGAAATTACAAATTGAATTTACAAATACATGCACAAACAATCCTTCTCTTTAAAATCTGGCCTGGTTTAGACAACAAGGATAGGAAGAGAAGAAAACAGAAAAACACAAAACTGGAAATGTCAGATTGCTCAGCACTTATCCAGTGAGGATGGTTTATTTATGCAGATGAAATTCATCAATGGAAAAACACAAAAGAGATTTTTGAAAAGCTTCCGTCCTTCACCCATTTAATTACCGTATATACTCGAGTATGAGTCGATATTTTCAGCACAAAAATGTGCTGAAAAATCCAACCTCGACTTATACTAGAGTCACTGACTTTCACTGACCTGAAAACTGTCCCAAAGTTCCACAGTTCTGATGTGAAAGGCAGGGAGGAAAGAAACCTCATGGCTGGCAACAGGAGGTTTTTTTTCTTTCTTCTCTTGCTACTGCTGAGCTGCCTGATTGGTAGCAGGCTGAACCAATCACAGCTCCTTGTCTACACAGAAAGGAGGCAGTGAGAGAGCTATCTGATTGGCAGCAAGCTGTACCAATCACAGCTCCTCCTCTACAGGAAGCACTGGGGGAAGGGGCGGGAGAGTTGAAGAGACTTTCAGAAGGAAGGGACCATGGATTTATCTTCTGATCAAGCCTGCAACGCTATTTTACAAGTAAATAAAATGTACAAGTAAAATGTAAGTTACCCATTTAAATTTGATTAACAGGATAGGTTATTTTGTAATAAAATGTTGCTTAAAGTGAGGATAACTGTGTAATTAAACTTTTTCTTCCAACTATACTTATCCTACCCAAGTGGATTGTTAATGCTGACTTTTTTAAAACAATACAAAGGTTAGGATAATATAATAGTATGAATTTTGTCAATAATCATTTGTTCTACATAATTAATATGAATAGATTTACCTTTTTTTAAGAGTATGGTTTCTCCTTATGCAAGATAAATATCATGTAGAAGAAAGATTTTACAGTTAATGATTGAGTAACCCCCAATTGTTATTTACTGATCTATTGATATAGTAATAATGATTTTCACTTATGAAATACGTTTCAAATGGAAAATCTGAATATTTATCACATGGAAGTTTGATTTAAGCAATTGTTTTGAAAGAATATATGAAATCCCTATTATTAAGAAAATTATAATGATATTGTAATGAAGATTAAGATAACAGGTTTTAAGATTAAGATAACATTCCTAAAGATATTTTAAGAGGTTTTTGGAATTCTAAAAAAAGAAAGATTTTGGAAGGGAAGGAAGAAAGATGCAATAAATAAAAAACATTTTGGAAGGAAAAAAGTTATATAATAATCACAACAGGGTTGGAAGGGACCTTGGAGGTCTTCTGGTCTAACCCCTTGCCTAGGCAGGAAACCCTACACTACTTCAGACAAATGGGTATCCAACATCTTCTTAAAAACTTCCAGTGTTGGAGCATTTACAACTTTTGGTGGCAGGCTGTTCCACAGATTCATTGTTCCAACCGTCAGGAATTTTCTCCTTATTTCTAAGTTGCTTCTCTCCTTGTTTAGTTTCCACCCATTGCTTCTTGTTCTTCCCTCAGGTGCTTTGGAGAATAGGTTGACTCTTTCTTCTTTGTGGCAAACTCTGAGATATTGGAAGAATGCTATCATGTCTCCCATGGTCCCTTTTTTCATTAAATTAGATATACCCAGTTCTTGCAACCGTTCTTCATATGTTTTTTTATTCTCCTACAAAAACTCACCATTTTTATAAGTTACCAGTAGCCACTGTATTTTCCACCCTGGACTTATATTCAAGTCAATAAGTTTTCCCAGTTTTTGTGGCAAAAGTAGGTGCCTCGGCTTATAATCGGGTACAGTGTTCCCTCAATTTTCGCAGGGGATGCGTTCCGAGACCGCCCGCGAAAGTCGAATTTCCGCGAAGTAGAGATGCGGAAATAAATACACAATTTTTGGCTATGAACAGTATCACAAGCCATCCCTTAACACTTTAAACCCCTAAACTGCAATTTCTCATTCCCTTAGCAACCATTTAGATTATTACTCACCATGTTTATTTATTAAAGTTTATTAAAAAAAATATTTATTAAAGGCGGACAAAAGTTTGGCGATGACGTACGACATCATCGGGCAGAAAAAACCGTGGTATAGGGAAAAAAACTGCAAAGTATTTTTTAATTAATATTTTTGAAAAACCGTGGTATAGCCGTTTTGCAAAGTTCGAACCCGCAAAAATCGAGGGACCACTGTATATACGGTACTTTATAAACCTTCAGAATCAACACCTTAATTGTTTTGTGAATTGTTCTGTTTCACAGAAGCCATATGCTGCATTCCTAGCCTTATTGTGTATCTGCTTTCTTCAAAAACTTTTACACTTCTTCTGCGATATAAGGTAAGTAGCAATGTAACAATGTCCAAAACCTCTTTTGGAAAGAAATGAGAATCAAGACAGCTAACTCTGCATTTAATCATCTTCTCCATCACAGAAGTTCTACGTTGGGTGGGGTAGAGGTTGAAAATATCATATATTAGATGACATGCAAGAGTTTAAATAGGCTAAAGAGGTGTTACCCTAACACATTGGTGATTAACATTTTTATTGTCACTTGCCGAAAGCATACTTGCACACCCATAATGCAATGCATATGCAACACACACCCAGCCTCGCAATTGCCCACACAACTCCCCTGCATGCACCCCGCATATGTGCGCACTCCCCCTATGCTTCCCCACTCCCTGCATATGCAAGTGACCTCCTGCCCCTCCACTCCCTGCATGCATTTTTGACCCCCCATATGTGTCCGACCCAGCGCATGCATGCACATCCCCAAGAATTTAAATATTTAAAAAATATTTTGATTATAAATCCATGTTTTATATTAAAATAATGTATTATAACTATAAAATATTCAATTATTGTGTTTTAATGGTGCCTTTTATGCACAAATTAATTATCCTTAATTTCTTCCTTCCTTTACTTTAAAAGTAACAGATTCTGCATGGTCTCATTTGCAGTTCCTCTCTCTCTCTCTCTCTCTCTCTCTCTCTCTCTCTCTCTTCCTAGTCCCAAGTCCCTCCCTCTAAATTCAAGTCTACTTCTCTCAGATTCTCCAAACCACATATCTTTTCCAGCCAACTATTCAGCAATTTCTTTGATGGTGAAAGTTGTCCACACTGGCTGAGTTGGGAATGGAAATGGGACAACCATTCAGAAACACAAATGAATGAATGAATGAATGAATGAATGAATGAATGAATGAATGAAAAAAAAAATTCACTCAATCAATTCCAACTTCTCATGAAAGGAGAAGATCTCACAAAGTTGGAATTCATTGAGTGAATTTTTTGTTTAGTCCCACAAACTTTTGTTTCCCTGAAAATGAAACACACCTACCTCCCCTCAAGATCAAACACAACCCAGATGTGCCCCTCAATGAAATTGAGTTTGACATCCTTGGTTTACCGTATTGGGGTCAGGCATGCTTAATATCTCCCTTCTTGATTCTAATATCCTTCAGATTCGGGGGAAATGCCTTAATATCCAGTTTTATGTAACCACAATAATTAGCTGGTGCATTGCAGGCCCAGGAATGGTCTGGAAAACAGTTGATTACAGTCAGTCCTCAACTTACGACCACAATTGAGCCCAAATGTTTTTGTTACTAAATGAGACATTTGTTAAGTGAATTTTGCCCCTGCTTACCACTATCTTGCTACGCTGGTTAAGTGAAACTCTGCCTTTGTTAAGTTAATAGCATGGTTATTAAATGAATCTGGCTTCCCTAATTGACTTTGTCTGTAAAAAGGTTGCAAAAAGATGATCACAACACTGGGACTCTGCAACCGTCATAAATATGAATCAGTTGCCAAGCATCTGAATCTTTGTCATGTGACCATGGGGAGGCTGCAACAGTCCTAAATGTGAAAAGTGGTCGGAAATCACTTTTTTCAGTGCCACTGTAATTTCAGACTTATTAAATGAATGGTTGTAAGTCAAGGACCAGTTGTATCACACTAGTCTACAGCAAAAATCCAGGCAACACTAAACGGAAGCAACAATAGAACGGGTTTGTATCCTTTTGCTTTGCCATTTAACAGTTTTTCAGAGTTTTGCATATAATCCTGACACCCATTTCCCCTCCTTTATTACAAGGAAATCTCAACATCTGCTGGAAGATCAATTCCATGAAATTCAGGACGTTAAGAACGAAATAGATCAAATGCATTCTGAGATCAGCAACACCCAGAAAGGGATTCAGCAGTCCACCAAGCAAATCCTTCAGGAAAGTGACTTATCAGGAGAGGAGAAACTAGGAAGCTGCAACTAATCTCAGAAATTCTCTGGTTTCAATCTTTCCAGATTATCATTTTCTTTTGCACATCTATTAGCTACCATAGAATGTCATTTTCCCCCCTTTTACAAAACTGAAGTCTGTTCGTTGTTCTCATGCCCAGCCTCACTCGTACCAAATATGTTTAAAAAATACAGTAGGGAAAACATTGAACCACAGTGAGGGTTTCTTTCCTGCTGCAAAAGGGTAAATTATAATTTCATACTGGGCACTAGTATTCCATGTTGCATCCAGTTTTGGTCGCCACAATATCAAAAAAATGTTGAGAAACAAGGATGGTGCTAATTGGGTTTATCTACTCTAATGAAAAGAAGGATTAGGGATGACACAAAAGCAGTGTTCCAATATTTGAAGGACTGCAGAGAGCAGAGAGCCTCAACCTGTTTTCCAAAGCACCTGAAGGCAAGACAAGAAACAATGGATGGAAACTAATCAAGGGAAAAAGCAACCAAGAACCAAGGAGAAATTTCCCAACAGGGAGAACAATCAACCAGTGGAAAAGTTTGGACAATCCTAGACCTATGGTGGTGAATCTATAGCATCACGTGAGAGGTGGCATGCAGAGCCCTCTCTGTGGGCACATGCGTCATCACTCCAGCCTAGCTCCATCACATTTCTTCATCAGTTTCATTTTCAGGGAAACAAAAGTTTGTGGGACTAAAAAAAAAATTCACTCAATCAATTCCAACTTCTCATGAAAGGAGAAGATCTCACAAAGTTGGAATTGATTGAGTGAAATTTTTTTTTAGTCCCACAAACTTTTGTTTCCCTGAAAATGAAACCGACAAAGAAATGCGATGGAGCTAGGCTGGGGTGATGACGCACATGCCCACAGAGAGGGCTCTGCATGCTACCTCTCGCATGATGCTATAGATTCACCACCATAGCTCAGGTGTTTCCCAATGGAGGAGATGGGGTCCCCCTCCTCCTGAAATTCATTATGAGGCAGAGCCACAATGCAACCCTGGATCGTCTAGGCCAGGGGTAGGTAAAGTTGGCTCTTATATGACATGTGGACTTCAACTCCCAGAATTCCTGAGCTAGCATGATTGGCTCAGGAATTCTGGGAGTTGAAGTAAAAAAGTCATAGAAGAGACAACTTTGCCTACCCCTGGTCTAGGCTCCTTCTGGCCTCCCGGATGTCAGTTGCTTCTCCAATGCGCTGCTTAGGAGAGTCCAACGTGGGTTATACTCTAGTCTTCTTGGTAGGGACTGAGTTTGAATTTAAATAATTAATTCTGTCCTGTCCCCTGCTTGTCCCAGAGGGCTCAGTTTTAAAACTCAGTCGTAGAGTAGGGACATTATTTTTATCCTCTCCGACTGACTTCCACCATGTTGGACTCTCCTAAACAATATAAGGTAAGTTAATTTTTAATTATATAATTGTATACCTTTGGCTGGTTAACTGGTCCGCCGGCAAGAACCGCCTGGATTGCTCATATGGGTCCCTTTCCTCAGCGCATACAACCCAGGAGCTTAAATGAATTTTAATGGGCAAGGAGCCTAGCCCTCCAGGGCCAGGCTCACGGAGGTTAAATTGCTGGTCACTTCGGGCTGGCCTCTGTCCTCAGTGGACATTGCCAACCCCCAAAATGCCCGTTTGAGCCCCCGACTTACCGAGGATGCCGCGAGGGTCCGTCTCTCCGCTGCACCTGAAACCAGCTCCTCCAAAGTCCTTTCTTAAGGCTGACTCTTCAGAGTTTGTATTTCGTGCCGCAGCTCGCCGCGCTAATCAGATGTTCGGCGCTCCCAAGCCCTTTTCTTGACCTCGCTAATGGCGTCCCCCTCGTCAGTCTGGGGGCCGCCATTTTAAAAGCCCCATAGTAACCAGGTTACTAGTGGGCGCATGTGCGAGCCGCCGGAAACCTTTTAAAAGGAATCCCGGCTTCCGGAATTTTTTTTTCTCCTTCACTACTAGCTGCCACGAAGTTTAAACAGCTGCTGGGGCTCACGTTACAGGCTGTTTCAGCAGCAAAACACCTGCGTTTTTTCTGTGTGCCTTGAGAAGCCTGTCTCTCTAGTGTAGGCTGCCACCTGGTGGCTTGTTGTTGGCGGTGCGGGACTGGAAGCTCTAACTGCTTCAATGGCTGAGACTAAAGAACACCAACAAGGGGCAGAAGACATTGCACCACCCCCAGCTGTGGTTAAGCCCAAGGACAAGGCACCTTCCACTAAGCCAAAGTCCAAATCCTCCCAGTCTTCTGAATCTGCTAAAGAGACTGAAAAGAGGATTAAAGCTCTGGAAAAAATGATGGAGCAGGCTCAGAAGCAGACCTGGACTCTGCCTTACAATCAATTTCAACAGCCTTGCCCACCCTCTCAAATGGGTATGCCTCCCCAACCCACAGCTAATGCCATGGATATACCAGAACCTGCCCCTGCAAACGCAGACAAAGACTGGTCTCCTGAACGTGGGGAGACACTCCCCCTGCTCGGTGCCTCAGCTCGCACAACAACCCCAGGACAGGATGTGGGGTTGCAGTCTCCACCTCTGGCAAATTCAAAGCCGGTGCCATCTGCCTCCTTCACCCCCATGGCTGCAGGCCTGCGGTCGGGCCTTGACGTTTGGCATCACTTCTCCCCAATGGTGCAGGACATGATTGCCAACGCATACTCGCAGGGCATCGCCACGGGCATCCAGCAGCAACCTCCTATGCCTACCAAGAGCCAGCAACCAGAGATATGGCCCATGGCTAATGCCCACTACACCTACCAAGACTCGCTGGGGGCTCAGCCCCCGTCACATGATGAGGGAAGTGGGGCAGAGGATGAGTTCTCTGAGGATGAAGAGACATTTGCTGAACGACCAGTTTTTACCGGCTTGTTTAAAGCCACACTGTTCAAAACCCTTTTGCACAAAGCAAAGACCACAGTTAGTCTGGGTTCCACTACCAAGCCTACCGACCCATCAGTAGAGCTGGACCCTACTGCAGGACTTTTTACTGAACCAGAAAAGGAATCCGACTTCATCTCCTCGTCTTCAATTTTCATCGATAATATAAAAAACCTATGGGAGAACCCTACAGCGGCTCCAGACCCTTCCTCCATCAAAAAGAAGTTCTATGGGTTTGGCCCAAACATTGAAGGATTGCTACAGATCCCCCCTGTGGATCAACTGGTTGCCAATCTTGTTTCCAATGCTGTAGTCCCAGCAGACATGGAAGGCCTGAAGCTGGACGACCGCAAAGCGGAAACCCTCATCCGCAAGTCACATCAGTCAGCAGCATGGGCATTGCGGGCTCCCCATACAGCTTCATTTTTTAGACGCACATCCATTGTTTGGATTAAAGAAATGCAATCCAGACTGGGCCCAGAGGACGCTAGACTCCGTCAGGAATTAACTAAGCTTCTCGCTGCAGTGGAGTTTTCCGTGGACGCAACATTGAACTCCGCTAAGTTCGCGGCGCGTTCCATGGCGGCCACTATGTCCTCATGCCGCCTTCTCTGGCTCAAAAGCTGGCACGCTGATGCAAGATCTAAATGGCATCTTGCGGCAGCTCCCTTCATCGGGGAGAAACTATTTGATGAGTCATTAGACTCAGTATTGGCTGAGGAAAAAGACAAACGCAAGGTCCTCCCTAAGGCTTATAGGCGTGGTGATAGAAGACCAGCACCATATTCCCGCAGACAGACTTTTCGTTACGACACCACTACAGCCTCTCCCTTTGCGCAAGCCCAGAGAACCTATGGCCAAGGCTACTATCGACAGGATAGACTGCCCTTTACAGACAGGAATGCGGTGTGGTACCGTTCATACATTCAACCTAAACGCCCGTTTAGGGGTCAACCGTCCAGAAACTTTCGGAAATCCAAATGACTCATCCACAGATGCTCCCATTGGAGGAAAACTTCAAGTGTTCTCCACGCAATGGGAAGAGACATCCTCAGATTGCTGGACCATAAACACCATCCAATCAGTACTGCGTTTAGAATTCCTTGCCCTCCCGCCCAACAGGTTCTTCAGATGCCCCATCCTCGCCAACAGAGCGGAAAGGGACCTACTCCAACAAGAAGTCCAACACCTGCTGGACATCGCGGCCATCGAAACGGTACCTCTCTGGACCAGGAGGGAAAGGGATTTTATTCACACATCTTCCTAGTGCCCAAAAATTCAGGGGGACATCGTTTAAACCTCAATCTAAAGCAACTGAACATTTATGTAAAGTACCGCAGGTTCAAGATGCAGTCACTCAAATCCATCCTAGCTTGCATCCGTCAGCACGACCTCCTGACCTCCATAGAATTACAGGAGGCATATTTACATGTACCAATCCACCCGGACCACAGGAGATACCTACGGTTTTACCTGGGAGGTGCCCACTTCCAATACCGGGCCATGCCCTTCGGGCTATCCTCAGCACCCAGGACATTTACCAAGTTGCTAGATGTCGTAATGGCAGACTTACGCCTCCAGTCCATAAGACTCCAAGCCTACTTAGACGACATCATTATTCTATCCAGGTCGCCCAAACAAGCACAGGTCGATCTATCCATCCGGTCCCTACAGACCCATGGATTCTCAATAAATCTTGCGAAGAGTCACCTGACACCTACAACATCACTTCGTCATCTCAGCACGATCATAGATACGGTCAGTTGCCACGTCTTCCCGTCACCAGACCATCAAGCATCCCTAGTAGAGACAGTACAATCAGTACGTCACGACCACAAAGTACCACTGGCCTTAATATCCAGGCTACTGGGCATGTTTGTATCATGTATTGACGTGGTCCCCGGGACAAGACTACACACACGACAACTACAATGGTTCCTCCTGCCATTTCAGAAGAACAAAAACAGTCACACCAGCAAGCTGGTTTGATTACCACCCAGGGTCCGCCACTTCCTTCAATTGTGGACAACATCAGCTATCCACCAGGGCACCTGCTTCAAGGAACAGATGTCCGTCACTGTGACAACCGACGTGAGCCTCTCAGGCTGGGGGGCACACACGGCACACCAAATAGCCCAGGGCACCTGGACTCTGGAAGAGCTTGCCAACAACAGCATCAACTTCTTGGAGTTAAGGGCGGTATCGCTAGCCCTACGCCAGTTCCTTCCCCGGGTGGCAGGCCACCCAGTCCTCATCCTCACAAACAATGTGGCCACCTGGGCATATATAAACCATCAAGTAGGCACAAAATCACAATGCCTCATGAAGGAAGCAGAGACACTAGTTTCCTGGGCGGAACAACACCTGCAGTCCTTGTGGGCGGAGCACATAGCAGGGACTCTAAACACACAAGTGGATTGGTTGAGCCGGGCAACATTAGATCCAGCGGAATGGCGGCTGGACCCGAACATATTCCAGGACATCTGTCTACGGTTCGGCACGCCACAGGTGGATCTGTTTGCCACCCAGGACAATGCACAGCTCCCCCGCTTCTTCTCATGCTTCCCATCCACAGGAGCGGAAGGTGTCAATGCCCTACGCTCCCACTGACCGGAAGGGCTTCTTTATGCCTTTCCCCCGACGGCACTCATCCCAAGGGTAGTGAACAATCTGCTGGCGGAAAGGGCAGAGATTCTGCTGGTAGTGCCACACTGGCCACGCCGCCCGTGGTTCTCAGACTTACAAGATCTATCGGTCTCCAGACCATGGCGGATTCCGGAAAGTCAGGTATTCCTCACCCAGGGGTCAGTTCACCACCCAGACCCTCAATGGTGGCACCTCACCGTCTGGTACTTGAGGGGTGCCGATTGAGAGCACTCTCCCTACCTGATATGGTAATAGGAACTATCCAGGCAGCCCGGCGGTCTTCAACGACCAGGATTTACGACTCTACTTGGTCAGCATATTACCTTCTGTACTTTAAAGGATCTGGACACATTGCAAGAGTCCTTAGAACAGATCTTGTCCTTCCTCCAGGCAGGGTTCGAAAAAGGACTAGCACCGAACACCCTCCGCCGGCAGGTAGCAGCATTGTCCACAGTACTTCGCCTGGAGAATTTGAGGTCACTATATCAGCACCCCTACATTCGAGACTTCCTCCGCGGTGCTACTAACATCAGACTACAGGTGGTGCACAGGTATCCCACCTGGGACCTCCCACTGGTCCTTCGGGCATTAACTGGTCCGCCCTTTGAACCAATGCGCTCAGTTCCACTTCGCATACTCTCATTTAAGACCGCTCTTCTGGTAGCAATTACTTCAGCAGAAGGGTGTCGGAATTATCAGCCTTCTCAGTACTGCAGGATTTATGCATTTTCCATCAAGATAGAGTGGTCCTGCGACTGGACCAGGCATTTCTACCGAAGGTCAACACACCATTTCACGAGATTTCTGCGCCCAAGCCGCTCATCCTCAGGAACACTGCTGGCATAAACTAGATGTCCGGCGAGCCCTCAAACTGTACATTCGTAGGACACAACCGATTAGAAAATCTGAAGACTTGTTCGTCTCCTTCCTCCCGGCCACTCAGGGACTCAAGGTCTCCTCCCAAACAATTGGACGATGGATAAGATCTTGCATAGCGGAAGCATATATTGCACGGTCCCAGCAGGTACCACAAGGGATTACAGCGCACTCCACCAGAAGTGCGGCCACATCCGCCGCCTGGAACACACAGGCATCAGTGGAGGATATTTGTCGCGCAGCCACGTGGTCGTCCCCAACAACGTTCATTAGACATTACCGCCTCGATGTCTTTGCCTCTGCAGAAGCAGCTTTTAGCAGGAGAATTCTTCAATGAGTGTGTGCCGCTTCTGCTCCCCTGACCAGGCCTAATCCCTCCCTGTCTCCTTAGCTTGGGTATATCCCACGTTAGACTCTCCTAAGCAGCGCATTGGAGAAGAGCCGTTGTACTTACCTGAACGGTCTTCTCAATGCGCTGCGTGGAGAGTCCAAAACCCACCCGGCCTTGTTCTTGCCCAGGGTGGCAGTTCCTTTTTATAGTTCTGGTTTTTTCCTGTAACAAATAAAGTTTTTTTATATAAAGAATATATGTCTATGCCTTCGTTTTAAAACTGAACCCTCTGGGGCAAGCAGGGGGCAGGACAGAATTAATTATTTAAATTCAAACTCAGTCCCTACCAATAAAACTAGAGTATACCCCACGTTGGACTCTCCACGAAGCGCATTGAGAAGACCATTCAGGTAAGTACAATAGCTCTTTTCCTGCAGAGCTGCCTGCGTTGGGTGCCATGCCTCCCTGCCAGCCAGCTGTACTTCGGTGCACTGCTCCTAGGGTCATCAGCCTCCAGATTCCCACCACCCAGCACCAGTTTTGGAGGGGTGGAGAAACAGATGAAGGCAATGAGAGAGAGAGGGAAGGAGAGAGAGAAACAGAGGGATGGAAACAGGGTGAGAAAGAGAGAAGCAGAGGCAGAGAGGGAGGGAAAGAGGAAGAGAAAGAAAAAGGCAGAGAGGAAGGGAAAGGGGAAGAGAGGCAAGGAAAGAGAGAGAGAAACAGAAAGGGAAGGAGAAAAAGAAAAATGATATTACAAAAGTTTTTCTTTTTTTATTGTTATTGGGCATAATATTTCAAAAGCAGAAAAAATGAAGGGGCATAAAAGTGCATTTATCACATTTTTCATAGAACAATTAGCTGAACTCTGCCTTTATCATTTTAGGTAGTAAAACCTCAGAATTCAGGTTAAATTGCCTTGTTGGCACTTTGCGACAAGTGGGTTTTGGCTTGCAGTCTCTAAAAGGTTCGCCACCACTGCCCTAGTCATAGGTTTCCCACTGCTCATGATAGAGATGCTTATAATAAAAGGTGTTCTAGTATGTTTTAAATCTTTATGGTGAAGACAAAACAATTACTCCTTTTGGAGAGTTGAGTGGTATAGAAATTAAATAACATAGTAAATTATGGGATTACCCTTTACCAAAAGTTTAAAGGAAATTTGTACATCTCCAACCTGCTACATGAGATAGTCTGTCTGGATTGTTTGATGAGTCTAAGAATTATTAAATCACCTCTCCTTTCTACATACTTTTCTTCTCCACAGAAGTTCCAGCCTTTATGTCTAAAAAGCATGAGTATTGCATAGAGATTTCTGCACTGATATAAATTTTCGTCTTTTGACATTAGCCCCCAAATGCCTGTGTCCCAGGGCTGGCTATAGTGTATGCTTCATAGGCATCATCTTTTCACATACCTAAATGACATATGAAAACATCTTAATGCTATCTAAAAGAATCGTGGTACACACTGTTTTAAGCACCAGCAACCATTCCTCCTTAGCTAAAATCTGATAGAAAAATATTATTAGATACCAGTTAATATTCCTTTATGGGCTATTCATTTGGGCACATTTATTTCCTGTCTTTACTCAGCAAACTGGAGAAACAAACCATTTGCCGAATTGGCAAATTTTGGCTTTTTTGACATGATGCTTTATTGTCCATATTTGTGTATCTGTTGCTAACAGTTGGAATTAAGTCTATGGTTATATTTATAATTTACGATGTCTAACGTATGTAACTGATATTTGTATACAACATTTCCCTGGTGCATTTTTCTTATCCTTTGCAGGAAATGATTGATATGCTCAATTTGGCTTTTAAGAAGATTTTTGAAGACGATATACAGAAGGCTGACTGGGCTCAAAAGTCAATGTCCTGAAAGATGGAGTGGCTTTGGGTTTGCAACTCACAGCCAGGAGTGTCTTTGCATAAACTGCGAGTTGTGCAGTAGTTACACCCAGTTCTGGATCTTGAGAACCTGGTTGCCCTTGAGAAGTATCTGAAAGCTTCGGTTGATTTAAATGTTTAATGCGCATCACATTTAAATCCCTGAACTGAAGCTTCGGGGGGGGGGGGGAATAAGTGATTTGAAATCATATCTGACAGATTTTTCTCTTTCTACACTAAACTCTACAAAAGATGAATTACTATTGGATAATTACAGTATATATGAGTGAATTTAATTTCTGATGAAAAGTTTCTTTATATTTTATTCTGTACTTATTCTAGCCTTTATAAAAGTATCATCTGTCTACATGGAGACTACGCGGGAACTAATATTGGGGCTACCTTTGAAAAGTGTTCGGAAACTTCAGATCGTGCAGAATGCAGCTGCGAGAGCCGTCATGGGCTTACCTAGGTATGCCCATGTTTCACCATCACTCCGCAGTCTGCATTGGCTGCCGATCAGTTTCCGGTCACAATTCAAAGTGTTGGTTATGACCTATAAAGCCCTTCATGGCACTGGACCAGAATATCTCCGAGACCGCCTCCTGCCGAACGAATCCCAGCGACCGATTAGGTCCCACAGAGTGGGCCTTCTCCGGGTCCCGTCAACTAAACAATGTCGGTTGGCGGGCCCCAGGGGAAGAGCCTTCTCTGTGGCGGCACCGGCCCTCTGGAACCAACTCCCCCCGGAGATTAGAACTGCCCCTACTCTTCCTGCCTTCCGTAAACTCCTTAAAACCCACCTTTGCCGTCAGGCATGGGGGAACTGAAACATCTCCACCTGGGCATGTTTAATTTATACATGGTATACTTGTGTGTGTGTCTGGTAGTATATGGGTTTTTTTAAATTTTCAAATATTTTAAATTTAGTTGGATTATTTATGATTTGTTCCACGTGTTGTGAGCCGCCCCGAGTCTTCGGAGAGGGGCGGCATACAAATCCAAATAATAAATAAATAAATAAATAAATAAATAAATAAATAAATATTGGGAAATTACATGTGAATGAATGTAATTTCTGATAAGAAATCTCTTTATATTTTACTCTACTCATTCTAGACTTTAAAAAACATCTGTCATAAGAAAATACATCTAAATGTTCACTAGAAATAGAAAACAACTTGAGGTTACATAATCATCTGTCTGTCTATCTAGGAGCCACGATTAATAAAGACAGGACATCTAAGTCTTTCGATTTTTTGCACCAGGAAAACTGTTGGTTTCCATTTATCTCTTCAGCCAACCCCCCCTGAAACTATTTTACAGGTGCAGTATTTCTATGATTGCTATTAGTTAATTCAGAAGAATAGTACAATTTATCAGCTAGAAAAATAGTACTGCCCCGAGTCCAGTTTCTATCACATAACTATATACATGTCATTATTTTCTTCTGGGTGTTTTCTTTAACTTCTCAATCTAGCCTACACTATAGCCCTTGGATTTCCTAGAGATCTTGTATTCCAGATCGAAATGTTGATAAAATCTGACTTCATTTAATTTTAAGGAAAGCTCAGTGCTTTCCTTAAAATTAAAGGAGGCACATATTTGTGAATGGCTCTGCAAACTTTTTCTGCAGTTCTTCACGGCCTATTTTGTTCTGACTTGAAAATCTATCTGTTGAGTATGTACAAAGCAATGTAAATAGTTGAATTTTGTTAGACGCCTCTGATTGGCTAAGACGCTGACAGTTGGGTTTCGGCGGGAAGTCTAAAAGTATAAAAGGAGCGTCTGGTGCTATGTAAAGCCAGACGCGTTCCTTGCTGAAGTCACTTTCCGAATAGAGCTGAATAAAGGAACCGTTTAAACTCGAGCTGCCTCAGACTTTTCACTGGTGACGTCGGACGGTCGAACCTGAGATCTCCACCATGGACAACCTACCTGTCGGAAGAGCTCCTGACTTCTTCGACCCAGAAAAATCTACTTGGGATAACTACATCTCAAAATTCGACATATTCCTAAAAGCTGCGGGCATGAAGGACGCCGACAGCGACATGAAGAGAGCAATATTCCTGAATTATTGCGGCTCAGAGATATACGATCTTGCCCAGACTCTGACAGACCCGTTGCCGGCGAACTCCGTGACTTGCGACGCCTTGAAAACCAAGCTCGCTGCCCACTTCCAACCTACAAAGCTGGCCATCGTTTTCCGGCATGAATTCTCCAGAATGAGCCAGCTCAACACCGAATCTATCAACCAATATGCCACCCGTCTTCGCACCGTCTTGTCAAAGTGCAAATTTGACAACCCAGAAGCCCAGCTCTTTGACGCCTTGATCTTCGGCATGAGAAATGCAGCCGTAAGAAATAAGCTCCTAATAAAAGATGAGCCTTCCCTGCAAACCGTAATCAAGACGGCTCAAACAGCTGAAATCTCTGAAGCTGCCGCCAAAGAACTCAAGCAAAATGACAAGAAGGAAGTCGTCGCGAAGATCGACACTCAACCTTCCCAATCCGAGTCATCAGACGAGCAAAGTCTACCAGCCAACAGTGAAGACAACTGTTTCCTGCTCAAACATGACACTGCGAGGCCACCGAGACAACCTCGTCCCATCTTTCCCTGCTCCGGCTGCCGAGGAACCATCCGTGCCTGAAATGCTCTTTCCGGGATTCCATTTGCCGCCGATGCGACCAACGAGGACACATCGCAGAAGCCTGCAGAGCCCCCATGCCAGAAGACTCCTTCTCTGCCCAGCGTCCTCCTCGTCCTCAGGGTCAGCCTGGCCAGCCGCGCGACAACCGCAATCATCATTTTCCAGGACGCAGAAACAACGCAAACACCAACCTATACTGTTTAAAACTGTTAACTGTATGCTACCATTGTTTGTGGTGTCGGGAGCCAGGCACTCCCTTTTGGGGTTACACTGGATGGCTCCCCTTGGGATTGTAATTACTGGTATTCATACTGTGAGTGACCAAGGGATTCCTAACTTACTACAAGAATTTCCTGATGTATTTAGCTCCACCTTGGGCTCTTACAATGGCCCACCTATATCTTTTTCCTTAGACCCCAAAGTTCCCCCTGTACGGCTTAAACCTCGTAGAGTTCCCCTACCACTACTTCCAAAACTGGACCAACAACTGGATAAACTAATAGGACAGGGCATCTTGGTCCCTGTTGACCAGGCTCCTTGGGAAACCCCCATAGTTACCCCTTTAAAACCTGATGGCTCATTAAGAGTTTGTGCTGACTATAAGTCCACTCTTAATAAAGCCCTACAACACCATCCTTACCCTATTCCAGTGGTCCAACAATTGCTTCATTCCCTGGGGGAAGGGAAAGTATTTGCTAAAATCGATTTGGCGCAGGCTTATCAGCAATTGCCAGTCGATGAGCCAACCGCCCTCGCACAAACAATAGTCACAGGGGTGCATTTAAATGCACAAGGTTGCAGTTCGGAGTGAGCGTAGCCCTGGGAATCTTCCAGAGTTTAATGGAGAGGCTACTAGCAGGAATAAAAGGCGCAATACCATATTTTGACGACATCTTAATTTCAGGGGAATGTCAACTACAAATAAACCAGAGAATTAGGGAGGTTTTAAAACGACTACAGCAAAAGGGCCTTAGAATCAGGGCAGATAAATGTGTATGGGGTACCCACAGTGTGGAGTTTTTAGGTTATAGAATTGATGGAGAAGGCATCCATCCAACACCTGATAAGATAAAGGCCATTAGAGAAGCCCCAGAGCCACAGAACAAAACTGAATTACAGGCATTTTTGGGCCTTCTAAATTTCTATTCTGTTTTCTTAAAACAGAAAGCAACAGCAGCTGAGCCTCTCCACAAATTGCTACAGAAGGGAACACCTTGGACCTGGGGGAAAACTGAGAGCGAAGCTTTTACACAAATAAAAAACCTTTTAACATCAAACAGTGTAGTGGTCCAATAGAGCACCTTGCTACCAGTAAGATTAACGTGCGATGCCTCACCGTATGGTGTGGGTGCTGTTTTGGCACATGTTTGCCAAATGACACGGAAGCCCCGATAGCTTATTTCTCTAGAACATTGTCTAGCGCAGAGCACAACTATAGCCAATTAGACAAGGAAGCTTTAGCCCTAGTAGCTAGGGTTAAGAAATTCCACAATTATATTTTTGGCTGCAAATTTGAGTTACTAACAGACCATAAACCTTTATTAGGACTTTTAGCACCAAATAAACCCACACCTCCATTTATGTCACCACGCTTAATAAGATGGGCTATATTTTTAGCAGGTTATAATTATGAACTTAAACATAAGGGAGGAAAAGAAATTAATCACGCAGATGGGCTGAGTAGATGCCCCATGACCATAGCAGTAGAGGACCCAGCCCCAGCTGCAGATGTATTAATCTTAGAATTAGAAGAGAACCCAATAACAACCGCTAGAGAGGTAGCTGATCACACAAGACAAGACCCAGAGTTACAGAAAGTAGTCAACTGTGTATTAAAGGGATGGCCTAACGAAAACCAGGGGGATTGTTTAAAAGAGTTCAGAAACAAAAGGCTAGAACTGTCTTATCTTAAAGGGTGCCTTTTGTGGGGAGACAGGATCATAATTCCCTCCAGCTTAAGGAACAAAGTCTTAAAATTATTGCATATGGGGCACCCTGGTATTGTGCGAATGAAAAGCTTGGCCAGAGGACATTTATGGTGGCCAGGGATTGATGCAGAGATTGAAAAATGGGTAGCCACTTGTGATCCATGTGAAGAGTCTAGGCCAACCCCCCCCCTAGAACCACACCAATGGAATGGGAACAACCAAAGGGACCATGGTCAAGGATTCATATTGATTTTGCAGGCCCAATTGGGCCACAGTACTTTTTAGTAATTGTGGATGCTTATTCTAAATGGGTAGAAATTATTGCCATGAGCAACATCACCACTAGTGCCACCATTAAAGCCCTGCGCCGTCTTTTTGCCACAAATGGCTGCCCTGACATATTGGTGTCAGATAATGGTCCCCAGTTAACTGCCAGACAAATAGAATTATTTTTAGATCAATTAGGCATCAGACACGCCCTCATCTCACCTTACTCCCCTTGGGCTAATGGGTTGGCAGAGAGGTACGTGCGTGTGGCCAAAGAAGCCTTACGCAGGTCAGGACCAGGTGAGGTGCAAGAACACCTTGACCAATTCTTATTAACCCAGCACATCACCCCAAATGCTACCACTCAAAAAAGCCCTGCTGAACTTTTGATGAGGAGAAAACTGAGGACCCCAATAGATAGACTCCATCCTATGTATTGTGAAAGCAAAAATGATGTTGTAAATCCAGAAAGAAATTTGTATTTAGGTCAAAATGTGTTTGCAAAGAACTTTGATGGTGGACTTAATTGGTTAAAAGGGACAATATTACAACAAACCGCGCCAAAGACATACTATGTGCGTTTAGACGATGGCCAAGTGTGGAAAAGGCACATTGACAACCTACGAAGGCGCCAAGAGTCCACACCTGTACCAAACGCCACCACAGCCCGAAACACTAACTTGGATATTCACCCTCGCTTTCTACAGAGGACTTCAACGGATGGACTATACAACAAAATTTAATGGACACGCAAATCTACTCACCAATTCCACGATCTTCCTCCAGCGATGTCGAGCCAGCATCCTCGGGGGTCGGCGTTGTGCCCGCGGACTCTACACTGGGGCCCTTTCCGCAACCAAGGCACTGGACTTCCAGTGGAGACGCTAGCGAGCCGACCTCCTCTTCGGCCGATTGCCAAGACTCAAATGATCTGCGCAGGTCCGAAAGGATTGCACGCAGACTGAGCCGATTGGATGATTTTATCACCTGGCTTTCTTTGTAAAACTGTTTTTTTCTAAACTAAGGAGGGAGGGGTGTTGAGTATGTATAAAGCAATGTAAATAGTTGAATTTTTTTAGACGCCTCTGATTGGCTAAGACTCTGACAGTTGAGTTTCGGCGGGAAGTCTAAAAGTATATAAGGAGCGTCTGGTGCTGTGTAAAGCCAGACGCGTTCCTTGCTGAAGTCACTTTCCGAATAGAGCTGAATAAAGGAACCGTTTAAACTCAAGCTCCTCAGACTTTTCACTAACTGTTGCGTTTAATTGCATTAAACTAAGGCAGAGTTCAGAAGTTACAATAATATGATTTCGGTTGGTTTAGAGCAGGGAGAGGGAGGGTGAAGGACTACCAA
The DNA here is from genome assembly GCF_031021105.1 of Erythrolamprus reginae. Classification (NCBI taxonomy): domain Eukaryota; kingdom Metazoa; phylum Chordata; class Lepidosauria; order Squamata; family Dipsadidae; genus Erythrolamprus; species Erythrolamprus reginae. Next base: position 252,799,354 of record NC_091951.1, read on the forward strand.
ATTTTTTACTACCACACTGTGGGCATGGTTTATGCAGGACGCGCTACATTTTCTTTCAACATATTTCAGTGCAAATTGGGTGCTGTAGGGTGGAGTTCCAATTTCATTACTCCACTGCATTCTCTCCCATCCGGGCAGTAGCCCAACCCTGGGGAGGGATGCACAAAACTCTCCAGCTCAAAAACAGAATATTCCAGAGAAGAACAAAATCTTCTCCTTTGTATGTTGTTTCTGAATGTATATCTGGAATAGTTTGTGAAGTTCTGAGTTGCTGTATTTAAGAAGATTTTAAATGATGGCAAAAGCTGTGATGATGCAGTAGTTAGAATGCAGGATTGCAGGGTAACTGCTCACTGCCAGAAATTCAATCCTGACCTGTTTAAAGTTGATTCAGTTTTCCTTCTTTCTGAAGTTGGTAAAAATGGGGGCTGCTAATGTTGTAAACATCTCAGAGAGTGCTGTAAAGCACGGTGGAATGGTATATAAATCTAAGTACTATTGCTATTGCTATAGTGTAGACCAGTGATTTTCAACCTTTTTTGAGCCGCGGCACATTTTTTACATTTACCAAATCATGGGGCACACCACCAACCAAAATGACACAAATTAAATAAATAAATAAATACATACATACATACATACATACATACATACATACATACATACATAACCCCCTCGTATATACAATTCCATGTAACATCCCCTTATAAATAGAGTCAATCATCAATCATCCCTACTCAAATTTATATCTCATTTCTGGGTACTTCTCCTGTCTTTCCCCCTTTTCTCTCTCATGTTTGTCATTTCTCTCTCTTCCTCCCTTTTTCCCTCATTCCTTTTCCCTCTCACTTCTCCTCTTTTTCCATCCCTGTCTCTCTCCCCCCCTTATGTGTGTGTGTGTATACACACTGGAACCATTTCCAAAACCAGTTGAGGGCTGGGGTATTTTCTCTTTTATTCTTTTCAAAAAGAGGTGTGGGCTGGGGGGCATTTCTTATTATTTGGGTGCTTTTTACCATATGCTTCAAGAATCACCCCTCTCTCTCTCTTTTGTTTCTCTCTCCTCTCATTCTCTGCCTCAATCATTTCTCCTTTTTTCTCCCCTTTTTGTTCTCATTTCTCTCTCCTTTCCTCTCCCTATCTGTCTCTCTTGCTTTCTCTCTCTCTTGCTACCTCTTTTTCTCTTATTTTCTCTCTCTCTCTCTCTCGTTCTCTCTTATTTTCTTTCTCTCTCTCTTGTTCTTTCTCTCTCTCTCTTTCTCTCTCCCTCCCTCTTTCTCTCTTTTTCTCACTTTCTCTCTTGTTTTCTCTCTCTCTCTTGCTTTCTCTCTCTCTCTTGTTTTCTTTCTCACACTCTTTCTCTCTCTTGTTCTCTCTCTTGCTATCTCTTTCTCTCCCCCCTTTCTCTCTCTCTCTTTCTCACTTTCTCTCTATCTTGCTGTCTGTTGCTGTCACTCACTCTCGTTCTCTCTCCGTTCTTCTCAGCGGAGGCTGGCGAAGGTGATATTCAATGTCGGGAGTGCGCGGGCGGTTGCGCGTGCTCCCTACCCCCCTGCTAGCCGCTCGGAATATTCAAAATAAGAAAAGCCTTCACCGGCGAAGGTTTTTCTTATTTTGAATATTCCGAGCGGCTAGCAGGGGGGTAGGGAGCGCGCGCAACCGCCCGCGCGCTCCCGACATTGAATATTACCTTCGCTGGCCTCCGCTGAGAACGGAGAGAGAACGAGAGTTGGGCCATTTTTTGTCTC